>NW_026732099.1:0-687500 GCF_028476545.2 Physella acuta | reverse complement strand
AAAGATTTAATTTTGAACGCTTTAAAAAGTCACGTGCAAGTCTACAGACACGGTCAGTGGCATTCAGCGGCTATACATAGAACATGTAGTGGTTACGTTCAAGCAGGAGTAGACATGTTTAATAATAGACAAGCTTTTTTTCGAGTTCTAACTGCATGCGAAGAAGAGTGGTATCATATTTCAAATTCTAAATACTTAAACAAAAATGTTCAACTCGTCTCTTTTGATGGAGAGCTTTATGCCACAGGTAGAGGCAAAAAATATCCATCTGAGCCGTGTAAGATGTTTTCCTTTTGTTGCAACAGCTGGTTTGAAATAAAAGAAATGCCAAGCGATAACCTGTTTTTAGTTTCACATGGAGAGTTTATTTACATTATAAACAAAGATGATCATGCTATATGTAAGATAAATCCAAAAGACTCAAGTCCTTGTATAAAACACGTTGCTGAATTTCCAGAAGGTGTACACGTCACACATGCAATGGTTGTAGAGAATTACCTTTTATTATTCTGCTCTGAAAGTGACGACAGCATTAATCAGACATCCGTTCATCTTTTTGATATTTTGTCCAATGTTTGGACCCGACTAGATAGTCTCAATGGACCAGCAGAACATTTAATTAGTTGCAGGAATGACCAACACAATTACATTTTACAGACCAACGGAAGTATGTGGCTGTTATTGCATTCACCTGGAGAGAGATCAATTGAATTTCAATTCATTAAAAAACTTTGGAATTTTGAGTTCCCACTATATGGTGCGTTGACTTATGAAGGTAAACTGATCATTTTTGGACACTACCCATTAGGTGAGTTTGACGATGACGAAGAAGGGACTAAACTAGGTGAAGTCCCTGGCCACTTTGATAAAGTTATAATTTGGGGTACTTGTGGAAATCCCTCCAACTTTATCCCGATCACAATACCCAAGATTTTTCTCAGAGAAGCTACCTGGAGATAATAAGCCAATGCTGCTTATCGCAAACATTTACAAATTTTAGTTACATTTTTAGTTACATGCCTATTGCATTTATTTTCTTCGTCCGTTAAATGTTTTTTGAATATTTTTAAACGTTCTACAAATATATGGGCTAGACCAGGAATTCTAAATTAGGCAATAGCTTTTATTAAATTGACAAGCCCAAAGTAAAATTGGTTATAGGAACTGGACAAATATTAAACTATTTTTATCCTACATCCATTCTCAAATGTTTCCTGCAATTAATATAGAAGTTGAAATATATAAGAACGTTATATTTTACAAAAAGAAAACTTAACAAGAAAGTATTTAACTTGTGCATTTGAAAAAAAAATGATATACATTTCTTTTGAAGCTTTTACAGGAGAAAGAGATATAATACAGTGAGTAGACTTTTTAAGTGAAACTAATATTTTTCGGGTAAATCTAAAAATATCAACTGCTGAAAATAAATGTTTAAAAAAATCGCGACCACGTTTATATAATTGTGCAAAGGAATTATGACGAAAATATTTATATTTCCATTACATTGTATTCGCCGTGTGCCTCAGTCAATTGAGCCAGTCACGCTCAATGTTAACAAAACTTACATACATTTTTATATAAATATACATTTGTATGTTAGCCCAAAACCTGTGCGTGTTGTTAGAAGTGTTGCCTTTAATATTTTACTTGATTTAACATTATGCAGAATGATTAAAGGATCCATTAAAGTATTGTTATTTTTTATTACTAATTTCGTGTTCTCCGTGTTATTTTTATGGGGATAAATCCCTTTGAAGATTACTGCAATTTAGGAAGTTTCGTAATTCCTCTAATTCTTTGTTTCAGGAATGTAGCCGTTATTTTTTAGCTCGATCAAAATTCTTGTATGTATTATTTTATGGCTATATAATAGTCATGAGACGTGGTCAAATGGTAGGGCTGTTAACCAGCATCCGGGCTCGAGTCTGTAGCCAAAAATCTCTTATGGATACCAGAGCCACGTTTGGGAAACATAGGCGGCTGCGAAAAATGCAGACCACACTATCTCCTTTTGTGCCGAAGTCAATGTAAGAGATGAACTCTACTTCGTCTGCCTCATGAGTTTTTGGCACAAACGTGAAATGAAAATGATAATAGCCAGTGTAAGCCAATAAACTAATTGGGTAACAAATTATTTATTTTTGTTGGTAAGCGTATAGTGGGGGTGAAAGCAGGCGTTGTTCTAATCACTAATATCACTTTCTGTTTAAATTGCTATTTTTTTGTAGGATTTGGTAAGACATGCACAGCCCATAATCTGGAATCGAAGTTCGTGCTCACTTATTTATATTATACTAACGTAAATTGATATATTTAAAAATTAGCTTTAACTAAATTACATTTTCTACTATTTAAGAATTCTCGTAATGTAAAAAAACACTTTAAAATCCTGGTCTTGTAAATCAAGGTCAACAATTTTGAATTCATAAAAAAATCGGAAAAATTTCGAGGTAGTTCAATTTAGAGACACAAACTTTGATTGGTTGTTCAATCGGAGTCATCAATATTTTGGCTCCCTGTCGAAAACCCTTCGGATATAAACCACCTGACGAAAACTCCCAGGACATAAACCCCTGGCGACATAAGCCCCCTGGATAATAACCACCCGACTGAGGTTTATAGAAGGACATAATAACGATGATGCGAACGCAATAACAAAATGAAATGAAATTTATGTAATTTTTAGCGAATAACAAAAGAGTTTCTAACTAAAAGCATGCGATTCGAAAGTCAAGTAATGACCCTGGTTGTATTTGATCAAAGATCGGGCACCGACAACACCTTAGATCATCCACAATACAAAAGGTGAGAGTTACTGGCGGAAGCTTGCTTTATATCAACCTTTGCACACATAAGCTTGGTATAAATATGACATCAAATTTATTTCTCCACAAATCTTATAATTTCTTAAATAGAGTTTGTTCAATCTAATAAAGGCAATTTTTATTAAGCAAAAAGATTTGACGAGCAGCGTTGTGTAATTTGAGTGTGCAAAAAGACGTAGCAAGGCAGAATGAAAAGCTAAGACAAAGGTTCATTGCGAACAGCCTGTACTAGAAGTCGTAACATCAGGCGTCAACGTCAAAGTTAAAACATCCACTCTATGATCAGAGGAATTTTGCTGATATCATTATCCTGACCAGTATAAAGTGACACAAGATGGAAACAATTTCATCTCTTTGATTCTGGTACCTTGTCAAATGGTAGAATTTTTTTGTTTGGAACTAAGGACAACCTTAAGTTATCAAAGGTTAATTAGCACATGTTTATAGATGGTACATTCAATTCAGTTCCTGCACTGTTTTTTACAATTTACACCCAATCGATCGGACACTTAATATTTGCTTGGAAAGTCTCATTATTATTTATTCCTTTCTCGTATAGGAAGTATAGAGGAAGTAATATAATCGTGCAAAAATTCGAAATCGAGATTTACACAAATCTTGCCGTTTTACAAATCCCTGAGTCGGAAAACCATAGTTTTGTGATATGAAATGAGTTTTCAGCGATTCCCGGAAAAAAGAATTGGAACTTATTCTAATTTCATTTTTTTTCAAAAGCCTATACCGTGAGTTTTACTTCCCATAGATCAATGAAATTTCACTAGTACGTACAAGCTCTAATTCTCTTTGAAGAAATGTCCATTGCCGGAAGTAGCAATTTGTAGTTCACTTGGTACGCAATTCTTTTTTTCTACTAGATTATATTCTATTTTCAAAAGGTTAATTAATTAAAAATGGATTTAAAATCATGTCTATATCTTGTAGCATCATATAAGAATATTCGAGAAAGTTTAGGGAAAATCACTCACGCTTTATTTCCCTTTAAATCAAAATTTTGATTATTGATATCTGAGACTGTCTAAACCCTTCACGTGTCAGTATTTTGATTCATTACGTTCATTAAAGGTAACCTTGCTTTTTAGTTTATTGATTATATGAAATAGAGATTCTTTCTTTGGACGAAATTAATATTATACAAACATAAAGCTTATGTATTAAAATCAGATCTGTTTTAATATCACTTAGCACATTGTGTTTTTAATCTTCCGTTTCAAACTATTCTGCATCGGTTAAAAAATAAATAAACCGGGAGTGATCTCCCCTAAACTTTCTCGAATATTCTTTTATAACTTGGAATATAGACATGATTTTTAATTACTTAAACTTTTAAAAATAGAATAGAATCTCATAGAAAAAAGAATTGCGCACCAAGCGAACGCCAAATAAAGATGCGCATAATAGTGCGCAATATTATTAGTACTTTATAAATTAACATGCGTTTTTTGAGAAATCGGAAATAGCGTACATTAGTACTTCCTGTCAACAGAAATTACTCAAAATTTGATAGAACGTAGAGAATTAGATCTTTTACTCACATGTGAAATTTCATTTATCTATCTGAAATAGTACTCAAGTTATAGGCTTTTGAAAAATTTAAAGTAGAAAAAGTAACACTTCCGGTTATCGGAAATCACTCAAAAGTTGATACGGATCTACGATTTGATAAAATACTTATATATGAAATTTCATCAACCTAGCTGTAATGGTACTCAAGTTATCATGTTTACACACAGACAGCCAGACAGACAGACACACAGACATACGGACAAGATTGCTAAATTATGTTTTTCCGTATCAGTGAGGTGTAAAACGTCGAGATTTGTAAAAATCTCGATTTTTTTTTTGCACGATTACAAGACTTTCTTTATACTTCGTATATACCAGAAAGTAAAAAAAAACACAAACTACATAGTGACCTCAAACTTTTGCGCATTGTTATTATTTGGAAATATTCGATAATATACTGCACCAAAAAGGCGCGTTTATAACAATCGAAATGTTTACTTCCGGCTTAACAAGATACTTCCAAACATTGAACTTGTACACAAGTTATATCAATCATTCAACTTAAGATACATTGACTAAATATCGTAGAACTGGAGTTGAATGTGTGCATTTATAATTTATAACATTTAGAAATAATTACAGAAAATAAAGCGAGATAACTCTTACGCTTGCGCTGTCCAAAATGTGTCTAGCGTTAGTAGTTAAGACGTTAGAATCTAAGACGTTTGAATACTAATACATGTTTAACTACTAACGCTAGACCTAGTGAAAATACTAGCCTTGTCTTTTACCCTAAGCCTTATCTTAACCCTTATGGTACACGTGAACTTGGCCCTAAGCCTGTGAAATACCTCGATTCGATTATATACTTAACTGAATGTGTTTCAATATCTGGTCGGTGAGTTTTAAAAAAGGGTTGAGTATGGTATTCATATAAAGATTACTTATGGATACAAAATACATGGCTATGATGTGAGGTTAGTCTGTAGGCAGTTAACCAATGAAAACGTGTTTCAAAAATGATTCCTTTGGCACAAGTTTAATTATATTTATAAAAAAATTCATTTCGGTATCGTTTTTTTTATCATGGTGAATGTTATTATTGTAAAACAAAATTCAACTGTATTCAACTATCTAGGATAGGTATTTCCAAAATCAAACAACTGCTGTCTTAAAGTTTCTTCTTGGATGAAATAAGGGCTTTGAAGTAAAAAAAAAAAAAAAAGTTGAAATGGCGTCAACTGCCTATATACAAAGAAGGTAGATGAAGATTTAATATAAATCCTTATAAATCTATATTATTTAACGAGGGAAATGTGACACGGTGAGCCGTTGAGTGCCAGAGGGTGTCCATTGTATCAAAGTCTGAAAATAACAGGGTCAATATTGCCGAACAATGGATTAAAGACTTTCAATTCAATCTTTACGATATAATTCTTTGTTTCATAACCATTGGATACGTTAAATTAGGATATGCCTTAATTTAAAATAATATTTGGCGTAATTTTACTTTCTGGCGATTGTGAACTCGAAGAGAATTTAAGATAATACAAAGTATTTTCATTAAACGTTATGTGCTGAGCTGGCTGAGATGACAGTGCGATAGTTACCCTGTAAGTGGTATGGGTTCAAAACATACAATGTCAGGGTTAATTTTTTTCGTTTTAATTTTCCCGCATAGAAAGTGTACAGTGTGAAATCACAACGTACGCGAATGGTCCTAATTCATTATTATTACTTTGACGCAAGCTCAGAAAATATTAATATATTAATTTGCACCCCCCTCAAACTTTCGATTTGCACACCCCCCCTTAAATGTTCGTTTTGCACCCCCCCCCCCCAAACTTTCAATTTCCATCCCATTCAATATTTCAATAATGTTTATGAAAAAAATTCTGTCTCTGTCGAATAGTGAGAGGCGGGCACGGGGTTGGTAACCCCTGGTTTAGGGGAATATGATATTAAATTTTGAAATACGGAAGGCTTATGAGAGATCGGAATAAAGTACCACTTCCAGTTATCTAACAGAAATTACCCAAACGTTGATAAAAATGGTACGCAAGTTTTATTCACTAAAAATTAATTAAAATACTACTTTTGGTTAATGCAAAAAACATCCAATACGAAATAGAACGAGTATGGGAAATGTTGTCAACCTAACAGAAACTGTCCTTTTTTTTAAAAAAGTGCTTTTTTTCTGTTACGGTAAATCATTGTCGGGTTGAAAAAAAATATTACGTTGTACATATAAGATTTAGTCCACATAAATTAAACAAAATATAAAATATCGAGTTTCACGCATACATATATGGGTGCAAAACTGCTTTTTTACTTTCTCGAAGTATAGAGGTAGTATTGTAATCTTCCAAACGGAATTTGAACGTATACTTTCAATTTTCCAAGCGCCTTTACCCGATAACAAATTCAGATAAGTAAATGTAAATTCACAAATGAGTAAAAGATCTAATTCTCACCCATCTGTCAAATTTTTAGCCATTTTTGTTGACCCGCTATTTCCGATTTATTAGAAAACGCGTGTGTATTTATAAAATACTAAGAATATTCCGCATTATCATACACATATTTTTTGCGTTCACTTGGTGCGCAATTCATTTTTCTACAAGATCTATTATATTTTTAAACTTCAAGCAATGGAGGCGACCGAGTTGACAAGATTCCTTCAAATATATTGTTGACATTGATTAAAAATGTTATTTTTTTAATTATGCAATCAAAGCGACAATAAAATTAATAAACACGTAAGCCTTAGCAAATAGAAATCCAATATTTTTAGAATCAATGTTATAAACGTTGCAAACCAGAGAACTTGAAACTAAATTGATGAGTTTAAGGCTACATTTCTATTTATTTTCATCAAGCCTAAGTTATAACTCGATGTTTCACTTTCGTATGACAAACATTGATGGGCTGTACAGGAACTCTGTGATGGATTTCTGAAAGCCCAAACTTCATATTTTGTTTGTTTACAAAACTTTGCAGATAATGTTTAAAAAAAAACAATGCAAATTTAAACCACATGACCTAGTTTCCTTTTTTTTCGCTTACAATGTGTACAATAAAATGTGTGGTAGCCTATCGAATAGCAGGATGCCATTGTTTACGTCGCCATTACACGTAAAAACCAAATTGTTTTGTTTTTTTTTAATTTTCATTTGGTTACCGAAAATATTGTAAACATCAAATACATCCAATCTTTAGTAAAGTCCGAAAAATCAGACAGGATTTTATAACCATATTAATTGTAAATACGTCGTGTATGATTTTTTAAATATTTAATGGGCCTCTCGAATACATTGGGGACTTTACTCAGGAGCCTTAATTAATAAACCGGGAGTGATCTCCCCTAAACTTTCTCGAATATTCTTATAAAAAACAACAGGGGATTGCAACTCGGGATATAGACATGATTTTTAATCCATTTTTTAATTACTTAAACTTTTTAAAAAAAAATAGAATCTCGTAGAAAAAAGAATCTCACACAAACTGAACGCAAAACAAAATGTGTATAATAATGCGGAATATTATTAGTACTTTATAAATTTACATGCGTTTTGTGAGAAATCGGAAATTACAAAATTACTACTTCTGGTCAACGAAAATTACTCAAAATTTGACAAAAGGCAGAGAATTAGATCATTTACTTACATGTGAATTGTCATTTATCTATAGTTGAAATAGTACTCAAGTAATAGGCTTTTGAAAAATTGAAAGTAGAAAAAAAATTCCACTTCCGGGTATCTGAAATCGCTCAAAAGTAGATACGGATCTACGATTTAGATATAATACTTATACTTATATGAAATTTCATCAACCTAGCTTTAACGTTACTCAAGTTATCGTGTTTACACACACACACACAGACAAGATTGCAAAACTATGTTTTCCAACTTAGCGAGGTGTAAAACGCCGAGATTTGAAAAAAATATCGATTTTTTTTCCACGATAACAAGAATTTCTCTATACTTTGTACATAAGAAAAAGTAAAAAGATTAACCATACCAAACATTGCGCACCAATTGAAAAATATAGTATACTTTTTAATGCACCACTGAAGCACTTACTATAGAAATGATAGCAGATCACAAGTGTTTACAAGCGTTTTTTACAAGCTTTAAGTCAACTTCATTCCTTATACTTGCTTTTATGATGGATCGAGACTGGCGAGCGAAGTTGCAACCTGATGGCAATACAATGTGACATTAATTTGACTTAATTATATGCTTAATTGATTTTTAAAGAGTTAATTTTTTATAAAGAAATACTTATTTTCCACCCTGTTGTACGCACACTTCTTGGGGTTCATTTTTTACTCAATTCGTTTGGTCTATGCGATTTTTTCTATTAAGACTGTTAAAAAAAATTAATACAAACCTTTTGTTAACAAGTTTTTATTTAATTGTGAACCAAAAAGTATTAAATAAATTGTTTTCTTTAAATATATAATAATGTAAGACTAAAAGTATAATTGAAAAGAAAAGTGCGACTATCATTCATTAAATTTTTTTTAAATGTAAGATCTACAATAGCTTGTATGTTGGATGGTTCACTTTAGAAGTTTTTTAAACCGAGAAAAAACAGATATTAAATTTCGTTACGTTATTTACAATTATTGACAACTCATAGGAAACTTGTCACATATTACAAAATTCAGATCTAGCCAAACAATATGTGGTAACTAGTTATATATATATATATATATATATGTATATATATATATATATATATATATATATATATATATATATATATATATATATATATATATATATATATATATATATATAAACTACATAATCTATTTTTTTTACCACATCTGCAGTTTCACAATAAATACACAAGAAATTATCTGCAGAAAGATCTTCAACTGTCTAAATACTGATTGGACAGACAAAATACTGGTTGACTTTGTAGTCAAAATCGAAGATGAAAACTTCGAATGTCACCGACTTATGTTAGCAGCATGTTCTGAATTTTTCAACGCGCTGTTTCGTTCTCACATGAAAGAATCTAATGAGAAATTGTGTGTTTTAAGTGATGTTTCTGGTGAAGTTTTCCGAACCCTTCTAAACGCACTTTATACTGGTGAAATAGTCTTAACTTTAGAAAATCTTTTCGTAATATGGAAAGCAGTAAATATGCTTCAAATTGATTTTTTAATTGAACGTTGTGAGAAGTTTGCTACTGAAGCTATTACATTGGACACTTGGGAGGATATCTACTTACATGCAGAACTTTTAAGTTCAGAAAAAGTCCTAAATCAGCTCCATATATTTATGTTAAAAAACTTTGAAGAAATTAGACGTTCAACGGTATTTCTACAATTATCTTTTAATGAAGTCAAGTATTTGATAAAAAGCCAAGAATTAGTTGCCATCAAAGAAGTTATAGTTCTTGAGTCAGTAATCCAATGGGTCGCGTATGCACCTGAAATAGGTTCCGATAATAACTCGAGTATAGAAGACCTTAAGGAAGTTGTCAGCAAAAGTGGAACTCAAAATGAATACAAATTCACTCAACTTGATTTAGATAAAATAATTTCTAATGACCCCATTCACCACTGTGTTACTCATCATTCGACCAGAAGCGAAAAACTCACAGAACTGCTGAAGTTAGTCAGGACGTGTCTTGTAAGTCCTGATGTTTTAGTTCATGTGTACAAAATGGAATTATTGTCACACGACACTGCCTCAAAAGATTTAGTTTTTAACGCTTTAAAAAGCCACGTGCAAGTCTACAGACACGGTCAGTGGCCATCAGCTGCTATACATAGAACATGTAGTGGTTACGTTCAAGCAGGATTAGACCTAATTAAACAATCATATTATAATTATTATTTTCGCGTGCTAACTGCATGCAATGAAGAGTGGTATCATATTTCAAATTCTGAATACTTAAACATAAATGTTCAACTCGTCTCTTTTGATGGAGAGCTTTATGCTACAGGTAGAGGCGAAAAATATCCATCTGAGCCGTGTAAGATGTTTTCCTTTTGTTGCAACAGCTGGAATGAAATAAAGGAAATGCCAAGCGATAACCTGTTTTTAGTTTCACATGGAGAGTTTATTTACATTATCAACAAAGATGATCAAGCTATATGTAAGATAAATCCAAAAGACTCAAGTCCTTGTATAAAACACGTTGCTGAATTTCCAGAAGTTGTACACGTCACACATGCAATGGTTGTAGAAAATTCCCTCTTATTATTCTGCTCTGAACGTGACGACAACATTAATCAGACATCCGTTCATCTTTTTTATATTTTGTCCAAAGTTTTGACCCGACTAGATAGTCTCAATGGACCAGCAGAACATTTAATTAGTTTTAGGAATGACCAACACAACTACATTTTACAGACCAACGGAAGTATGTGGCTGTTATTGCATTCACCTGGAGAGAGATCAATAATTGAATTTCAATTCCTTAAAAAACTTTGGAATTTTGAGTCCGCACTATATGGTGCGTTGACGTATGAAGGTAAACTGATAGTTTCTGGACACACCCAAACATTTGACGATGACGAAGAAGGGACTCGACTAGGTGAAGTCCCTGGCCACTTTGATACAGTTATATATTGGGGTGCTTATGGAAATCCCTCTAACTTTATCCCGATCACAATACCCATGATTTATCTCAGCATAGATACGTGGAGATAATAAGTCAATGCTGCTTATCGCATACAGTTACAAATTATACATATATATATATATATATATATATATATATATATATATATATATATATATATATATATATATATATATTGTGTTTCTTGTAGTCTAAACATACACATGTATATTAATCCTTCTTACATTTTTAGTTACATGCCTATTGCATTTATTTTCTTCGTCCGTTAAATGTTTTTTGGATATTTTCAAAACGTTCTACAAATATATGGGCGAGACCAGCAATTCTAAATTAGGCAATAGCTCTTATTAAATTGACAAGTCCAAAGTAAAATTGGTTATTGGAACTGGTCAAATATTAAACTATTTTTATCCTACATCCATCCTCAAATGTCTACTACAATTAATATACAAGTTGAAATATACAAAAACATTATATTTTACAATGAGAAAACTTAAAAAGAAAGTATTTAACTTGCGTATTTGAAAAAAAATTGATTTTAATTTCCTTTGAAGCTTTTACAGGAGAAAGATATATATAATACAGTGAGTAGACGTTTTAAGTGAAACTAATACTTTTCGGGCAAATCTAAGAAGATAAACTGCTGAAAATAAATGTAATATATAATTATATAATTGTGCAAAGGAAATATGACGAAAAAATTTATATTTTCATTACACTGTATTCACCGTGTGCCTCAGTCAATTGAGCAGTCACGCTCAATGTTAACGAGACTCAGTTTCCGTACATTTTTATATAAATATATATTTGTATGTTAGCCCAAAACTTGTGCGTGTTGTTCGAAGTGTTGCCATTAATATTTGACTTGATTGAACGTTATGCAAAATAATTAAAGGATCCATTAAAGTATTGCTATTTTTAAAAACTAATTTCGTGTTCTCCATGTTATTTTATGTGGATAGATCCCTTTGAAGATTATTGCAATTTAGGAAGTTTTATAATTCCTCCAATTCTTTGTTTCAAGAAAGTAGCCGTTATTTTTTTTTATTTGATCAAATTTCTTGTTTGCATTATTGTGTGACTATATAATAGTCATTAGAAGTGGTCAAGTGGTAGAGCTTTAATCTGCTTATCGGCTTCCGGGATCGAGTCTGTGTTCCAAAAACCTCTGACGGGTACCTGAGCGACGTTAGTGAAACAACTGCGGGTGCGAGTAATGCAGACCACACTATACTCTAGTGTGCCGAAGGCAAATGTAAGAGATTAACTCTATTCCGTGTGCCCTATGGGTTTTCGGCGCAAACTCCTTATTTAATCACTCTTTTATTTCCCCACGTTTTCTTTAACTTGCTTTCGTCTCTGTTTGTTTGTCTTTCCAATCAAATCTTGCGATCGAAATTTCTGGCACTTCCCAGTTAGCTAGCGCGCTGAAATTTTCAGGGAAGCTTTGTTTTGGATGACAATTGAATATTCAATTGTTATTATTACTAAATTGATCCTTGGAAACATTTTATTGAGCATTTTAGACCGCTATATAATCTATATATATAATTCTCCTCTGCGAGCCGTTAGAAAACAAGCTGCAAGCGCCTCCTTACAGTCCACTCTCTTTCTCTCAATCACTATCACTACCACCCTACCCCACCCCCACATGGTCTGCTGAGCTGTGGTCACGTTAATGTTTACAAACCGTACAGCCAGGTTTAGTGACGGCTATTAGGGGCAGATAATTTAGTTTGAACCGACTTTAAACTTACTGGAGGTAATTAAGAGGAGGCTGCTTTCACGGGGGGGGGGGGGGGTGTAGGGTCGGGGTTAGCGGAAAGGCGGGGGGTTAGTGTTTTAAAGCAAATATTTTCAGTGGCAGCATTGGTACTGTCGAATTCGCAAATTATGAATTACTGAAAAGTAGAAAATAAATCAACTAAATAGCGGCGTATGATACGCCGCGGGTCGGCTCGTTGTAGTAAAAACGTGGGGAAAAAGGGACATAACCCAGTAACTGTAATTTGTGTACAAACAACCGTAACAACTGGTGGCCAGTATGGGGGAGACGATATGGTCGAGTGGTTGCGCACACGATTGCTATCCCACTCGACACGGGTTCAAATATGTGTTCTAGTCAGTAACGTATTCACACAACGTGTTTTTTACGAGTTGTCTTTTTTGGAGTTGTCTTTTTACGAGTTGTCTTCGTTTACCCAAAAAAAAAGTGAAAAGATAAAATTGATAGCAAGATTTTAATGCAAACAAACAGACAAAGACTAAAAAGTAAAAAATAATAATCATTAAAAAAGTTTTAAAAAACCCACGTTTTCTGATTGAACTAAAAAGTAGAAAATAAATGCTATTCATCACAATAATGCAAGCGATCACTCTACTATAAGCGATCAAAAACGTGGGGCGCCGTGATTTTCTTACAGTTTCTAATACTGTTGACTCTCTACAAGCTTTCCTAATAAAAGTCAATACTATTATCTAATCAATAGTGTTATGATGCATGTTTGACTTGGGAGATCGGTGCGCAGGATTGATGGTGCGGCCGTATATTGAACGAGTGAGTGTGTGACGCTGTACGCAAGAAAGTGACGTTTTAGTGTGAGTTCGTTGTTGCCAGGGAAGAAGATTGAAGTTAGTCTTGTCCGTGTGATGTTAGAGTTAGGTTGTCTAGTTGTAGTATCGTTTATCCAAGCTGTCCGATGTCCATTTCTATTGTGTAACTAGGCATGCTGCCCAGCTTCGCTTAGGCTTTCGAAAACATTGAGAATTTGAATGCTTAATTAATTCGCCCGAGGGTCGGTCTACGACCTCAAGAGTTATGAAGAGGTTCCTCCGTGGACATTTTTTTTCGATTTATAGCTCATATAAGGTACCGGTCAGTCAAGGTCAGTTTTGACCCCCTCATCGTTGACTTTTCGGCCAACCGGCCCCCGTGCTCTGTCGCCCCAAGGCAAGATCCTGCCAAATTTGAAGCGCCTGCGGCGCCGGGAAGTGCCTTATCGGACACCCGACAATCTAGATCTAGATCTAGAATCCTAATTGAATTTTTTTTTTTAAGTTTAGTCCGAGCAAAATAAAAAAAAAAATACATTAACCAAGTTGACTTGGTGGGTCTCGAACCCGCACCACCTGCGTGGTTTATAGTACACTAACATCTCCGCTATTTAGGCACCTTATAAAATACAGAGAATGAAAGACGTATTTTAAAATCTTAACTTACGCGAATATGCCTATTCTTTCAAATTATTTTTTTTATCCCAAATTAGCCAGTTCCAAACAAAGATTTTGTATAAATAAATGTTATGAGTTTAGGCCGGAAAAATTGTATTGTATACATTTCATAGTGTACGTAGATCTAAATCAAATTTGAATGAAATAGTTCATTTCTTTTTTATTCTAAACACGGCAGATGACGTCATTAGTAAGCAATAGTGTCGTCACAGTTTTAAGCGTTCTTTTACACATCTATTAATGCTTTTCCGGTTGCATAAATAATACTGTTTCTCTACATTCGAATACGCCTTTATTTTATATTTTTCTTCTTTAAATAAAATTGTGGTTATACATTTAAAACATCTAACATATTATTTTCAACAAAAGTCCGTATAAAGTTCTCCATATATTGCTGCCGTTTCTGACGTGATGTCCGGCGAAAATTTTTTGCGGACAGAGAGAGAGAGAGAGAGAGAGAGAGATGTGCGAACGTGGCCCATTATAGTAATAGATAAATAGAGTTAGTAACCGATGTCATTCTGTCAAATCCTTCGTGAGCGTTGATGTCGTCGTGTCTCAAGATATACTGTAGCATAGCTAAACATAATCAAATGGTAGTGATATGGAAAGATGGTATTGGATTAGGTAGTTGTACCCTCTCACTGCATAACTGTGGTACACATATAGAACGCAGCAGTTATAACATGGTGGAGCAGTATTAACGTGAAACAGCTATAGTAACACGAAGCAGCTATAACAGAATGAAGACAGCTCAAGCAGTATAACAACATGAAGTAGTATTGCAAGGCGAAGTAACTTAAAAGCACTTAGAAGCTAGTCGGTGGAAATAACATCTAGAATCTAGTCAGAAAACGCAATCAGTGTCTAATCAGTCAAGTTCCATCGACATAATTTTCGTATGGATTATGTCTCTGTGATATATGAACTGTTATTGTGAAAACCGTGTGTGAAGATCCCAGCGTGAAAACCCATGTTGAAGACTCGTGTGTGAAGACCCCTGCTAAGAAGACTTGTGTGTGAAGACCCGTGCTAAGAAGATCCGTGTTTGAAGACCCGTGCTAAGAAGACCCGTGTTTGAAGACATACGTATGAAGACCAGTTCTAAGAAGACCCGTGCTCTGATGACCCATGCCGTTATGACCCGTGCTGTGAGGACCCGTGCCATGAAGAACCGTGTGGGGAGAACATGTGATGACCGTGTTGTGAGGACCCTGACGTGAAGACCGTGCTGGGAGGATCTGTGTTGTGAAGGACAAGGGGATCTGTGTGGGAAGTGTGTGTTGTGTGATGAAGCCGACGATGATGCCCAAGTTCTACAAATTAGATAAGTAGTACCTCTTCATATATTTTTTAAGTAGTAGGCATGTACATTTTTTTTTTCTATTACGTCTTAGTGAAACAAAAAAAAATTGTAGTGATTAAGCAGGGGCTGTAGGTATTATGAGCCCATTGCTGTGTTATGCTGATGATGGTTGTAGTCTAATGGGTAAGACGTCAGTATTAGTGCTCAGTAATATGTTAAAGTTCGTGTGGACACGCCGGTTTGAGGGCGGTGTTATATTGTTGACAAGATGATGTCACTATGATCTTGATTTGATTTGTTATAATGATATGATTTTCAATGTATTATATGTGATAATATGTTATCCTATGAGGTTTGTTTTCTTAGAGTAAGGAACCCAGTAGATTAGGATAATGTTGTTTTATGATAATTTGGTGTCGTCACCCGGCCAGCAGGGGGATAGTTCGTTGGTCGGTTGCTTCATCGGTAGTTAGTTGATTTCAAGACTGAGGATGCAGTCAGATTTTTTTTTTGTGGGTAGCTCGAGGATGTACCGAGTACCTGGTTATGGATTTAAGGGTTCTAGGGAAAATATTCCTCTATGTGATATCGTATTTAGTTACTGAAGATGTGAAGAATTATTATTGGTATATGTCATTGTAACGTGAGATGAATTTATGCAGGTGATATAGTGATTATGAAGTTTGATGTAGTTACTTAATTACTTAGTACTAAATTAACACGTGAGATGTGATTTATTGTATAAATAATATAACGTAATTAACAGAAGAGGTACTACATTAGATTAAGTCTAATACATTAGGTTAGAGAGACTATGTTAGATAATGATAACCGAGTAGTAGTGACATGTTGTTTTCCGTTAGAAATAATTTCTTTTCAGTACAACTGAGGTGATGTTTGGGTCGACATTGTATGGAATCCTGGCCTTTACGTGAAGTGTGATTGTAGGATGTGTACCCAACTGGTGATCTGAGATGTATACTTTGCAGAATCGTCAAAATATGTTTGTGCGCGCGGAGACATGAACTGAACTGGAACTTCAAGAATTAGTTAAAATTGTTTAGCCTTTAAGGTCTATGTGTGAAAGCTACCATAGTTGCTATTGTTAGGTAAAACAGAATGTTGTATTATTGAAGTAATAAATAAAGCTAATGTGATTAGCTTAAATGGAGAGGGGGGTAATGTTATGATGCATGTTTGACTTGGGAGATCGGTGCGCAGGATTGATGGTGCGGCCGTATATTGAACGAGTGAGTGTTTGACGCTGTACGCAAGAAAGTGACGTTTTAGTGTGAGTTCGTTGTTGCCAGGGAAGAAGATTGAAGTTAGTCTTGTCCGTGTGATGTTAGAGTTAGGTTGTCTAGTTGTAGTATCGTTTATCCAAGCTGTCCGATGTCCATTTCTATTGTGTAATAAATAGAGTTAGTAACCGATGTCATTCTGTCAAATCCTTCGTGAGCGTTGATGTCGTCGTGTCTCAAGATATACTGTAGCATAGCTAAACATAATCAAATGGTAGTGATATGGAAAGATGGTATTGGATTAGGTAGTTGTACCCTCTCACTGCATAACTGTGGTACACATATAGAACTCAGCAGTTATAACAAATAGTAATATAACTTTTATTTCGGCGCCCCACGTTTTTCATCAAAGGTATTTGAGAGGTCCATAAATTAATTTTAAAATCATGCACGGGGTAGTTACAATTAGGATGGTTCTAAAATCCTGTCTGTTTGGTTTATTTCGGACTTTACTAAAGATTGGATGTATATGATGTTTTTAATATTTTCGGTAAATAAAAAAATAAAAAAAAAAAGCAAAAAAAAATTTGGTTTTCACGTGTAATGGCGACATAAACAATGGCATCTCGCTATTCGATAGGCTGCCATAAATTTTATTGTACACACTGTAAGCTAAAAAAAGAAAACCTAGGTCATGGGGTTTAAATTTGCATTGTTATTTAAAAACTTGATCTGCAATGTTTTGTAAACAAATAGTTATCGGTCAATAAGTTACTGTACAGCCAATCAATATTTGTCTTACGAAAGTGAAACATCCGGTTATAACTTAGGCTTGATGAAAATAAATAGAAATGTAGCCTTAAACTCAACAAATTATTTTCAAGTTCTCTGGATTTGCAACTTTTATAGCATTTATTCTAAAAATATAAAATTTCTAAATTAATTTTAGGCTTAAGTTTTTATTTTTTATTTTTTTTACAGTCTAAATCTAAAAAGCACGTTTTTATTCCATGTCAACAACATTATGGAAGGAATCTCGTCAACTCGCTGGTGTCCATTGTGTTTTTAATCTTCAGTTTCAGACTATTCTGCATCGAATAAAAATTTAAAAACCTTAAACTACATAGTGACCTCAAAGTTTTGCGCATTGTTATGATTTAGAAATATTCGACAATATACCGCACCAAAATGGCGCGTTTATAACAATTCAATATGGATGTTGTTTACTTCACAACTTGTTTTCTAACATTTCTTTTTTATAATGCAAAAGTGTGACGTCACAACATTTAACCCTCCCCCCCTCCACCTCATCACACACCTCCACAAACTTACGTACCCCCCTCCCCCCTACGAGTGTGATGTCATTTATGGACGACCCCTTAATACACATTCTAATACTCAATTTTATTTTTTAACATTGCAGATAGTTTTTTTCAGTAACAACTAAAATGTTAGTTTCTGACAAAGTTTGTAGTGGATTTTTCAAAGGTCTTGAAAAATAATGGACGGATCAAGAACTTTATGACTTTACTGTTCAAGTCGACGACGTGTCAATAAAATATCATTGCGTCATTCTCGGAGCGTGTTCGCCATTTTTTCTTGGACTGCTGAGATCTGGAATGAAAGAAGCCAACGAGGGACGTGTAGTTCTGCAAGATATATCAGTCTCCACCTTTCAGTTAATCCTGAAAACTTTGTACACCGGTGAAGACGTGTTGAGTCTTGACAACTTTATTGAAATCTGGCACGCTTCTCACATGCTTCAGATTGAATTTCTCACTGACATGTGTGAAACATTTGCAGTTGAAAAGATAAACCTGTACAACTTTAAACAAATATTATCCAGTGCAAAGCTATTCAATTCTGATCCTGTCTCGACGTCAGTCAAAAACTATATGATAAAGAACTTTCACGATATTTATGCAGATAAATTGTATTTAGATGTATCATTTGAAGAACTGTATTCTTTAATTGACAGTCATGAACTCAATGTTCGCAATGAACACTTTGTGCTACAGACTATTCTCAACTGGGCTGAATACAAACCAGCTGTACCTGGTTTTGGCGCGTTAGATTTAACCATTAAACAAAACAAAAAGATGCATACAGAAAAAGTGAATCGGTTACATAATATCAGCACAGAAGTTATTGTGGAACGATGTTTAGAAGACAAATCTACAAAAGTCACTGACAGAAAAATTAAAATTAAAACTATACCTAACTGTTTAAACAAATATGATAATGATTGAAATCATTATAAAAGTAAGGACACATCATACTCCAATAGTTCCAACTTAAATTCCAGCATTACAGAAAATGACAGTAACGACAGAGATTGCAAACTCGAAGACCTTCTGAGACGTGTAAGAACGTGTACAATAAGTCGTTGAGAAAAAAAGTCCAGCTAGTTGCATTTGATAATGAGCTTTATGCTGTTGGCTGTCAATCAACCACTCAAATAAAAAGTAAAATGTTTGTTTACGGTAACAACTGGAAGCAGATAATCGAACTCCCAGGTACAGAATTATACCTAGCAAGTAATGAAAAGTACATAAAAACATTACAAGTGTTTCAGATAATGTAATATATCAACTGAATAGAAAATATACAGATGTGAATTTCGTTAAATGTACTGATGTTCCAACAAGTGCTGTTGTAACACATGTTATGAGCTACCAAGTCTATCTTATCTTATTCTGTATTGCAAAAGCCAATGGTGTCGAGGAAACAGCAGTTTTTATGTTAGACCTGCTGACCAAAAGCTGGACAAGACTGGACAACCTCGAGGGACCAGCTAAAAATATCATCAGTTTTCGTAACGACGACAACCACTTTGTGCTACAAACAAACGGCAACTTGTGGGTTTTAAACAAATCTGATGGAATGTTCAAATTCAATCGTGTAGCAACACTGTGGAAGTTAGACCATGTTTTACGTCTACAGGGAGCCGTCGTATACGGTGATACATTGGTCATCTTTTATTATAACCCCGAGAATATATTAGACTCATTTGTGGATAACTTGGACATTTTCAGCGTAATTAAATACTGGTCCACTGATACATCATGCTCAAATTTTATCCCTGCTGTGCTGCCTAAATCGTATGTTGAATGAGTGGACGATCAGTAGTCTAAGATTTACTGTTATCAGTCAATTTTGCTTTCACCACAGTGGAGATACCAGTGTTTATAAGTTTCAAAATAATTGTTTGTTGGTTGTCACGTTAATGAAAAGAAAGAATACTGATTATGATAGAATGACGTTTAAGTGTGGTACCAGTTTTCTTTACTAGATGAATATCGTTTTTATTCTTTGCAATATATATATATATATATATATATATATATATATATATATATATATATATATATATATATATATATATATATATATATATATATATATATACAGTTCATATTTTGTTTTTATAAATCACAATAAAAAGTAAATTAAATCAGTTTCATAAAAAGTGCAATTTCAATTTATGCTATAAAACAATAGTTTGAATGATGGTGACGTTCATTTCTATGTAGCAGTAAATCAACATTAATTGTTTCGTCAACATTATCAGTTCTACGGGCACGTGGATTTCGGTCTTGAGACGTATTCCGGCAAGTGTGCATTTAGGCAAGTGCCTGTTTGGGAAATCAGCCATCGGTTAAACGGGATTGGGGCAAGTGTCTTTCCCGAAAACGTCAGGCTACCAGCGGTAAAAAAAAAATAATGTTAATAAAATGTGATGTTTCAAATCACGAAGACAATGTCGTTCCTACTAGACACATCGAAATGCAAGGTAGGGCTTAAATTAATATAATGGCGATAGCAGCAATAAGACTGTAAGAGTCAATAAATTTGAAATATTGATTTTTTATCTAAACAACAACTTTTCAGTACTAAAAAGTATAGCCTTTCAATATTAATGTCGTTAACCATGATATAACGATGTATTTCGTATTATTTACAATATGTAAAAGGTTTTTAATTTTTTAAGCATTGCTTTGGTTTACATCATAAAATTAAACTATTTATGGAAGATAAAATATGGCACACAACCAACACCCTGCCCCGCCTTCTTACCATCTTACCCGATAAAGGGACTCAGACTCAAATACATTTCTCCTTTTCTTTATCTCATTGCTGCCAGTAATCATCCGTAAATACATTTCTGGGATTTTAGTTTTCACAACTCAACGGCGGAAAAAAGTCCAAAATAAAAACAGGCGTATTCCTATTGTTTCGTTTCTCACACATACCTTGATGTTACCTCTTTTTTGTAACATAAGTAAAAAGCACATTAAAAAGAGTTATTATTTTATTTTATCAAACACATGCCATCATAAAATATTTTAATTCATAGTACATGTATTACCTTTTTGTACACATTTTTAAATTGATTCTTACAGGAATTTAAAAAAAAATAATTCCTTAATATAAAACGTGTATTGTCGTTGGTTGATATTAATCGTGTTTAAACTATTTACTGTAATCCCAAGTTCGAATCCCCGGACAGATGAGGCTCGGGAGCTAAGGATATCTAGGACAGAAATCTCCAAAATCGAACAACTGCTCTCTTTAAGTTTGTTTTTGTATGAAATAAGGGTTTGGAAGTAAATTAAAAAAATAAAATGCTGAAATGGAGTCAACTGCCTATATACACAGTAGGTAGAAGAAGATTTAATATCAATCTATATTATATGGCTGGGGTATTGTGACACGGTGAGCCGTTGAGTGCCAGAGGGTGTCAATTGTATCAAAGTCTGAAAATAAAAGGGTCAGTATTGCAGAACAATGGATTAAAGAAATTCATTTAATTCTTTACCATATAATTCTTTGTTTCATAACCATGGGATACGTTGAATTAGGATATACTTTAATTTAAAATAATATTTTGCGTAATTTTACTTTCTGGCGATTGTGACCGCGGAGTGAATTTAAAATAATACAAAGTATTTTCATTAAACGTTATGTGCTGAGCTGGCTGAGATGACAGTGCGAGAGTTACCCTGTAAGTGGTATGGGTTCAAAACACATAGTGTCAGGGTTAATTATTTCCGTTTTAATTTTCCCGCATAGAAAGTGCACAGTGGGAAATCACAACGTACACGAATGGTCCTAATTCATTATTATTAGTTTGACGCAAGCTTAAATACTTTTGTTATTCATACGAGGCTCAAAATTATGTCTCTGTCGAATAGTGAGAGGCGGGCACATACGAATCGTTCGGCGGGCGCCAATGCGCCCGCGGGCACGGGGTAAGAACCTCTGGTATAGGGGAATATGATATAAAATTTTGAAATACGGAAGGCTTATGAGAGATCGGAATAAAGTACCACTTCCGGTTATCTAACAGAAATTACCCAAACGTTGATAAAAACGGTACGCAAGTTTTATTCACTCAAAATTAATTAAAATACTACTTTTGGTTAACGGAAAAAAATATATATATATACGAAATAGAACGAGTATTGGAAAATATGTCAACCTCAGAGAATCTGTCCTTTTTTACTTTCTCGTATATACGAAGTATAGAGCAAGTATTGTAATCATGCAAAAAAATCGAGATTTTTACAAATCTCGACGTTTTACACCTCACTGATACGGAAAAACATAATTTTGCAATCTTGTCCGTATGTTTGTGTGTGTGTGTGTGTTTGTGTGTAAACACGATAACTTGAGTACGGTTAGAGCTAGGTTGATGAAATTTCATATATAAGTATTTTATCAAAATCGTAGATCCTGATCAACTTTTGAGCGATTTCCGATAAACGGAAGTGGTACTTTTTCTACTTTCAATTTTTAGAAAGCCTATAACTTGAGTACTATTTCAGTTAGATAAATGAAATTTGATATGTCAGTAAAACATCTAATTTTCTACCTTCTTTCACATTTTGAGTAATTTCCGTTGATTGAAAGTACTAATTGACGCTATTTCTGATTTCTCAAAAAAAAAAACCAATGTAAATTTATAAAGTACTAATAATATGCCGCACTATTGTGCACGTTTTATTTGGTGTGCGCAGGTGTGCAATTCTTTTTTCTGCGAGATTTTATTCTATTTTAAAAAGGTTAAGTATTTAAAATGGATTAAAATTCATGTCTGTACCTCGAGTTCCCATCCCCTGTTTTTTCATAAAAGAATATTCGAGAAAGATTAGAGGAGATCGCTTCCTGTTTATTTTAATTTTTTTTTTTTTGGTTACGGAAAATATTAAAAACATCAAATACATCCAATCTTTAGTAAAGTCCGAAAAAACCAAACAGACAGGATTTTATAACCATATTAATTGTAAATACGTCGTGTATGATTTTTTAAGTAGTTAATGGGCCTCTCGAATACATTAATGACTTTACTTGGTAGCCTTCATTAAAAATGGATTTAAATCATGTCTGTATCCCGAGTTGCTATCCCCCGGAGTGTCTTGTAAGAATATTAGAGAAATTTTAAGAAAGATCACTACCGGTTTATTGGAAAAGAATTTACTTTATATTACTTTGTTTGGTGTTGGGAAAAAATAATAATTACATAATTAGCGGGGATTGATCAAGTGCAAATGTTGTAGGTATTTTACGGATAAGCTTGGAGTATTATAATTGTTCATTAAATTGAAACAGGCACGTTCGTTTAAGTGAGTGCAAAAGACTATGAATAAGTTGGGGTACTATAGTCGTTTATTAAGCTAAAACAGGCGATTCCGCCTCGGGCTAGACTGTGAGCACTTTGCGTTTATGTTCGCGTTAGTGTTTTCTTTGTGTTTAGGTTGGGTTTGCGTTAGTGGTTGCGGTTTGATTTGGTTCGTTTTTGTTCTTTCTTTTTTCGTTTTTGTTTGTGTTTTTTTCTTTGGGTTTGTATTTGTGTTTTTGGTTGGTTTTGCGTTTGGATTTGGTTTATTTTCGTTTGCTTTTTCGTTGTTTTTTTTTTTGTGTTGTTATTGGTTGGTATTGGTGTTTGTGGTTGTGGTTGGGTTTGTCGTTAGGTTTTTGTTTTCGTTTGCTTTTTTGTTTGTTTTTTCTTTGTGTGTGTATTGGTGTTTGTGGTTGTGGTTGGGTTTGTTGTTAGGTTTTTGTTTTCGTTTGTATTTGTAATTGTGTTAGCGTTATGTTTGCGTTTTGTTGTTTTGGTTTTGGTTGGTTGTGGTTTGGGTGGGCAATGCCGGGTTTATGATGATTACTAAACACACAGGTGATGGTCTTTAACAGAAAGGTTTTTCACAGAAGTCAGAGCAGGGCCTGGCCGGGACGGCTAGTATATATACACATGTGCGCTACAGTAATGGTTTCGTACTTATTCAACGATGTTTGGTTATGATTTGTTTGACAATGGCTTGTTTTTTGCGCACCGTTCATTGTTGTAAATGTTTTTTTTAGTAGTGCAAGCGACGCACATTCATTTTGTCAAAAGTAGACAGCATTGATTACTTCCGCCCTAAGGTTTCAGGAAATAGGAGAGTAGTTCTATCCATCAAATTAAACAGGTAAGTTTGACAATATTAGCGAAATTAGTGTCACTGCTAAGAAAAATAAATGTAAAGAAATGAGCTAGAAACTCTAAACGATCAGCTGTCTGTATCGTTAGTATTAAAAAGTCGAACGAGTTATAGATTCTAGAAGTAGTCAACAGATTACCTTAACTTTATTGAATCTTGTTTGATTAGATTAGGCTGATTAGCCGTATATTGGATGATCTAGAGTCGAAAATTGTTTCCATTATAAAAATGTTTTATTGCAAGAAATACACATTATTGCTCGGAAAATAGCATGTAAAAACTAGATGTTAGAAAATATAACAACCCATATTTCTACCGAACTTCAGATATATAGATTTTGACTGCTGCTATATGGCAATATGCTGTTGTATTGTTTACTGCTCAAAGTCCCGAGTTCGAACCCCAGGGCAGATGAGGCTCGATAGCTTGTGAAAGCAACTAGGCGTGGCCTAGAGGTAGAGAACTAGACTGCTAATGCAAGAGTGTCGAGTTCGAATAAGCGTTCAAATAAGTTGAGTCCACCCAGCTCTGATGGGTACCTAACACGTTAAGGAAACAAAGTTGGCTGGGCATAGTGTTGATGACACTATCCCTTCATATGCCGAGGTCAATAAATCAGATGAACTCTATTTCGTCTGCCCCCATGTGTCTTGGGCACAAACGGGATTAAGAAGAAAAAAATATTTTAAAAGTACATCTTTTTCGTTTATTTTCAAATGTCAGTGATTAAAAATTGGTGCTACTTTAGAATGAATATCTTAAACATTTGCAATAACACTACCTGCTTGAAAGAATTAATGATATTTTTTTATGATAGATCGCAGTATATTGTTTATTTTTCTGAAACGCGAAGTCAGTGATTAAAATTGGTGTTAGTTTAGAAATAATACATTTAAATTTGCAATAATACTTATTGAAACAATTAATGATATAGTTTGTGTATATCTTTAAACTATGTTTTTTATAAATTTTCAACTTGTGGTTCCGTTAAAAACACTAGTTTTAAGCCCCCAAATTTCCACAAAATAAAGTGTTTTGAACAGACACAAATTTTGAAAATGGATAATAAATAACTTTGAAGAAATGCAATTAAAAGTTTTAGCTGAGTACCCCAAAATATGGTAGAAATTTATGGATTCATTATTTAATTGGATTAAAATATATAATATTTTATAAATGGTGGAAAACCTACGAAGAAGTTAATTTTTCAAGATAGCCGCCGTTGTCATAGTTACCAAGATTTTCCCACCATTTTTATTAGTGGAGACGCAAAAGCACCTTTAAAAAGTTGTAAAGAAATAATTTTTTCTAACAAATATGTAATAATGTTCTATTTTTTTTACCGGCGCCTACCCCCTTATAAATTGTCAGCAAAGTTTATTTCAATTTTCGTTGAAAGATTTTCGATAACCGGAATCGGTACGTTGCTCCTTTCTTGTTAACGCGATAGCTTGAATATTGTTTTAGTTAGGATGGCGTAAATTCAAATAGAAGTATAAAATTTTATACTTGGATTATTTTAAAATTTTGATTGCCCTCCAATATCCGTAGGTATTACTTTACACTATTTCCTGTTTCTAAAATACAGATATAATAGTACCATTTCAGTTAGATCAACGAAATTTTACAAATAGATTTAAGATCTTATTCTTTTATAGTGTCAAATTTTGAGTAGCTTCCGAGTAACGAAATTAGTACTTTACGGTATTTTCGATTTCCCAAAAAAATACCACTTTTATTAAACTGAGTTTTTGCAAACTTTTCACGTAATCCAAGCAAGACTCGTTTAAAATATAATGTGACATAAAATGTGACTTAAATAGATGTATAAATAACTTTAAAAAATGTATTACAGTTTTTTTTTTAAAGTAGTATGTTCCCTCTCAATTACACGTGAAACATTTACGTTCATTTTAATGCCCAATTATTACTTTACTCAATTCGATTTTACTTTAAAAATTAAAGTATTAAAAAATTAATAAAAACCATGTATATAGCCAGATTGCACTTAAAGTGCCGTCTCACCTACTAAAATAAAATTATACGAGAAAGCTTAGGGGAGATAAC
The DNA here is from genome assembly GCF_028476545.2 of Physella acuta. Classification (NCBI taxonomy): domain Eukaryota; kingdom Metazoa; phylum Mollusca; class Gastropoda; family Physidae; genus Physella; species Physella acuta. The sequence goes on along the minus strand of NW_026732099.1, from coordinate 661,213 downwards.
TCATGATTTTTTTTTACTATAATAGTATTTGTCTAGCTAGTACTAAGATACAATTTCAGGGAGATAAATTTGAAGAGACGCCGTTGTTCTGCGGTCTTAGCTCGAACGTTCTGTGTTAGGATCTCGGTCTTTACGGCAGAACGACCCAGAGTCCACTTAGCTCTGTTGAGTACCTGACTAGCAAAAGTAAAAATATGCCCGAGGGTTCGAACTCGAGACTTTTCGGTTTAGCAACCATGAGCTTTACCGACTCGACCATTTAAAGTCTGAATGTGGTAACTTGATGTATTGGCGGACGTTTTTTTTGGTTTGCTACACTATTCCTAATAGTATAACCGATCTGTAAATAAAGCTTAACCTATTATTGTTCATAGCAATACAACTGCTGCTAAGAATAAGCCTAACTATACCAAACATAGCGCACCAATTGAAAAAACAGTATAGTTTTTAATGCACCTCTGAAGCACGTTCACTCGAAGTGATGATAAATCTCCACTTTTTACAAGCTAGTTTAGTAAGCTTAATCCTTATACTTGCAATTATCATGGATCTACAATGTCGAGCAAATTTGAAACGAGTTCTATAAAATTTGCTTTGTCTATACGATTCCATTCTATTAGAATAGTTAATATTAAAATGAACACAAACGTTTTGATAACCAGTTTTTATATAATTGTGCACGAGAAAGTATAAAATAAATTGTTTTCTTTAAATATATAATAATGTAAATTATTATATAATAATGTAAGACTGAATGTATAATTAAAAGAAAAGTGTAAAAAATGAATGTATATATATATATATATATATATATATATATATATATATATATATATATTTATATGTATATTGAATATATAGCTATTAAGGCTATTGTGACGAAAAAATAACTGGGACAATAAAATACTCTTGTGTAACTCTTAGCAATTTTTATCTTGAATTAGAATGCCCTTATAATAACATGTAGTTGTTAATTATAAAGTTCATATATATATATATATATATATATATATATATATATATATATATATATATATATATATATATATATATATATATATGTATGTATATATATATATATATATATATATATATATATATATATATATATATATATATATATATATATATATTGTATATGTGTGTGTAAGTGGGTGTATTGTTCATTCGAAAACCATTTTTTTTTCTGCTTCATTGCAATTTATAATTTTTTTGTTATTACAGCTGCAATAACACAATGAATAAGCAAGAAATTATCTGCAGAAAGATGTTCAATTTTCTGAATACTGATTTGACAGAGAAAATACTGGTTGACTTTGTAGTTAAAATCGAAGATGAAATTTTCGAATGTCACCGACTTATGTTAGCAGCTTGTTCTGAATTTTTCAACGCGCTGTTTCGTTCTGGCATGAAAGAATCTAATGAGAACTTTTGTGTTTTAAATTATGTTTCTGGCAAAGTTTTCCGAACCATTCTAGACATAATTTATACTGGTGAATTAGTTTTAACTTTAGAAAATCTGTCCGAAATATGGAAAGCAGTAAATATGCTGCAAATTGGTTTTTTAGTTGAACGTTGTGAGAAGTTTGCTACTGAAGCTATTACAATGGACACTTGGGAGGATATTTACTTACATGCAAAACTTTTAAGTTCAGAAAAAGTCCTAAATCAGCTCCAAATATTTATGTTGGAAAACTTTGAAGAAATTAGACGTTCACCAGTATTCCTACAATTATCTTTTGATGAAGTCAAGGATTTTTTAAAAAGGCAAGATTTAGTTGTCATAAAAGAAGATTTAGTTCTTGAGTCAGTGATCCAATGGGTCGACTACTCACCTGAAATAGGTTTCGATAATAACTCGAGTGTAGAAGAACTTAGGGAAGTTGTCAGCAATAGTGGAACTCAAAATGAATACAAATTCACTCAACTTGATTTGGATAAAATAATTTCTAATGAACCAACTCACCGCTGTGTTAATGAACATTCTACCAGAAGAGAAAAACTCACAAAACTGCTGAAGTTAGTGAGGACGTGTCTTGTGAGTCCTGCTGTTTTAGTTCATGTGTACAAAATGAAATTATTATCACACGACACAGCCTCTAAAGATTTAATTTTGAACGCTTTAAAAAGTCACGTTCAAGTCTACAGACACGGTCAGTGGCCATCAGCGGCTATCCACAGATCGTCTAGTGGCTATATTCAAGCAGGGGTAATTTTTAGTAGTTATGAAGGTTTTCGCGTTCTAACCGCGGACGAGGAAGAGTGGTACAATATTTCTGAATGTGAATACCTAAAAAAAAATGTTCAACTCGTCTCTTTTAATGGAGAGCTCTACGCCACAGGAAGAAAAGCAGCCGTCCCATCTGAGCCGTGTAAGATGTTTGCATTCTGTTGCAACAGCTGGTATGAGCTGAAGGAAATGCCAAGCTACAATTTGCTATTACTTTCACATGGAGAGTTTATTTACATCATAAACAAAGATGATCAAGCTATATGTACCATCAATCCAAAAGACTCAAGTCCTTGTATAAAACACGTTGCTGAATTTCCAGAAAGATTACACGTTACGCATGCACTGGTTATAGACAATTTTCTTTTATTATTTTGCTCTAAAAGTGAAGGCAGCATTAATCAGACATCCGTTTATCTATTTGATATTTTGTCAAAAGCTTGGACCCGACTAGAAAGCATCGATGGACCAGCAAAATATTTAATTAGTTTCAGGAATGACCAACACAACTACATTATACAGCGCAACGGAAGTATTTGGCTGTTGAATTCGTCTGAAGACACAAAAATTGAATTTAAATTCCTTAAAAAACTTTGTAATTTTGAGTTAGTACTATATGGTGCGTTGACTTATAAAAGGAAACTGATACTTAATGGACTACACCCTAAAGATGTACCTGTTGGAGTATTACAAACAGATGACGATGATGAAGAAGACCAAACAGATGACGATAGTATATCAGGTGAAATTCCTGGCCACTTTAAAACAGTTGGGTTAGTTGGTAATGGTGGAAAATGTTCTAATTTTATCCCGATCACTATACCCGCGATTTATCTCAGCGAAGATACCTGGACATAATTAACCAGTGCTACTTATCGCATACTATTACAAATTATTTATACATGTAGGGGTCGTCCATAAATGACGTCACACTCGTAGGGGGGAGGGGGTTCCGTAATTTTGTGACCAGGTGTGATGAGGGGGAGGGTGGTACGTTAAGATGGTGCAACGTCACACTTTTGCATTATAAAAAAGCAATGTTAGAAAACGAATTTTAGACGTTATTTCGCGTTTTAGAAAACTGTTTTAATAAATTGTAATAGGAGTTGATTAAAATACTCTATTTTGACAGAGTTCAGACAAGATTTTAGAAAAATATCGATGTTTTAAAAAAAAATTCAACTGCAATTTTGAGGTGGGGGGGGGTTTAGGCTGAGGTGTGACGTTATTTTAGGAAGGGGGTCTGGCTTTTTGTGACGACGTGTGACGGAGGGGAGGGGGGAGGTAAAAATCGTCAAAAAAAAGCGTGACTTCAGCTATGGATGACCCCATATATATATATATATATATATATATATATATATATATATATTATATATATATATATATATATATATATATATATATATATATATATATATATATATATATATATATATATATATATATATATATATATATATATATATATATATATATATATATATATATATATATATATATATATACAACATACGTTTTATGTCTCATTTAATCCAAATGTACGCACATGCATATTAATCCTTCTTACATTTCTTGTTAGATGCCAATTGCATGTTTAATTTCTATTATTCGTCCGTAAAATATATTTGGACATGTACAATTTGTACAAATGTATGGGCGAGACCAACTTAGCAATTATAAAGTATGCAATAGCTCTTATTAAATTGACAAGACCAAAGTAAAATTTGTCATTGGAACTAGTCGAATAATAAACTATTTTCATCATACATACATCCTGAAATGTTTACTACAAATAATATATACGTTTTAAGCATTCATGATTTGTAATACATGAGAACATTATATTTTAGAATTAGAAAATTAACAAGAAAGCATTTAACTTGTGTATTTGAAAAGAAAATTATTTAAAATAACTTAGATGCTTTTGCACGAGAAAGAGATATAATAGAGTGACTAGTCTTTATAAATCAACTAATACTTTTCTGGCATATCTAAGAAGATAAACCTCTGAAAAGAAAATCCCGTCCATTTTTATATAAATGCGGGAAAGTTGTTAAATTTCCAAAACATTCTATTCGCATGTGCCTAAATCGAGACATAGTTCCCATACATTTTTATATAAATATATATGTGTATGTTAGCCCAGTCCTGAGCGTGTTGCATTAAATATTTTACTTTATTTAAAATTATGCAGAATGATTAAAGGATCCTCTAAAGTATTATTATGTTTTTATTACTAATTTCGTGTTCTCATTGTTGTTGTTATGTGATTACATCTCTTTGGAGATTATTGCAACTTAGGAAGTTTTGTAATTCCTCTAATTATGTTTCGAGAAAATATTTGATCAAAATTATTCTATGTATTAATTTATGGCTATAATAGTCAAACGGTTGAGCATTAGTCCGCTTAGCGGTTTCCAGGCTTGAGTCTGTAGTCCAAAAATCTCTGATGGATACCCGAGCCCTGTCTTGTATGCCGAAATCAATGTAAGAGATGATCTCTACTTTGTACGCCTCATGAGTCTTGGCACAAACGTGAAATGAAAATGATAATAGCCAGTGTAAGCCAATAAACTAATTGGGTAATAAATGATTTATTTTTGTTGGTAAGCATGTAGAGGGGGTGGAAGCAGGCGTTGTTACTAATTACTAATGACACTTTCTTTTTAAATTGCCATTTTTTGTAGGATTTTGTAAGACGTACGAGCAGCTATTTTACTATCCTCAATTTCAACGATAACATCAACCATAATAATGTTGGGATTATGGTTGACGTTCGCCCTAATTTAAACAGACAATGCGCTCTTTTTATTATAGTTTTTTTTTAACACATCAATGAAGCATTTTTATCGGAACTGATTTTAGAACGCACATTTTTATTTCCTCGTTCCCAAGTTTAAAAATCGTCAGACAATTGAGCTAAATCCTTATATATATATATATATATATATATATATATATATATATATATATATATATATATATATATATATATATATATATATATATATATAAGAAAGAAAATGGAAATTCAGTTTTTTTCTACTGTCGAAATAATTAATAATTTCAAAAAGGCCCCCAGTCATTTCATGGTGTACGGGCAAGACATTGAGAGAGTTAGCCTATAAATAAGGTGAACTTAGACTCTTTTGTGAGATACGACTTCTGGTACTCCTAAATTTACATGTATCGCTAAATTCCCCAAATAACAGACTGGGAAACTCCCTACACCACCTCAAGAGACTTGCCTTTTCCTTCTGTCTGCCCTCTCCAAAATTCCATCCTACTAATCATCCATGATTACAAATGAGACTTTTTTTATACAAACCGTTGGCAGTGTTTTTACAACAAGATACGTTAAAAAAATTTCATTGTTTTTCTGCTAGTTTTAACCTTAATGACATTTTGTTTGCTGATCTACTAACATTATAAGATTTGTGTTTGTCTGTCTGCCCTATGGTCCGTTGATTGGGCGTGCTGCACAGCTGGTCGGTGTTGCCACTGTATAAAACTGCTGTAGCATTCTATGGTGATCAAGAAGGAAAATTTATTGTCTATAATGGAATTTGTAAAACTAATTATTTGCTCATTATGATGATGTTATGAAATAAAATGTAGATTTGACCTTTGGGTCTGTAATTTGGCCAGCTAAAATGTATCTCCGGGAACTCATTGATTATTTTGCAATGGTCACAGGGTCGGCGGTCCCAGTGTGAGTTTATGTGAAGGTGTCAGTCACCCCACCGCTTCCCCTCCCCTTCAACAATTTTGCATTTTCTGTTGGGTGTTACCCCTCTTTTTTTACTTATTTATTACGAGCCGACCCGCAGCGTATCATACGCCGCTATTTAGTTGTTTTATTTTCTACTTTTCAGTAATTTGTAAATTCGACAGTACTAATGCTGCCACTGAGAATATTTGCTTTAAAACACTATCCCCCCCACTTTCCCCTAACCCCAACCCTACACCCCCCCCCCCCCCCCGCGTGAAAGCAGCCTCCTCTTAGTTATTTCTTAGTTACCTCCTGTAAGTTTAAAATCGAACTAAATTATCTGCCCCTAATAGAAACCCGGCTGTACGGCTCATCGATTTGTAAACATTTAGCTTTGTAAAAATTTAGAGTGAACACCGCTCACCAGACAATGTTGGGGTGGTAGTGATAAAGATAGAGAGAAAGAGAGGGGACTGCAAGGAGGCACTTGCAGCTTGTTTTCTAACTGATCCCAGAAGAGAATTATATATATAGATTTTAGCTGCATACATTTTTTTGACAGTACATTTTACAATTTTTTCGGCATGATGTCACGACTAAATAATGTTACCCGATGCTGACCTCTCCTTTGCCTTGTGATGCAATAAATTTTACGTTAGAGGGGAAATGCAAGATAATACAGTAGGCCTACAGTATCAATACACAATCAAGACGTTTAAAATATAAAATGTACAATATTAAAACTCCCCCCTCGTAATTAGCATTCGATTTCTTAGATGCCCATGTTTAACTCCGTTTTTGTCTAACGGCTTACGAAGGGGCCCACTGACAATTTTTGCATAGTGGCTCGAAAATCCTAGCTACGCCACTGCCTATCTATCTGGCCTTCACTATCCTTCCTTAGGTCTATTCCCTGACTAACGTCGAATACAATAGGGTATCTCATTTCGTGTTTCCCTAAATTTACATGACAGGTCACTTGGGTGAGACTCGGGTCAACGACAGGTACTACCCCTAGCATGCACATAACTAGGTGGAATGGGGGTGCCTTCCTATCAAATATATGACCGCTCCCAATTCAGGTGGAGACGGTGGACGAGTGGGGGAAGTGGGAATAACCCACCAGCATCAGCAATGGACTCGGTTATAACAGTAATTATGTACATAGGCATGGGGAGGGAAGGGCGCAGTCATGCGACACTTAGAATTAGACACATATTTTCAGAAAATTCCAGTAACCGAAAGTGGAACTTATTCTACTTTTTTAAAAGCCTATAACTTGAGTACTGTTTTAGATAGAAAGATGAAATTTTAATTTAATTAAAATATCTAATTCTCTCTAATTTTGAGTAATTTTCGGTGACCAGAAGTAATATATATATATATATATATATATATATATATATATATATATATATATATATATATATATATATATATATATATATATAGGATGTCAGCATTAGTAGACAACAACATTTCATTAATAATACCTAAAGATATAAGTAGATACAAATGAAACAGACTAAGATTAGTCAATAATGTTTTCCTGTTGTTGACCATCAGATTGTGAGTTCGAGTGTTGGTGCTGCTGTAAAAGAAATGTGGAAGGATAACAACTGCAATCGAGAACAGATTTGTGAACCGTTGCCTTTGTATTATTACCGTGTAGCTATATTTTAATTCAAAGACTATTTTAAGCATTATACGTTTTTCCTTTAGATTGTTACAATTAGGAAATCACTATTATTGTGAACTTCAAATGAAACGTCTTAAATCGCATTGATCAAATTTAAATTGATTTTATTTGTGGACTGAGTCTACGGGACGATTATGCAATATGTTATGTACTAAGCATTCAGATACAACGAAATCCCATCTATACAGAGTGTAATTGTACGAACAACGAGATCTCTGTCTAACTGTACTGCAAAGGATAAGGTTGGCTGAATTCAACAAATCTAAATAGACGCATTTTAATCTCGACAGTCCCAGATTTTGAAAGTCTACATTGTGTCTTAAATTTAGTTCAAGGGCAATAAAACTTATTTTACTAATATTATTTTTTCTACTGAATGCTTTTCTTTACACTATGTTGAACCGTGGTCGACTTAAGTTCGCACAATATCTGATCAACTAGTTTCGAGTTTGATTTACGAATAAACCGGGAGTGATCTCCCCTAAACTTTATCGAGTATTCTTATATAACTTGAAATATTGACATGAATTTAAATTACTTAAACTTTTAAAAATAGAATAGAATCTCATAGAAAAAAAGAATTGCGCACCAAGCGAACGCCAAAACAAAATGTACATAATAGTGTGCAATATTATTAGTACTTTATAAATTTACATGCGTTTTTTTTTTTTGAGAAATCGAAAATAGCGTAAATTAGTACTTCCGGTCAACGGAAATTACTCAAAATTTGACAGAAAGTAGAAAATTAGATGTTTTACTTACATGTGAAATTTCATTTATATATCTGAAATGGTACTCAAGTTATAGGCATTTGAAAATTTCAAAGTAGAAAAAGTACCACTTCCGGTTATCGGAAATCGCTCAAAAGTTGATCAGGATCTACGATTTTGATAAAATACTAATATATGAAATTTCGTCAACCTAGCTGTAACGGTACTCAAGTTATCGTGTTTACACACAGACAGACACACAGACACACAGACATAGGGACAAGATTGCAAAATTATGTTTTTCCGTATCAGTGAGGTGTAAAACGTCGAGATTTGTAAAAATCTCGATTTTTTTCTTTTTGCACGATTACACGACTTTCTCTATACGAGAAAGTAAAAAAGAGTCCAATACAAATGGGTCTTGACATAAGTCAATAAAAATAAAAGCGCGTGGAAATAGTGCTTACCACACATTTAACTGAATATGCTAAGATCAGTGAAACAGATGCACTTTATTTGCTCAATGCATCCTTTAACCCTTTATCTACTGACGGTACTTATAATTACCTTTTTAATTAAGTGCCTGTATTATTTTTATTTGATATGAATTTTAAAAATTATTGATGTAATTAATAGTATTATCTCCCCTGAGTCACCAATAGTTGGAGGGATCGGTGTTTTTTGAAAATTTCTGATGTGGCGCCAATTTTAATGTCTTGCTGTATCGGTAGAGTACCATTCATATTCTTTTGATAATTAATTATCAAAATCTACTCAAAAAACGACAGTCAAGCTCCAAAATAAAATAACTGCTGCCTTGTAGTTTGTTCTTGGTTGGACAAAGGCTATGGAAGCAAATCCAATAAGTAAAGCAGGCTAAAATTCGAAAAAAGTCTCGAGTTCAAACCCTCTGGCAGATAAGGCTCGAACCCTTCCAACACTAAAAATTAAGAACGAAGAAAAGAAGAAGGCGCATGGATGAGTTGTTCACAGAGTTTCTGTTTTATATAAAACCAAAAACACACGAACACATACTTAACATTTCTTGCTATGCTGTGGTTGTTCATGTAAAGCCAGAGACAAAAGCTTAAATAAATAAATAAAGTCAGTTAACGTGTTTACTGCTCGATACCGACGTGTTTGCTTTGCTGGTATCGCTGGCGAATACAAGTCTCAAATCGATAAAATATCTTAACTCATATTCCCTAGCGTTACAGTTGTTCCAATGAATATACTTTTAAAAAAATTTTTTTAGAGAAAATATTGTTATACCAACAAGTTATGTTGAAAAGGGTAATGCACGCTTCCAACTATTAGTGGATCAAAGTGTACAACGAAAAATCAATGAGTAAGGTCAACCAGGTGTGTAGTTTCAGTTTCGATTCGCAAGGTGATTCTAAAAATAGGACCACTAAGTGTGCTTGATCGGGTAAAACTGTGTCACAGAAGATATTAACGACAAGGCATAGCAGAATGAAATATTGAAGACGTGTACGAAGGTAAGTTGTGCTTATATAACACAATGTTAAACGTATAGGTTATATATATAGCATTATATATATATATATATATATATATATATATATATATATATATATATATATATATACTTCTAAGACATGTATGTTCTTGATCAGATGAGTGCTACAGAAATATATACGGGAGTAATGAAATGTCTGGAGAATGTATGGAAGGAAAATCAGCTGTTTGATACCACAGTCAAGATTGATGACGAGTCTATTAAATGTCATCGACTCATACTATGGGCATGTTCTGATTTCTTTCAAGGACTTTTTCGTTCAGGTATGAGAGAAGTCACAGAGAACTGTGTAGTTTTACGTGATATTTCCGTGTCTGTGTTTAAGTTGGTTCTAAAGGCGATATACAGTGGTGAAGATATTTTAACACTGGACAATTTCACCGAAGTTTGGCGAGCAGTTCATCAGTTACAGATTCACTTTATGATACCAATATGTGAAAATTTTGCAACACAATCAATCTCAACAAATACCTGGGAGAAAATATTTAAAATAGCAAAAATTTTAAATTCTGAAACTGTTATGGGTGAATTATACTTATTTATGTTGTCGAACTTTGACACTGTTTTTTTAACTTCAACATTTTTAAACCTCTCTTGTGAAGAAGTTTTGGATTTGATAAAAAGTCAGGATCTTGTAGCCAGTAGAGAGGATGTGGTACTGAAGGCTGTGATAAAATGGGTTCATTATGTTCCGCCTTCAAGTGAAAACGAAGAAAAAACAGAAAACAAGGACTTTGATAGCGATAAAAGTAACAAATCTAGTGGAACAATTAACATTGATATTGAAAATGGAGTTAATATGAATTCTGAAGATACGTTGATTAGTAGAACATTACCTAGAAAATCAAAGTTGTCAAAGCTTTTGGGTGCTGTTCGGACTTGTTTAGTTAGTCCAAACCTATTAAAACAAGTATTCAATCTGGAACCGGTTTCTGAAGATAAGGATGCAAGAGAAATAATTTTCAATGCTTTATCATACCATGTCCAAGATTTCAGACACGGTCAGTGGTCATCAGCGGCTATACATAGATCTTGTTATGGGTACTCACAGTTTGGAGTTAGGGCTAAAAGGAATGGCACAATTCGTTTTATTGGTGCATCCAATGAAAAATGGTATAATACATCAGGAAGTGAATATTTACAACGTGATGTTAAATTAGTCGTTTTTGACAATGAGCTGTATGCCATTGGCCTTCAAGCTATCAGCTATCCACAAACCATGTGTCGCATGCTTGTTTTTTCTGAAGACAATTGGATCGAAGTCATGCAAATGCCTGGAAGTGATTTACTTTTAGTTTCACACGGAAATTATATTTACATTATAAACAGAAGGGATAATGTAATATATAACATGAACCCCAAACAGAGAACACCTAAATTAATGAAATTTTCTGATGCACCTGCGGGAGTAAATGTCAAGCATGTAATGAGTTTTGCAAATTATATTTTAATATTTGGCTCCGTTACACAAAACAGCGTTGATGAGACCATTGTTTACACGTTGGACGTTCAGACCAAAGTTTGGACAAGATTAGATAATCTGGAGGGTCCAGCAAAACAGCTGATTAGTTTTAGAAATGACAAAAACCATTATATTTTACAGACAAATGGTAGTTTGTATATGATACAATATGAACATTCTATGAATACTTTGCATTTTACATATGTTGCAAAGCTATGGAACTTTGACAAAAAGTTGTATGGTGCATTAACCTACAACGATAAACTGCTTATTTTTGGTAATAGTCCAGCTGAGCGTCCTAAAGTTGAAAAGAGATTGCAAAAAGTTTCAGATCATTTTGTAACTGTTAAACATTGGGGAACTAATGGTAAATGTTCGAATTTTCTTCCTATCACTTTACCTAATCGGTCTCTGCTGCCAGACCCCTAAATATAGTATGCCGATAAATGGTTTTCTTTTTAAATTTAACAGGCACTTTAACTGCTTAATGTTTTCCTTATAATATATTTGTCTATTATCCTTAAACACCGCACATACAGTAAAGCTACTGCGAGTAATTGTATCTTTAGAGTGTGCTCATTTATAGGGAGAAAAATAAAGATCGAACCCTCGAGAAGATAAGGCTTGTTACCTGGGGACATCAACCCATATAGGAGAGAAAACGTAGAAATCAAACATGAGTAGAGCCCCTTAGACGATAGAATTACCAACTATGGTTTCCATTCGGCAGCTCCTGCGACACGGCTGATTTCAAGCTGTACAGGTATCCCCTATCCGTGGGATCCATCAGCTGCGCGGAGAGAGGGGGGAGGGGCTGACATTTGGGCAACATCTGGGCCTTCTCAACTTACAAAAAACAAACGTAAACATAACGCAGACACAAATGCAAAAGCAAACACAAACCCAAAAGTAAAGACAAACAAAAACCCGCCTGATTCGATTGTGTGAACGACCATATTACCCCTCCAGCTTTTCCGCAAGCGAAAAGATAGAAATAAAAACTAGTAAACAGTATGTTCAGTGTATAAAATTTAAAAAAGGCAACTTAAAAAATATCCTTGTTTTATTTACCACATTGCACTTTATCAATCCATGCTAATTATATATTTTTCCCCAACAGCAAAACCAACGAACAAAAAGATTTTCTGTTTATTCCGGCGTAATTATTTTTAAAGGGAATTAATTTTTTTGTTTATCTATCAAGGAAAGTAATTGGTACTAAAGAAACAAAGGGAAGTAGTTTCAGACTCAATTAAATTTTTGTGTAAGGGAAATACATTTTCTTTGATTTAAAAAAATCTACATGACGTTAATTAAATTGATAAACTTTAAACATTAAACTGGTTTTACTAAACAACCAATTTAATTTTTTTTTAAAACATAGATTTTGATAATAAACACTTGCCAGAGAATTAAACAATGGCGATCAAGTGTTACTATATGCATGTTTGTCCGTTATAAACTTTAACAAACAGAGACAAAGAGTCCGTTTCGAAATTGATGATCATGTCTTTGAAACTGTGTAAAACTACCAAATGAATTATTATTACTATTTTAAATGTTTAAAATAAAAAAAAAATAATAAAAAACCTGTGGGAGGACTAATATAGATATAGATGTTTGAAAGGAAAGAATGATTGATTTGATGTGTCTCATTGTACTCAAGATAACATTCCGTTTGCTAAAATTTGTATTATTTTTTTAAATCCCAAATTTATTTTAGCTCTACGTAAAAGACCAAAACCCCCTCAGCCCACCATGCTGAAGGGAAAAAAAATCCATTGTATCATCATTTAACTACACATTTGCATTGTCAATTGGAATTTAATTGTATTGTATTAGATTTATGTATACGCAAACCATTTTAAATGAATGTAAGTAGGCTACATGTAAGAAAAAAGTATTACTATGTAAATCTGTATCAGTCCTCACAAGCCGATGATGAAAACTTTAATACTAAAGCGAACATGCAAGGCAAAGTGACGCTGTAAATAACAAGTCTGACTCGAAAGAGCACAGAATACGTTTGAGTTTATATACTAGATTTGACAATATTTGTGTATTCATTCTTATAAATCATTGTTTACATTAAGTTAAAACATAACTAGCTGCTATTCAGTGGTCATTGTGCCTGTAAATTATCCACGCAAAATGTTTATCTCCTAATACATTTTCTATTCACATTTAAAGAACTGTAGTTTATATTTTAGTAGCTTTAGCTTTTGAACAGTTTTAATTTACATTTTAGTAGCTACTGTAGGCAATTTACAAGTATTCTTTCTTTTATTATAGCTACAAAAAAAATCTCTAATAAATATAATGTACCTGGTGTTTACTCTACGAAAGTGTCTGTTTGTTCCTTAAATTAGATTATTAGCAATGTCTTATTTACTTCAGTGATCCAGGCGAAGAATGGCTGTATTATAGATAGGCACGCAGGTCCACACACTATCATTAGTGACATTCGATATAATGTCCTATATTACAAGTTTTGTTAAGGTGAACTACTTACTTTGATCTATAGTGCACCAAATGTTTTGTGGATAAAGCAATAAATTAAATATATGTAATATAGTGGTATTTATTGTAGGGTGATTTATTTTTCTCTCATTTATCACCATTTTAATTCATAATTAAATACACTTAGAGTGAAATAATTGTTTAAAAACTTGTGACAAGTCTTAAGTTTTTGGAATGTCTTGACAATAATGTAAGGTGTCTTTTAATCCGCTTTAATTATATTTCATTATTCTTGACAGGTAATTATGTGTTACAAAAGAGTATGTTCTAACTGAACATTTCGTTCTCTAGTTCTAGAATCGGAAAGATTATTTTCTTTTGTTTTTTTATATGTGTATTATATATTCTTATATATACAAATAAATAATTACACACACATATATATATATAAATATATATATATATATATATATATATATATATATATGGAAGTATACGTGTGTGTGTGTTCCTTTATGCATTATTTTTCATCTGATCGCCATGATACTTTTGGGAAATCTCCTTGGATGGTTTCTGCAAAAAAAAAAAAAAATTAAATCTTGCATGGCGGCGTCCCGGCAGGGTGCGAATTAACACCAGGGTCTCCGGTGAGCGCTATGGCGCATACGTTAGTTTAAAATATGCAACACACAATGTGTATTTTTGGCTAGAACAATTATTCACTAAATCAAATTAGGTGCGTTCGCTAATACCACGGCGAAATGCAATTTTGCACCCGGGCATCCCCTTGAGCAGTATGTCGTCAAAATTCAGCTTTAAAGAGCACACTACAATAAGCATACGGCAGCACACGACATTCGATAATTTAAACCGATATATCGGCCCCTGAGGTATTGTTCCCGGTGGGACTGGAGAGCGTCCAAAAAAGCTTTTCACTATTAGGGAGTGTAATTAAATTACACTCAAAGCTTTCATACGTCTGTGTCGTTTAGGCGGTATCGTGGACACACCCGCGCCCTAAAAAAATATCTAGGATATAGAGTGCCGGCATCGTTTACAATGAATATCTATCTTTTTAATAACAAAGTCACACGTTTAAAAATAAATGTTTGCAACACGATGAAACCAGTGGCGAAACAGGGAAAAAAGGGTCACCCGGCAGAAAAAAGACGGGAAATGCAGAGTTATATATATATATATATATATATATATATATATATATATATATATATATATATATATATATATATATTATATATATATATATATATATATATATATATATATATATATATACATATACATATATATATATATAAATATATATAAATATATATATATATATATATATATTATATATATATATATATATATATATATATATATATATATATATATATATATATATATATATATATATATATATATATATATATATACATATATAAATATAGATATAGATATATAGATATATTGACCGCACAGTTACTATAATTAATTGGACTTAAGATGTCAGCATTAGTAGACAACAACATTTCATTAATAATACCTAAATTATCAGTATTAAAGATATAAGCAGATACAAATGAAACAGACTAAGATTAGTCAATAATGTTTTCCTGTTGTTGACCATCAGATTGTGAGTTCGAGTGTTGGTCCTGCTGTAAAAGAAATGTGGAAGGATCACAACTGCATTCGAGAACAGATTTGTGAACCGTTGCCTTTGTATTTTTACCGTGTAGCTATGTTTTAATTCAATGACTATTTTAAGCATTATTTGTTTTTCCTTTAGATTGTTACAATTAGGAAATCACTATTATTGTGAACTTCAAATGAAACATCTTAAATCGCATTGAACAAATTAAATTAATTTTATTTGTGGACCGAATCAACGGGGCGATTAGGCAATGTATTTTTTCCTAAGCATTCAGTTACAACGAAATTCCATATATACAAAGTGTAATTGTACGAACAACCAAGGGCGTAGCGCTGGGGTGGGGGAGTCGGGGGGTGCGGACCGCACCGGGTGACACCATTTAGGGGGGTGATACCAAGGCAAAAAATAGCAAAATATATAGAGAAAAACTTGAGGGGGGGGGGGTGCAAATCGAAAGTTTGAGGGGGGGGTGCAAATCGAAAACTTGAAAGTTTGTACCCGGAAAGGGTCGCAACGCCTCTGGGTGGGTGACACCATTAAGTGCCGCATCGGGTGACACCCGACCTCGCTACGCCACTGCGAACAACGAGATCTCTGTTTAACCGTGAATTCAACGAATCTAAATAGACGCATTTTAATCTCGACAGTCCCATATTTTGACATTCTACATTGTATCTTAAATTTAGTTCAAGGTCTATAAATGCTTTTCTCTACACCATGTGGAGCGGCGTGATCGACTTAAGGTCGCACAAAAGCCACTGCAGACAAGACTTAGTTTTGTAAAAGTGGCAATAAACGCTTTCAACTATTAGTGGATCTATGTCTAAATGTGCATCGACAATTCAACAGGCAAAGTTAGCCGGGTTTATAGTTTCAGTTTCCCTCGCAAGGTGATTCTAAAAATAGGACAACTTAGTGTGCTTGATCGGGTAAAACTTTGTCATAGAGCAGGGGTCTCCAAACTACGGCCCGCGGGCCGGATGCGGCCCGCGATGTCCCCTCATCCGGCCCGCGGTGATCTCTTTGTCCAAGGAAAAAACGTTTGTTGGTGATGGCTGAGGAACTTTGCCCAGAAAAATCAAGGATATGCCTGGAAGAAACTGGCCCCCGAATTGAAATTTGATAGTTAATGCGGCCCTCGGACTGAAAAGTTTGGAGACCCCTGTCATAGAGCATAGTAACTAGGAGGTCTAGCAGACTGAAGCATTGAAGACGTGTACAAAGGTAAGTGGTGCTTATATAATATAATTATATATATATATATATATATATATATATATATATATATATATACTTCTAAGGCATGTATGTTCTTGATCAGATGAGTGCTACAGAAATATATACGGGAGTAATGAAATGTCTGGAGAATGTATGGAAGGAAAATCAGCTGTTTGATACCACAGTCAAGATTGATGACGAAGAAACACGAAAAACCGAAGACATCGTTGAGAATACAAGTGACAAATCGAACACGGATATTGAAGATCAATTAATGAGTATATTATATAGAAAATCTAAACTGGCTGAGCTTTTAACATCTGTTCGAACGTGTTTAGTAAGTCCAACATTATTACGACATATATTCAAACTTGAATTAATTTCTGAAGACAAGGATGCAAGAGAAATCATTTTCAACGCTTTATCATACCATGTCCAAGATTTTAGAGATTGCCAGTGGTCATCTGCAGCTATACATAGAACTTGTTATGGGTACACACATTTTGGAGTTAGGGCTAACAGCGATGGCACAATCCGTTTTATTGGTGCATGCAATGAAAAATGGTATACTGCATCAAAAAGTGATTACTTACAGCGGGATGTTAAATTAGTCGTTTTCGACAATGAGCTGTATGCCATTGGAATGCAAGCTGTTAACTATCCAACAGGCATTTGCCGTATGCTTGTTTTTTCTGAAGATACTTGGGTGGATGTTATGCAAATGCCAGGAAGGGATTTACTTTTGGTTTCACACGGAAATTATATTTACATTCTGAACCGAAGTGATAATGTAATACATAACATGACCCCCAAAAAGAGGACACCTAAACTAATAAAATTTTCTAATGCACCTGCGGGAGTAAATGTCAAGCATATAATGAGTTTAGCAAATTATATTTTACTATTCTGCTCCGTTACACAAAACGGTGTAGATGAGACGGCAGTTTACACGTTGGACGTTCAGACTAAAGTTTGGACCAGATTAGATAATCTGGAGGGACCATCAGAGCAGCTGATTAGTTTCAGAAATGACCGCAACAATTACATTTTACAGACAAATGGCAGTTTGTGGATGATAGAATATGAACATTCTTTAAAAACATTGAATTTTAAGTATGTTGTTAAGTTATGGAACTTTGAAAAGAAATTGTACGGAGCATTAACCTACAGAGATAAGCTGCTTACTTTTGGTAATATTCCTACTAAGCATCCGAAAGATGAAAACATAATGCGTAATGTTTCTGATCATTTTGTAAATGTTAAACATTGGGGAGTTGATGATAACTGTTCTAATTTTGTTCCTATCACTCTACCTAATCGAGCACTGCCGACGAACACATGAACAATTTATTATAATCAATTTTATTTTTCTGTTGTTAAAATGTAATATAATTAGTAGCTTTTAAATTGTTTCTATTCTTATCAGCGTGGTATAGGTCTTTATAAAATGTATCGATTACACACAGGTAAGGCGTTTGCATAACAATCTCATTTTAGTTTGTGTTTATTTTTAGCGACATTCTCTTTAAATGAAGGTGGTGGTTTAATAGTTACTGCAAGATAACGAGTCAGAAAATACAGAAACATTATTTTTACCTGCATTGGTATGTATATTCAGTGGCGTAACTAGGCCGAGTGTCACCCGGTGCCGTGCCTCATGGGGTCAACCTCTCCCCCTTTTTTTGCTCTGTAAAGTTTGCAGTTTCCCGCCCGCCCTCAACCGGTAAAAGCTTCAGTGTCCACATTTAATTACTAATGATTTTTATCTATAGTCGGTTGTTAATACAACTTGGTGTAGCATTATTTCCTCTATAATTTGCATGTTTACGTCACCCCCCCCCCCCTTACCTCCATGTTGGGATCGTCACAACATATATTTATTCTATTTATCTTGCAATTTTTTTTCTTGGTGTCACCCCCTGAATGGTGTCACCCGGTGAGGTCCCCCGCCTATGTTCATATTATACTATATTGGTACATGCATTTATATAAAACAATGTTTACACGAAGATAAAACATTATTAGGTAGTACACAGTTAGTTCAAATAATAAGCTCTAAGTTATTCTGAAAGTTGTACTAGTGGACTTTGGATATCAAACAAACTGACGGTGTATTGTTGTATATATCAGTGCGTATGCCATTTATTTACGTGTGTTTAATACTTCGTCACACATTTTATATGCAAGTAAAAAAAATTCATCTTTCAGTAGCTTGAGCTGTTGAACATTTTAAATTTAAACTCTATCTCCACTGTATACAATTTACATAATTTGTGTCTTGTGTTTATGAATATGTCTTGTGACCTACTTAGGTCGAGTCATTTTTATTTTGACATTGTATAATTCCTTATATGGAATGATGGTGTAACACCTGGGGTTTTTCCATTGACTATTAAGGTGTTTGAGACATAGAAATTTTCCATTAAAATCTGATTGAATGATTCTGATCAGATGATTATCCCAACCAATGGCGACATGAGTTGAGGATAACCTCCCCTGTCACAGAAGTCTTTAATTGCACTGCACACTCGCAACACGAGGCAGTTTATCTTGACCTGGCAGTCTACGAGGCAGTTTTATCTTGATCAGGCAGCCGTCCATATTGTCCGGCTATAGACTCTGACCATTTGAACGTGAGAGTACTTAAGACCTGTGTGTGCCTTGCTTTCTTAAGTGATTTAGTCTTCTAGTTTAATATTACTTGTCGCTAAGTAATTCTAGAAACTACAGCAGTGTTGTGTGGCCTGTAGCTGTTCTTTAGACAGTGTAGAAATCTGTGATAGTGTTTTTTCCTACATTGTGTAAGTTGGGTTTTGATATTTTATACATTAAATATTTTATTTAGTTCAACCTTGTGTTCTGCCACTTCTGAGTTCGCTGATTAAAAGGTCGTATGTAGATTGGATGAGTGTTAATTACAATAGTATCACTAGCTTCCCTAGACATTAAATTCGAGCCCTAGTGGGTCGTTGTGTTAAGTGTTCATCCACTTAGGCCGTAAGGTATTTGCATATGA
This sequence comes from Physella acuta, assembly GCF_028476545.2. Taxonomy (NCBI): domain Eukaryota; kingdom Metazoa; phylum Mollusca; class Gastropoda; family Physidae; genus Physella; species Physella acuta. Next base: position 641,506 of record NW_026732099.1, on the reverse strand, counting down.
CCCCGAAAAAAGAATCCGGGGACGTTCTCCTTCTATTTGGCTGATAGATAGGTTAACGTTACAAAGTGGGAGCTCGCCGAGATTTAATCTGTCGTTCCAGTTGTGGTTATATCAGTTGAATACTAAGGTTAGTTGGATTTAGTTGTTTTTATATCCAGTAGCGCAGTGTTCTTACAACGCGCGCTCAGGCTAGAGTATCTAGGTCAAATAAGCAGACGTGTCACGTCCTACATTTAGAGGTCAAGTACACGGCCCAACGCTGTGTATTAATTTAAAGGATCTAGGCTTGTTGTGATTTGAAAGTTGGTGTTATGGAGTCTTTTTTGGCTAATCCTACTGTTGAAGATGTCGAAAAGTTGAGTAGAAAAGTTTTGGTTAGTGTTGTTAAGGAATTGAAATTGGATTATTCTGTTACGCAGAAGTCAGAGGTGTTGAGAGATAAAATTGTTGTTCATTTCATTAATGAAGGAGTATTTGATGAAAGTTTGTTGGCTGGTGTGTTGCTCCGCGAGGAGAAAACTCTAGAGAAGGTAGAACTAGAAGCTAGAATTGCTTTAGAGAAGGAAAAAGTTGCTTTAGAGAAACAGGAGTTAGAGGCTAAAATTGCTTTAGATAAGAGGAGGTTGGAATTAGAGTTTGGTCAAGTTAGTGATGTCACTTCTCTGGTAGATCCAAAAAAGTTGTCGGTAGGACAAGTGATTGCCAAATTTGGGAAATTAGTTCCTAAATTTGATGAAACAGATTCGGTCGTTTTCTTTAACTCGTTTGAGAGTTTAGCGAAGACTTGTGAATGGCCCGAAACCTCCATTACTGCTTTATTGAGTTCTGTCCTTACTGGGAAAGCTGCAAAAACATACCAGGCACTCTCTCACGACGTTCAAAATAACTATAGTTTGGTCAAGACTGCCATTTTAAAGGCCTACGCACTGACGCCCGAGGCCTATCGGACAAAATTCCGAACACTCCGCAAGTTACCCACACAATCATATGTGGAATTTCTCTTTGAAAAGGAGAAAATATTCTCAAGGTGGCTACACTCTGAAGAAGTTTCTGAGTTTGAGAAACTCAGGTCACTTATCCTAAGGGAAGAATTCCTATCGTCCCTGCCTGAAGAGATACGACTACACATACTGGATAACAAGATAACTGACATCCAGAAGGCTGCTGAGTCGGCTGACACATATATGTTGGTGCATAAGAAACCACCAGTGTCAGGAAACCGCCTCAACCCCGTGCTTCCCCTTTTTGGCAGCAATCATCCTGTTGGCCAACATTTGAAGGCATCACAGTCCAGAGAGAAACCAAGATCAACTCTCAATCGTCGAGCGGTATGCCAGTTCTGCAAAAGGCCTGGTCACCATGTCAAGGACTGTTACAAACGTCTTCAGAATAACAGGGAGGTGGTGCGTACTTCCGCGCACTATGCTCTATCCCCTCAAGCAGCCAGTTCAACTATGAACTCTAGAATTCAAAAGGACTCTAACCCTAAGTGTCCGCAAGAAGGTAGTCAAGTCTCCACACATTATGTGCAGTCACATTTTGACTGTTCTCGCCACCATCCAGTTTCTTCCGAGTCTACCGATCTCGAGAGATCGAGAAAAGTTGACTTTTCATCTTTTATTGCCGAAGCCATCATTAGCAAACCAGGTGATCCGTTGTCTCAGAAGAGAATCACCGTTCTAAGAGACACAGGAGCGTCACAATCACTCCTTTTGAAAAGTTCAATGGACATTACACCTGAGACGAACACCGGAAGGATTTCCATTATCCAGGGAGTGGGGACAAAATCTACTGTCGTCCCTCTACACAAGTTTGCCTTGAAACATCATCTCGTCGAAGGTGAGGTCATTTTAGGTGTGATAGATAGTATTCCTGTCCCAGGAGTACACCTACTTCTAGGGAATGACCTTGCGGGAAGCAAAGTATACCCCTGTACGGTTTCAGACCCTTTGTCAACAGTTCCAGATAATGATTATGAACTGTATCCTGCATGTGCGGTGACAAGAAGCCAGACCAAACAATTGGCTGACACAACGTCTGAACCACACCCGCCATCATCGTCAAGAAATTCGACTCCCAAACTGGAGTCTATGCTTCCAGAAAACACAAGCCTGGGCTTACCCCTGAGAATATCTCAGGAAGACATCGTCAAAGCTCAACAAGTCGACGCGGAGCTCAAAGCAACGGTCGAAAAATCTCTATCATCTGACGATGGAGAATATTTCTCCGAGAACGGCCTTTTCTTTCGTCGCGCTATACCAGTGAATGCCTCACCAGCCGAACCATGGTTGGGTAAAAACCAGCTGTGGATCCCTCCACCTTATCGGCATGAAATACTTAAGCTGGCACATGACCATCCAATGTCAGCGCACCCAGGTGTCACTAAAACGACGGCGAAGATCAAAGAACTGTTCTTTTGGCCCAAAATGAGAAAAGATGTGTCGCGTTACTGTAGAAGTTGCACGAACTGTCAGTTGGCCGGAAAGCCAAACCAGACAATTCCTAAGGCCCCTTTGAGTCCGATTCCTGTATTAGAAGAACCTTTTTCTAAAATCGTCATGGACTGTGTAGGTCCCTTGCCTAAAACCAAGGCGGGCAACGAGTACCTACTTACCTTTATGTGTTCAAGTACCCGTTTTCCCGAGGCGATTCCCTTACGGAACATTAAGGCAAAGACTGTAGTCAGAGCCATGACCCGGTTCTTCACTACCTTTGGATTACCTAGAATCGTGCAAACAGATCAAGGCAGCAACTTCACCAGTCACCATTTTCAGGAAGCGCTAGCCAAGCTAGGCGTTACCCACATCACCAGCTCAGCCTACCACCCTCAGTCTCAAGGCGTACTTGAGAGGTTCCACCAAACCCTCAAAACCATGCTAAGGACATTCGCTAACAGTAACACCCAATGGGATGAGTCTGTTCCTTGGATTATTTTCGCCGCGAGGGACTGTGTCCAGGACTCTTTAGGCTACTCGCCTTTTCAACTTGTGTTTGGACATTCTGTCCGTGGCCCCCTGAAGCTGATACACGAACGTTGGACAGGTACCAGTGATCATCCAGTGGAAAACTTCGACGATTTTCACGTTCGACTGAAAGCCGTGTGCGAAATGGCTCACAAGAACTTAAGAAAGGCCCAAGTGAGAATGAAAGGACTGTATGATAAGAGTTCTTGTAAACGAACATTCAATCCAGGCGACAAAGTTCTTGTGCTAGTAACTAATCTGAACAATGCGTTATCCTTGAGATATTGTGGACCCTTTACAGTGCATTCAAAATTAAGTGATTTGAACTATGTTGTCAATACGCCCGACAGAAGAAAGAAACAGACAGTGTATCATGTCAACTCACTGAAAAAGTATTATGATAATTGTAACAATTTTCAATCCACAGCTAAAATTACTTTACCTGTATGTTCAAATGTTTCTGATGATGTGATACATGATAAATTGAAAACCCCAAAATTGGTAAATTCTTCCTTTTTAGATAATTTGAATGTCCACCTTATGCATTTGTCCACAGAGGAAAGCCATAGATTGTCCCAATTATTTGAGACATTTCCCTCTATCTTTGGGGATGTCCCCAAAGAAGCGAAAGTACCACCTCATGATGTAGACGTTGGTGACGCAAAACCCATTAAACAACACCCCTATAGAGTTAACCCGGAAAAAGCTGCTTTGATAAAAGATGAAATTGATTATATGCTCAAGAATGATATCATTGAGCCCAGTTTCAGCAACTGGAGTTCCCCATGTCTCCTAGTACCGAAAGACGGTGGATCTTTCAGGTTTGTGACCGACTTTAGGAAGGTGAATGCGCTCACCAAAGCTGATTCCTATCCCTTACCTCGGATAGAAGACGTTATTGATAAAGTTGGTCAAGCTAAGATAATTTCCAAAATTGATTTACTTTCAGGATACTGGCAAATCCCCTTATCTGACCGTGCAAAAGAAATATCTGCTTTTGTAACCCCTAATGGTTTTTATAGATACAAACGCATGCCCTTTGGTATGCGAAATGCTGGTCAAACTTTCCAGAGGGTCATTAACTCTGTCATTGCTGACATAGACCAATGTGAGGCCTACATAGATGATATAGTTGTATTTTCTAATACTTTTGAAGAACATATTGTTCAGTTGACTAACCTTTTTAGAAAACTGTCTGAAGTTAATTTTACTGTAAACTTACATAAAAGTGATTTCTGTAAAGCTTCAATTACCTATTTGGGTTACCAAGTGGGAACGAACCAAGTTCGGCCCATTGAAGCTAAAGTAGATGCTATTGTAAGGTTACCACCTCCCAAAAATTGTAAAGAGATCAAAAAGTTCCTTGGGATGGCTGGTTACTATAGGCGGTTCTGTCAAAACTTTTCAGCTATTGCTGAACCTCTTACTGCATTATTGAAAAAGGGTGTTGAATTTGAATGGTCCAATAAATGTCAAGAAGCTTTTTTAACCATTAAGTCATTTTTATCAAATGCTCCTGTTATGGCTGCACCAAATTTTAGCAAGCCCTTTAAACTTGCCATTGATGCTAGCAACTTAGCCATTGGCTCAGTCCTATTTCAAGAAGACAACATGGGAATTGACCATCCCATTGCCTTTTTTTCCAGGAAGTTAAATGAAAACCAAAAGAATTACTCTACTATTGAAAAAGAAGCTTTAGCTTTGGTTTTGTCATTACAACATTTTGAAGTCTATGTCTCTTCTTCAACCAATCCAGTCAGAGTGTTTTCTGACCATGATCCCCTGAAATTTACCTCTAAGTTAGGACAGACAAATCAAAGAATATTGAGATGGTGCTTATATTTCCAAAATTTTAATCTGGAAATTTCACACATTAAGGGTAGTAATAATGTTGTGGCTGATTGTTTGTCAAGGATGTAAAATCTTGTTACACACATTGATCATGTGACATGCTTTGTGGTTCATTAGGACCATAAACAGGTTTTGTTTGAGTGTCACTCATATGAAAATGAGTGGTGTGAGTTTTGAATTTTTTTCAAAATTCCAATCCTGTTGAATATTTTGTTTATTTTCAGGTGAACCTTAATTAAAGGTGGTTTTTGATTATATGTAATCTTTTATAATAATATGTCTCATATGACTCAATTGATATTGTAGCTAGTCATTGAAATAAAGGTCTTACCCTGGCGGGTTTACCACTTTTAATATCCTCATGGAAATATTGTAATACCCTTTTTTGAGGGATTTTGATGTATAATTACTTTTTGAAGGGTTACTCCCCTTCCACCAATTGTAAAAGTTGGAGTTACTTCCCTTTTATGTTCAGGAATATTTTCATCTGGTATTATGATTTTGATTGCCTACATTTGTAAAACATTTTTGTTATTTCATTGCCAGATTGGTTCCTTATGTATGTTTTTGTGGAACCTATCTGTCACTTCCAAAAAGGGAGGGGATGTGACCTACTTAGGTCGAGTCATTTTTATTTTGACATTGTATAATTCCTTATATGGAATGATGGTGTAACACCTGGGGTTTTTCCATTGACTATTAAGGTGTTTGAGACATAGAAATTTTCCATTAAAATCTGATTGAATGATTCTGATCAGATGATTATCCCAACCAATGGCGACATGAGTTGAGGATAACCTCCCCTGTCACAGAAGTCTTTAATTGCACTGCACACTCGCAACACGAGGCAGTTTATCTTGACCTGGCAGTCTACGAGGCAGTTTTATCTTGATCAGGCAGCCGTCCATATTGTCCGGCTATAGACTCTGACCATTTGAACGTGAGAGTACTTAAGACCTGTGTGTGCCTTGCTTTCTTAAGTGATTTAGTCTTCTAGTTTAATATTACTTGTCGCTAAGTAATTCTAGAAACTACAGCAGTGTTGTGTGGCCTGTAGCTGTTCTTTAGACAGTGTAGAAATCTGTGATAGTGTTTTTTCCTACATTGTGTAAGTTGGGTTTTGATATTTTATACATTAAATATTTTATTTAGTTCAACCTTGTGTTCTGCCACTTCTGAGTTCGCTGATTAAAAGGTCGTATGTAGATTGGATGAGTGTTAATTACAATAGTATCACTAGCTTCCCTAGACATTAAATTCGAGCCCTAGTGGGTCGTTGTGTTAAGTGTTCATCCACTTAGGCCGTAAGGTATTTGCATATGACCCCGAAAAAAGAATCCGGGGACGTTCTCCTTCTATTTGGCTGATAGATAGGTTAACGTTACAGTCTATGCGTTCTTTAAATCAGAATGTTAGCAGTCACTTAATGACCTTCTATTATCCAGAACCAAAGTATGTGATCTATTGATTTTCACATCGACCTACACACCATTTACAGGGGTATTCGATATACCCTGTAGTTGACGTTTTGTTACGGTGTAATACTTACTACGATCAATAGCTCGATAATCAATTAAAGAAATATTTAATATTGAGCTTTTAGTAGGAAGATTTATTTTTCTCTTCTTTAAATATAGCCAAGTTAATTTAAATATAAATACGATTGCAGTTTAATAATTAATTTAAAATGTGTGAGACGTCTTAGGTTTGGATCGTTATAAAGGTAATTTTAGGTGTTTTTAAGGTGTCTAACACATTATTCTGTACATTCAACTCAATCCTTGTGAAGTTAATACAGCACATACACTTTTAACTCAGGATAATATATTCTTTGCCTGTGAATACGACTACATTACACAGCCTGTTACTATAATTAGATCGTGATTGCCAATAAACAAAGCTCTACTTCACAACACGGCGTCAGTTTCAGTTTCTACACGACAGCACTAGTAGGGATATGTGACACGTCATTCAGTGTCACGACAGTGGATAGAACGCTTTAGCTGAATATTCATACCGCTTGCGCTTGTATGGGTAAGTTTATGTATAACATGTTTTTATATGTTAGCTACACAAATAAACACACTCGTGAACACACACACATGCACATACGCACTACGAAAAATCATCATTTTGGATGTAGTGATCACAATTAATATTAATACACTAAATATAGTTTTTAAACAAACTGAAGCCTTATTGAGAAGTAAATTAGTTAGATTGAGTGGGGGCTGGGGTGGGAAGGGGGTTGTTGGGATGGTAGGGGAAACTTCTTCATTGCTACTTCTTCTACCCACTTAGATGACAGTGACCTATACTTCTAGGTCTTTTGTTGTTATAGAGTTAAGAAATTAAGATATAATCCACTTTAATATAACATTATGAATAATACTAGTTTAGATGTTTTTTTTATGTTTTATTATGATGGAGTGACGAGTGTGGTTTATAGGGGGATTGTGCGAGAACGAAATTTGTAGTGCTTGGTTCGATAAGAATATCAGTATGCTTAAAATACTTCTAACTTGTTACGATCGAATATGCAAATATGTAAAAAAAACTTACATGCTGTGTATTTTTAGTGTTCAATTTACTCTATTATATTCTATTTTATTCTTAAAATAAGTAAAATTATTTCAAAACTTTAAATTTCACAAACCATTGTTACAATAAGATTATTTGCGTGAGTGAGTTTGGGGGTGAGGTACAGTGAATTAGCCCCACAAGACAAAGTCTAGATTCCCGTTTGACTTCTTCGTTCTTAATTTTATAAAAGATAATCATTTCTGTTTAATTTATCTCCACAGTTTTATTCATAAAATGACTTCAACTGAGATCTGCACTGGGATTGTGAAATGTCTAGGAGAGTTCTGGTCTAAAAAACAACTGCTTGATTTCACTGTCAAAATCGATGATGTTTCAATCGAATGTCATCGATTCATCCTTGAAGCTTGCTCGGATTACTTTGAAGCACTTTTTCGTTCAGGTATGAGGGAAGTCAAAGAGAACTGTGTTGTTCTACAAGATGTATCGGTCACTGTTTTTGAGTTGATTCTTAATACGTTATACACTGGGGTAAATAGTTTAACGTTAGACAATTTTATAGAGGTTTGGCAAGCTGTTCATCGGCTACAGATACATTTCATGGTAACATGTTGTGAGAATTTTGCTATCGATTCCATTTCAATTGAAATCTGGGAAAATATTTACAAAACAGCAAAGCTGATAGAATCCGAAAATGTTCTTGAAAAACTCTACCTATTTATGTTAAAAAACTTTGAACAAATATGTCAAACAACAACATTTTTAAAGCTTCAATTTAATGAGATTCGTGATTTAATCAAAAGTCAAGATCTGGTAGTCAGGAGAGAAGAAATAGTTCTGGATTCTGTGATCAAATGGGTTGATCATGTTGAGGATATAAATACTAGCCAAGATTTAGCTAACAGACTAGGTAATAATACGGTGCTAAATGAAAATAACGTTTCGGAAAATAAAATTGACAGTAGTCATTTAAAAGATGAAAATTCAGACACTAGTAAAGAAAGAGAATGCCTGGAGTTACGTACATTACGTAGCGACCAAAAGAGCCTGTCTACTAGAAAAGTAAGACTGAATGAACTGCTGAAGCTGGTAAGGACATGTCTTGTAAACCCCGCAGTTTTATCTCGTGTCTACAAGCTTAAGTTAATTTCAGAAAATGAAGAAGCAAGAAACATAATTTTTAACGCTTCTCTATATCATGCTATAGACTACAGACACGGACAGTGGCATTCGGCTGCTATCCATCGACATTGTAGTGAATATTATCATTGCGGAGTGTTTGCACGTAGCGATGGTAATTTTAGTGCATTGAATTCAGAAGACAACACTAATAACAACATAAGCAATTGCGGTTTTTTACAAAGACATATTCAATTGGTTGCTTTTGGCAATGAACTGTACGCTACTGGGGCTGACAGAGAGTCGTATTACTCATCGATAAATCGAATGTGTGTGCTTTGTGACGGTACATGGACGGAAGTTGTACAACTACCAACTTGGAATCTGATATTAATTTCATATGGATATTTTATTTTTATTTTCAATAAAAATGACAAAATACTATACACTGTAAAGCCAAACCTGAAGAGCACTACATTGGAAAAATTTGCAAATTTCCCAGATCAAGTGGATGTTGAGCATGCAATGGTGTTTGAAGATTGGATTTTTGTGTTTGCTTCTGTCGTCAAAAATGGTGTAGATGAGACAGCCGTATACAAACTAGACATGTGTTCTAAAACATGGACTAGATTGGATACTCTAGACGGACCTGCTGAACAGCTAATAAGTTTTAAAAATGACCAAGACAGTTACATTTTACAGACAAATGGCAATTTGTGGACGGTAAAATACCAAATTGCCTTGGCCAATTTTGATTTTAAGTTAATCGCTAAATTGTGGGATTTTGAAAAAAAACTATTTGGTGCCTTGACTTACAATAACAAAGTTATCATTTTCGGAAATAACCCAAAGAACAAACCCCCAAATGGAAAAACGTTATTAAGAGTTGATGGTCACTTCAACATTCATCACTGGGGTATTGATGATGATTGTTCTAATTTCATTCCAATCACGTTACAGAAGAAATGTTTGCTTCCTGGAAAGTAGTATTGAAATATACAGCTTAAAAAGTGATTAAAATAATACATAAACTTGAGTGCGAGAAATTTAGTGTAGGCCTATATAACCAGTGTTTCTTTCAGACTTTTTTTCTTTATAGGTGCACTTGAAATATTTTTAATAACTTAAATCGTATACACCCAAACACCTGACCAAACAATACGTATTCAATTAATTTCAATTTGCTTTTATCCTTGACATGTTATAGCAGAATATTTTAAATTATCTACATTTTGAAGATATTTTGTTTTTATCGTTCTTTTTTGTTGTGTTTTACGTTTTACAGCATTATAACTATTTTTGAGTTTATATTTTTTTTAAATGTATAACTTTAATTTTAACACACAAGGTAAAATAAATGTGTTTTTGTTGCTGAATCGAAATATCTTTTGTGTTACATTTTAAAATAATTACTAAAACTTTTTTTAAAATGTGGTCGAAAGAAAAGTAGAAACCCAGCATATATTACATGCAATGTTATTTTATCAACAACCAAATATCTGTTTGGCTGCTAGCAAACGACAGGCAGATAAACTTACAAACAGGACAGTCCCATAATTTGACATGCGCACACAACATCCGAGATTTAGTTCAAAGAAATTTAATTTGTTTAATAAATAAAATAGGTTTCACCTTTTATTCTCCTATCTGAACCTATAAATGGACGACCCGTTCTTGGGGTAGAACAAAATCAGTTCCCCGAATGTATGGAAATCGTTTCAATGACAAAGTCTGTTCAGCTTTGGCATTTTTAAATGCCAATTGTGTGGTGCGTTGACTTGTGAGAATGAACTTATACTCTTTGGACAACACCTAGTAGATGACCCGCCTAAAGTGAAAAGTTTGAAGGAAGTTCCTGGCAACTTTGATTATATTAGGAATTGGGGAGGGTGACGGTATCTATTCTAATTTTATTCCAACATTGCTACCTATTATTTGTCTGAGTGAAACCAACACGTTTACAAATTAAAACTCGTAAGTATATATATATATATATATATATATATATATATATATATATATACATATAATTACAATAAATCATGTATAGTCTAATATTGCTTTTATTTTTCTCGAATCCAAAACTCATAGAATCAAAGTTCATTCAATGAAGTTATCAAAACACAATAAAACGAGACTACCTCGGCGTCTCTAAAACTAGAAAACCCACACCACCTATGCCAGACCTACCCTGTTAATTAAGTGGTGCCAATCGAGTAGGTCAAAGCCAAAACAAATATTCGCTAAGTTGAGAATGATCATATATACAGGCCTATATGCGAATTTTAAATAGTGCAATGAAAACCATGCACGTTAAAATAATTTCAGAAAGAGCTGCTGTTAGTTCATTAGAAAATTGGGACAAACACAAATTCTCAACAAGTATTGCAGCATTAAAAAATCATGATCTAAAACAGAAACTCAAGCCGCCCAGCTTCTTCAACTGGCTTAACAGAACACGTATCCTAAGAACTCAATATGTTTTAGTCGAAAGTGTGGTGTGAATTATGTTTTAAGGTAGAGGTCAATTTTGACACAAGTATGGTCCATGTGTTGCCTCCTAAATTTCACGTACGTCTAATAAAACAAAAAGAAATTTGTGATTTAATGTTTTATTTGCCAGCTGTGATAAACTATGCAACCTCAGAATATTTATATTAACTTATACATGTTATTTTGAAGTAAACTATACAAAACTTTACAAGCTTCAGATAACAAGTTTATGTTGAATGCTTGCCCTTTGTGTTAACTTCTTAGAATACTGAAATAAACATGTCTGCATTTCTAAATTGCCTACCATTACATTTTATTTACAACAGTAATTGTTGAAAACAATGTTTTTTATCTAAGAAGAGTATTTTATTTTGTAAAGAAATATCGAACAGTTGCACTACAAACTTGACTCAAGAGCATAATAAAAATGTTCTCTAAACAGTCTGCAAAATTTAACGTCAAAAAATTTGGAAAAATAGACATAGTAAAATTATTAATTCGGTACTTTTAAAGGGGCGCCCTATTTGAATCTATAGACTCTCATTGGAATTATTTAGTACTAGTCGGTTGAAGCGGAGTATAAAATATTATTTTTATCCACGCTGTATCTTTAAATTACGACTAATATCAAGTAAAAATTAAAGTTCACCTTCCAAACCTGACGGTGTATGGGGCAAGTGAAGTAGACATCACCTGTTTCTATAACCTCGGCATATAAAGGGATAGTGTGATCAGCACTATGCCAAGCCGCCTTTACTTTCCATAACTCCCTACCGCTCGACCACTCCGTCCCTTGCGACTGGTGTAGACGTAATTTATCTTTTAATTACAGTGACATCTACACAAAGCTTGGTAGATTTATTTTAAGATGTAATAATCTTAAAATAGAAACTGGATAATACCTTACTACAAATAATGAAAACTTAATTAATGTAGATTAGAAATTGGATGGTACCCATCTGCAAATAACGAAGATTTAATAATATTAAATTAGAAATTGATCATACCGATCTGAAAAAAGTTTAAAGAAATTTGTTACATGTGTGCAGCCAGTAAGGTATCACTCGACGCAAACATCCTATTACTGCTAAGAATAAACTCTCCTAAACTTTCTCGAATATTCTTATATAAAACAACAGGGGATAGCAACTCGGGATATAGAAATGATTTTTAATCCATTTTTAATTACTTAAACGTTTTAAAATAAAATAGAATCTCGTAGAAAAAAGAAGTGCACACCAAGTGAACGCAAAACAAAATGTGCCAACGGAAATTACTCAAAATTTAAAAAAGGCAGAGAATTAGATCTTTTACTTACATGTGAAATTTCATTTATCTATCTGAAAAAGTACCAAAGTAATAGGCTTTAAAGTAGAACGAAATTCCACTTCCGGTTATCGGAAGTAGCTCAAAAGTAGATACGGATTTACGAATTTGATATAATACTTACATATGAAATTTCATCAACCTTGCTTTAACGGTACACAAGTTATCGTGTTTACACACACAAACACACACACACACACACACACACACATACGGACAAAATTGCAAAACTATGTTTTTCCAACTCAGGGAGGTGTAAAACGTCGAGATTTACACAAACTCTCGATTTTTTTTCAGGATTACAAGAATTTCTCTATACTTCGTCGATACGAGAAAGTAAAAAAAACAAAACATACCAAACATTGCGCACCAATTGAAATAAATAGTATACTTTTTAATGCACCACCGAAGCACTTACACTAGAAGTGTTAGCAGATCACAAGTGTTTACATTCGTTTTTTACAAACTTTTAGTCAACTTCATTCCTTAAACTTGCTTTTATCATGGATGGAGACTGGCGAACGAAGTTGCGAACTGATGGCAATAAAATGTAACGTAAATTTGACTCAATTAGATGCTTAATTGATTTTAAAGTTAATTAATTTTATAATAAAATACTTATTTTCTGCGCTGTTGTACGCGAAATGGCTACAGGACATTACCTCCCCCCCCCCCCCGGAAATTGACCCCCGGACATTTCCTACCCGTATTTACCCCCCGGAGCAATTACTCCCCTGTCAATTACCCCCCTGTCAATTACCCCACCGGGGAATTACCCCCCACCCCCACTCAAGTTAGAATCCAAACTCTAACTAGAATTCTATACCTATATACTACTTTAATCCAAACCTTAAGAAAAAGACCAAAACCTAACATCCACCTTAGCCTAAAATTTCACACAAAACCGAAACCAATGCTAGATATTGATTTAAGCCTTAACCTAACCTTAGCCCTCACCCTAACCCTAACCTAGCCCTAAACCTAGCTCTAACCCTAGCCCTAGCCTTAGCCCTAGCCCTAAACCTAACCCTAACCCTAACCCTAACCCTAACCCTAACCCTAACCCTAACCCTAACCCTTACCCTAACCCGAACCCGAACCCGAACCCGAACCCGAACCCTAGCCCTAACCCTAACCCTAACCCTAGCCTTAACCTTAGCCTTAGCCTTAGCCCTAAACCTAGCCCTCACCCTAACCCTAACATTAGCCCTAGCCCTAAACCTAGCTCTAACCCTAACCCTAACCCTAGCCCTAAACCTAGCTCTAACCCTAGCCCTAACCCTAACCCTAAACCTAGCTCTAACCCTAACCCTAGCCCTAACCCTAACCCTAACCATAACCCTAGCCCTAACCCTAGCCCTAGCCTTAGCCCTAACCCTAGCCCTAGCCCTAGCCCTAGCCCTAAACCTAGCTCTAACCCTAGCGCTAACCCAAGCCCTAAACCTAACTCTAACCCTAACCTCTAGCCCTAGCTCTAACCCTAACCCTAACCCTAACCCTAGCCCTAACCCTAACCCTAACCCTAGCCTTAGCCTTAGCCCTAAACCTAGCTCTAACCCTAACCCTAGCCCTAACCCTAACCCTAAACCTAGCTCTAACCCAATACTTGTGGTTCATTTTTTATTTACAATTCGTTTTGTCTATGCGATTCCTTTCTATTAAAATTGTTTGTATAAAAATTAATACAGACGTTTCTATAACAAGTTTTTATATAATTGTGAACTAAAAATTATTAAACAAATTGTTTTCTTTAAATAAATATAATAATGTAAGACTAAAAGTATAATTTTAAAGAAAAGTGCGACTACCATTCATTAAGGTTTACAAAAATGTAGGGTCTACAATAGCTTCTAAGTTGGATGGATTACTTTAGAATTTGTTCGAACCGAGAAAAAAAAACATATTAAATTTTGTTACGTTATTTATCATTATTGAAAACTCATAGGAAATTTTTTACATATTACAAAATTCAGATGTACCCAAACACCCTATGTTCAAACAATATATGGTAACTAGTTTTAAATATATATATATATATATATATATATATATATATATATATATATATATATATATATATATATATATATATATATGGGCACAGGACATTACCCCCCAGACATTACCCGCCCAGACATTCCCCCCATATTTACCCCCGGAGCAATTACGCCCTTTCAATTACCCCCTGGGGAATTACCCCCCCCCCCTCCATCCACCAAGATAGAATCCTGATTCTAACTCCAACTCTATACCTATATATTACCTTAATCCTAACCTAAAGACAAAGACGAAAAACCTGAAAAAATCACCTCTCTCTAAAATTAACCCAAAATCAAACCCAACTCTAGACATTCATTTAAGCCTAAACCTGATACTAAGATCAACCCTAGGCTTACCCTATCCCTTACCTCAACCCTAACCCTAGCTAAAACATAACCTATATCCGGGGGGGTATAAACCTACTGGGGAGGGGGGGGGATAATTGACATGGTGGTTACTGATAGGTGGGGGGTAATTACTCCGAGGTAATGACGGTGGAGGTGGAAATGTTTGGGGGATAATTAGAGGGGGTATGCCCTGTTTCCATATATATATATATATATATATATATATATATATATATATATATATATATATATATATATATATATATATATATATATATATATAAAGATATATATATATATATATATATATATATATATATAAAGATATATATATATATATATATATATATATATATATATGTATATATATATATATATATATATATATATATATTGTTAATTAATTGTTAATTGAAAACTATTTTTTTTTACCACAGCAGCAATAACACAATGAAAACACAAAAAATTATCTGCAGAAAGATCTTCAACTGTCTAAATACTGATTGGACAAACAAAATACTGGTTGACTTTGTAGTCAAAATCGAAGATGAAAACTTCGAATGTCACCGATTTATGTTAGCAGCATGTTCTGATTTTTTCAACGCACTATTTCGTTCTGGTATGAAAGAAGCTAATGAGAACTTTTGTGTTTTAAATTATGTTTCTGGCGAAGTGTTCCGAACGATTCTAAACGCAATTTATACTGGTGAAATAATCTTAACTTTAGAAAATTTTTCTGAAATATGGAAATCAGTAAATATGCTTCAAATTGATTTTTTAGTTAAACGCTGTGAGAAGTTTGCTACTGAAGTTATTACATTGGACACTTGGGAGGACATCTACTTACATGCAAAACTTTTAAGTTCAGGAAGAGTCCTAAATCAGCTCCATATATTTATGTTGGAAAACTTTGAAGAAATTAGACGTTCGACGGTATTTCTACAATTATCTTTCAATGAAGTCAGGAATTTGATAAAAAGCCAAGAATTAGTTGCCATCAAAGAAGATTTAGTTCTTGAGTCAGTAATCCAATGGGTCGATTACTCACCTGAAATAGGTTTCGATAATAACTCGAGTATAGAAGAACTTAAGGAAGTTGTCAGCAAAAGCGGAACTCAAAACGAATACAAATTCACTCAACTTGATTTGGATAAAATAATTTCTAATGAATCAATTCCCCACTGTGTTACTGAACATTCTACCAGAAGCGAAAAACTCACAGAACTGCTGAAGTTAGTGAGGACGTATCTAGTGAGTTCTGCTGTTTTAGTTCATGTATACAACATGGAATTATTGTCACACGACACTGCCTCAAAAGAGTTAATTTTGAACGCTTTAAAACGTCACGTGCAAGTCTACAGACACGGTCAGTGGCCATCAGCGGCTATACATAGAACATGTAGTGGTTACATCCAAGCAGGAGTAGACATGTATAGTGATGAACGTGATGCTTTTTTTCGAGTTCTAACTGCATGCGAAGAAGAGTGGTATGATATTTCAAATTCTGAATACTTAAACAAAAATGTTCAACTCGTCTCTTTTAATGGAGAGCTTTATGCCACAGGTAGAGGCAAAAAATATCCAACTGAGCCGTGTAAGATGTTTTCTTTTTGTTGCAACAGCTGGAACGAAATAAAGGAAATGCCAAGCGATAATCTGTTTTTAGTTTCACATGGAGAGTTTATTTACATCATCAACAAAGATGATCAAGATATATGTAACATCAATCCAAAAGACTCAAGTCCTTGTATAAAACACGTTGCTGAATTTCCAGAAGTTGTACACGTCACACATACAATGGTTGTAGAGAATTACCTTTTATTATTCTGCTCTGAAAGTGACGACAACATTATTCAGACATCCGTTCTTCTTTTTGATATTTTGTCCAATGTTTGGACCCGACTAGATAGTCTCAATGGACCAGCAGAACATTTAATTAGTTTCAGGAGTGACCAACACAACTACATTTTACAGACCAACGGAAGTATTTGGCTGTTACTGCATTCACCTGGAGAGAGATCAATTGAATTTCAATTCCTTAAAAATCTTTGGAATTTTGAGTCCGAACTATATGGTGCGTTGACTTATGAAGGTAAACTGATAGTTTCTGGACAATTTCAAACAGATTTCGCTATCGATGACGAAGTAGGGGCTAGACTAGGTGAAGTCCCTGGCCACTTTGATAGAGTTATATATTGGGGTACTTGTGGAAATCCCTCTAACTTTATCCCGATCACAATACCCAAGATTTTTCTCAGCATAGCTACCTGGAGATAATAAGCCAATGCTGCTTATCGCAAATATTTACAAATTTTAGTTACATTTTAGTTACATGCCTATTGCATTTATTTTCTTCGTCCGTTAAATGTTTTTTGGATATTTTTAAACATTCTACAAATATATGGGCTAGACTAGGAATTCTAAATTAGGCAATAGCTTTTATTAAATTGACAAGCCCAAAGTAAAATTGGTTATAGGAACTGGTCAAATATTAAACTATTTTTATCGTACATCCATTCTCAAATGTTTCCTGCAATTAATATAGAAGTTGAAATATATAAGAACGTTATATTTTACAAAAAGAAAACTTAACAAGAAGGTATTTAACCTTGTGCATTTGAAAAAAAAAATTATATACATTTCTTTTGGAGCTTTTACAGGAGAGATAGAATACAGTGAGTAGACTCTTTAAGTAAAACTAATATTTTCGGGTAATTCTAAAAAGATAAACTGCTGAAAATAACTGTAAAAAAATCGCGACCACGGTTATATAATTGCACAAAGGAATTATGACGAAAATATTTACATTTCCATTACATTCTATTCGCGGTGTGTCTCAGCTCCCATACATTTTTATATAAATATATATTTGTATGTTAGCCCAAAACCTGTGTGTATTGTTAGGAGTGTTGCCTTTAATATTTTACTTGATTTAACATTATGCAGAATGATTAAAGGATCCATTAAAGTATTGTTATTTTTTTTTACTAATTTCGTGTTCTCCGTGTTATTTTTATGTGAGTAGATTCCTTTGAAGATTATTGCAATTTAGGAAAATTTGTAATTCCTCTAATTCTTTGTTTCAGGAAAGTACCATTTATTTTTTAGCTCGATCAAAATTCTTGTATGTATTATTTTATGGCTATATAATAGTCATGAGATATGGTCAAATGGTAGGGCTTTAAACTGTTAACCAGCTTCCGGGCTCGAGTCTCCAAAAAATCTCTTATGGATACCAGAGCCACGTTTGGGAAACAAAGGCTGCTGCGAATAATGCAGACCGCACTATCCACTTTTGTGCCAAAGTGAATGTAAAAGATGAACTCTACTTCGTCTGCCTCATGATTCTTGGGCACAAACGTGAAATAAAAATGATAATAGCCAGTGTAAGCCAATAAACTAATTGGGTAACTATTTATTTTTGTTGGTAAGCGTATAGTGGGGGGTGAAAGCAGGCGTTGTTCTAATCACTAATATCACTTTCTGTTTAAATTGCTATTTTTTGGTAGGATTTGGTAAGATGTGCACAGCCCATAATCTGAAATCGAAGTTCGTGCTCACTTATTTATATTATACTAACGTAAAAATATATATTTAAAAATTAGCTTTAACTAAATTACATTTTCTACTATTTAAGAATTATCGTAATGTAAAAAAAAAAACACTTTAAAATCCTGGTCTTCAATGTCAACAATTTTGATTGCATAAAAAAAATCGGAAAAATTTCAAGGTATTCAATTTAGAGACACAAACTTTGATTGGTTGTTCAGTCGGAGTCATCAATATTTTGACTCCCTGTCGAAAACCCTTTGGATATAAACCCCCTGACGAAAACCCGAGGACATAAACCCCTGGCGACATAAGCCCCCTGGATAATAACCGCCCGACTGAGGTTTATAAAGGACATAATAACGATGATACGAACACAATAACAAAATGAAATGAAATTAATGTAATTTGTAACGAGTAAAAAAAGGAGTTTCTAACTAAAAGCATGCGATTCGAAAGTCAAGTAGTGACCCTGGTTGTATTTGATCAAAGATCGGACACCGACAACACGTTAGATATAAATTATCCACAATACAAAAGGTGTGATTTACCGGAAGCTTGGTTTATATCCACATTGGCACACATAAGCATGATATAAATATGACGTCAAATTTATTTTCCCACAAATCTTATAATTTCTGGAACAGAGTTTGTTCAATCTAATAAAGGCAATTTAAATGAGATACTTGAAGGCTATATTTATGTTTAGCAAACAGATTTGACAAATGGCGTTGTGTCATTTGAGTGTGCGAAAAGAACGAACAAGGCAGAATGCAAAGCTAAGATAAAGATTGAGGGTGAAATCAGCTTGTAGACGCTGTATTGAACATTCGCATGGACCAGATCCATCTCAACTAGAAGTGTGTAAAGTATTACAGCAGATGAAACAACTGGCAGAAGAAACGGAAGCAACACCCCAGCAGATCATCACTCAGTCCACTGCAAAGATTAGTAGAGATACCAAGGCCAAGCTGCCATCGGTTCCACACATACGTGATAACATCGGGCGTCAACGTCAATCGTTAAAACACCCACTGTCTGATCCGAGGAATGTTGATGTTAGAAATATTTCTGATCAATATAAAATTACTTAAGATTCTGGTGCTGAGCCAACGCGTAGGATCTTTTTGTTTGTAACTAAGGACAACATTAGGTTATTAAAGATTAGCACTGGTTTATGTATGGTACATTCAAATCAGTTCCAGCATTGTTTTTACAATTAACACCCAATCGATCAGACACCCAATATTTGATTGGAAAACCTCATTATTATTTATTCCTTTCTCGTATAGGAAGCATAGAGGAAGAATAATAATCGTGCAAAAAATCGAAATCGAGCTTTACACAAATCTCCCTGAGTCGGAAAAACATAGTTTTGTAATTGTGTCCGTATGTCTGTGTGTGTGTTTATGTATACATGTGTATGTATGTGTGTGTGTGTGTATTTCTGTGAACACGATAAGTTGAGTACCGTTACAGCTAGTTTGATGAAATTTCAAATATGAAATGTATAGTTCTGTATCAAATTTTCAGCGTATTCCGGAAAAAGAAGTGGAACTTATTATACTTTATTTTTTTTCAAAAGCCTATACCTTGACTGCTATTTCCGATAGATAAATGAAATTTCACTAGTATGTAAAAAATCTAATTCTCAGCCTTCTTTCAAATTTTAAGAAATTTCCATTACCGGAAGAAGTAATTTGCGCTGTTTGTAGTTCACTTGGTACGCAATTTTTTTTTCTACTAGATTCTATTCTATTTTCAAAAGTTCAATTAATTAAAAATTGATTTAAAATCATGTCTATATCATGATTTGCCATGCCACGTAGCATTATTCAAGAAAATACGAGAAAGTTTAGGGAAAATCACTCACGCTTTATTTCCCTTTAAATCAAGATTTTTATTCTTCATATCTGAGATGTCTTAACCCTTCACGTGTCGGTGTTTTGATTCATTATGTTTATTAAAGGTAACCTTACTTTTTAATTTATATATATGAAATAGGGATTCTTTCTTTGGAGGAAATTAATATTAAACAATGTATTATGTATTATAATCAGATCTGCTTTAATAACACTTAGCAAATTTTTTTATCTTCAGTTTCAGACTATTCTGCATCGGTTAAAAAATTAAAAAACCTTAAACGATTCAGTGAGGATATTGTTTACTTCCGGCTTTACAAGATATTTCCAAACATTGAACTTGTACACAAGGTATATCAATCATACAACTTAAGATAAATTGACTAAATATCGTAGACCTGGAGTTGAATGTGTGCATTTATAATTTATAACATTTAGAAATAATTACAGAAAATAAAGAGAGATAACTCTTACGCTTGCGCTGTCTGCGAATTTGTCTAGCGTTAGTAGTTAAGACGTTAGAATCTAAGACGTTTGAATACTAATACATGTTTAACTACTAACCCTAGTGAAAATACTAGCCTTGTCTTTTACCATAAGCCTTATCGTAACCCTGATCTTATACGTGACCTAGGCCCTAACCCCGAACATTACCGCGATTCGATAGTGTACTATACTGATTGTATTTCAATATCTAATTTGGTGAGTTTTAAAAAAAAAGGGTAGAGTATGGTATTTACATGAAGATTATTTGTAGATACAAAATACAAGGCTATGATGTGAGGTTAGTCTATAGGCAGTTAACCAATGAAAACGTGTTTCAAAAATGATTCCTTTGACACAACTTTAATTATATTTATAAATAAATGCCATTTCGGTATAGTTTTCTTTATCATGGTGAATGTATTTATTGTAAAAAAAAAATTCAACTGTATTCAACTGTCTCCTCAATTTTAAACAATTAACACATATAAAGACCGATATTGAAATAAATAATAAGATCTAAATAAATGGAATATTGCTACATTCTGTCAATATTTAAAAACTACCAAATATAGTGTCTGTCATTAAAATTATATATATATATATATATATATATATATATATATATATATATATATATATATATATATATATATATACATACATACATATATGTAGGCCTATATATATATATTATATATATATATATATATATATATATATATATATATATATATATATATATATATATATATATAAATGTATATAGCCAGTAATCAAGCAGTATGCATAGGACCTGTAATTAAGCAGTATGTGTATAGACATTTATCAAGCAGACTGAATATAGCCAGTAATCAAGCAGTAGGCATATAGACTGTAATCAAGTAGTATTTATATAGCCAGTAATCAAGCAGTATGCATACAAACAGTAATTAGCAGTAGAGAGGCTCAATTGAAGTCTCCACACACTACGCTTGTCATCTAATCGGTAAAGACAAATTTTAGTTCGATAATGTAGCGATTTGAGTATCTCTAAACACCGAATAACTTCTACTGATAATAATTTTATGTTATATTGGCTCTTGTCACATTTAAAATAATACAAAGTATTTTTATTAAACGTTATGTGCTGAGCTGGATGAGATAACAGTGTGATAGTTACCCTGTAAGTGGTATGGAGTCAAAACACATAATGTAAGGGTTAATTTTTTTCGTTTTAATTTTCCCGCATAGAAAGTGCACAGCGGGAAATCACAACGTACACGAATGATTCTAATTCATTATTATTAGTTTGACGCAAGCTTAAATACTTTTGTTATTCATACGAGGCTCAAGCTCAGAAAATATTACAGAAATAAATCGATGTTTTTAAATGACAAAAACATGTAAGATGAGGTGTGACTTCTTTTTAGATGTCTTTTTCAATTGGCTTCGGACCTGGATGGAAATAGGGGCAGTAGATTTTACCTGTTTCTGTGACCCAGCATATGAATGGATAGTGTGGTCAGGCCCATGCTTAGCCGAAATCGGTGTTTTTAAAGACATAACATGTTAGCTATGATGTTGTTCTTTAATACTAGTAAGCTTTTAGGAAAGCAATGTGGAATTGGGCTATTAGATATATTAGGTAACGTTTATTAGAAAATCGTTGTTGAATTTTGTTGAAATTGTTGAAAATAAGCTGATTTAGGGGAATATGATATACAATTATAAAATACGGAAGGCTTATGAGATATCGGAATAAAGTACCACTTCCGGTTATCTATCGGAAATTACCCAAATGTTGAAAAAAACGGTACGCAAATTATATTCACTTAAAATTAATTAAAATACTACTTTTGATTATTGGAAAAAAAATATATACGAAATAGAACGAGTATTGGAAATGTTGTCAACCTAACAGAAACTGTACTTTTTTACTTTCTCGTATATACGAAGTATAGAGAAAGTATTGTAATCGTGCAAAAACAAAATCGAGATTTTTATAAATCTCGACGTTTTACACCTCACTGATTCGGAAAAACATAATTTTGCAATCTTGTCCGTATGTCTCTATATGTGTGTGTGTGTGTGTGTGTGTGTGTGTGTGTAAACACGATAACCTGAGTACCGAATTTTTAAAAAGCCTATAACTTAAGTACTATTTCAGTTAGATAACTGATAATTGACATGTAAGTAAAAGATCTAATTCTCTACCTTCTGTCAAATTTTGAGTAATTTCCGTTGATTGAAAGTACTAATTTACGCTTTCTCAAAAAAAAGAAAAAACGAATGTAAATTTATAAAGTACTAATAATATAATGCACTATTATGAACGTTTTATTTGGTGGGCGCAGGTGTGCAATTCTTTTTTCTGCGAGATTTTATTTTATTTTAAAAAGGTTAAGTATTTAAAATGGATTAAAATTCATGTCTATATCCCGAGTTCCCATCCCCTGTTTTTTCATAAAAGAATATTCGAGAAAGTTTAGGGGAGATCGCTTCCTGTTTATTTTAAATTTTTTTGGTTACGGAAAATATTAAAAATATCAAATACATCCACTTTTAGTAAAGTCCGAAAAAACCAAACAGACATGATTTTATAACATAATTATTGTAAATACGTCGTGTATGATTTTTTAAGTAGTTAATGGGCCTCTCGAATACATTAAGGACTTTACTCGGTAGCCTTTATTAAAAATGGATTAAAATCTTGTCTGTATCCCGAGTTGCCATCCTCCCTAGTGTCGCGTAAGAATATTAGAGAAATTTTAAGAAAGATCACTCCCGGTTTATTTATAATTTTTATAGAAAAAAAAAATTTATTGAAAACATTTAAGTTCTCATTTTTAGTGCATTATTACACAAAATCTCGTTTTGTTTCATTTTCATCATATATATATATATATATATATATATATATATATATATATATATATATATATATATATATATATATACATATATACATGTGCGCTACAGTAATGGTTTCGTACTTATTCAACGATGTTTGGTTATGATTTGTTTGACAATGGCTTGTTTTTTTGCGCACCGTTCATTGTTGTAAATGTTTTTTTAGTAGTGCAAGCGACGCACATTCATTTTGTCAACAGTAGACAGCATTGATACTTCCGCCCTAAGGTTTCAGGAAATAGGAGAGTAGTTCTATCCATCAAATTAAACAGATAAGTTTGACAATATTAGCGAAATTAGTGTCACTGCTAAAATAAATAAATGTAAAGAATTGAGCTAGAAACTCTAAAGGATCAGCTGTCTGTATCGTTAGATGTATAAACGTCGAACGAGTTATAGATTCTAGAAGTAGTCAACAGATTAACTTAACTTTATTGAATCTTGTTTGATTAGATTAGGCTGATTAGCCGTATATTGGATGATCTAGAGTCGAAAAAAGTTTTCCATTATAAAAATATTTTATGGCAAGAAATACACATTATTGCTTCGGAAATGAGCATGTAAAAAACTAGATGTTAGAAAATATAACAACCCATATTTCTACCCAACTTCAGATATATAGATTTTAACTGCTGCTATATGGCAATATGCTGTTGTATTGTTTACTGCTCAAAGTCCCGAGTTCGAACCCCAGGGCAGATGAGGCTCGATAGCTTGTGAAAGCAACTTGGCGTGGCCTAGAGGTAGAAGACTAGACTGCTAATGTATGAGTGTCGAGTTCGAATACGCGTTCAAATAAGTTGAGTCCACCCAGCTCTGATGGGCACCTAACACGTTAAGCAAACAAAGGTGGCTGGGCATAATGTTGGTGAAACTATCCCTTCATATGCCGAGGTCAATAAATCAGATGAACTCTATTTCGTCTGCCCCATGTGTCTTGGGCACAAACGGGATTAAGAAGAAAAAGAAGAAAAAGAAAAAAAAAAATATTTAAAAAGTATATCTTTATCGTTTATTTTCAAATGTCAGTGATTAAAAATTAGTGTTACTTTGAAATTAATATCTTAAACATTTCCAATAACACTACTTGCTTGAAAGAATTAATGATATTTTTTATGATAGATCGCAGTATATTGTTTATTTTTTTGAAACGCGAAGTCGGTGATTAAAATTGGTGTTAGTTTAGAAATAATACATTTAAATTTGCAATAATACTTATTGAATCAATTAATGATATAGTTTGTGTATATCTTTAAACTATGTTTTTATGATTTTCAACTTGTGGTTCCGTTAAAAACACTAGTTTTGAGCCCACAAAATTCCACAAAATAAAGTGTTTTTAACAGACACAAATTTTGAAAATGGATAATAAATAACTTAGAAGAAATGCAATTAAAAGTTTTAGCTGAGTACCCCAAAATATGGTAGAAAATTATGGATTCATTATTTAATTGGCTTAAAATATATAATATTTTATAAATGGTGGAAAACCTACGAAGGAGTTAATTATTCAAGATAGCCGCCGTTGTCACAGTTACCAAGATTTTCCCACTATTGTTATTAGTGGAGACGCAAATGCACCTTTAAAAAGCTGTAAAGAAATAATTTTTTTCTAACAAATATGTAATTATGTTCTATTTTTTCCGACGCCTACCCCCTTATAAATTGTCAGCAAAGTTTATTTCAATTTTCGTTGAAAGATTTCCGATAACCGGAATCGGTACGTTGCTCTTTTCTTGTTAACCCTTTATCTACTGACGGTACTTATAAGTACCACTTTAATTAAGCGCCTGTATTATTTTTATTTTAAGACGAATTTTAAAAATTATTGATGTAATTGATAGTATGATCTCCCTTGAGTCACAGGTAGGTGGAGGGAACGATGTTTTTTGAAAATTTGTGGTGTGGCGCCATTTTCAATCTCTACCTGTATCGGTAGTTGACAATTGTTCTGTACATATCTCACATGTGTTCCTGATTTCCCTTTGTTTTACCTTATTCTTCACGTTTTCAACACCGAATATTTTTTATTGGCATCTTCAATAGTCAGGCAAATGCATTTAACTTCTAGTTATACAATTTTTATCAAATTGTCTTTGTAATAGATCGATGTTCACAAGTGGACTTATAAGTACCGTCAGGGCACACGGACATTTTTTTAGGATTTCTTGGAAATTGCTGATTTTCGATGTGGAGTGACAAATATTATTTTGATAATTAATTATCGAAATGTACTTAAAAACATGTATTTATGCATTTATAAGAAGGTTAGCATAGGGTTTTCCGCAGAAATATTGTAATTAATTGCAGATTTCTAGTAGTAAAAGAATAACAAGAATAGAGATGGCAGTTGCAGGCTCGTTTACTAGGTTTAGTATACGTTATTTGTATACCAAAATCTAGTTCTAGAAGTAAGATTTGTAAGTTATATTTGTTGCAAAAAACTGTCTCGCATACAATAGCTAGCGTGTACGTAATGTACACATGTAGACTAGTAATAGTCCATACATCTGCATGTAGTATAGATCGTTTTGTAATTTTGAATCAGTAAACACAAAACAGTAGACCACTACGGCTATTCCAAACACACTGAGCTCACTTCTATTTATGAACTTTACAATGTAGTGTAGACTTGTCATAATATTCTAGTAGGCTACAATTATACTAGTATTACTACTAGTAGTCTACTGAATGAATAGGCTTTCGTTTTCAAAATATTTGTTTATGCGGCTCATTGTAATGGCTATTGGAAGCCTCTAGCAAAAGCAGGTTCAGTCCGGCAACTGTTACCACACCAGAAAGACGACAGACAAGAATGTCTGAGGAATGAGGGAGCATGACATGTCGGCACCTTTTGCTGTGTTTGAGGTCTAAGATGTGTTCCGATAGAAAATCCAGTAAAAATCGTACTCAAAATATACTTTTGTGCTGGTTTTATGTGTGAAAATTACAAAAAAATGATTGTTATAAAGATTGCCATGTTATTATTAAGTAAGTTGAATCGTTTTTTCCTGTTTTGTAAATTTTTTAATTTTTGGAAAAAATGTCCTACATTCCTGACGGTACTTATAAGTACCAATACATATTTGGGCCCTTAAAAATTTATGAAACAAAATTTCCTTCGACACATGCTTTAAATGTGCCAAAAGCAATATGATAACACATTGTTTAAGAAAAAATATCATTCGGAACCTAATTCCGTAAATAAAGGGTTAACGCGATAACTTGAATATTTTTTAGTTAGGATGGCGTAAATTCAAATAGAAGTATACAATTTTATACTTGGATTATTTTAAAATATTTCCAGTTTCTAAAATAAAGATATAATAGTACCGTTTCAGTTAGATCCACGAAATTTTACAAATAGATATAAGATCTTTTTCTTTTATAGTGTCAAATTTTGAGTAGCTTCCGAGTAACGAAAGTAGTACTTTACGGTATTTTCGATTTCTCAAAAAAATATCACTTTTACTAAACTGAGTTTTTGCAAACTTTTCACGTAATCCAAGCAAGACTCGTTTAAAATATAACGTGACATAAAATGTGACTTAAATAGATGTTTAACTAACTTTCAAAAATGTATTACAGTTTTGTTTTAAAAGTACTATGTTCCCTCTCAATTACACGTTAAACGTTTACGTTCATTTTAATGCCCAATTATTCCTTTACTCAATTCGATTTTAAATAATTCAAATATGATTTAGATCGACGTACTCTATGAAATGTAACAATACAATTTTCTCTACCTAAAAAAATTACTTTATATATTCGGATTCTAGATCTAGATCTAGAATTTTTAATCTAGATATTCTTCTAGATCTACGCAAAAACTAGACTTCGACAGATCTAGATCTAGACCCTACCTAGATCTAGAATCTTTTCCAATAATAAATTTCTATACTAAACTATTTCAGGCCTTAATTACATCTTTGTTTGTTTAGCAATGCAATTAGCTATTATATATATATATATATATATATATATATATATATATATATATATATATATATATATATATATATATATAAAGAAAAGTTGTCGGGTGCCCGATATGGCACTTCCCGGCGCCGCAGGCGCTTCAAATTTGGCAGGATCTTGCCTTGGGACGACAGAACAAGGGGACCGGTGCCGGTTGGCCGAAACGTCTACGAAGAGTTGGTCAAAACTGACATCGACTGACCGGCGCCTTATATGAGCTATATAACAAAAAAATGAGCTATATATAAAAAAAAAAGTCTGAAAACTCTTGGAGATGTACATCTGCCCCAGGGGTTCAGGATAAACATTTTGCTACCCTCGGGAAAATTCCGGAACAATGTTTAACTGACGAGAGGCCATATTTCCTTTTATAAATACAGTACTGTTTTTGTTATAAAAAAAATACAAAAATCTGGACGTACAAACCCAATCATAACTCCTGGCTCATTTTGCATGCAGCTGAGTAAATGAATCGGCCTTATGGATATAGTATCGGTCAGCCTCTGCTTGCACGGCATGAACTAAAATGTGACCACGAGTGAAAATCTTCTTACATGAGCTATACATAAAAAAAACACTTGCCGAACGATCCCCCTGATATTTTGTGAGATAGTAGACCGACCCTGGAGGGTAACAAAATTTTTTTTTTTCCCGTCGGAAAGAAACATTATGGTTGGTCGTTGAAACTTAACAGCCAATCACTACTTAATTAAGCATTCAAATTCTCAACGTTTTTGAAAACCTAAGCAAAGCTAGGCAGCATATGTATATATATATGTATATATATGTATATATATATATATATATATATATATATATATATATATATATATATATATATATATATATATATATATATATATATATATATATATATACATACATATATATATATATATATATATATATATATATATATATATATATATATATAAAGCAATGTATGTGTGTGTGTTTGTTTGTTTGTCTGTCCTTTATGCATTACTACATCTCTCATCACATCGCCGTGAAACTTTGGGAAGTTGTTGAGAATATTCCTGGGGAGGTTTCTGCGAAAAAAAAAATTTCAAATTCGCAGGGGTGGCGCCCCGGCAGGGCGCGATTTGTTTTTCTCTATATACCGTATATAAAAATAAAAGTCGATTTTGGTTTGGCATCGTTCATCCGATAGCCATGAGACTTTGGAGAGTTCATTATACCACTCTAGGGAAGGGTTCTGTAAAAAAATAATTTTTAATTTCGCAAAGGCGGCGCCACGGGAGGGTCCGATTTTTCTCTATATTCGGTATATAAAAATAATAAAAGTGAATTGCAGTGACACCGTTCATCCGATAGGCATGAAACTTTGGGGAGTTCATTATACCACTCTAGAGAAAGGTTCTGTAAAAAAATAATTTTTAATTTCGCAAGGGCGGCGCCACGGGAGGGTCCGATTTTTCTCTATATACGGTTTATAAAAATAAAAGTCTATTTCGGTTTCACATCGTTCATCCGTGTACCATGAAACTTTGGGGAGATGATTAGATCACTCAATGGTAGGGTTCTGCAAAAAAATATTGTTTAATATTGCAAGGGCGGCGCCCCCAGGGGGAGCGATTTTTTTTCTCTATACACGGTATATAAAAAATAAAACTCGGATGCGGTTCATCCGAGTGCAATGAAACTTTAGGAAGTAGATGAGAATACTCCCGAGAATATTTCTGCGAAAAAGAAAACTAAAGTTTCTTATGGGTTTCATATAGGGTACAACTTTCGTCAATACACGGTTTGGCGCCCAGAGTTTTAGAGCGACTATGTTGGCACTTGGCACCCGTTAATCGAGCGTCCTGCATAGCGAGTAAGGGGTACTACTATACTCAGCGGTAAAACTACAACAGTCTTCTAAAAATAACTTTGTAACGCGAGGAAATCCTTCTGTACAGTTTCGTCACCTTGCCAAAGATGAAAAAAAAACTTTTTGAATATGAGGAGCCTACTGTAGAGTTTCGTCGCTTTGCCAGTGATGCAATAAGCATCTACTATTAGAAAATCCAGTCAGAAATTGAGATCGAGCATCTAATAATAGACCATTAGTAACGCTAGCATATTTCATCAGTCACACTGATGTTTAAAACATGTCTTTTTTACGTGTTAAAGAAAAAAAGCCTGTTCATTTGTGGCACTTTAGCGAATGATGAAATCTGCATCATTATTAACAGGATGCTATTTGGCACGATGGCGCCTATTACTTTTAAGGAGCCAGGGGTCGTACGCCGCGCCTATGCGGTAGTGTAATCGGGGGGGGGGGGGGGGGAGAACGCCCCTGTACATCTCTGACACATGGGCGGTCACCGAAGTGTGTTCTAACATATTATTTCGGTGAGTGATTAATGTACACTCAATGTTTACATGCGGTAGTGTAGGTAAACCTCTGTCCCAATATTTATGAATTAAGCCCAGGCTTTGTTTACATTTTAATAACTCACTTTTAGAAAAGACGGTCACGCGTCTAAGAACATGATTGGTAACGCGTTGGTGAAATCTTTCTAATACATTTCGTCATACTTTCTTCTATCCCCGCGGCAACGCACGGGGGACGGGTACGCTAGTATTATATATATATATATAAAGCAATGTATGTGTGTGTGTGTTTGTCCTTTATGCATTACTACACCTCTCATCACATCGCCGTGAAACTTTGGAAAGTTGTTGAGAATATTCCTGGGGAGGTTTCTGCGAAAAAAAATATTTCAAATTCGCAAGGGCGGCGCCACGGGAGGGTGCGATTTTTCTCTATATACGGTATATAAAAATAGTAAACGTGAATTGTAGTGACACTGTTCACACGATCGCCATGACACTTTAGGAAGTTGTTGAAAATATTCCTGGGGAGGTTTCTGCGAAAAAAAATATTTCGAATTCGCAGGGGTGGCGTCCCGATAGGGCGCGATTTGTTTTTTTTCTATTTACGGTATATAAAACTAAAAGTCGATTTTGGTTTGGCATCGTTCATCCAATAGCCATGAGACTTTGGGGAGTTCATTATACCACTCTAGGGAAGAGTTCTGTAAAAAAATAATTTTTAATTTCGCAAGGGCGGCGCCACGGGAGGGTCCGATTTTTCTCTATTTACGGTATATAAAAATAATAAAAGTGAATTGCAATGACACCGTTTATGCGATAGGCATGAAACTTTGGGGATTTCATAATAAAACTCTAGGGAAGGGTTCTGTAAAAAATCATTTTTAATTTCGCAAGGGCGGCGCCACTGGAGGCTGCGATTTTTCTCTATATACGGTTTATAAAATTTCTGTTTCACACCGTTCATCCGTGTACCATGAAACTTTGGGGAGATGATTAGATCACTCAATGGTAGGGTTTGCAAAAAAAAAATTGTTTAATATTGCAAGGGCGGCGTCCCCGGGGGGGGGGGGGGTGGGTGGGAGCGATTTTTTTTTTCTATACACGATTTATAAAAAATAAAACTCGGATGCGGTTCATCCGAGTACCATGACACTTTAGGGAGTAGATGAGAATACTCCCGAGAATATTTCTGCGAAAAAAAAACTAAAGTTTCTTATGGGCGGCGCCATATAGAGTACAACTTTCGTCAATACATGGTTTGGCGCCCAGAGTTTTAGAGCGACTATGTTGGCACTTGGCATCCGTTAATCGAGCGTCCTGTATAGCGAGTAAGGAGTACTACTATATTCAGCGGTAAAACTACAACAGGCTTATAAAAATAACTTTGTAACGCGAGGAAATCCTTCTGTACAGTTTCGTCACCTTGCGAAAGATGAAAAAAATAACTGTTTGAATATGAGGAGCCTACTGTAGAGTTTCGTCACTTTGCGAATGATGCAATAAGCATCTATTATTAGACAATCCAGGCCGAAATTGAGACCGAGCATCTAATAATAGACCATTAGTAACGCTAGCATATTGCATCAGTCACACTGATATTTAAAACACGTCAAATAATTTTTTTACGTGTTAAAGAAAAATATCCTGATCATTTGTGTCACATTAGCCAATGACGAAATCTGCATCATTATTAACAGGATGCTATTTGGCCGATGGCGCCTGGTAGTTTTAAGGAGCCAGGGGTAGTACGCCGCGCCTATGCGGTAGTGTAATCGGGGGGAGGGTGGGGGCCCTGAGAGCGCCCCTCTACGTTCTGACACAGAGGCGGTCACCGAAGTGTGTTCTACCATATTATTTCGGTGAGTGATTAATGTACACTCAATGTTTTCATGCTGTAGTGTAGGTAAACCCGTGTCCCAATATTTATGATAGAAGCGCAGGCATTGTTTTTTTTAAATAACTCACTTTTAGAAAAAACGGCCACGCGTCTAAGAACATATGATTGGTAACGCGTTGGTGAAATCCTTCTAATACATTTCTTCAAACTTTCTTCTATCCCCGCGGCAACGCGCGGGGGACGGGTACGCTAGTATATATATATATATATATATATATATATATATATATATATATATATATATATATATATATATATATATATATATAGCCATTAAGGCTATCGGGAAGAACAAATTCAATAAAACACTCTTGAGTTACTCTTAGCAATTATTATCTCGAATTAAATTGTCCCTATAATAACATGTAGGTGTTAATTATAAGGTTCCATTGTCCATTTCTTTACATACATACATAAATATATATATATATATATATATATATATATATATATATATATATATATATATATATATATTTAACTTATTTATTTATTTATATATTATGTATATGGTGTAAGTGGGTGTATTGTTATTTGAAAACTATTTTTTCTGCTTCCTTGCAATTTATAAATTTTTTACCACAGGTGCAATAACACAATGAATGCGCAAGAAATTATCTGCAGAAAGATTTTCAACTGTCTGAATACTGATCGGACAGAGAAAATACTGGTTGACTTTGTAGTCAAAATCGAAGATGAAAACTTCGTATGTCACCGACTTATGTTAGCAGCATGTTCTGAATTTTTCAACGCGCTGTTTCGTTCTGGCATGAAAGAAGCTAATGAGAACTTTTGTGTTTTAAATTATTTTTCTGGCGAAGTATTACGAACGATTCTAAACGCACTTTATACTGGTGAAATAGTCTTAACTTTAGAAAATCTTTGTGAAATATGGAAAGCAGTAAATATGCTGCAAATTGGTTTTTTAGTTGAACGTTGTGAGGATTTTGCTTTTGATGCTATTGCAATGGACACTTGGGAGGATATCTACTTACATGCAAAACTTTTAAGTTCAGAAAAAGTCCTAAATCAGCTCCGGATATTTATGTTGAAAAACTTTGAAGAAATTAGACGTTCAACGGTATTTCTACAATTATCTTTTAATGAAGTCAAAGATTTGATAAAAAGCCAAGATTTAGCTGCCATCAAAGAAGATTTAGTTCTTGAGTCAGTAATCCAATGGGTCGACTACTCACCTGAAATAGGTAACGATAATAACTCGAGTATAGAAGAACTTAAGGAAGTTGTCAGCAAAAGTGGAACTCAAAATGAATACAAATTCACTCAACTTGATTTGGATAAAATAATTTCTAATGAACCAATTTCCCACTGTGTAACTAAACATTCAACAAGGAGCGAAAAACTCACAAAGCTGCTGAAGCAAGTGAGGACGTATCTAGTGAGTCCTACTGTTTTAGTCCATGTGTACAAAATGGAATTATTGTCACACGACACTGCCTCAAAAGAGTTAATTTTGAAGGCTTTAAAAAGTCACGTGCAAGTCTACAGACACGGTCAGTGGCCATCAGCGGCTATCCACAGATCGTGTAGTGGTTACGTTCAAGCAGGGGTAATTTTCAGTAGTTATGAAGGCTTTTGCGTTCTAACCGCGAACGAGGAAGAGTGGTACTATATTTCTAAATGTGAATACCTAAAAAGAAATGTCCAACTCGTCTCTTTTAATGGAGAGCTCTACGCCACAGGAAGAAAAGCAGCCATTCCTTCTGAGCCGTGTAAGATGTTTGCATTCTGTTGCAACAGCTGGTATGAGCTGAAAGAAATGCCAAGCTACAATTTGCTATTAGTTTCACATGGAGAGTTTATTTACATCATAAACAAAGATGATCAAGCTATATGTAACATTAATCCAAAAGACTCAAGTCCTTGTATAAAACACGTTGCCAAATTTCCAGAAAGATTACACGTTACGCATGCACTGGTTATAGACAATTTTCTTTTATTATTTTGCCCTAAAAGTGTAGGCAGCATTAATCAGACATCCGTTTATCTATTTGATATTTTGTCAAAAGCTTGGACCCGACTAGAAAGCATCGATGGACCAGCAAAATATTTAATTAGTTTCAGGAATGACCAACACAACTACATTATACAGCGCAACGGAAGTATTTGGCTGTTGAATTCGTCTGAAGACACAAAAATTGAATTTAAATTCCTTAAAAAACTTTGTAATTTTGAGTTAGTACTATATGGTGCGTTGACTTATAAAAGGAAACTGATACTTAATGGACTACACCCTAAAGATGTACCTGTTGGAGTATTACAAACAGATGACGATGATGAAGAAGACCAAACAGATGACGATAGTATATCAGGTGAAATTCCTGGCCACTTTAAAACAGTTGGGTTAGTTGGTAATGGTGGAAAATGTTCTAATTTTATCCCGATCACTATACCCGCGATTTATCTCAGCGAAGATACCTGGACATAATTAACCAGTGCTACTTATCGCATACTATTACAAATTATTTATACATGTAGGGGTCGTCCATAAATGACGTCACACTCGTAGGGGGGAGGGGGTTCCGTAATTTTGTGACCAGGTGTGATGAGGGGGAGGGTGGTACGTTAAGATGGTGCAACGTCACACTTTTGCATTATAAAAAAGCAATGTTAGAAAACGAATTTTAGACGTTATTTCGCGTTTTAGAAAACTGTTTTAATAAATTGTAATAGGAGTTGATTAAAATACTCTATTTTGACAGAGTTACGACAAGATTTTAGAAAAATATCGATGTTTTAAAAAAAAATTCAACTGCAATTTTGAGGAGGGGGGGGGGGTTTATGCTGAGGTGTGACGTTATTTTAGGAAGGGGGTCTGGCTTTTTGTGACGACGTGTGACGGAGGGGAGGGGGGAGGTAAAAATCGTCAAAAAAAGCGTGACTTCAGTTATGGATGACCCCATATATATATATATATATTATATATATATATATATATATATATATAGATATATAGATATATATATATATATATATATATATATATATATATATATATATATATATATATATATATATATATATATATACAACATACGTTTTATGTCTCATTTAATCCAAATGTACGCACATGCATATTAATCCTTCTTACATTTCTTGTTAGATGCCAATTGCATGTTTAATTTCTATTATTCGTCCGTAAAATATATTTGGACATGTACAATTTGTACAAATGTATGGGCGAGACCAACTTAGCAATTATAAAGTATGCAATAGCTCTTATTAAATTGACAAGACCAAAGTAAAATTTGTCATTGGAACTAGTCGAATAATAAACTATTTTCATCATACATACATCCTGAAATTTTTACTACAAATAATATACACGTTTTTAAGCATTCATGATTTGTAATACATGAGAACATTATATTTTAGAATTAGAAAATTAACAAGAAAGCATTTAACTTGTGTATTTGAAAAGAAAATTATTTAAAATAACTTAGATGCTTTTACACGAGAAAGAGATATAATAGAGTGACTAGTCTTTATAAATCAATTAATACTTTTCTGGCAAATCTAAGAAGATAAACCTCTGAAAATAAAATCCCGTCCATTTTTATATAAATGCGGGAAAATTGTTAAATTTCCAATACATTCTATTCGCATGTGCCTAATTCGAGACACAGTTCCCATACATTTTTATATAAATATACATGTGTATGTTAGCCCAGTCCTGTGCGTGTTGCTTTTAATATTTCACTTTATTTAAAATTATGCAGAATGATTAAAGGATCCATTAAAGTATTATTATTTTTTATTACTAATTTCGTGTTCTCATTGCTGTTGTTATGTGATTACATCTCTTTGGAGATTATTGCAACTTAGGATGTTTTGTAATTCCTCTAATTATGTTTCGAGAAAATATTTGATTAAAATTATTCTGTGTATTAATTTATCGCTATAATAGTCAAATGGTAGAGCATTAGTCCGCTTAGCGGCTTCCAGGCTTGAGACTGTAGTCCAAATATCTCTTGATGGATACCTGATGGATACGTCTTGTATGCCGAAATCAATGTAAGAGATGATCTCTACTTCATATGCCTCATGAGTCTTGGGCACAAACGTGAAATGAAAATGATAATAGCCAGTGTAAGCGAATAAACTAATTGGGTAATCAATGATTTATTTTTATTGGTAAGCATGTAGAGGGGGTGGAAGCAGGCGCTGTTACTAATTACTAATGACACTTTCTTTTTAAATTGCTATTTTTTGTAGGATTTTGTAAGACGTACGAGCAGCTATTTTATTATCCTCAATTTCAACGATAACATCAACCATAATCCCAACATTATTGTTGCCTATGACTATAGAACTGGTACTGACGTTCGAACTAATTTAAACAGACATTGCGCGCTTTTTATTATAGTTTTTTTTTAACACACCAATGAAGCACTTTCATCGGAAGTGATTTTAGAACGCACATTTTTATTTCCTCGTTCCCAAGTTTAAAAATCGTCAGACAATTGAGCTAAATCCTTTTAATATATATATATATATATATATATATATATATATATATATATATATATATATATATATATATATATATATATACATACATACATACATATATATATATATATATATATATATATATATATATATATATATATATATATATATATATATATATATATGTATGTATATATATATAAGAAAGAAAATGGAAATTCAGCTTTTTTCTACTGTAGAAATAATTAATAATTTCAAAAAGGCTCCCAGTCATTTCATGGTGTACTGGCAAGCCATTTAGAGAGTTAGCCTATAAATAAAGTGAACTTAGACTCTTTTGTGAGATACGGCTTCTGGTACTCGTAAATTTACATGTATCGCTAAATTCCCCAAAAAACTGACTGGGAAACTCCCTACACCACCTCAAGAGACTTGCCTTTTCCTTCTGTCTGCCCTCTCCAAAATTCCATCCTACTAATCATCCATGATTACAAATGAGACTTTTTTATACAAACCGTGGGCAGTGTTTTTACAACAAGATACGTTAAAAAAATTTCAATGTTTTTCTGCTAGTTTTAACCTTAATGACATTTTGTTTGCTAATCTACTAACATTATAAGATTTGTATTTGTCTGTCTGTCCTATTGTCCGTTGATTGGGCGTGCTGCACAGCTGGTCGATGTTGCCACTGTATAAAACTGCTGTAGCATTCTATGGTGATCGAGAAGGAAAATTTATTGTCTATAATGGAATTTTTAAAACTAATTATTTGCTCATTATGATGATGTTATGAAATAAAATGTAGATTTGACCTTTGGGTCAGTAACTTGGCCAGCTAAAAATGTATTTCAGGGAACTCATTGATCATTTTGCAAACTTAAAAGCATGAAAAAAAATCAAAACAAATCAAGGTCGGCGGTCCCAGTGTTCTTTTAGTGAAGGTGTCAGTCACTCCACCGCTTCCCCTCCCCTTCAACAATTTGAAACAAGCTAAGATTAGTCAATAATGTTTACCTGTTGTTGACTATCAGGTTAGGAGTTTGATAGTTGGTCAAGCTGTAAAACAACACAATATATCAACAAGTTTCGAGATTGAGTCACGGGTAAGAGTTCGGCACAAATGGGTCTTGACATTAAATAGAGAAAATAAAGCGTGTGGTTTTAGACCTGACCACACATTACTTTTATATGCCAAGGTCAGTGAAACAGATGCACTTCATTTTCCCAATGGGTCATCAAATCTTACTAGATGTTTTTATTTCACTTCTACACTTAAAAATGTAAGACAAGATATTAAAGACATTGTTTTTATTTGGGTGCAAGCAAATGATACGGTCGGTTAAATAAAGTTGAAGTGCACAGCTAAATTCCCGTCTTTGTCGTCCCAGATACTGTCTAGCTACAAGGTGTCCTACATTTAGGTCAAGGCTATCATAACTTTCTTTAGCCTGTAAGCAATTAATTTTTTAAGCTTCAAATACTGTACGCCTGCTTAAATTTATATAAATATCGACTAAATGAATATAGGTGTGTTTATTTATCATATATGTGTCTCAAAGTAACTAAATCTTGAACAACATAATCAAACTATTACTTAGATGAGACAGTTTCAGTCCTAGGGTAACAGCATTCTTTTGCGTTGAACCCCTAAATAAAAACGGTTTCGACAAAACTTTCTTGACTGTGTTGCGGCGCATGGATGAGTTGTGCTCAGTTTTTTTTTCAAAAGTGTTTCTCCTGGGGGGGGGGGGGGCGGGGGAAGAAAGGGGCTCATTTTAACTTCATGGGGAGGTAAGTGCAGACATTGGTTACTTTATATATCTATATATATAATTCTCTTCTGGGAGCCGTTAGAAAACAAGTTGCAAGCGCGCGCCTTGCAGTCCCCTCTCTTCCTCTCTACCGCTACCACCCCCACCCCCTCACACGGTCAGGTGAGTTGTAGTTCACGCTAAATGTTTAGTTTGGTGACGGCTATTAGGGGCAGATAATTCAGTTTGAAACTATTTTAAACTTAGAGGAGGTAACTAAGAGGAGGCTGCTTTCACGGGGGGGGGGGGGGGGGGGTTAGTGTTTTAAAGCAAATATTTTCAGTGGCAGCATTGATACTGTCGAATTCACAAATTATGAATAACTGAAAAGTAGAAAAAAAAACAACAACTAAATAGCGGCGTATGATATGCCGCGGGTCGGCTCGTTTTCTATAAAAAGCACATTTTTATATTACATTTATATAGTCCGATTGTTTTACTTGGCTGAGTTTAGAAAACTGTTACAGAGAACTCCAACCTACAATGTTTATACAACGCCAAGAACACACAGCTATATACTATAGATATCGATATGCTGCGCTTGTTCGCGTAAAGCCAGAGACATATAACATGTTTGCTTATGTGTACGGACGTGTATGCTTTGCAGGTATCGTAAGATTAATTTAACCATACCTCAAATTGTAAAATTATCATAAGGAGTTGTCGATAAATGACGTCTTACTCGAAGGGGAAGGTGAGGGTCCGTAAATTTGTGACGGTGCGTTGTGAGGGGATGAGGGGGTGGAGGTGGGTTAAGATGATATGCCGTCACACTTTTGCCTTATAAAAAGACGATGTCAGAAAACATATTTGAGCCGTTATTTCGCGTTTTAGGAAACGGTTTTAACAAATCGTAATACAAATTGATTAAAATACTCTACATTTACAGTTCAGTCAACATTTTGGAAAATATATCAATGTTTTAAGAAAAATTCAATTTCAATTTTGAGGGGGGTAGTAGGCTGAAGTGTGACGTAATTTTAGGGGCGGGTGTGGCTTTTTGTACGATGTGTGACTGGAGGGGAGGGTGGGGTTAAAAATCGTCGATGACCCCCAAACCCTTATTGTATAGCATCTACAGTTGTTTCAATGCATATAATATTTGCGTCAACGCTAATTGCTAACGTAGCAATATCAACAAAGTATTAAAACAGTTATACACAGTTCAAACTAGAATAAGATGAAAGTGTACAACGAACGATCAATATAAACAAGATGTGTAGTTTCAGTTTCTGTTTCAGTTCACAGGGTGATTCTAAAAATAGAACAAGTTAATGTGCTCGGTCTGGTTAAAGTGTGTCATAGCATATAGTAACGACAGGGTCTAGTAGACCGAAGAATTGAAGACGTGTACAAAGGTAAGAAGTGTTTATGTAGTATTATGTTTAATGTGTAGGTTTTATATACCCAAATCTACACACACATGTACATATTTGTACATAAATATATAAGTCTCTCTATGTATATATGTGGTGATGTAATGTGTATGAAAGGTGAATACGTGGGACGGATCACAGCGTGTGTGTATGTATCACGTAGTGAGACGCGAGGACGGATGTGTTGACGTGTATGTTGTTGTACGGAGTGAACGAGGGTACAAGGGAAGCGACTGGTCGGGTGACAGCGGCTGTGTTGTGAGCGAGAGAAAGGTGGTGTGTAGGAATGAATGCAGAGGACAGTTGAAGGTTAAGTGTGAAAGCAAGGAGGTTGATTTTGGGACTGGAGGCACGGGAGATAGAGAAATAAAGAATATATATATATATATATATATATATATATATATATATATACAATATATATTAATCTATATAAGCCTATTTATATGTATATATATATGTGTGTGTGTGTAAGGATATAGATATATATGTATTATATCCAAGTATTTTTAAAGCGTAAATGTTCTTGATCAGATGAGTGCTACAGAAATATACACGGGAGTAATGAAATGTCTGGAGAATGTATGGAAGGAAAATCAGCTGTTTGATACCACAGTCAAGATTGATGACGAGTCTATTGAATGTCATCGACTTATACTATGGGCATGTTCTGATTTCTTTCAAGCTCTGTTCCGGTCTGGAATGAGAGAAGTCACAGAGAACTGTGTTGTTCTACAAGGTATTTCCGTGTCTGTGTTTAAGTTGGTTCTAAAGGCGGTATACAGTGGTGAAGATATTTTAACACTGGACAATTTCATTGAGGTTTGGCGAGCTGTTCATCAGTTACAGATTAAGTTTATGATAACAATTTGTGAGACATTTGCCACAAAATCGATATCAGCAGCTACCTGGGAGAAAATTTACAAAACAGCAAAACTTTTAAATTCTGAAACTGTTATGGGTGATTTATACAGATTCATGTTGTCAAACTTTGACACTGTTTCTTTAACTTCAACATTTTTAATCCTCTCTTTTGAAGAAGTTTTGGATTTGATAAAAAGTCAGGATCTTGTAGCCAGTAGTGAGGATGTGGTACTGGAGGCTGTGATAAAATGGATTCAATATGTTCCGCATTCAATTGAACATGAAGAAACACGAGAAACCGATGACATTGTTGAGAATAAAAGTGACAAATCGAACACGGATATTGAAAAAGAAGTTGATATTAAATCTGAAGATCATTTGATTAGCATATTATATAGAAAATCTAAACTGGCTGAGCTTTTAACAGCTGTTCGAACGTGTTTAGTAAGTCCAACTTTATTACGACATATATTCAAACTTGAATTAATTTCTGAAGACAAGGATGCAAGAGAAATCATTTTCAACGCTTTATCATACCATTTCCAAGATTTTAGAGATGGTCAATGGTCATCTGCAGCTATACACAGGACTTCTTATGGGTACACACATTTTGGAGTTAGGGCTAACAGTAATGGCACATTTCGTTTTATTGATGCATCCTATGAAAAAAGGTATACTCCATCAAAAAGTGATTACTTACAGTGTGATGTCAAATTAGTCGTTTTCGACAATGATCTATACGCTATAGGAATGCAAGCTGTTAACTATCCAAAAGGCATTTGTCGTATGCTTGTTTTTTCTGAAGATACTTGGATGGAAGTCATGCAAATGCCAGGAAGAGATTTACTTTTGGTTTCACACGGAAGTTATATTTACATTCTAAACAGAAGTGATAATGTTATATATAACATAAAGCCCAAACAGAGAACACCTAAATTAATAAAGTTTTCTGATGCACCTGCCGGAGTTAATGTCAAACATATAATGAGTTTAGCAAATTATATTTTAATATTCTGCTCCGTTACACAAAACGGTGTAGATGAGACGGCAGTTTACACGTTGAACGTTCAGACCAAAGTTTGGACCAGATTTGACAATCTGGAAGGTCCAGCAGAGCAGCTGATTAGTTTCAGAAATGACCGCAACAATTACATTTTACAGACAAATGGCAGTTTGTGGATGATAGAATATAAACATTCCTTAAAAACATTGAATTTTAAGTATGTTGTTAAGTTATGGAACTTTGATAAGAAGTTGTACGGAGCATTAACCTATAGAGATAAGCTGCTTATTTTTGGTAATGATCCTACTAAAGATCCGGAAGATGAGGAACCATTGAGTGAAGTTTCTGATCATTTTGTAAATGTTACACATTGGGGTACTGTTGGTAACTGTTCTAATTTTGTTCCTGTCACTCTACCTAATCGATCTCTGCTGCCAGACACATAAACACTTTATTATTATCATTTTCATTTTTCTGTTGTTAAAATTTAATATAATTAGTACTTTTTAATGTTTTCATTCCAATCAGCGCGGTGTATGTACCTATAAAACAGGGGTTCCCAACCTTTTTTTTACTCTAGAGCACATTCTAAAATATAGTAGGGTGGCGGGCACCACCTATTTAAAATCGATAAACTCCTTCCATAA
This sequence comes from Physella acuta, assembly GCF_028476545.2. NCBI lineage: Eukaryota > Metazoa > Mollusca > Gastropoda > Physidae > Physella > Physella acuta. The sequence goes on along the minus strand of NW_026732099.1, from coordinate 599,648 downwards.
CTTGTCATTTTCCCATAATTTTTTTTTCTTATATATTATAAAAAAGAACTATAACTATCTCCTCAATAATAATAGTTATTTTTTTTATAGAAAACTCCTAATTCGTGTTTCGTCTGACGAACATGTCTCTAATCTAACTTTCGCGACCCGAACAGGGCAGCAATCGCAATGACAACATCGCGGTTCCAGGCGGGGAATTCTTTTTGCACATCACTCCATGTACACGCGGAAAACCCGAAGTGAGCCGATGATCACCGAAGCAATCAGAGTTATGTGCCTTGTGATTTGGCACCTTCGGCGTTTATCGGATCAGTTCGTGGCGTTCTTTCCATTCGTTCACTTCGGGTTTTCTGCCTGTACAAGGTGTGATGTGCAAATGGCACTAGTCGTTCCAGGCTAGCGTAAATAGTGCAGTCTGGCTCGCTGCTTGACAAGTTGGGACAAGTATCGAACATATTTAATAAACCTAGGCAGTCCAAAAAAATTAAAACTGTAACAAATGAATAAAAATAAATCATATTTTAAAATAATGTTTATGAAAATTTTTTTTGTCTCTGTCGAATAGTGAGAGGCGGGCACATACGAATCGTTCAGCGGGCGCCATGGCGCCCGCGGGCACAGGGTTGGGAACCCCTGCTATAAAGTATAAAATGTATCGATCACACACAGGTAAAGCTTTTGCAAAACAATATATTGTTATTTTGTGTTCATTCTTAGCGACATTCTCTTTAAATGAAGGTGGTTGTTTATTGGTTACTGCAAGATAATTAGTCAGAAAATACAGAAACATTATTTTTTACCCTCATTGTTATGTATATTCAGTGGCGTCACTAGGTCGAGTGTCACCCAGTGCCGTGCCTCATGGTGTCAACCTCTCCCCCCTTGTTTGCTCTGTAAAGTTTGCAGTTGGTGTCACCCTTCCCGCCTGCCCTCAACCGATAAAAGCTTCGGTGTTCACATTTAATACTAATTATGTTTATCTATAGTCGATTGATAATACAACTGGGTGTAGAGCATTATTTTCTCTATAAATTTCATGTTTAGGTCATGGTGTCACCCTCCCCACTCCCACCTCCTTTTTGGGATCGTCGTTATGTACGTACAATATTTTACAACCAATAACTGAACTGTCACAACATATATTTATTCTATTTATCTTGCAATTTTTTTTCTTGGTGTCACCCCCGCCCCCGCCTCGCGACGCCTATCTGTATATTATAATATATTGGTACATGCATTTATATAAAACAATGTTTATACTAAGATAAACCACTACTAGGTGATACACAGCAAGTTCAAATGATAAATTCAAATTTAATCTGAAAGTTGTTATAGTAGACTTTGAGTATCAAATATACCGAGGGTGTGTTGTTACATAAATATCAGTACGTATGTAAGTTATCCACGTGTATTTTTAAATGTTTCGCCATACATTTTATATGTAAAAATAAACAACTAATTCATATTCCAGTAGCTTGAGCTTTTGAACATTTTAAATTTAAATTCTATCTCTACTGTATAATTTACAATGAATATTTATTAAAACTACAAAAAATGATGTCTATTATATATAATTTGTGCTTTGTGTTTATCAATGTGTCTGTCTGTTCTTTAAATTACTATGTTAGTTGTAAATCAATGACCTTCTGTTATCCAGAATCAAAGTATGTGTTCTATCGACATGCACATCGACCGTCAACAAGTACATTCGATATATCAAGCAGTTGAAGTTTTACAAAATGTATCTATATATATAATTCTCTTCTTGGATACCCTAGAAAACACAAAGGTGTAAGAGCGCCTAGCAGCCCACTCTCTTCCTCTCTAAGCATATACCTACCACCCCCACCCCCACATGGTCTGGTGAGCTGTGGTTCACGCTAAATGTTTACAATCGTAGAGCCGGGTTTAGTGACGACTATAAGGGGCAGATAATTTAGTTTGAAACGATTTTAAACTTAGGGGAGGTAACTAAGAGGAGGCTGCTTTCACGGGGTGGGGGGGGGGGTGTGGGGGGGGGGGGGGTATTTTCCTTAACGACCAAACTGATAGTGTTTTAAAGCAAATATTTTCAGTGGCAGCATTGGTACTGTCGAATTCACAAATTATGAATTACTGAAAAGTAGAAAATAAAACAACTAAATAGCGACGTTAGCGGCGTATCCCGCGGGTCGGCTCGTTGTGAATAAACCATCAATTAAATATATTTAACGTTTCGTTTATAGTGGGACGATCTATTTTTTCTCTGATTAAAATTTCTCCATGTTATTCAAACTTAAATAATAAATAGGATTGGAATTTAATAATTATTTTAAAATGTGTGACAAGTCTTAGATTTAGATAGTTATAAAGGTATTGTAAGGATTCTTACGCCATGACATGTTTCTGTCAACTCAACAACTCAATCGTTTTGAAGTTTATATAACGTGTGCACTTCGGGATAATTTATTCTTGGATTGTGTATATTACTACTTCACACAGCCTGTTACTATAATTAGCTCGTGGTTGCCAATAAATAAATTTCGACTTCACAACTCGGCGTCAGTTTCAGTTTCTACACATGACAGCACTAGTAGGGATATGTGACTTGTCATTCAGTGTCACGACAGTGGATAGAACGTTTTAGCTGAACATTCATACCGTTTGCGCTTGTATAGGTAAGTTTACAAAACAAAACCGCAAACTTAAACGCAAATTCAAAAGCTAACACAAACACAAACAACATAAACACAAACACAACGCAAACACAAACGCAAACGTAAACCTAAACGCAGACAATAACTCAGAACGTAAACACAAACTTAAATGCAAACATAAATGTGTTATATAATTTATAGTAAAAAAAATCATAGAAAACATGCATTTAATTTCGAAGTCTTAATTTCATATCTGGAGCTCTGTCTAAGTGGCCATGCCTCTCATCCATATAAGACAGACATGGCCATACTTCATAAATTGCTTTTAAAATAAGAGATTTCTTAATAATGCTAGATATCTGTGTATTCGTACCTTATGCCCTACACAACTTACAGTTACAGGCATAATTTACAGTATGAAATTGTGCATATTTAGAATTTACTTTTCCTATAATAGTTGATAACAAATATAACATATTGTAAATGTAGAGATGTTAAAAGCAAATATATGTTCACATCTTAGGCAACTATCCGAGTTAAAAGAAAACATTACTAAAAGTTATGATGATGAAGCTAATTTCAAATCGGTTAACATAAGTATTTACAGCCATCTAATAACCACAAACAATTTTGAAACTAAAAATACAATTCAAAAAAATCGAAAAATCGATGATAATATTACAATCTAGCGTGTTGTTTTAGTTTCAGTTTGGTAGACTGTTCTATAAATAGGCTGTAGTACGTGTCACCGTGTTGTTTGAGGTACAGCTTATCTTGGAAGAGGAGACTTTTGCAAAAGTTTGTAGTAAATAATTAGTTGAATACTGAGTAGTTTTATTTTTGTAATCACATTATATTATGAACTTCAGTACAACACATTACAGAGCATATTTATTTATTAAAATAAATATGTAATTAAAGAAGACAATGCGTCTCACAAATAAATAATGTAGAATGAAACATTAACATATTAGTAAAATGATTTTATACCTTCAAGTACAAAGTTAATTAGCTTTAAAAATGTTCAGTTTAGGATATATGGCTGACTGTCGTGTAAACGTAAGTTGGTTAAAAACCGTGTACTCATTTCACTTTAAGTTCTTTTTGATTATTCATATAGTTTATTGGTTGTTATCTTGATTCATTTTTATTTAACGCCCTTTTCGTCTTGATTGACGAATACATAAAAGCCTGTTAAATACTATCGTTCGTGTTGTAACAGTGTTTCTTTTAGTTTAAAATCTAATACCGATGCTTGCTCATACTATCTCCTAGACTACCCGTTATCCGCGGATAACTGTGGGTTTCGTGGGGTCATACATAAAGAACTTAACGTTTATTCGACGATTTGTATCTTTCCCCTTGCCTTTCTATTGTCAAACATGGTCACAAAAAGCCAGACACAACATTTTAAAAGACGTCACACTTAGACAACATGTTTTTGTCTATTAAAAACTCTGATTTCGGCTGATTCATATGCTGAGGTCACAGAAACAGGTATAGACAAAAACATGCTGTCTGAGGTGTGACAATGATACCCACAGTTATCCAAGGATAATTGATACTCTAGTATTATCCAAAAGTTTCCGTTATTGCACTATTTCCTTCCCTATTTAGATACCCGTTTTTCGAGTACTATGCTCTTTATACTTAATAGGGTGTCCAGAAAAGTATTATGGGTATGTAAATATTTCTTAGTAAACGAGACTATAGCTATACAACACCTAGAATGCTTTTTAAAAAAATTTCTTGTAGGTCTGCTTTACATATTTGTTTCGAATACTATATGACGCTGAGTCTACTCCCTTTGTTGTTGCTATTTGATACAATCATTTAGTTTAAAATTTATTGTAGCATCTTTTATCATAAATCATGTTTCTTTTGTTTCTGCCTTTAAGATGAGTTCACCACCAATCTGCAAAGAGATTGTCAAATGCCTGGAGAGTTTTTGGTCAAAGAAACAGCTGATTGATTTCACAGTTAAGATCGATAAAGAATCAATAGAATGCCATAGATTTATTTTAGCGGCATGCTCTGATTTCTTCCAAGCCCTTTTTAATTCGGGAATGAAAGAAGTCACAGATAATTTTGTTACTTTAAAAGATATTTCTGCTGCAGTGTTTGAGTCGATTTTAAAGGCAATATATACAGGGGTCGATATTTTAACATTAGACAACTTTATTGAAGTTTGGCGAGCAGTTCATCAGCTTCAGATTCATTTTATGATAGATTTGTGTGAGAAATTTGCTATAAAATCAATTTCAATGGACAAGTGGCAAAGCATTTACAAAAATGCTCACCTGTTAAATTCGAAACCAGTTCTTACTGATCTTCATTTGTTTATGTTACAAAACTTTGAGAAAATCTGCCATGATCCAATGTTTATGCTCTTTCAGTTTGATGAGATTCATGACTTAATAAAAAGTCAAGATCTGGTAGCCAATATAGAAGATTCAGTTCTTGAGACAGTGATCAACTGGGTAGATCATGATGAGAATATTGATAGTTGTGATGATGCATTCAATCCAGCTAGTAATATTGAAGACGAAGTAGAAACGAACGACACAAAAGAAAACAATAATGGTAGCGATTTGAAAGATGAAAAAACAGATACAGAGTTTATGACTATTGAATGTGTTACAAGAGATACCGATAAACAGGACAGTGAGGTAGATAATACGTACGTATCGACAAGAAAAGATAAACTTACAGAGCTGCTAACGTCTGTGAGGACATGTCTTGTAAGTCCTTCAGTTTTATCTCGCGTGTTTAAACATCGGCTGGTTATAAACAATAACGATGCAAAAAACATTATTTTTACGGCTTCTTTATATCATGCTCTAGATTTTAGACACGGGCAGTGGCCTTCATCAGCGGTACACAGATTGTGCAGTGAATATAAACACTGTGGCATATATACAATTGACATTGGTGAATATCTTTATGTGTTAGATGCAAATGATGAAAAATGCTATACACTCACCATCTGTAGTCCTTTCCAGTGAGATATACAGTTTGTTTCTTTTAGCAATGAATTGTACGCTGTGGGAATGCAGAATTCAAATTACCCGAATGGGATATGTCGAATGTATGTGTGGTGCGAGGGCGCGTGGGTAGAGGTTGTTCAAATGCCCAGCCGGAATGTGTTGTTGGTTTCACAAGGAAAGTATATTTTTATTTTAAATAAAGATGACAAAGCTATTTACTCCGTCATGCCTTTGGCGAAGAAAACTAAAGTTGTGAAATTTACAGATTTTCCCGATAAAGTTGATGTCAAGCATGCATTGGGATTTGATGAATTTATTTTAGTTTTTGTATCTGTCGCTCAAAATGGAGTTGATGAGACAGCCGTTTATATGTTAGACATTAAATCCAAAGTTTGGTCACGATTAGACAATCTGGACGGACCGGCAGAACAGTTGATTAGTTTTAGTTGTGACTTTAAAGTCTACATTTTGCAACAAATGGCAACTTGTGGCTGTTATCATATCCGTCCTCTTGTCAAAGTATAGAAATTAAATTCATTGTGAAATTATTGGACTTTGAAAAGAAATTGTATGGAGCATTAACCTACAACAATAAACTTATTGTTTTCGGAAATGACCCATCCACAGACCCAACTGGTAAAAGACTAGGATATTGCCATAATCATTTTAAAAACATAAGATATTGGGGGGTTAAATATGCTTGCACTAATTTTATTCGGATTACATTAAAGAGTACATTTTTGCAAGGAATAAAGTAGAACAAAGATGTTGTTAGTCTGTGTGCGTTGGTGCAGTCATTTAAGACTATTTTATTTTTTGTTATAAGATATCTTAGTTCTCACGAGTAAAGTAGAACCACAGATTTTTAAGTTATCTTAGTTCAACCAGTAAAGTGTAACCACAGGTATTAATATGATGCTCTTACATTAGTTTAGAATAGATGGGTGCAATAAAACTGTAAATTTAAAAATGTTGTTTCGTAAAATCATTTAATTAATTTTTTTTTTCTCATCATTTATATTTATCTTTAGTACTACTGCCAATGGATCTAATGTTTCTGTACTTTAACTAGCCAATTAGATGTTTTATTTCAGTACATTAAAAGTGTAACGTTTGTACATTTTACCTTTAGGAAAAATTTAATGTAATATGACATTGCATTTTGACGTGTGCCTTGCGTTTGCTAGATATTATTTGTTGTGAAAAGACTTGAAAGTAAGAATATTTGGTTGACACAAAATGTATATTTTGTTCCGTTGTAAACAAGGTATCAAGTCTATTGTTATTAACATAAATTTTATTTAACAGTGCAAACGTTTATGTATGCGTGCACTTCTTGTAAAATAAAAATTGATGAGCAATATTAAATACAAAATAAAATTCTTCAGGAATTGTGACGAATGTACTATTTTAAAATAAAGCGGTGATTTTCCGTAAGCGTTCTCGTATATTCTTACATAAAATTAAAAGGATTGCCCTTTCAGTAAAAGCACGCTATTTATTTACTTACTGGGTGGGGTTAGTCTCTGGCAAAATAAAAAATAAAAAATTAAACAAACACGTCTTAATTAAAAAGCGTTTTTTAATTGATTTAAGTGTGTCTTTTTAAATTTAGTGTACTTAAAGAGAAAATATTTGCCTAGATCTGGGACTCTGCTTAAAATATGGTTGACATGGCAATGTCGGACATCTTGAAAAAAGAATATTTTGTGAAGGGCTCGTGGTTCAAAAACTATCAAATATATTGGTCATATAATTATTGATACTTCTTTTACTAACTCTAATAAAGCAAGCGGGCTAGTTTTTTGCAAATGATATTACGAAAGAAATTTTTATTTCGAATTCTCAAAATTGTATATGTTACAATGCAAGTAAATATCGTATTCATTTTAATGATAGTTCGCCATATTTTCAGAAGAGTGCTTGATGCACGCAAATATTTTCCTGTTAAAACAATAACTTAAATACACAAATAAATAAAGCTTTTTAACTTAGTCGTTTTTTTTTGGTCTGGAAAGCACCCCTTTTGTTACAACTCATCTCACACCGTATAGTATCGAGTCTTAATCTACCTTACACAAGGCATGTAATGCCTGACTAAAGGAACATTCGTAAGGCCAAATTATAAGCTGGGTTGGAGTTTATTAATACAGCAAAAAGAAGTTGTCCAAGTTTAGATGAACTTTGTCCATAACGCATGCGTGCTATGTAACAAATTCAGTTTCAGTTTCGTCACAAATAAACAGTTCGAGGAAAAACACGTCAGGTTTTGGCAAAGCATTATGTCAGTGCCTCTCAAAATTGTGATGGTACGTTTAGGTAAGTATTAATTTTCTAGAGCTGTTCATTGTAGATAAATACATTAATATATATATATATATATATATATATATATATATATATATATATATATATATATATATATATATATATTCGTCACATCTAAACAAAATTTTAACAATAATATTTATATACCTTTAAATGTGACGATTAGATTGCTTTGAAAGAGTGAACTATTGCAATGAACAATGATCTTTTTGTTACTGTTAACTCTATTCATAGTTTTTCATGTTATGAAATACACATGTAATTGAAATAGACTCTGCTCCGAACAGTGGCGTAGGCAAGGGGGGGGGGGGTTAGGGGCGGTTTTAACCCCTCCCAAGTACTCCATCCTTATATATATATAAATATATATATATATATATATATATATATATATATATATATATATATATATATATATATATATATATGTGTGTGTGTGTGTGTGTGTGTATGATTTTATACATATGGAAAATTATTTGAACCCCTCCATGACCAATTCCTGGCTACGCCTCTGGCACCTAAACTGTAGTTTACCCCCTGTCAATTATCTTCCGATCGTCTGCCCTCGACTTTGATCCAGTCAATTACCTCCCAACCCCAGTCTGTTTAGGGACGACATGATCTAATTGTAGATCATTCGACTGCAAACCCGAAAGTCTCGAGTTCGTATCACGTAGAATATTTTTGAGACCACTCAGTACTGATGAATACTCGATTCAAGTTAGTAAAAGTAAAGACAGTTGGGTAAAGTGTTGACCACACTATCTCTTCATATACCGAAGTCACTGGAGCAATTGAACTCTACTTCACCTTCCTCATGGACCGGCTAAGCTTGTTATGTTTTAGAAATAATGTTAAGTCTAGGAGTAGGGTTTTTTATACTATACGTTAAGGATAGTATAATGAACTATTCTGTATCGAACAAGCGTATTCTACAGTTTACAGGTTACTTTGGTTTGCATTATATAGAAAGACTAGGCAAATCATGGAATCTGATAGTGTTTTCTACTATGTTGGTTACATGTTAAAAAAAGTATTGTGAGGGTGGAAGTAAATAAAATGTGAGTAAGGGAATCTACAACATGGCAATTGACAGAATAGCTGAACTATGATGTAAAACCAGGGAGAAATGACAAAGTACAAACTGGCAGTAGGTAATGTGTTAGATTAGTCTACGTCTAGTTCATATTACTATTATGATTAGACCGAATGGAAAAAAAAACTATTGGTTACCATGTTTTCACCAATCACTAAACATACATAATTGGAAAATTTAAAAACAAAGGCTCGCATCAAGAGAGATTCTGGTTGTTGATACTTGACAGATATTCTTTAAATACTGATTTTTAATTAGACATCACAGTGAGAAATACATTTGTAAATGAAATAAATGCTCTTATAAAAATACTGTAACATAGAACATACATTTAGACATATATATTATAATTCTAGTGTAATTTTTTAAGCGAGTTTGCTTTTTTAACAACTTTTTATAAAATATGTTTCCTACTAACGTGTACATTTATTAAATTAAACATTATTTACAGGAACATCAATTCGTGGATTTTTGAAGATTTAACTGTTTTAAAAACAACAAAAACTGTCATCAATTAGCATCATAAAACATGGAGTTGCAAGCGACGCCTGATATTCCAAAGTGTTTAGTTAAAAAGCTAGAAACTTTGTGGAACGAGAGAGAACTTCTGGATTTCACCGTCAGTATTGATGGAATTACAATTCCGTGTCATCGTGTCATACTTGCTCTGAATTTTTCCGATGTTTGTTTAGATCTAATATGAAAGAAACCAGCGACAATGTTGTTACTGTAAAAGGTATGTCAGTGGGGACGTTTAACCTGATACTGAAGTACGTGTACACAGGTGAAAATATTTTAACTGTGGAGAATTCGATTGACGTGTGGAGAGCAGTAGATCAGTTACACATTGATTTTATGATTGATATATGTGAGAAATTTGCCTTCAATGCATTGAATGTATTTAATTTGGAGGGCATCTACAAAACAGCAAAGCTATTAAACACTACAACTGTATTAGATGCTTCAAAATCATTTATGTTAAAACATTTTAATTACTTTTGCAAGACGAAAATATTTATGGAATTATCATTTGAAGAGATCAACGAGTTAATAGTTGATCAAGATCTAAAAGCTAATGATGAAGATATTGTACTTAAGTCAGTGTTAAAATGGGTTGAGTTTGAACAGGGAAATAATCACAAATTTGAAACTAAGCAAGTGGTACATGACTCAAAAGATGATTGTGAAAATATGGATTCGAATCAGCAGACACGCAAATGTTTACAATTCAATAATACCACATTTCAAATAACGGTTGACTCTACAAGTTTGGAAAAAAAAATCTAATCAGGAAAGACAAACTTGTAACTTTATTGCAGAATGTTAGGATGTGCCTAGTTAGACCTACATTATTGTCAAAGGTCTTAAGGGGATATGCTATGTTTTTTTCTATTTTTTTACAATGTAAGATCTAAAGCCTTTTGAATACTTTTATCATATTTGGCATATAAAAGTAATTATTAAACAGCAAAAAAAAGGGTCGAAAACAATTTTGGTTGTCATGAAAACCCAAAAAACCTCCGCCATTTTGAATTTTTCGGTACTTTTAAAAATACTAAGGCTTTTTTATTTATGCACCTATAGCAATCAAATTTAAACTGCTTATATTTCAGTATATATTAAAACTTTTGTCACGACAACTTTTTGAAATAATTACTAGTAAGAATTTTACAAGGTCTAAAAAATCGTACCCTTTTTAGTATTCAAAAGTTTCAAAATTTGCATATTAATTACCAAATACTTTTTTTCTATGAAAGCAAACACAATTCCCTCGTGACAAAAGTTGTATTTTTGCATCAAGAACAATTACTGAAAATATGGTTGGCATTGTTTAATAAATAAAAAAGTAGTAGGCTTTTTAGTGTTAAAAACATGCGAACTGAGAAAAACAGCCAAAAGTAACGAAAACTAGGTCAGGAAAGTACAATATCTGTGTAAACTGAAAAGCCTATTGTAAGCTTTGGGTGTTTCCGATATGTAGGAAATTAAGTTTATTAGATACATGAGAAATCCAGCTTTCCAATGATGTCAAATACAATATAATGATGGATATAAAACTTTTCATAGAGATCTTGGAAGATTGGGAAAAATTGATTATTTTTTAATTAATAGGGTCATAAAAATCGTAATTCAAACACATAAAACATTTTTTTGTCTTTAAAGTTATTATTTTCTTTATACAAAAATGGACAAAGTATCCAAAAGTGCAAGAAACCCATCATGACGAAAAACAAGAAATTTAGTGATTTTTTTCTGCGCATATCCCCTTAACCATACACTACTACACGGAAACGATGAAGCAAAGCTCTTATTTTTAAAGCAACACTCTATCGTATCCACAATTTTAATCATGGCCAATGGATATCTGCTGCTATTCATAGAAACAGCAGTAACTATGGGCTTTATGGTGTATATACACACTATGATGAGCATATAAAATCGTTTTGTGTTGAATCAGAAACGTGGCATACTTTGACCTCAACCTGCCCTTTATGTTTTAAAACACAACCTTGTGATTTTGATAATAAGCTCTATTGCTTCGGCTAATCACACAAAAAATACAGCTGTCCTTTAGTAGTTTTTCAAGATGGTACTTGGATAGAAATAGCAGATATTCCAGGACATAATTTAATTATTTTTCCATATGATAACTATATTTATTTTATAGATTGTGGAAGTAATAACATTTATAGAATAAATCCAAATTTAAAAAAAACCAAGGCCAGAAATATTTTTTAGCTTACATATTTCAATAACAGTTACATATGCAATGGGCTATGAAGACAAAATTGTTTTATTTTCATCTTTGACAACCAGTGGCACGGATAAAACTGCTGTCCATTGTTTTGATGTTTCGTCAAAGTTGTTGACCCCACTCGACAATCTAGATGGGCCAGCAGATCATATTATTTCATTTCGTGATGATAATAACACATACATATTACAAAAAGATGGACAATTGTGGATATTGTCTTCGTCTAAGTCAAACCTAATACAGTTTAGATACGTTGACCAGTTGTGGAATAATAAACGTATACTACATGGTGCTTTTACTTATAAAGGTAAATTAATTATTTTATCAGAATCTAGCGACGTCATCCAAGGTCAATGGACAAGCTCACAAATAGCCGGACATTTCAGAGTTATTAAATATAAGACAAGAAAAAATTCGACTAACTTCGTACCAGCCATATTACCGAAATCTTACTTTTTGTCATCAACCAAAACTTAAATTATCGTTGTTAACTGAGGCATTTTATAAGTAGTTATTTAGGTATTGGCTGGTAATAATGCGTGTGAGTTTTGTAGTTCTGTATATTCTTATATTTGGTATGATATTATCCTTTAAATATAGTTGAGATATTGTAGGTTGTGAATTTTACCCTGAGTTATTTAGCATTTAAGATGTTTTTACAATTATGTTACTATGTCTTGCGAAATTTCGATTTGATGTATTTATATTGCCTAAGATGTTGTTTTGAGGGATATTTTTCTTTGATGACTGAAGTGCAGGAGGACACCTCAGTGCAGAATGAACGTTTAATCACATAATGCCAATGACCCTCTTTGCAGAACAATAAGTCAGCGGAATAAAAGGCTTAAAATTTCTCTAAGTACATCCAGCTTTAATGGGTACCTGACACATTAGGGAAAGTAAAGACGGTCTGGCATAGTTCTGACTACACTTTCTCAGCATATGTTGAGGTCACTGAAACAGGTGAATTTTACTTCGCCTGTCGTATATTCTGTAAGTGTTAAAAGGGCACATTATTTACTAAAAGTATTGATCGAATTAACAGCTTTAATGTACTTACTTTATTTAGACATGTGAATTAAAACATTGGAAGAGAAATTAATAAATGAATAAATTTTTACAAAATTAAATGTTCTTATTGCCATGTTAATGTAAATGTAAAGAAACAACTTTGTTTCATTTAATAGACTATTGTGGTTCAGTTTTTAAATAGATTTTGTTAAGGTGTAATCTGTCGATAACTTTGTTGATCTGTTAATAAATAGTATTATTAATTTTTTTAAATATATATTCGGTATTCAAAATAAATGTATAAGGATAATGCTACAAAAGGCCAACGTACATATTTGAGTTAAACGTCAAAGCAGTTTTGTCTAGACTCTAGACTGCTTACATAAATATAGAGCAACACTAATATTTTTGCTAAATAAAAAAAAACGAGACAAAAAACACCATAAATAATATATTTTTAGTTTATTTTAAGAACAAAACGTTTTAGTAATTTAAAAAATTATTTTAAAAATCAAATATGTTTTGTTAATTTCTGGAAAGTTAGAAAAAAATTCACTTTTGACATTGAAGATCCGTGAGGGTTCAATCTGTAACGTAGAAAGGAATTTAATTAATAGAGTAACATGTTTGCTTATATTTAACTATAAGAAAACTGAGAAAAACAAACTTACATCTTTAATATCAGACGAATAGATTTTATCCTCTCTGTGGAAAGTACAAAAAGCTTATAAAATAATTGTTAGTTTGGAAAATAATTACTAACAATTGTTTATTAATATTGTTTATAAAATTATTTTTGTTAGTTCAGCAAAAACATCCTTACCCTCCCTCCTTTGCCTTTACTCTGTGAGTAGTAGTAAAAATATGGAAAATTATTAATCACACGTTTTCAATTCGGAATGTCAAATATATCTAAATACCTTAAATATAAATATAAATAAATAAATAAATAAATAATTAAATAAATAAATAAATATATATATATATATATATATATATATATATATATATATATATATATATATAAATAAATAAATAAATGTATATATATATATATATATATATATATATATATATATATATATATATATATATATATATATATATATATATATATAATTGAAAATTTATCCTACTTTTAATAAGAGCTATTTACTTGAATGTGTCATCATTAATAGAACGAAACGGAAAAGACTAACAACTGTCGACAATGTTTACCTGTTCTTGGCCATCAGATTGTGAATTTGACTGTTGATCACGCTGTGAAATAATTAAGTTTGGAAGGATAGTACATGAATTTGAATGTAAACAGAGGTTTGCAAAGCGCTGACTTATTTATTATTTTGGTTTAATTATTTTTATTTTTTTGTTTTAACACAATTTAAAATATTTTACTTTACTTAAGATTACTATGCAGAAACGAAGCGGGAGTGATCCCCCTGCACTTACTATTTTATTATATCCTTTAAATAGAAAAAAAATAAAAATAATTGCGCACCAAATGAGCGTTAAACTGAGTAGGCCTATATAATAATGCGGGCAATACGTGTTTTAAGCAAGTGATATAAGTTTGATATAATACTAATATACGAAATCTTGTCAACACACACACACATACAGACGTAATTGTTGACACATTTGCAGAACTAAGTTTTTCTGAATCAGGGAGATGTAAAACGTTTATGTAACTCAAAACAGAAGTAGGAAACTATGGTCTTTAAAAATCAACGTTAAGAGCTAGTTAAAGGTACCCTTTATAGACTTTAAACCAAGTTTTCAATACAGTTTTAAAAGGAAAATCCATTTGACAACAAACTCAGGATACAAAAGCTTAATATAATCCGATGTATTACGTTTTAACCTTTTCAAAACCAATCATTTGGCTTCCCGTGAGTTACTAAACTTCAATGTTAAATGACCAGCAACTCCACAACACTACACAAAAACATTCACTTACCCCAGCAGCATATGATTCTCCGTTTCCTCTGCCCTGCACAATAAAAAATGGAGTGGGTAGAATCATTTCCATTTATAAGAAATATACATGCGTTTTTAAGCGAAGTTTAAATAGAAGGTTTTATAGAAGGTTAAAAAACGATAAACTTTAGTAATTAACTTAAAGAAACACATACGGTTGACTTACATTATCGGAATGTTGAGTACCATCTTGTCCACCCTTTGTACAATATACAACAATTAAATATAGTTACATCATTTGCTTAAAAATAAACAATGGTATAGTATAAATTACGTTTTATTAAAGGCTTACTTGAAATGTATAGTGAACGCATGAGATAGGAAATATAGAAACATAAAACATTTAAATGCACTAAAGACTTACCGCTCCCCCGCCTCTCTGTAAAAAAAATTAATCGTCTATAAGTGGTTTGAAAAAATTAATAACATGAGTAACATGCGTAGTTTGTCAGTTTAATTTGTTAGCTTAATAAATTAAATGTAAAGCGTAGGTTGTAGAGTAAAATAATGAAAACACAATAATATTTTAAATGAATAAAGTAATTTTACAAAATGTCAATGCAAATATCATTGTTTCTTATACCAATACACTAGACACATACATGAGTTTTCTAACGCAGTGAATATATAATTATGTCCTTAATTATGAACTATTTAATAAAATAACTCACAGGTGAGCCTTGTGCTACACAGAAGAGTGCCAGCATTGCAAGCGCGATAACAAAGATCATTTTAGGGGCCATTGTAGACACTGTTGATTGGTAATTGTTTAAGACTATTACAATTAGTAACCTGTTAACTTATCATTAATTAAAAATATCTATAATAATAGCCTACAAAACATCTTACCTACCTTCAGTGATGTAGATGTCTCAAGATTTGGTTGATGAATGTAGATATCCAGTTAAGCCATTCGTTTTATATTGACTGATAACTAAAGCCGTCTTAAAATCGTGACACAGTCTTCTATTCATAACAATAAATCTTTACGCTTTACAAGTTGTTCGCGTTGTTGTAAAAAGCAAAGATTAATACCGTCATTCAATGCGTATATTTTCTAACAAACCTTGCTAACATTTAAACAATCGCATTTATTGTAGACACGAATCTTGAAGTGGTGACATTTCATTTGTGGACTGAGTTATCGTGACAATTACACAATCTCCTTCGTTTAGGTGCAATACAATTATATATAGACTGAATGGAATTGTACGAACAACGAAGCTATTTGTTAGCTGCACGGGAAATGTTAAGGTTGACTGAATGAGATACATCTGAATAGCCAAACTCCTATCTCTGCAGTCCCAGATTTTGCCCTTAGAATCAAGTTGAATTCACGGGACATTACGGCCCTCCCCCGTCAATTACCACCCCGACATTACCCCCGGAGCAATTAGCCCCTTGTCAATTACCTCCTGTCAATTACCGCGTGGGGAAGAATTACCCCCACCTTCCTCCCTCAAACTCAATAATGCTGACTCTAGCTCCAACTCCAAACCTGCTAATTGCTTTAATCCAAATGTTAAGAAAAAGCCTAACCCTATCTCTTCGCATGAGCCTTAAACTTAACCCAAACCCAACACCAACAAACATTGGTTTAACCCTAATCCTGGTCCTTACCCTTACCCTTACCCTTACCCTTACCCTTACCCTTACCCTTACCCTTACCCTTACCCTTACCCTTACCCTTACCCTTACCCTTACCCTTACCCTTACCCTTACCCTTACCCTTACCCTTACCATTACCCTTACCCTTACCCTTACCCTTACCCTTACCCTCACCCTCACCCTCACCCTCACCCTCACCCTCACCCTCACCCTTACCCTTACCCTTACCCTTACCCTTACCCTTACCCTTACCCTTACCCTTACCCTTACCCTTACCCTTACCCTTACCCTTACCCTTACCCTTA
Organism: Physella acuta; assembly: GCF_028476545.2. Taxonomy (NCBI): domain Eukaryota; kingdom Metazoa; phylum Mollusca; class Gastropoda; family Physidae; genus Physella; species Physella acuta. Next base: position 582,945 of record NW_026732099.1, on the reverse strand, counting down.
CCCTTACCCTTACCCTTACCCTTACCCTTACTCTTACCCTTACCCTTACCCTTACCCTTACCCTCATCCTAATCCAAATCCTAATCATATCCCTATCTCTATCCGTAACCCTATCCCTAACCCTGAGTCCATGCAGCCCCAATGGGTCCAACAAGTATAGGCGGATGGCCATAGTGCTCCCTTTTATTTATCACGGTTAATCAAACAGACTTACATCATTAAACTCTTGGGCCATCTAATCTGATAATACATTTGTATTGTATACCTACTGCTAAAGATTTTAAGGCATTGCATTAAAGACGAAAGTTTGTGTTGGGATACAGGTACATGATACGGGTGACTGAACAGCAGCGGTCTAGTCCTGACACGTTGTACGGCGTCCTACATTTAGGTCAAAGTCATGTTACAAATATTTTCTGCATAACATGTATATTTATACCGACATAATTAATAAAGACTGGCGAGTAAATGTGTCCGATATGTGCGTCAAATAATCGTATCTTAGACTACAACTTTTAGGCCTTTTATGTGTTAACCCTGAAATAAATGTTGATGAAGTTGTGATGTTTTGATGAGGTGTAGTACTTGGTTGAATGTAGTAAATTGCGGTAAGAAGGTTAAACGTACAACGTACACGCAACACGAAAACACACTAAACTAAATTATACATGTATTGTTATGCTGTGCGTTTCCGTTTATAAGAAATATAACACATTCGCAACCGGTATTGATGATTATGTATTGCTGGGACGCACCCATGTTCCCTAATACTTTATTTGTCCCTATTTTCTAAACATATTTTTTCCCTCACACCTTACGTAAGCACAATCATAACCATAACTTCAACAATAACTGCTAATCTAATCATTAACCATGCCCAACGGCTAAGCATAACGTCAACCTTAGACACCTTACTAAAACTAGAAAACTAGATTATATCCAACTACATCTGTGGACACGATAGTAACCTCCACTACAGTGGCACTACAACTACAATATTTTTATTAAATTAAAGCAACATTTAAGTATGCAACTACGACTAGCCCGAAAAATGATAACAGTTATCATATTTACTGCTATATGTATTGCCCTGAGCGAAAAAAAAATTTAACGATTTATCCTTGCTTAAAAATCAAATGAGATCTAAATGTACACTGAAAAAGAAAAATCAATGTCAGCCAGGTGTGTACTTGCAGTTTCGATTCACCAGGTGATTCAAATAATATGATCAATCACTGTGCTCGATATGGTAAAACTGGGCTTCAGCATACTGAATGACACGGTGTAGTAGACCAAAGAATTGAAGACATGCTCAAAGGTAGGTGGTGTTTACGTAGTATAATGTTTAACATACAGGTTTTATAAGGGTACGTCTTTATCTTTCTCTATCTGTCTCTTTATATACATATATCTATATATCTATATATATATATATATATATATATATACATACACACACATATATATATATATATATATATATATATATATATCTATATATATATCTTTGTATGTGTATGTAACGAAATCTTTTAATCTTATGCGAATTTCATTCCTTTCGTTCTCGACTATTTAACACATTTTAAAATATTAAAACGAATTATTATTTTTTCTTTAAGGTACTATACTTCTTTAATTTGCAACGTTTGAACAAATTGCTTTAAACTCACATTTTCATAATGGCCGAAGAATATGACAGATCGCATACAACTCTTGAAAACTTACACAATCTATTAATAGAGGAGGATTTACTGGACTTTACTGTACAAGTTGAAGATGTTGAAATTCGGTGTCACCGTGTCATTCTGGCTGGGTCATCACATTTCTTCAGAGGGCTTTTAAGGTCAGATATGAAGGAAGCAAACAGCGGTTGTGTATCTTTAAATGGGATGTCACCCTTAACATTTCAACATATTTTAATTACAATGTATTCTGGACAAGTTATTTTAACATTAGATAATTATATAGACATATGGAAGGCGGTGGATCAGCTACAAATAGACTTTATGATAAAAGATTGTGAAACGTTTGCCTTAAAAGTAATGTCAGAAGAGAACTTTATGACAACTTGGAAGTTAGCGGAACAATTGCAAAAAAACACAATTGTAGAGCGGTGTGAGGAATTCGCTCTCAAAACCTTGTCAGTTAAGAACTTTGAAAGCATTTCTAAAACAGCTGAAGAAGTTAACTCTAAAAAGGTAGTTAACGCGTGTAAAAGTTTCATGTTAAATAACTTTGATGATGTAAGTCACACGGCGACTGTAATGGCGCTTCCATTTGAAGATTTCCTCAGTTTGATTGAGAGTCAGTATCTTAAAGTGAGTTCTGAAGACTTGGTTCTAGAAAGAGTGATACAATGGGTCAAGTATGTGCCACAAAATTATGAGCAGGGTGCAATTTATAGAATGAGTTTAAATAACGATAAAAATATTGATGAAAATTCAGTAGAAATTTTCAATAAAGATGAGGATGGAAATTCTGATGTAGTTACTGATTGTGTTAAACAAAGTATAGAGGAAATAAATAATGAATCTGAAGATGGTAGTAAAATTCAATTGTTGACAAAATTATTGAATTCTGTGAGAACGTCAATTGTGAGTACTCCAACATTGGAGTATTTTTTAAAGCATCAACTAATTCTTGATAATCCTAAAGCGAGAGATATTTTGAGTGATGCTGTATTGTATAAGACAACACATTATAATCACGGACAATGGCGAACAAGTGCCATACATCGAGCCTCGAGTGAATGGCAGCATTGCGGAATGGTGTTTGTAGAAAACGGTAACTTCAATATTATAACTGCATTGGATGAAAAGCTTCACAAGTGTGTGGCGAATGATGAATTGCTGCTTGATGTAACATTCGTTGTTTTTGACTCATATTTATGCGCTACGGGGGTACAATATACATATGAAACGAACAGCACTTTATATGTTTTTAGTGGAAACTCTTGGAACAAACTAGCTAAAATACCTGGGCGTCAGTTAATTTTAGTGCCGTATGATCAGTGTATCATTGTTCTAAGCAAAACTAATACAAAGCTGTACCGAATATTCCCTAAATGTGGAAACCCAACAGTTGAAGAATTTACAAAGCTACCAGATACAATAAACGTACAACAAGCTATACATTATCAGAGGATGATTCTGATTTTCAGTTCTGTTACCGTCAATGGTGAAGAAAAAACTAAAGTTCACCAGCTAGATATTTTAACAAAGAAATTAACAGAATTAGAACAATTGAATGGACCAGCAGAACAGATAATTAGTTTCAGTGATGACAACAATACTTATGTTTTACAAACTGTTGGAGATTTGTGGCTTATTGATTATAAATCTGGTCATGTTACATTTAAATGGTTGGGAAGATTATGGACCATAAAGAGAAAACTGCATGGTGCACTGACATACAAAAAAAAGCTCAATACATTTGGTGCAAACAGAATGAATGAACCAGCGGAACAAAACACAGTCTCTAAGCTAGACGGTTATTTTGACTTAATAAAATACTGGGGCTGCGATTCTCCCTGTTCTAATTTTATTCCAGTTGTTCTCCCTAAAAACGTAATGTTGCCTTTAGAATAGAAATAATATTTAATGAGCACTGGTCTTTATATTGCAGCTTTGCGAAATATAACGCAATAAGTCTTAGTTCTAATAGTATGGTATTACATAAATAAAACTTACTCTACACTTGTTTTTATTCTTTTTGGCTCAAGTGTATATTTTCCAGTAGACGGAAAAGCCAGGACGTATTAGAAAAGCCTCGAAAAGATTCTGGCTTTAAGTTCGACGCCTTAGCATAAGATACAGTTTCAGCTTACCGCTAATTCAATACTGGGTGTCTTTATTTTATAAAACTGAAAGGGTTTACCAATCTTTAAAACAATCATTTAAGTTTTATCATAATTATGCGGCTAAAATAACTCCAAAGTATATCAGACTTTCCTTTTTACGACAACTATAAAAATGAATGTTTTTAAAAAAATGTTCTGTCCTTGTAGTTGTCCAAATCTTATACTTAAACTAATCTAAACTTAAAATGCTTCATGCTGTCAATGTATTTTCTACCTGGTAGTGTAAGATACGTCTTACCCGACATCGCATGATACGCTTTACCCGACTTTGACGACAAAACGATTTCTGCTTAACGTTTGTAATTGGTAAAGTTTATCAAAGAATTATTTAATGGAGATGAGAGCTATTGTTAGCACGATGTTACGTTCAAATCAAGATTCGCTTATCCTTTAGTTGTTCAGACACCATTGACACTTTTTTATCACAATACGTATAGCAGACTGCGATTTTAGATATTTTTAGATATTGTCTTTTGAGTGATTTATGTGTGACAGTTCAATACCTAGAGGTGAATGGGTGAGCAATCAATCATTGTATTTTCTCGCACTTTTTTTTATATCATACATAGATATGTAGTGTAAGCGTATATAACCAGTGTTTCTTTCAGAGTTTTTTCTCCAGAGGTGCACTTGAAATGTTTTTAATAACTTGAATTGTTTATACCCAAAATCCTTACCAACTAATGGGTATTCAATTATTTTCAATTTGCTTTAATCAGTGACAATTTATATTAGATATGTTAAACTAACAACACTTTTTTTTGTTTTTATCGTTCTGTTGTATTTTCTTCCGTTGTACAGCATTATAACTATTTTTGTGTTTATATTTTTAAAACTTTAATTTTATCATACAAGGTAAAATAAATTGGTTTGTGTTGGTGAATTAAAATATCGTTTGTTACATTTAAAATAATTACTAAAACGTAAAAATGTGTTTTTGGTCAAAAGAAATGTTAGTCCAGTTTATAATATATGCAATGTTATTTTACCAACAACCAAGTCACTGTTTGGAGAAGGTCACATAATACTGGATAAACTTCGAAACAGGGCAGTCCCATAATTTGACATGCTACACTGCATCCGAGATTTAGTTCAACGAAATTTAATTTGTTTAATACATAAAATAAGTTTCACCTTTTATTCTCCTCTCTGAACCTATAAATGGACGACTTGTTCTTGGGATAGAACAAAATCACTTCCCTGAACGTATGGAAGTCGTTTCATGGACTACGCCTGTTCAGCTTTGGCATTTTTTAATGCGAGTTGTGTGGTGCGTTGACTTGTGAGAACGAACTGATACTCTTTGGACAACACCTAGTAGATGACCCGCCTGAAGTGAAAAGCTTAAAGGAAGTTCCTAGACACTTTGTTTATATTAAGTATTGGGGTGGTGACGGTATTTATTCTAATTTTATTCCAACCATTCCACCAATTATTTGTCTCAGTGAAACCAAAACGTTTACAAATTAACAATCGTTAGTATATATATATATATATATATATATATATATATATATATATATATATATATATATATATACATATATATATATATATATATACATATATATATATATATATATATATATATATATATATATATATATATATATATATATATATATATATATATATATATGTATATATATACATATATATATATATATATATATATATATATATATGTATATATATATATATATATATATATATATATATATATTTTTTTTTTTTTATTTATTTATTTATATATATATATATATATATATATATATATATATATATATATACAATTAAATTACAATAACTCAGCTATAGACAGCAACATTATTTACACTTCTAACATTGCTTTTATTTTTCTCGAAGCCAGAACTCAAAGATAAAATAATAGTGGAAAAGTTCATTTAATAAAGTTATCAAAACACAATAAAACGAGACTACCTCGGCGTCTCTAAAACTAGAAAACCAGCTATGTTAGACCTACACTGTTAACTGGTGCTACAACGAGTAGGCCAACAGCCAAAACAAATATTCGCTAAGTTAAGAATGATTAAATATACAAGCCTATCTAAGAATTAAGAATTTTAAATAGTGCAAAAAAACGTACACGTTAAAATAATTTCAGAAACAGCTGCTGTTATTTTATTAGAACATAGGAGATAAACACAAATTCTCAACAAGTATTGTAGCATTAAAAATCATGATCTAAAACAGAAACTCAAGCCGCCCAGCTTCTTCAACTGGCTTTACAGAACACGTATTCTAAGAACTCAACATGTCATAATCGAAAGTGTGGTGTGAATTATGTTTTAAGGTAGAGGTCAATTTTGACACAAGTATGGTCAATGTGTTGCCTGCTAAAGTTCACGTACGTCTAATAAAACAAAAAGAAATTTGTGATTTAATGTTTTAATAGCCAGCAGAGATAGATTATGCAACTTCAGAATATTTATATTAACGTATACATGTTATTTTGAAGTAAACTATACACAACTTTACAAGCTTCAGATAACAAGTTTATGTTGAACGCTTGCCCTTTGTGTTAACTTCTTAGAATACTGAAATAAACATGTCTGCATTTCTAAATTGCCTACCATTACATTTTATTTACAACAGTAATTGTTGGAAACAATGTTTTTATTTAAGAAGAGTATTTTTTTTGTAAAGAAATATCTTACAGTTGCACTACAAGCTTGACTCAAGAGCATAATAAAAAATGTTCTCTAAACAGTCTGCAAAAATTAATGCCAAAAATTTAGTAAAATAGACATAGTAAAATTATTAATTCTGTACTTTAAAGGGGCTCTATAGACTCTCATTGGAATTATTTAGTACTAGTCGGTTGAAGCTGAGTATAAAATATTATTTTTATCCACGCTGTATCTTTAAATTACAACTAATATAAAGTAAAAATTAAAGTTCACCTTCCAAACCTGACGGTCTATGGGGCAAGTGAAGTAGACATCACCTGTTTCTATAACCTCGGCATATAAAGGGATAGTGTGATCAGCACTATGCTCAGCCGCCTTTACTTTCCCTAGCTCCCTACCGCTCGACCACTCCGTCCCTTGCGACTGGTGTAGACGTAATTTATCTTTTAATTACAGTGACATCTACACAAAGCTTGGTAGATTTATTTTAAGATGTAATAATCTTAAAATAGAAACTGGTTAATACCTTACTACAAATAATGAAAACTTAATTAATGTAGATGAGAAATTGGATGATACCCATCTGCAAATAGCGAAGATTTAATAATAATAAATTAGAAATTGATCATACCGATCTGAAAAAAAGTTTAAAGAAATTTGTTACAAGTGTGCAGCCAGTATGGTATCACTCGACGCAAACATCCTATTACTGCTAAGAATAAACTCTCCTAAACTTTCTCGAATATTCTTATATAAAACAACAGGGGATAGCAACTAGGGATATAGACATGATTTTTAATCCATTTTTAATTACTTAAACGTTTTAAAATAAAATAGAATCTCGTAGAAATAAGAAGTGCACACCAAGTGAACGCAAAACAAAATGTGCCAACGGAAATTACTCAAAATTTTAAAAAAGGCAGAGAATTAGATCTTTTACTTACATGTGAAATTTCATTTATCTATCTGAAATAGTACCAAGGTAATAGGCTTTAAAGTAGAACAAAATTCCACTTCCGGTTATCGGAAACAGCTCAAAAGTAGATACGGATCTACGAATTTGATATAATACTTATATATGAAATTTCATCAACCTTGCTTTAACGGTACACAAGTTATCGTGTTTACACACACACAAACACACACACACACACACACACACACACACACATACGGACAAAATTGCAAAACTATGTTTTTCCGACTCAGGGAGGTGTAAAACGTCGAGATTTGCCCAAACTCTCGATTTTTTTTTCACGATTACAAGAATTTCTCTATAGGCCTACTTCGTCGATACGAGAAAGTAAAAAAAAAACCATACCAAACATTGCGCACCAATTGAAAAAAAATAGTATACTTTTTAATGCACCACCGAAGCACTTGCACTAGAAGTGTTAGCAGATCACAAGTGTTTACATTCGTTTTTTACAAGCTTTTAGTCAACTTCATTTCTTATACTTTCTTTTATCATGGATCGAGACTGGCGAACGAAGTTGCAACCTGATGGCAATAAAATGTAACATAAATTTGACTCAATTAGATGCTTAATTGATTTTAAAGAGTTAATTAATTTTATAATAAAATAATTTTTTTCTGCGCTGTTGTACGCACAATACTTGTGGTTAATTTTTTATTTGCAATGGACACCAGCGAGTTGACGAGATTCCTTCCGTAATGTTGCTGACATGGAATAAAAATGTGCTTTTTAAGATTTAGGACCATAAAACTAATAAAAGATAAAATTTTATTAAAAACTTAAGCCTAAAATTAATTCAGAAATGTAATATTTTTAGAATCAATACTATACAAGTTGCAGATCCAGAGAACTTGAAAATAATTTGTTGAGTTTAAGGCTACATTTCTATTTATTTTCATCAAGCCTAAGTTATAACCCGATGGTTCACTTTCGTAAGACAAACATGGATTGGCTGTAAAGGAACTCCGTGATCGATTTCTGACAGCCCCACTTTCTAGTTATTTTGTTAACAAAACTTTGCAGATCAAGTTTTTAAATAACTATGCACATTTAAACACCATGACCTATTTTTTCTATTTTTAGCTTACAATGTGTACAGTAAAATTTATGTCGGCCATTGTTTATGTCGCCATTACACGTGAAAACCAAATTGTTTTTGCTTTTTTTTTAAATTTTTATTTAGTTACCGAAAATATTAAAAACATCAAATACATCCACTCTTTAGTAAAGTCCGAAAAAAACCAGACAGACAGGATTTTATAACCATATTAATTGTAACTACGCCGTGCAAGATTTTAATTTAATTTTTAAATCTCTCAAATACCTTTGAGACTTTTGTCGCTGGTGTCCATTCGTTTTGTCTATGCGATTCCTTTCTATTAAAATTGTTTGTATAAAAATTAATACAGACGTTTCTATAACAAGTTTTTATATAATTGTGAACCAAAAATTATAAAACAAATTGTTTTCTTTAAATAAATATAATAATGTAAGACTAAAAGTATAATTTTAAAGAAAAGTGCGACTACCATTCATTAAGGTTTACAAAAATTTAGGGTCTACAATAGCTTCTAAGTTGGATGGATCATTTTAGAATGTTTTCGAACCGAGAAAAAAACAGATATTAAATTTTGTTACGTTATTTATCATTATTGAAAACTCATAGGAAACTTTTTACATATTACAAAATTCAGATGTACCCAAACACCCTATGTACAAACAATATATGGTAACTAGTTTTAATATATATATATATATATATATATATATATATATATATATATATATATATATATATATATATATATATATATATATATATATATATATATATATATATATATATATATATATATGGCCACAGGACATTACCCCCCAGACATTACCCGCCCAGACATTCCCCCCATATTTACCCTCGGAGCAATTACGCCCTTTCAATAACCCATGGGGAATTAACCCCCCCCCCCCTCCATCCACCAAGATAGAATCCTGATTCTAACTCCAACTCTATACCTATATATTACCTTAATCCCAACCTAAAGACAAAGACGAAAAACCTGAAAAAAATCACCTCTCTCTAAAATTAACCCAAAATCAAACCCAAATCTAGACATTCATTTAAGCCTAAACTTGATACTAAGACTAACCCTAGGCTTACCCTATCCCTTACCTCAACCCTAACCCTAGCTAAAACTTAACCTATATCCGGGGGGTATTAACCTACTGGGGAGGGGGGTGGATAGTTGACAGGGTGGTTACTGATAGGTGGGGGGGGGTAATTACTCCGAGGTAATGACGGTGGAGGGGGAAATGTTTGGGGGGTAATTAGAGGGGGGTATGCCCTGTTTCCATATATATATATATATATATATATATATATATATATATATATATATATTGTTAATTAATTGTTAATTGAAAACTATTTTTTTTTACCACAGCAGCAATAACACAATGAAAACACAAAAAATTATCTGCAGAAAGATCTTCAACTGTCTAAACACTGATTGGACAAACAAAATACTGGTCGACTTTGTAGTCAAAATCGAAGATGAAAACTTCGAATGTCACCGATTTATGTTAGCAGCATGTTCTGAATTTTTCAACGCGCTATTTCGTTCTGGTATGAAAGAAGCTAATGAGAACTTTTGTGTTTTAAATTATTTTTCTGGCGAAGTATTCCGAACGATTCTTAACGCACTTTATACTGGTGAAATAGTCTTAACTTTAGAAAATTTTTCTGAAATATGGAAATCAGTAAATATGCTTCAAATTGATTTTTTAGTTAAACGCTGTGAAAAGTTTGCTACTGAAGCTATTACATTGGACACTTGGGAGGACATCTACTTACATGCAAAACTTTTAAGTTCAGGAAGAGTCCTAAACCAGCTCCATATAATTATGTTGGAAAACTTTGAAGAAATTAGACGTTCGACGGTATTTCTACAATTATCTTTCAATGAAGTCAGGGATTTGATAAAAAGCCAAGATTTAGTTGCCATCAAAGAAGATTTAGTTCTTGAGTCAGTAATCCAATGGGTCGACTACTCACCTGAAATAGGTTTCGATAATAACTCGAGTATAGAAGACCTTAAGGAAGTTGTCAGCAAAAGTGGAACTCAAAATGAATACAAATTCACTCAACTTGATTTGGATAAAACAATTTCTAATGAACCAGTTCCCCACTGTGTTACTGAACATTCTACCAGAAGAGAAAAACTCACAGAACTGCTGAAGTTAGTGAGGACGTATCTAGTGAGTCCTGCTGTTTTAGTTCATGTGTACAAAATGGAATTATTGTCACACGACACTGCCTCAAAAGAGTTAATTTTGACAGCTTTAAAAAGTCACGTGCAAGTCTACAGACACGGTCAGTGGCCATCAGCGGCTATACATAGAACATGTAGTGGTTACGTTCAAGCAGGAGTAGACATAGTTCTTGATTATGATCCTATTTTTCGAGTTCTAACTGCATGCAAAGAAGAGTGGTATCATATTTCAAATTCTGAATACTTAAACAAAAATGTTCAACTCGTCTCTTTTGATGGAGAGCTTTATGCCACAGGTAGAGGCGAAAAATATCCGTCTGAGCCGTGTAAGATGTTTTCCTTTTGTTGCAACAGCTGGAATGAAATAAAGGAAATGCCAGGCGATAACCTGTTTTTAGTTTCACATGGAGAGTTTATTTACATTATCAACAAAGATGATCAAGCTATATATAAGATAAATCCAAAAGACTCAAGTCCTTGTATAAAACACGTTGCTGAATTTCCAGAAGATGTACACGTCACACATGCAATGGTTGTAGAGAATTCCCTTTTATTATTCTGCTCTGAAAGTGACGACAACATTAATCAGACATCCGTTCATCTTTTTGATATTTTGTCCAAAGTTTGGACCCGACTAGATAGTCTCAATGGACCAGCAGAACATTTAATTAGTTTTAGGAATGACCAACACAATTACATTTTACAGACCAACGGAAGTATTTGGCTGTTATTGCATTCACCTGGAGAGAGATCAATTGAATTTCAATTCCTTAAAAAACTTTGGAATTTTGAGACCGCACTAAATGGTGCGTTGACTTATGAAGGTAAACTGATAGTTTCTGGAGAATTCCAAACAGATTTCGCTGACGATGACGAAGAAGGGGCTAGACTAGGCGAAGTCCCTGGCCACTTTGATACAGTTATATATTGGGGTTTCTGTGGAAATAAATCTAACTTTATCCCGATCACAGTACCCAAGGTTTGTCTCAGCATAGCTACCTGGAGATAATAAGCCAATGCTGCTTATCTCATACAGTTACAATATATATATATATATATATATATATATATATATATATATATATATATATATATATATATATATATATATATATATATATTTATATATATGTATATATATATATATATATATATGTATTGCGTTTCTTGTAGTCTAAACATACACATGCATATTAATCCTTCTTACATTTTTAGTTACATGCCTATTGCATTTATTGTCTTCGTCCGATAAATGTTTTTGGATATTTTTAAACGTTTTACAAATATATGGGCGAGACCAGGAATTCTAAATTAGGCAATAGCTCTTATTAAATTACAAGCCCAAAGTAAAATTGGTAATTGGAACTGGTCAAATATTAAACTATTTTTATCCTACATACATCCTGAAATGTTTCCTGCAATTAATATACAAGTTGAAATATATAAGAACGTTAAATTTTACAAAAAGAAAACTTAACAAGAAATTATTTAACTTGTGCATTTGAAAAAAATATGATATATATTTCTTTTGAAGCTTTTACAGGAGAAAGAGATATAATACAGTGAGTAGACTTTTTAAGTGAAACTAGATTTTTCGGGTAAATCTAAAAAGATCAACTGCTGAAAATAAATGTTTTAAAAAATCGCGACTACGTTTATATAATTGTGCAAAGGAATTATGACGAAAATATTTATATTTCCATTACATTCTATTCGCGGTGTGCCTCAGTCAATTGAGCCTGTCACGCTCAATGTTAACAAAACTTAGCTCCCATACATTTTTATATAAATATATATTTGTATGTTAGCCCAAAACCTTTGCGTGTTGTTAGAAGTGTTGCCTTTAATATTTTACTTGATTTAACATTATGCAGAATGATTAAAAGATCCATTAAAGTATTGTTATTTTTTATTACTAATTTCGTGTTCTCCGTGTTATTTTTATGTGGATAAATCCCTTTGAAGATTACTGCAATTTAGGAAGTTTTGTAATTCCTCTAACTTTTTGTTTCAGGAAAGTAGCCGTTATTTTTTAGCTCGATCAAAATTCTTGTATGTATTATTTTATGGCTATATAATAGCCATGAGACATGGTCAAATGGTAGGGCTTTAAACTGTGAACCAGCATCCAGGCTCGAGTCTGTACGCCAAAAATCTCTTATGGATACCAGAGCCACGTTTGGGAAACAAAAGCGGCTGTGAATAATTCAGACCACACTATCCCCTTTTGTGCCCAAGTCAATATAAGAGATGAACTCTACTTCGTCTGCTTCATGAGTCTTCGGCACAAACGTGAAATAAAAATGATACAAGCCAGTGTAAGCCTATAAACTAATTGGGTAACAAATTATTTATTTTTGTTGGTAAGCGTATAGTGGGGGTGAAAGCAGGCGTTGTTCTAATCACTAATATCACTTTCTGTTTAAATTGCTATTTTTTGGTAGGATTTGGTAAGACATGCACAGCCCATAATCTGAAATCGAAGTTCGTGCTCCCTTATTTATATTATACTAACGTAAAAATATATATTTAAAAATTAGCTTTAACGAAATTACATTTTCTACTATTTAAGAATTCTCGTAATTTTGCATAAAAAATCGGAAAAATTTCCAGGTAGTTCAATTTAGAGACATAAATTTTGATTGGTTGTTCAATATTTTAGCTCCCTGTCGAAAACCCTTTTGATATAAACCCCCTGACGAAAACACCCTGGACATAAAACCCTGGCGACATAAGCCCCCTGGATAATAACCACCCGACTAAGGTTTATAAATGATGCGAACACAATAACAAAATGAAATGAAATTAATGTATTTTTTAACGAATAACAGAAGAGTTTCTAACTAAAAGCATGCGATTCGAAAGTCAAGTAGTGACCCTGGTTGTATTTGCTCAAAGATCGGGCACTGACAACACATTAGATAAAAATCCACAATACAAAAGGTGTGAATTACCGGAAGCTTGGTTTATATCCACATTGGCACACATAAGCGTGGTATAAATATGACATCAAATTTATTTTTCCACAAATCTTGTAATTTCTTGAACAGAGTTTGTTCAATCTAATAAAGGCAAAAAACATGGGACATTTGAAGGCAATGTTTATGTTAAGCAACAGATTTGACGAACGGCGTTGTGTCATTTGAGTGTGCGAAAAGAAGGAACAATGCAAAATGCAATGCTAAGATAAAGATTGAGTGTGAAATCAGCTTGTAGACGTTGTAATGAGCATTTGTATGGACCAGATCCATCTCAACTAGAAGTGTGTAAAGTATTACAGCAGATGAAACAACTGGCAGAAGAAACGGAAGCAACACCCCAGCAGATCATCACTCAGTCCATTACTACCATTAGTGGAGATGCCAAGGCCAAGCTGCCATCAGTTCCACACATACGTCATAACATCAGGCGTAAACGTCAAACGTTAAAACACCCACTGTCTGATCCAGGAATGTGGATGATATAATAATTCCTGATCAATATAAAATGACTTAAGATTCTGGTGCTGATTTAACGGGTAGGATCTTTTTGTTTGGAACTAAGGACAACCTTGGGTTATAAAGGTTAGTTAGCACTGGTTTACGGATGGTTCATTTAAATCAGTTCCTGCATTGTTTTTACAATTCACACCCAATCGATAGGACACCCAATAATTGATTGGAAAGCCTCATTATTATTTTTTCCTTTCTCGTATAGGAAGTAGAGAGGAAAAATAATAATCGTGCAAAAAAAAATCGAAATGGAGATTTTCACAAATCTCGCCATTTTACATTTTACAACTCCTGAGTCGGAAAAACCCGTATGTCTGTGTGTTTATGTATACATGTGTATGTATGTGCGTGTGTGTGTGTGTGTGTATTTCTGTGAACACGATAAGTTGAGTACCGTTACAGCTAGGTTGATGAAATTTCAGATATGAAATGTATGGTTCTGTATCAACTTTTCAGCGATTTCCGGAAAACGAAGTGGAACTTATTCTACTTTCTTTTTCAAAAGCCTATTCTTTTACTGCTATTTCCGTTAGATAAATGAAATTTCACAAGTATGTAAAAAATCTAATTCTCCGTCTTCTTTCAAATTGTAATAAATTTCCATTTAGAAGAAGTAATTGGCGCTGTTTGTAGTTCACTTGGTACGCAATTCTTTTTTCTAATAGATTCTATTCTATTTTCAAAAGGTTAATTAATTAAAAATGGATTTAAAATCATGTCTATATCCCAATTTAACATCTCAAGTAGCATTATACAAGAATATTCAAAAAAGTTTAGGGAAAATCACTCACGCTTTATTTCCCTTTAAATCAAACTTTTTATTCTTGATATCTGAAACTGTCTAAACCCTTCGCGTGTCGGTGTTTTTATTAATTAGGTTTATTAAGGGTAACCTTAGTTTTTAATTTATATATATGAAATAGGGATTCTTTCTTTGGATGAATTTAAAATTTTACAAACTGCTTATGTATTACAATCAGATCTGCTTTAATATCACATAGCAATCTTTTTATCTTACGTTTCAGACTATTCTGCATCGGTTAAAAAATTAAAAAACCTTAAAATATATAGTGACCTCAAACTTTTTGCGCATTGTTTTTATTTGGAAATATTCGACTATATACCGCGCCAAAAGGCGCGATCATAATAGTTCAGTGAGGCTATTGTTTACTTCCGGCTTTACAAGAAACTTCAAAATATTGTATTTGTACACAAGGTATAGAAATCATATGACGTAAGATAAATTGACTGAGTATCGTAGAACTGGAGTTGAATGTGTGCATTTGTAATTTATAACATTTAGAAATCATTACTAAAAATAAAGGGAGATAACTTTAAAGCTTACGCGAATGTGTCTAGCGTTAGTAGTTAAGACGTTAGAATCTAAGACGTTTAAATACTACTACATGTTTAACTATTAACGCTAAACCTAATGAAAATACTAGCCTTGTCTTTTACTCTAAGCCTTATCGTAACCCTCACCTTATACGTGACCTTGGCCCTTAACCTGTGAAATACCTCTATTCGATAATATGCTAAACTGCATGTGTGTTTTTTAATATCTGGTCGGTGAGTTTTAAAAAAGGGTAGAGTATGGTATTTATATAAAGATTTTTTGTCGATACAAAATACATGGCTATGATGTGAGGTTGGTCTGTAGGCAGTTTACCAATGCAAACGTGTTTCAAAATGATTCATTTGGCACAAGTTTAATTATTTTTATAAACAATTTTCATTTCGGTATAGGTTTTCTTTATCATGGTGAATGTAATTATTGTAAAAAAAAAAATCAACTGTATTCAACTGTCTCCTCAATTTAGTAAACAATTAACACATAGAAAGGTCGATATTGAAATAATTAATAAGATCTAAATAAATGGAATATTGCTACATACTGTCAATACTTATAAACTACCAAATAGGGTGTCTGTCATTAAAATTATATATATATATATATATATATATATATATATATATATATATATATATATATATATATATATATATATATATATATATATATATATATATATCCTATCGAGGCCTATATATATATATTTATAAATAAATATATATACATATAAATTTATATAGCCAGTAATCAAGCAGTATGCATAGGACCTGTAATTAAGTAGTATGTGGATAGACATTTATCAAGCAGTCTGAATATAGCCAGTAATCAAGCAGTATGCATAGGACCTGTAATTAAGTAGTATGTGGATAGACATTTATCAAGCAGTCTGAACATAGCCAGTAATCAAGCAGTAAGCATATAGACTGTAATCAATCAGTAGCGTAGCGAGGGGGGGGGGGGGCGGGGGGACATATGTCCCCGGGCACCGATCTTAGGGGGCGCCAAAATGGTTTGGAAAAATAAATTGAAAAGTTGAGGGGGTGCAGATCGAAAGTTTGATTTGAGTGGGGGTGCAAATCGAAATCTCGAGGAGGGGGGGTGCAAATCGAAAGTTTGAGTGGGGGTGCAAACGAAATCTCGAGGGGGGGGTGCAAATCGAAATGTTTGTCCCCGGGCGCCGGAAGGGTCGCTACGCCTCTGTAATCAAGTAGTATTTATATAGCCAGTAATCAAGCAGTATGCATTCAAACAGTAATTAGCAGTATGGAGGCTCAATTGAAGTCTCCACACACTACGCTTGTCATCTAAGCGGTAACGACACATTTTAGTTGGATAATGTTGTAGCGATTTGAGTATCTCTAACCACTGAATAACTTCTACTGATAATTATTTTATGCTATATTGGCTCTTGTCACATTTTATACCATTCTTTTTAACCCCCCACTCCAATATCCCATAATTACGATTAAACAGAAAATTATGAAGTTTGAGATCTACTAAGTTCAGCCCATTCCGCTTTCAGAATAATACAACCGAAATTATTCTAATACTAATTTTTTAACGTTGCAGTTTTTTTCAGTTGCAAAATGTTCGTTTCTGACAAAGTTTGCAATGGATTTTTCAAATGTCTTGATAAATTATGGACGGATCAAGAACTTTATGACTTTACTGTTCAAATTGACGACGTTTCCATAAAATGCCATCGCGTTATTCTCGGAGCGTGTTCGCCATTTTTTCTTGGACTGCTGAGATCTGGAATGAAAGAAGCCAACAAGGGACGTGTAGTTCTACAAGATATATCAGTCTCCACCTTTCAGTTAATCTTGAAAACTTTGTACACCGGTGAAGACGTGTTAAGTCTTGACAACTTTATTGAAATCTGGCACGCTTCACACATGCTTCAGATTGAATTTCTCACTGACATGTGTGAAGCATTTGCAGCTGAAAGGATAAACCTGTACAACTTTAAACAAATATTATCAAGTGCAAAGCTATTCAATTCTGATCCTGTCTAGGCGTCAGTCAAAAACTATATGATAAATAACTTTCACGATATTTATGCAGATAAATTGTATTTAGATGTATCATTTGAAGAACTGTATTCTGTGATTGACAGTCATGAACTCAATGTTCGCAATGAACACTTTGTGCTACAGACTATTCTCAACTGGGCTGAATACAAACCAGCTGTACCTGGTTCTGGTGTGTTAGATTTAACCAATAAACCAAACAAAAAGATGCATACAGAAAAAGTCAATCGTTTACATAATATCAAAACAGAAGTTATTGTGGAACGATGTTTAGAAGAAAAATCTACAAAAGTCACTGACAGAAAAATTGATTTTAAAACTTTACCTAACTGTTTAAACAAATATGATAATAATTCAAGTCATTATAAAAGTAAGGACACATCACACTCCAATAGTTCCAACTTAAATTCCAGCATTACAGAAAATGACAGTAACGACAGAGATTGCAAACTCGAAGACCTTCTGAGACGTATAAGAACGTGTACAATAAGTCCACCATTTTTGGTGAATGCTTTAAAGCGTCAATGTATTGAACATAATGATAACGCAAAGGAAATAATTATCTCAGCTATATTAAATCAGACAATATATTTCAAACATGGTCAATGGCCAACAGCAGGTGTATACAAAAAGTTTAATGAGATTGGGAACTATGGAGTTTGCAATTTGTATGGTAATGGTACATTTGAAGCAATGGACCCCTTTGATGCAAAGTGGTACAAAATGAAGAAATGCGAATCGTTAAGAAAAAACGTCCAGCTAGTTGCATTTGACAATGAACTTTATGTTGGCTGTCAATCAACAGCTCAAATCAAAAGTAAAATGTTTGTTTACGGTAACAACTGGAAGCAGATAATCGAACTCCCAGGTACAGAATTATACCTAGCCAGTAATGAAAAGTACATATACATTACAAGTGTTTCAGATAATGTAACTGCATCCAAAATATACAGATGTGAATTTCGTTAAATATACTGATGTTCCAACAAGTGCTGTTGTAACACATGTTATGAGCTACCAAGTCTAACTTATCTTATTCTGTATTGAAACAGCCAATGGTATCGAGGAAACAGCAGTTTTTATGTTAGACCTTCAGGCCATAAGCTGGACAAGACTGGACAACCTCGAGGGACCAGCTAAAAACACCATCAGTTTTCGTAACGACGACAACCACTTTGTGCTACAAACAAACGGCAACTTGTGGGTTTTAAACCAATCTGATGGAATGTTCACATTCAATCGTGTAGCGACACTGTGGAAGTTAGACCATGTTTTACGTCTTCAGGGAGCCGTCGTATACGGTGATACATTGGTCATCTTTTATTATAACCCCGAGAATATATTAGACTCATTTGTGGATAACTTGGACACGTTCAGCGTAATTAAATACTGGTCCACTGATACATCGTGCTCAAATTTTATCCCTGCTGTGCTGCCCAAATCTTATGTTGAATGAGAGGATGATAAATAGACGGTGATTCACTGCTATCAGTCAATTTTACTTTCACTACAGTGGAGATACCAGTGTTTATAAGTTTCAAAATAATTGGTTGTTGATTGTCACGTTAACGAATAGGAAAGCATGCTGATTATTATAGAAAGCCGTTAAACTGTTGTGCCACCTTTTTTTTTTTCTAGATGAATATTGTTATTATACTTTGCAAGAAATAAATAAATAAATAAATAAATAAATATATATATATATATATATATATATATATATATAGTATTATATGTTAAATACGTTTTTTTTATTTTTATATATATATATATTTTGTTTCTATAAATAACAATAAAAAGCAAATTAAATCAATTTTTAAAAAAATGCAGTTTTGTAATTCAAAATATTAATTGTTTCGTCAACTTTATCATTACTATATACAGATAACTTACAAACACCAAGTGGATGTCGGTCTTTAGACGTATTCGGGCAAGTGGATGTCGGTCTTTAGACGTATTCGTGCAAGTGGATGTCGGTCTTTAGACGTATTCTTGCAAGTGGATGTCGGTCTTTAGACTTGTTCGGGCAACTGTGCATTTAGGCTTTTGTCGCATTTAGGACAAGTGTCTGTTTGGGAAATCGGCCTTCGGGAAAACGGCATTCGAGCAAGTGTCTGTTTGTGAAATCAGCCTTCGGGTAAACGGCATTCGAGCAAGTGTCTTTCGTGAATACGTCCGGTTCCCAGTGGTAAAAAAAATATAAATATAAAATGTTGATACCATGTGATGTTTCAAATCACAAAGACACCTGTCGTTTCTTAGACACGTCTAAATGCAAGCAAGGGCTTAAACTAATTTACTTGCGACAGTAACAATAAGAATGTAAATTCGGTTAATCAATAAATTTTAAATAGTTGAATTTTAATCTAAACAACAAGTTTTCAGTACTGAAAATTTTAGCCTTCCGATATTAAACGCCTTTTACCATGATATGACGCTGTATTTCGTGCTTTTTACAATTTGTTAATGTTATTCAGGAAGAAACGAATTTTTTAATTTTTTAATTAAGCACTGCTTTAGTTTACATTATAAAATTAAACTATTTATGGAAGATAAAAATATAGCACACAACAAAAACGTGCCCCGCCTTCTTGTCTTCCCGATAAAGGGACTCAGACCAGAGGCGTAGCGACCCTTCCCGGCGCCCGGGGACAAACATTTCGATTTGCACCCCCCCTTAAACTTTCGATTTGCATCCCCCCCCTCAAACTTTCGATTTGCAACCCCCTTAACCTTTCAATTTATTTTTCTAACTCATTTTGGCGCCTCCAAAGGTCGGCGCCCGGGGACATATGTCCCCCCGCCCCCCCCCCCCCCCTCGCTACGCTACTGACTCAGACACAAATACAATTATCCTGTCCTTATCTCCTTGTTGCCAGTAATCATCTGTCAATAAGGTTCTGGGATTTTAGTTTTTACACCCCAACGGCGGAAAATAAGTTCAAAAAAAAAAACCGGGCTTATTCCCATTCTTTCGTTTCTCACACATACCTTGATGTTACCTTTTTTTTGTAAAATAAGTAAATAGCACATTAAAAAGAGTTATTATTTTATTTTATCAAACACAAACCATCATAAAATATTTTAATTTATAGTACATGTATTATCTTTTTGTACACATATTTTAAAATTGATTCTTCTGGGAATAAAAAAATTAAATGCCCTAATATAAAACGTGTTTTATCTCTCGTTTATATTAATCGAGTTCAAACTATTTACTGTAATCGTAAGTTCGAACCCCTGGGCAGATGAGGCTCGATAGCTAAGGATATCTAGGAGAGAAATCTCCAAAATGAAACAACTGCCCTCTTTAAGTTTGTTTGTATATGAAATAAGGGTTTGGAAGTAAATAAAAAAAAATAAAATGCTGAAATTGAGTCAACTGCCTATATACAAAGAAGGTAGAATAAGATTTAATATAAATCTATATTATTTGACTGGGGTATTGTGGCACGGTGAGCCCCTGGGTGCCAGAGGGTGTCAATGGTATGAAAGTCTAAAAATAACAGGGTCAATATTGCAGAACAATGAATTAAAGAAATTCATTTCATTCTTTACCATATAATTCTTTGTTTCATAACCATGGGATACGTTAAATTAAGATATACTTTAATTTAAAATAATATTTTGCTTAATTTTACTTTCTGGCGTTGTGACCTCGGAGAGAATTTAAAATAATACAAAGTATTTTCATTAAACGTTATGTGCTGAGCTGGCTGAGATGACAGTGCGAGAGTTACCCTGTAAGTGGTATGGGTTCAAAACACCCAATGTCAGGGTTAATTTTTTTCGTTTTAATTTTTTAAATAAATCGATGTTTTTAAAAGACAAAAACATGTAAGGTTATGTGTGACTACTTTTTAGATGTCTTTTAATTGCCTTCAAACCTGGCTGGAAATAGGGGCAGGTGAAGTAGACTTTACCTGGTTTAGGGGAATATGATATAAAATTTTGAAATACGGAAGGCTTATGAGAGATCGGAATATAGTACCACTTCCGGTTATCTAACAGAAATTACCCAAACGTTGATAAAAACGGTACGCACGTTTTATTAACTCAAAATTAATTACAATACTACTTTTGGTTAACGGAAAAAACATCCTATACGAAATAGAACGAGTATTGGAAATGTTGTCAACCTAACAGAAACTATCCTTTTTTTTAAAAAGTGCTTTTTCCTGTTATGGGAAATCACTGCCGGGTTGAAAAAAATATTACATAGTACGTAGTAGATTAAGTCGAAATAACTGAAACAATATAGAAAATATCAAGTTTTCTCACACACCCATACATATATGTGATATATGGGTGCAAAACTGCTTTTTTACTTTCTCGCATACGAAGTATAGAGGTAGTATTGTAATCTTGCAAAACAAAAATCAATATTTTTACAAGTCTCGACGTTTTACACCTCCCAGAGTCGGAAAACATAGTTTTGCAATTTTGTCCGTATGTCTGTATGTATGTGTGTAAGTGCGTGTGTATGTGTGTCTCTTATTACTATAACTTGAGTACCTTTACAGTTAAGTTGATGAAATTTTATGTGTAAGTCTTATGTCAAATCTGTAGTTCTGTATCAACTTTTCAGCAATTTCCGGTAACCGGATTTTGAACTTTTACTTTCAATTTATCAAGAGCCTTTACTCGAGTACAGTTTCAGATAGGTAAATGGAAATTCACATATGAGTAAAAGATCTAATTCTCATCCATCTTTCAAATTTTAAGAAATTTTCATTTACCCGAAGAAGTAATATACGCTATTTCCGATTTATCAAAAACCGCTAGTGAATGTATAAAGTAGGCCTACTAAGAATATTCCGCACTATTAAACACATATTGTTTTGCTTCCACTTGGTGCGCAATTCATTTTTCTACAAGATCTATTATATTTTTATACCTTCAAGCAATGGAAGCGACCAAGTTGACAAGAATCCTTCCATTATATTATTGACATTGATTAATGTGCTTTTTAAATTTTGAAATCAAAGCGACAGTAAAAATAAAAAAAAAATAAAAAAGTAAGCCTAAAAAAATAGAAATCCAATATTTTTAGAATCAATGTTATAAAAGTTGCAAACCAGAGAACTAGAAAATAAATTGTTGAGTTTAAGGCTACATTTCTATTTATTTTCATCAAGCTTAAGTTATAACTCGATGTTTCACTTTCGTATGACAAACATTGATGGGCTGTACAGGAACTCTGTGATTGATTTCTGAAAGCCAAACATCATAGTTTGTTTGTTTACAAAACTTTGCAGATAAAGTTTTTAAATAAACCGGGAGTGATCTCACCTAAATTTTATCGAATATTCTTATATAAAACAACATGGGATGGGAACTCGGGCTATAGACATGATTTTTAATCCATTTTAAATACTTAAAGTTTTAAAAATAGAATAAAATCTCGTAGACAAAAGAAGTGCACACCAAGTGTACGCCAAATAAAAAGTGCATAATAGTGCGCAATATTATTAGTACTTTAAAAATTTACATTAGTTTTTTGAGAAATCGGAAGTAGCGTAAATTACTACTTCCGGTCAACGGAAATTACTCAAAATTTAACAGAAGGTAGAGAATTAGATCTTTTACTTACATGTGAAATTTCATTTATCTATCTGAAATAATCCTCAAGTTATAGGCTTTTGAAAAATTCAAAGTAGAAAAAGTACCACTTCCGGTTATCGGAAATCGCTCAAAAGTTGATACGGATCTACGATTTTGATAAAATACTTATATATGAAATTTCATCAACCTAGCTGTAACGGTACTCAAGTTATCGTGTTTACACACTGACAGACACACACACACACAGACATACGGACAGAATTGCAAAGCCCAGTTTTTCAGACTGGATTACGCATAAAACCTCTTAATTTTGATAAATCTGGATTGATAATTTTTGCCCGATTAAAATAAGTCCTCTATACTTCGGATGTAATGAAGGACTGAGATGTAATACGGTGAAAATTAATTGATTTTTGTGCACGATTACAATACTTTCTCTATACTTCGTATATACGAGAAAGTAAAAAAAAACAATGCAAATTCAAACCCATGACCTAACTTTCTTTTTTTTCGCTTACAACGTGTACAATAAAATTTATGGCAGCCTATCGAATAGCAGGATACCATTGTTTATGTCGCCATTACACGTAAAAACCAAATAGTTTTTCCTTTTTTATTATTTGGCTACGGAAAATATTAAAAACATCAAATACATCCAATGTTTAAAAAAGTCCGAAAAAACCAGACAGGATTTTATAACCATATTTAATATAAATACTTCGTGAATGATTTTTTAAATAGTTAATGGGCCTCTCGAATACATTAAGGACTTTACTCGGTAGCCTTAATTAAAAACCGGGAGTGATCTCCCCTAAACTTTCTCGAATATTTTTATATAAAATAACAGGGGATGGGAACTCGGGCTATAGACATGATTTTAAATCCATTTTAAATACTTAAAATTTTAAAAATAGAAGAAAATCTCGTAGACAAAAGAATTGCACACCAAAAGAACGCTAAATAAAAAAGTGCATAATAGTGCGCAATATTATTAGTACTTTAAAATGTACATTAGTTTTTTGAGAAATCAGAAGTAGCGTAAATTACTACTTCCGTTCAACGGAAATGACTCAAAATTGAACAGCTGGTAGAGAATTAGATCTTTTACTTACATGTGAAATTTCGTTTATTTATCTGAAATAGTACTCAAGTTATAGGCTTTTGAAAATTTCAAAGTAGGAAAAGTACCACTTTCGGTTATTGGAAATCGCTCAAAAGTTGATACGGATATACGATTTTGATAAAATACTTATATATGAAATTTCATCAACCTATCTGTAACGGTACTCAAGTTATCGTGTTTACACACGGACAGACAGACAGACAGACACACACACAGACATACGGACAAGATTGCAAAATTATGTTTTTCCGTATCAGTGAGATGTAAAACGTCGAGATTTGTAAAATCTCGATTTTTTTTTACACGATTACAATATTTTCTCTATACTTCGTATATACGAGAAAGTAAAAATGGATTAAAATCATGTCTATATCCCGAGTTGCCATCCTCCCAAGTGTCACGTAAGAATATTAGAGAAAAAATATGTATTAAAAACATTTATGTTCTCATTTTATTGCTCGTTTTGTTTCATTTTTATCAGATATATATATATATATATATATATATATATATATATATATATATATATATATATATATATATATATATATATATATATACATATACATATACATATGTATACATGTGCGCTACAGTAATGGTTTCGTACTTATTCAACGATGTTTGGTTATGATTTGTTTAACAATGGTTTGTGTTTTGCGCGCCGTTCATTGTTGTGAATGTTTTTTTAGTCGTGCAAGCGGCGCACATTCATTTTGTCAGCAGTAGGAAGCATTGTTTACTTCCGCCTTTAAGGTTTCAGGAAACAGGAGAGTAGGTCTTTCCATCAAAATAAACAGGTAAGATGGACAATATTAGCGAAACTTGTGTCACTGCTAAGATAAATAAACGTTTAGAATTGAGCTAGAAACTCTAAACGATCAGCTAGCTGTATTATAAGGTGTTTAAACGTAGAACAAGTTATAGATTCTAGAAGTAATCAACATATTAACTAATGATTGAATCTTATTTGATTAGATTAGGCTGATTAGCCGTCTATTGGATGATCTAGAATCTAGAGTCGGAAAAAAGTTTTCCATTAAAAAATGTTTTATGGCAAGAAAGACACATTATTGCTTCGGAAAAAGCATGTAAAAAACTAGATATTAGAAAATATAACAACCCATATTTCTACCCAACTTTAGATAGATACATTTTGATTGCTGAATATGGCAATATGCTGTTAAATTGTTTACTGTCCCTAGTTCGAACCCCAGGACAGATGAGGCTCGATAGCTTGTGAAAGAAACTAGGCGTGGCCTAGAGGTAGAGAACTAGACTGCCAATTCGAGAGTGTCGAGTTCGAATATGCGTTCAAATAAGTTGAGTCCACCCAGCTCTGATGGGTACCTAACACGTAAAGGAAACAAAGATGGCTGGGCATAGTGTTGACGACACTATCCTTTCATATGCCGAGGTCAATGAATCAGATGAACTCTACTTCGTCTGCCCCATGTGTCTTGGGCACGAACGAGATTAAGAAGAAAAAGAAGAAAAAACAATGAATTTTAAAAAGTACATCTTTTTCGTTTATTTTCAAATGTCAGTGATTAAAAATTGGTGTTACTTTAGAATGAATATCTTTAAAATTTGCAATAAAACTTACCTGAAAGAATTAAAAAGAATTAATGATATTTTTTTTATGATCGACCGCAGTATATTGTTTATTTTTCTAAACGCGAAGTCTAGGATTAAAATTGGTGTTAGTTTAGAAAGAATGCATTTAAATTTGCAATAATACTTATTGAAACAATCTAATATATAAAGCTCAATTCTGTATGTAACATGTAATAAGTTTGTTTGTCGTGGACATATTTCGATGGATTTAAGTATTAGATTATTATCGTGCTAATTGTCTAAATTTATGAGTTAAAAAATTACTTTTGAAAGTGTTGGGAAATAATTTTCTTTTTTTAAACTGATAGTAATACTTACTGAAACGATTAATGGTATAGTTTGTGTATATCTTTAAACTATGTTTTTTGAATTTTCAATTTGTGGTTCCGTTAAAAACACTAGTTTTAAGCCCACACAATTCCAAAAAATAAAGTGTTTTGAACACACACAAATTTTGAAAATGGATAATGAATAACTTTGAAGAAAAGCAATTAAAAGTTTTAGCTGAGAACCCCAAAATATGATAGAAAATTATGGATTCATTGTTTATTGGGCTTAAAATATATAATCTAATACAGAAAGCTGAATTCTGTATGTAACATGTTTGTAATATATAAAAATAAATTTGTTTGTCGTGGATACTTCAATGGATTTAAATGTTAGATTATTATCGTGCTCATAGTCTAAATTTATGAGTTAAAAAGTTACTATTGAAAGTCTTTAAAAACATTTTTCATTTCATATACTTAGAATAATAATTTTCAGTTATGAACATTACATAAAATTTTTAAAAAGTGTATCAACGTTTATAAAATTTCTAAAATTGTGTCTGAAATGTATTGACTGCACAGTTACTTCCCTTTAAAAAAAAAATGATTAAATCGGGGGAAGAAAGAATTTTCTTTTTATTACTATGATTTGGTGTTAAGAAAAAAAAAATTACATAATTAGCGGGGATTGATTAAGTGCAATGTCGTTGGTATTTTTAATACTGCCTTTTATTTATTCTATACACTGAACATACTGTTCACTAATTATTTTTTTAAATCAATAACATTTAATAAGCCAGGTCCTACAAATCCTATATGTTTACTTCTTTCCATTTACGGATAAGCTTGGAGTATTATAATTGTGTTCACTAAATTGAAACAGGCGCGTCCGCCATCGCCCCTGCACGGTTCGATTTGGCGCCCTGGTCTATCATGTGAGCGCTATGCTGCATAATTTTGTTTTAAACAGTGCGATAGACTATGTATAAGAAAGGTTACTATAGTCTTTGTGTTTGCGTTTGGATTTGTTTTCGTTTGCTTTTTTGTTTGCTTTAGTGTTTGTGTTTTCTTTGTGTTTGTGGTTAAGTTTGTCTTTGCGTTTGATTTTGTGTTTTCCTTTGTGTTTGTTTTGTGTTAGTGTTATGTTTGTGTTTTTTTGTGTGTTTTGGTTGGTTGTGGTTAGAGTGGGCAATGCCTGATAAACGCTGATTACTAAACACACGAGTTATGGTCCTTTACAGATACGTTTTTCAGAGATGCCAGTGCAGGGCCTGGCCGTGACGGCTAGTATTTAATAAATGGTGGAAAACCTACGAAGGAGTTAATTTTTCAAGATAGCCGCCGTTGTCATAGTTACCAAGATTAGTAGAGACTCAAATGCGGATGCACTTTTAAAAAGCTGTAAAGGAATTTTTTTTTTCTAACAAATATGTAATAATTTTCCATTATTACCGGCGCCTACCCCCTTATAAATTGTCAGCAAAGTTTATTTCAATTTTCGTTGAAAGATTTCCGATAACCGGAATCGGTAAGTTGCTCTTTTCTTGTTGACGCGATAACTTGAATATTGTTTTAGTTAGGATGGCGTAAATTAAAATAGAGGTATACAATTTTATACTTGGACTATTTTAAAATTTTGATTGCCTTACAATATCCGTAGGTATTACTTTACACTACTTCCAGTTTCTAAAATACAGATATAATAGTACTGTTTCAGTTAGATCAACGAAATTTTACAAATAGATATAAGATCTTATTCTTTTATAGTGTCAAATTGTGAGTAGCTTCCGAGTAATGAAAGTAGTACTTTACGTTATTTTCGATTTCCCAAAAAAATATCACTTTTACTAAAATGAGTTTTTGCAAACTTTTCACGTAATCCAAGCAAGACTCGTTTAAAATATAATGTGACAAAAAAAGTTGACTTAAATAGATGTTTAACTATCTTTCAAAAATGTATTACAGTTTTTTTTTAAAAGTACTATGTTCCCTTTCAATTACACGTGAAACGTTTACGTTCATTTAATGCCCAATTATTCCTTTACTCAATTCGATATTAAATCATTCAAATATTATTTAGATCGACGTACTCTATGAAATGTAACAATACAATTTTCTCTACCTAAACTTAAAAAAATTACTTTATCTATTCGGATTCTAGATCTAGATCTAGAATTTTTAATCTAGATATTCTTCTAGATCTACGGAAAAACTAGACTTTTAAAGATCTAGATCTAGACCCTACCTAGATCTAGAATCTATTCCAATAATAAATTTCTATACTAAACTATTTCCGGCCTTAATTACTTTATTGAAATCTTTGTTTGTTTAGCAATGCAACTTGCTAATCTATATATATATTTATGTATATATATATATATATATATATAAAGCAAACTTGTCGGGTGCCCGATATGGCACTCCCCGGCGCCACAGGCGCTTAACATTTGGCAGGATCCTGCCTTGAGCCACAGAACAAGGGGGCCGGTGCCGGTTGGCCGAAAAGTCTACGAAAAATTGGTCAAAACTTACATCGACTGACCGGCGCCTTATATGAGCTATATATCAAAAAAATGTCTGAAAACTCTTGGAGATGTACATCTGCGCCAGGGGTTCAGGAAAAACATTTTTCTACCCTCGGGAAAATTCCGGAACAATGTTTTAACTGACCAGAGGCCAAATTTTCTTTTATAAATACAGTACTGTTTTTTGTTAAACAAAATACAACAATCTGGATGTACAAACCCAATCATAACTCCTGGCTCATTTTTTGCATGCAACTGAGTAAATGAATCGGTCTTATGGATATAGTATCGGTCATCCTCTGCTCGCATGGCATGGGCTAAAATGTGACCAGGAGTGAAAATCTTCTTACATGAGCTATACATAAAACTAAATTGCCGAACGATCCCCCTGATATTTTGTGTGATAGTAGACCGACCCTGGAGGGTAGCAAAAAAGAACTTTATTCCCCGTCGGAAAGAAACATTATGGTTGGTCGTTGAAACTTAACAGCCAATCACTACTTAATTGAGCATTCAAATTCTCAACGTTTATTAAAACCTAAGCGAAGCTAGGCAGCATGCCCAGTATATATATATATATATATATATATATATATATATATATATATATATATATATATATATATATATATAGCCATTAAGGCTATTGGGAAGAACAAATCAAATTGCCCCTATAATAACATGTAGGTGTTAATTATAAGGTTTCTTGTCCTCTGGTCTTAACAATTTCTTTACACACACACACACACACACACACACACACACACACACACACACACACACACACACACACACACACACACACACACACACACACACACACACACACACACACACACACACACACACACACACACACACACACACACACACACACACACACACACACACACACACACACACACACACACACACACACACACACACACACACACACACACACACACACACACACACACACACACACACACACACACACACACACACACACACACACACACACACACACACACACACACACACACACACACACACACACACACACACACACACACACACACACACACACACACACACACACACACACACACACACACACACACACACACACACACACACACACACACACACACACACACACACACACACACACACACACACACACACACACACACACACACACACACACACACATTTTTTTTTTTAAATTTATTTATTTATTTATTTATTTATTTATTTATTTGTTTATTTATTTATTTATTTGTTTATTTATTTATTTATTTATTTATTTATTTATTTATTTATTTATTTATTTATTTATTTATTTATTTATTTATTTATTTATTTATTTATTTATTTATTTATTTATTTATTTATTTATTTATTTATTTATTTATTTATTTATTTATTTATTTATTTATTTATTTATTTATTTATTTATTTATTTATTTATTTATTTATTTATTTATTTATTTATTTATTTATTTATTTATTTATTTATTTATTTATTTATTTATTTATTTATTTATTTATTTATTTATTTATTTATTTATTTATTTATTTATTTATTTATTTATTTATTTATTTATTTATTTATTTATTTATTTATTTATTTATTTATTTATTTATTTATTTATTTATTTATTTATTTATTTATTTATTTATTTATTTATTTATTTATTTATTTATTTATTTATTTATTTATTTATTTATTTATTTATTTATTTATTTATTGATTTATTGATTTATTGATTTATTGATTTATTGATTTATTGATTTATTGATTTATTGATTTATTGATTTATTGATTTATTTATTTATTTATTTATTTATTTATTTATTTATTTATTTATTTATTTATTTATTTATTTATTTATTTATTTATTTATTTATTTATTTATTTATTTATTTATTTATTTATTTATTTATTTATTTATTTATTTATTTATTTATTTATTTTTTATTTTATTTTTTTTATTTTTTTATTTTTTTATTTTTTTATTTTTTTATTTTTTTATTTTTTTATTTTTTTATTTTTTTATTTTTTTTATTTTTTTATTTTTTTATGTTTTTATTTTTTTATTTATTATATATATTATGTATATGGTGTAAGTGGGTGTATTGTTATTTGAAAACTATTTTTTCTGCTTCCTTGCAATTTATAAATTTTCTACCACAGGTGCAATAACACAATGAATGCGCAAGAAATTATCTGCAGAAAGATCTTCAACTGTCTGACAGACAAAATACTGGTTGACTATGTAGTCAAAATCGAAGATGAAAACTTCGAATGTCACCGACTTATGTTAGCAGCATGTTCTGAATTTTTCAACGCGCTATTTCGTTCTGGTATGAAAGAAGCTAATGAGAACTTTTGTGTTTTAAATTATTTTTCTGGCGAAGTATTCCGAACGATTCTAAACGCACTTTATACTGGTGAAATAGTCTTAACTTTAGAAAATCTTTGTGAAATATGGAAAGCAGTAAATATGCTGCAAATTGGTTTTTTAGTTGAACGTTGTGAGGATTTTGCTTTTGATGCTATTACAATGGACACTTGGGAGGATATTTACATATATGCAAAACTTTTATGTTCAGAAAAAGTCATAAATCAGCTCCAGATATTTATGTTGAAAAACTTTGAAGAAATTAGACGTTCAACGGTATTTCTACAATTATCTTTTAATGAAGTCAAGGATCTGATAAAAAGCCAAGATTTAGTTGCCATCAAAGAAGATTTAGTTCTTGAGTCAGTAATCCAATGGGTCGACTACTCACCTGACATAGGTTCCGATAATAACTCGAGTATAGATGAACTTAAGAAAGTTGTTAGCAAAAGTGGAACTCAAAATGAATACAAATTCACTCAACTTGATTTGGATAAAATAATTTCTAATGAACCAATTTCCCACTGTGTAACTAAACATTCCACCAGAAGCGAAAAACTCACAAAACTGCTGAAGCAAGTGAGGACGTATCTAGTGAGTCCTGCTGTTTTAGTTCATGTGTACAAAATGGAATTATTGTCACACGACACTGCCTCAAAAGATTTAATTTTGAACGCTTTAAAAAGTCACGTGCAAGTCTACAGACACGGTCAGTGGCCAACAGCAGCTATCCACAGATCGTGTAGTGGTTACGTTCAAGCAGGGGTAATTTTCAGTAGTTATGAAGGCTTTTGCGTTCTAACCGCGGACGAGGAAGAGTGGTACTATATTTCTAAATGTGAATACCTAAAAAAAAATGTCCAACTCGTCTCTTTTAATGGAGAGCTCTACGCCACAGGAAGAAAAGCAGCCGTCCCATCTGAGCCGTGTAAGATGTTTGCATTCTGTTGCAACAGCTGGTATGAGCTGAAAGAAATGCCAAGCTACAATTTGCTATTAGTTTCACATGGAGAGTTTATTTACATCATAAACAAAGATGATCAAGCTATATGTAACATCAATCCAAAAGACTCAAGTCCTTGTATAAAACACGTTGCTGAATTTCCTGAAAGATTACACGTTACGCATGCATTGGTTATAGACAATTTTCTTTTATTATTTTGCTCTAAAAGTGAAGGCAGCATTATTCAGACATCCGTTTATCTATTTGATATTTTGTCAAAAGCTTGGACCCGACTAGAAAGCATCGATGGACCAGCAAAATATTTAATTAGTTTCAGAAAAGACCAACACAACTACATTATACAGCGCAACGGAAGTATTTGGCTGTTGCATTCGTCTGAAGACAGAAAAATTGAATTTAAATTCCTTAAAAAACTTTGTAATTTTGAGTTAGTACTATATGGTGCGTTGACTTATAAAAGGAAACTGATACTTAATGGACTACACCCTAAAGATGTACCTGTTGGAGTATTACAAACAGATGATGATGATGAAGAAGACCAAACAGATGACGATAGTATATCAGGTGAAATTCCTGGCCACTTTAAAACAGTTGGGTTAGTTGGTAATGGTGGAAAATGTTCAAATTTTATACCGATCACTATACCCGCGATTTATCTCAGCGAAGATACCTGGACATAATTAACCAGTGCTACTTATTGCATACTATTACAAATTATATATACATATAGGGGTCGTCCATAAATGACAACACACTCGTAGGGGGAAGGGGGGTCCATAATTTTGTGACCGTGTGTGATGAGGGGGAGGGGGGGAGGTTAAGATGGTGTGACGTCACACTTTTGCATTATAAAAAAGCAATGTTAGAAAACGAGTTCAGACAAGATTTTAGAAAAATATCGATGTTTAAAAAAAATTCAACTGGAATTGGGGGGGGGGGGGGGTTGTAGGCTGAGGTGTGACGTCATTTTAGGGAGGGGGTCTGGCTTTTTGTGACGACGTGTGACGGAAGGGAGGGGGAAGGTAAAAATCGTCAAAAAAGCGTGACGTCAGTTATAGATGACCCCATATATATATATATATATATATATATATATATATATATATATATATATATATATATATATATATATATATATATATATATATATATTTATATTTATATTTATATACATACAACATACGTTTTATGTCTCTTTTAGTCCAAATGTACGCACATGCATATTAATCCTTCTTACTTTTCTTGTTATATGCAAATTGCATGTTTAATTTCTATTATTCGTCCTTGAAATATATTTGGACATGTACATTTTCTACAAATGTATGGGCGAGACCAACTTAGCAATTATAAAGTATGCAATAGCTCTTAATAAATTGACAACACCAAAGTAAAATTTGTTATTGGGACTAGTCGAATAATAAACTATTTTCATCATACATACATCCTGAAATGTTTACTACAAATAATATACACGTTTTTAAGCATTCATGATTTGTAATACATGAGAACATTATATTTTAGAATTAGAAAATCAACAAGAAAGCATTTAACTTGTGTATTTGAAAAGATAATTATTTAAAATAACTTAGATGCTTTTGCACGAGAAAGAGATATAATAGAGTGACTAGTCTTTTTAAAAATCAACTAATACTTTTCTGGAAAATCTAAGAAGATAAACCTCTGAAAATAAAATCCCGTCTATTTTTATATAAATGCGGGAAAATTGTTAAATTTCCAATACATTCTATTCGCATGTGCCTAAATCGAGACACAGTTCCCATACATTTTTATATAAATATATATGTGTATGTTAGCCCAGTCCTGTGCGTGTTGCATTTAATATTTTACTTTATTTAAAATTATGCAGAATGATTACAGGATCCATTAAAGTATTTTTTTTATTACTAATTTCGTGTTCTCATTGTTGTTGTTATGTGATTACATCTCTTTGGAGATTATTGCAATTTAGGAAATTTTGTAATTCCTCTAATTATGTTTCGAGAAAATATTTGATCAAAATTATTCTATGTATTAATTTATGGCTGTAATAGTCAAATGGTAGAGCATGATTCCGCTTAGCGGCTTCCAGGCTTGAGTCTGTAGTCCAAAAATCTCTGATGGATACCTGATGGATACGTCTTGTATGCCGAAATCAATGTAAGAAATGATCTCTACTTTGTATGCCTCATGAGTCTTGGGCACAAACGTGAAATGAAAATGATAATAGCCAGTGTAAGCCAATAAACTAATTGGGTAAACACTGATTCATTTTTGTTGGTAAGCATGTAGAGGGGTTGGAAGCAGGCGTTGGTACTAATTACTAATGACACTTTCTTTTTAAATTGCCATTTTTGTAGGATTTTGTAAGACGTACGAGCAGCTATTTTACTATCCTCAATTTCAACGATAACATCAACCATAATCCCAACATTATTATTGCCGATGACTACAGAACTGGTACTGACGTTCGAACTAATTTAAACAGACAATGCGCTCTTTTTATTATAGTTTTTTTTAACACATCAATGAAGCATTTTTATCGGAAGTGATTTTAGAACGCACATTTTTATTTCCTCGTTCCCAAGTTAAAAAATCGTCAGACAATGGAGCTAAATATATATATATATATATATATATATATATATATATATATATATATATATATATATATATATATATATATATATATATATATATTTAAGAAAGAAAATGGAAATTCAGTTTTTTTCTACTGTTGAAATAAATAATAATTTCAAAAAGTCCCCCAGTCATTTCATAGTGTAGACAGTACGGGCAAGCCAATGAGAGAGTTAGCCTATAAATAAGGTGAACTTAGACTCTTTTGTGAGATACGACTTCTGGTACTCGTACATTTACATGTATCGCTAAATTCCCCAAATAACTGACTGGGAAAATCCCTACACCACTCCCAGAGACTTGCATTTTCCTTCTGTCTGCCCTCTCCAAAATTCCATCCTACTAAACATCCTTGATTACAAATGAGACTTTTTTTTATAACAAACCGTGGGCAGTGTTTTTACAACAAGATACGTTAAAAAACATTCAATGTTTTTCTGCTAGTTTTAACCTTAATGACATTTTGTTTGCTGATCTACTAACATTATAAGATTTGTGTTTGTCTGTCTGTCCTATCTTCCGTTGATTGGGCGTCCTGCACAGCTGGTCGGTGTTGCCAAGGTATAAAACTTCTGTAGCATTCTATGGTGATCGAGAAGGAAATTTTATTGTCTCTAATGGAATTTTTAAAACTAATTATTTGCTCATTATGATGATGTTATGAAATAAAATGTAGATTTGACCTTTGGGTCAGTAATATGGCCAGCTAAAACTGTATTTCAGGGAACTCATTGATCATTTTGCAAACTTCAAAACATGAAAAAGAAATCAAAACAAATCATAAGAATGTTTTAAAAATTGTGTTCCGTTAGTGATGACAAGGTCGGCGTCCCCAGTGTGCGTTTAGTGAAGGTGTCAGTCACCCCACCGCTTCCCCTCCCCTTCAACAATTTTGCATTTTCGGTTGGGTGTTACCCCTCTTTTCTTACTGATTTATTATTTTAACTGCATACATTTTTGACAGTACATTTTACAATTTTTTCGGCATGGTGTCACGACTAAATAATGTTACCCGATGCTGACCTCTCCTTTGCCTTGTTATGCAATGAATTTTACGTTAGAGGGGAAGTTTAAAATATAAAATGTACAATATTAAATCTCCGCCCTCGTAAGTAGCAGTCGATTTCTTAGATGTCCACGTTTAACTCTGTTGTTGTCTAGCGGCTGACGAAGGGGCCCACTGACTATTTTTGTACAGGGGCCCGAAAATCCTAGCTACGCCACTGCCTATGTATCTGGCCTTCACTATCCATCCTTAGGTCTATTCCCAGACTAACGTCGAATACAATAGGGTATCTCATTTCGTGTTTCCCTATATTTACATGACAGGACAATTGGGT
Organism: Physella acuta; assembly: GCF_028476545.2. Lineage (NCBI taxonomy): Eukaryota > Metazoa > Mollusca > Gastropoda > Physidae > Physella > Physella acuta. The sequence goes on along the minus strand of NW_026732099.1, from coordinate 546,888 downwards.
GGGACTCAGGTCAAAGACCAGGCGACAGGTACTACCCCTAGCCTGTACATAGCTAGGTGGAATGGGGATGCAAATTACTCCCTGTCCCAATTCAGTCGGTGACGGTGGACGGTGGGGGAATGAGGAATACCCAACTAGTATCAGCAATAGACTCAGTTATAACAGTAATTAATTACATAGGGGTGGAGAGGGAACGCGGTAGCCATGCGACACTTAGTCCTAGACACACATTTTCAGAGAATTCCAGTAACCGAAAGTGGAACTTATTCTACTTTTTCAAAAGCCTGTAACTTGAGTACTGTTTTAGATAGAAAGATGAAATTTTACATTTAATTAAAATATCGAATTCTCTCTAATTTTGAGTAATTTTCGGTGACCGAAGTAGTATATATATTAGTATATATATATATATATATATATATATATATATATATATATATATATATATATATATATATATATATACAGTTACTATAATTAATTGGACTTAAGATGTCAGCATTAGTAGACAACCACATTTCATTAATAATACCTAAACTGTCTGTTTTAAAGATATAAGTCGCTACAATTAATGAAACAGGCTAAGATTAGTCAATAATGTTTTCCTGTTGTTGACCATCAGATTGTCAGTTAGACTCCTGATCAAGCTGTAAAAGAAATGTGGAAGGATAACAACTGCATTCGAGAACAGATTTGTGAAGCGTTGCCTTTGTATTATAACTGTGTAGCTATATTTTAATTCAAAGACTATTTTAAGCATTATACGTTTTTCCTTTAGATTGTTACACATAGGAAATCACTATTATTGTGAACTTCAAATGAAACGTCTTAAATCGCATTGATCAAATTTAAATTGATTTTATTTGTGGACTGAATCAACGGGGCGATTAGGCAATGTGTTTCGTCCTAAGCAATTAGGTACAACTAAATCCCATCTATACAGAGTGTAATTGTACGAACAGCGAGTTCTCTGTCTAACATTGCTGCAAAGGATATGGTTGGCTGACTTCAACAAATCTAAATAGAGGCATTTTAATCTCGGCAGTCCCAGATTTTGACATTCTACATTGTGGCTTAAATTTAGTTCAAGGGCTATAAAACTTATTTTACTAATATTTTTTTTCTGTTGAATGCTTTTCTCTACACTATGTGGAACGGCTTGACCGACATAAGGTCGCACAATATCTGATCAACAAGTTTCGAGTTTGATTCACGAAAAATAGTCCAGTAGAAATGGGTCTTAACATAAGTCATTAAAAATAAAAGCGCGTGGTGATAGTGCTGACCACACATTTAACTGTATATGTTAAGGTCAGTGAAACAGATGCACTTTATTTGCCCAATGCATCCTTTGATCCGACGAGGTACCTTTTTATATTTATATATTTTTTCTTTAATTATACGTGTAAGACAAGATTTTAAAGACAAGTAAATGATACGGTCGGTTAAATAAAGTTAATGTGCACAGCTGAATTCCTGTTTTTGTCGTACTGTCTAGGTATACGGTGTCCTACATTTAGTTCAAGGCCTTTGTAACTTTCTTTAGCAGATAACATTTTTTTTTCAGTTTCAAATTCTTGACTTCTTCTCTTAATGAATAAAAATATCGACTTAATGTACACATGTATGTTGATTTGTCAGCTGTGTGTCTTAAAGTTACCAATGCTTGAACAACATTTTGACCTATTATTTACACAATACAATTTTAGGCCTGGGATTACACTATTCTTTCGTGGGTGAACGCCTGAATTAAAGCGGTTAGGACCAGTGTTTCTTCCAGACTTTTTTTCTCCGGGGGGGGGGGGGGGCACATGAAATTTTCTTCGGGGGGGGGGGGGGTAGACTTTCTTCGGGGGGAAGGGGGGTGGACACTGTTAAAAGTATATATTTTCTATATAAATTTCATTTCGTTGGGGGGGGGGGGGGGGCGCGGTAGTTGTGGTGCATGGATCAGCGGTCGGCGTGGTCGAGTCGGTAAAGCTCATGATTGCTAAATCGAAAACTCTCGAGTTCGAAACCTCGGGTTAGCTGGGGACAGCCACTCATCTAGGATAGAAAACTCCAAAATAAAAAAACTGCTGCCTTGTAGTTTGTTCTTGGTTAGACAAATCGGAGTAAATGACCTGAATGCCGCATAACCAGTTGACACGTAATCCTTAATTGTGATGGAGGCGTGGTCGAGTCGGCAAAAGCTGATGACTGATACATTCAAAAAAATCTCGAGTTCAAACCCTCTGGCAGATAAGGCTCGAACCCTTCCAACACTAAAAATTAAGAATGAAGAAGAAGAAGAAGGTGCATGGATGAGTTGCTCACAGGGTTTCTGTTTTATATAAAACCAAAAACATAAGAACATAATCTTAACATGTCTTGCTATTCTGCGCTTGTAAAGCCAGAGACGAAAGCTTAAATGAAGAGAGCTAACATGTTTGCTGCTCGATAACGATGTGTTTGCTTTGCTGGTATCGCTGGCGTATACAAGTCTCAAATCGTTAAAATATCTTAACGCATATTCCCTAGCGTTACAGATGTTCCAATGAATATACTTAAATAACAAATTAGAGAAAATATTGTTATACCAACACGCTATGTTTAAAAAGGACAATACACGCTTCAAACTGTTAGTGGATCTAAATGTACAACGAAAAATCAATAAGTAAGGTGAACCAGGTGTGTAGTTTCAGTTTCGATTCGCAAGGTGATTCTAAAAATAGGACCACTAAGTGTGCTTGATCCGGTAAAACTGTGTCATAGAACATAGTAACGACAAAGCCTAGCAGACCGTAGAATTGAAGACGTGTACGAAGGTAAGTGGTGCTATTAATATAATGTTAAATGTTTAGGTTATATACAACTTATATATATATATATATATATATATATATATATATATATATATATATACTTCTAAGGCATGTATGTTCTTGATCAGATGAGTGCTACAGAAATATATACGGGAGTAATGAAATGTCTGGAGAATGTGTGGAAGGAAAATCAGCTGTTTGATACCACAGTCAAGATTGATGACGAGTCTATTAAATGTCATCGACTCATACTATGGGCATGTTCTGATTTCTTTCAAGCTCTTTTTCGTTCAGGTATGAGAGAAGTCACAGAGAACTGTGTAGTTTTACGTGATATTTCCGTGTCTGTGTTTAAGTTGGTTCTAAAGGCGATATACAGTGGTGAAGATATTTTAACACTGGACAATTTCATTGAAGTTTGGCGAGCTGTTCATCAGTTACAGATAAAGTTTATGATAACAATTTGTGAGACATTTGCCACAAAATCGATATCAGCAACTACCTGGGAGAAAATTTACAAAACAGCAAAACTTTTAAATTCCGAAACTGTAATGGGTGATTTATACAATTTTATGCTGATAAACTTTGACAATGTTTCTTTAACTTCAACATTTTTAATCCTCTCTTTTGAAGAAGTTTTGGATTTGATAAAAAGCCAGGATCTTGTAGCCAGTAGAGAAGATTTAGTACTGGAAGCTGTGATCAAATGGGTTCAGTATATCACGCCTTCAAGTGAAAATGAAGAAACACGAGAAACCGATGACATTGTTGAGAATAAAAGTGACAAATCGAACACGGATATTGAAAAAGATGTTGATATTAAATCTGAAGATCAATTGATTAGTATATTATATAGAAAATCTAAACTGGCTGAGCTTTTAACAGCTGTTCGAACGTGTTTAGTAAGTCCAACTTTATTACGACATATATTCAAACTTGAATTAATTTCTGAAGACAAGGATGCAAGAGAAATCATTTTCAACGCTTTATCATACCATGTCCAAGATTTTAGAGATGGTCAATGGTCATCTGCAGCTATACACAGGTCTTGTTATGGGTACATACAGTTTGGAGTATGGGCTAACAGTGATGGCACAATTCGTGTTATTGGTGCAGGCAATGAAAAACGGTATACTCCATCAAAAAGTAATTATTTACAGCGGGAAGTTAAATTAGTCGTTTTTGACAATGATCTATACGCTACTGGAATACAAGCTGTTAACAATCAAAATGTCATGTGCCGTTTGCTTGTTTTTTCTGAGGATACTTGGGTGGAAGTCATGCAAATGCCAGGCAGAGATTTACTTTTGGTTTCGCATGGGCAATGTATTTACATTTTAAACAGAAGTGATAATGTTATGTATAACATCAAGCCCAAACAGAGGACACCTAAATTAATAAAGTTTTCCGATGCACCTGCGAAAGTTAATGTCAAGCATGCTATGAGTTTAGCCAATTATATTTTAATATTCTGCTCCGTTACACAAAACGGTGTAGATGAGACGGCAGTTTACACGTTGGACGTTCATACCAAAGTTTGGACCAGATTAGATAATCTGGAGGGTCCAGCAGAACAGCTGATTAGTTTCAGAAATGACCGCAACAATTACATTTTACAGACCAATGGCAGTTTGTGGATGATAGAATATAAACATTCTTTAAAAACAGTGAATTTTAAGTATATTGTTAAGTTATGGAACTTTGATAAGAAGTTGTACGGAGCATTAACCTACAGAGATAAGCTGCTAATTTTTGGTAATAATCCTACTAAGGATCCAAAAAATGAAAAAATATTGTATAATGTTTCTGATCATTTTTTAACTGTTAGACATTGGGGATCTGATGATAACTGTTCTAATTTTATTCCTGTGACTCTACCTAATCGATCTCTGCTGCCAGACACATAAACATTTTTTTAAAATCATTTAATTTTTTTTTAAATTTTAACTGTAATAACATTGGTAATCAAATGTTTTGTGTTTTCATCCCAATAATAAAGTGTGGCTTATATCGTTATAAATTGTACCAATCACACATTCAGATACACGTTTTACGTTGCAATTTACTATTAGGTTTTGTTCATTTTATAGTAGATATACTATTTAATTAATGTGATTATTCGTCAGAAAATATAGAAAGAGTTTTTACGTGCAATTTACTATAATCGTACAGCATTTGTGTAAAACTATGTTTACAATAAATTATAGGTTCTACACAGCCACTTCAAATATTAAACTGTAAGTTATTTTGAAAGTTGTTATAGTGAACTTTAGAAAATAAACAAACTGAGGGTGTTGTTGTATATATCAGTGCGTATGTAAGTTATCTGAGCGTATTTTTAAATACTTCGAAATACATTTTACATGTTAAAAAAATGTAGTAGCTTGAGTTTTGGAACATTTTAATTTTAAATTGTATCGCCACTGTAGACAAATTACAAGCATTCTGAATTTTTATTAAATCTACAAAAAAATTAATAATAAAACATAATAATAATAAAAAAAAACATGATTTGTGTCTAGTGTTTATGGGTGCATCTGTGTGCTATTTAAATTAGAATGTTAGCAGTAATTTAATACCATTCTAGTATCCAGAATCAAATAATGTGTTTCAATGTTATGCACACCGACCCACACACTGTCAACGGGTACATTCAGGATATTCTGCAGTTGCCGTTTTACTTTGGTGAACTACTTACTTCGATTAATAGTTAAATCAATTAAATATATATTTAATATTGGGTTTGTAGTAGGAAGATTTATTTTTCTCTGCTTTAAAAATCGCCACTTTTAAATCAAATTTAAATACGATTGGAGTTTAATAATTATTTTAAAATGTTTGACAGGTTTTAGGTTTGGATCGTTATAAAATGTAATTTTTTGTGTCTTCTTTGAGGTGTCTCATACCATGACATTATTATGTATACTCAACTCAATCCTTGTGAAGTTTATACAACACATACACTTTTAATTCGGGATAATTTATTCTTGGCTCGTGAAAACTACCACTTTACACAGCTTGTTACTAAAATTAGAACGTGGTTGCCAATAAATAAATCTCTACTGCACAACACGGCGTCAGTTTCAGTTTCTACACATTACAGCACTAGAAGGGATATGTGACTTGTCATTCAGTGTCACAAAAGTGAGTAGAACGTTTTAGCTGAACAATCATACCGCTTTCGCTTGTATAGGTAAGTTTATATATCATGCTTTATATGTGAATTACACACATACATTAGCGTAACTATCTTTAGTGACACAGCGAAAAATCTTTATTTTGAGACTTGGGTGTAGCGATTACGATTAATATTAAAATAACAAATATAAATATTACTAAATAAATACTAAATAATAAATATAATTATAATTTTAAACAACCTGATACCTTTAACTCAAATTAGTTGGACGGAGTGGGGGTGGGGTTGGGGAGTGGGTTGTTGGGATAGAAGGGGACAGTTATTTCTTAGTGACTATTCTTCCCTCTAACATGAAAGTGACCTTTACTTCTAGGGCTTCTATTCTTATAATGTTAAGACATTTTTAAGAAACTAACACTGAAAACACCTTATCAATATTAGCAGTTTAGATTAGTTTTGATGTTTAACACTAGTTGTATTATGATGGAGTGACTAGTGAGATTGGGTGAGAAATACCTTAGTAGTCCATGGTTTGATACGATAATCAATAGGATTAATGCTTTTAACTAGGAAAGATAGAAATACAAATTTGTGACGTGGATTGTCTATAACAAAAATATGTGAAAGCACGGAGATAGTGTATGTTAGAGTAGCCTCCCCTTGTAAGTTGTGTGCTAGTGGGACAAAGTGTGTGAACGAGGCAGTGTGTGAAGCAATGTGGTGTGGCGGCAACATCAAGTACCACTCATCATATTTTCTTCTTGTAATTCGTTCTTGTGGTTTATGATAATTATACACCCATGATACAGATTCTCGTTGTGGATTGTATTTATTTACAATTGTTACACCTGGCCCAAACGAGCCCAAAATACATAATAAGCCGAGTGTAACAAATGCAAATATGTAAATAACTAAATAACACATGCTGTGTATTTTTAGTGTTCATTTTACTAGGTTTTTTTTCTCCAAATAAGTAAATTTATACAACATTTTTAAGTTTTATAAATCAATACTACAATAAGATTGTTTACGAAAATGTGAGTGATTTTTGGAGTGAGGTCCAGTGAATTAGCTCCACAAAACAAAGTCGATATTCACATTTAACTTATCTCGCTCTAAATATTAGAAAATATAATTATTTCTGTTTAAATTATCTCCACAGTTTAATTTAAAAGATGAGTTCAGCTGAGATGTGTACTGGGATTGTGAAATGTCTAGGAGATTTCTGGTCTAAAAAACAGCTGCTTGATTTCACTGTTAAAATCGATGATGTATCAATCGAATGTCATCGATTCATCATGGAAGCTTGCTCGGATTACTTTGAAGCACTTTTTCGTTCAGGTATGAGGGAAGTCAAAGAGAACTGTGTTGTTCTACAAGATGTATCGGTCACTGTGTTTGAGTTGATTCTTAATACATTATACACTGGCATAAATAGTTTAACGTTAGACAATTTTATAGAGGTTTGGCAAGCTGTTCACCGGCTACAGATTCGTTTTATGGTTACATGTTGTGAAAATTTTGCTATCAATTTCATTTCAACTGAAACATGGGAAAACATTTACAAAACAGCAAATCTTATAGAATCCGAAAATGTTCTTGGAAAACTTTACCTATTTATGTTAAAAAACTTTGAACAAATATGTCAATCAACAACATTTTTAAAGCTTCAATTTAATGAGATTCGTGATTTGATCAAAAGTCAAGATCTGGTAGTCAGGAGAGAAGATGTGGTACTGGAGTCTGTTATTAACTGGGTCGATAATGCTCAGGATATTAATAGTAGCAATGACTTATCAATCACACCGATTAATGATGAAACCAAAACGAACGATTTGGAGAATGAAAACAGTTTGAAAAATAAAGTTACAGATGAAGAAAGCTTGTGTTCTGGATTTTTAAATTTAAATAGCGAGCAACATCCGGATAAGACATTTGTCAGTAGCTGCTCTACCAGAAAAGAAAACCTGACTGGGCTTCTAAATCTGGTGAGAACATGTCTTGTAAATCCCACAGTTCTATCTCGTGTCTACAAGCTGAAACTAATTACAGAAAATGAAGATGCAAGAAACATAATTTTTAACCCGTGTCTATATCACGTAATAGATTATAGACACGGACAGTGGCATTCGGCTGCCGTCCATCGACATTGTGGTGAATATTATCATTGTGGAGTGTATGCAAATAGCAAAGGTGATTTGAAAGCATTGAACTCGGAAGACGAAGTATGGTACGGCATCAACAAATCCGCGCTTTTACAGCGAGCTATTCAATTGGTTGCTTTTGACAATGAGTTGTATGGTATTGGTGTGCAATCTGTTGATAGTCAGGGTGTTGTATGTCGATTGTGCGTGCTGTGTAACGATACTTGGGTTGAAGTTGTACAAATGCCAACTTGGAATGTGCTGTTAGTCTCACATGGGCATATTATTTTCGTTTTTAATAAAGACGATCGTATAATATACACTGTAAATCCTAAGACAAAACAATTGGACACATTCACAGATTATTCTGAAATAATTGATATCCAGCATGTGATGACAGTGGAACATTTTATTTTAGTGTTTGAATCTGTCGCCCAAAATGGTCTAGATGAAACAGCCGTTCATTTGTTGGATATTAATTCAAATGTTTGGACACGTTTGAATAATATTGATGGACCAGCGACGCAGATAATTAGTTTTAACAATGACCAAAACATTTACATCTTGCAGACGAATGGAAGTTTGTGGACGGTAAAACTCGTCAGGAATAGTATTGAATTTAAGTTTATAACAAAAATGTGGGATTTTGAAAAAAAGCTATTCGGTGCCCTGACCTACAATAACAAAGTTATTATTTTTGGAAACAGTCCGTTAAGTGATCCAACAAATGCGTTACATACTGTTTATGGTAACTTTAAAAAATTTAAACACTGGGGTGTTAAAAATTATTGTTCAAATTTTATCCCAATTACCTTAAAAAAGAAATGTTTGCTTCCCTTAGCAACGGCAACAATATTAAACCAAATAGATTAAAATGGTAATCATTCTTACAAATACTTTTAAACTCATTAAATTGAAATTCTATTTACATATTCGTTGAGCATTAGGGCACAAGACTTCAACATCGATAGTCCCTTTTAGAGTTTACTGAATTTGTCAAAGGTATCCAAGTTCACATAACTGATGAAAACCTAATTTAAGTTTGAGAAATTAGAGGCGGTTAGGCATAAAACTTGCAGCACTGTCTGTTTAGATGTCCAATTAAGCGCCAGTTCCAGAAATGTAACTTAAATTAAACGTAATGTTTTTGATGAATTAGTTATATAAATAAAAGTATATGTAAAATAATCAATAGACAACCATTCTTAATTCACTCAATAGATGTTTTATTAATTGTAAATGTGTGTAATTAATTATACATGTGTTTAATTAAGAGATTGTTACTGTTTCTGTTTGTAAATAACAAAGTTTAGAAAAAAAAATAATGTAACGTTATTTGTTGGTTGATATATTTTTGTTTTAAAAAAATAATACAACATTTTAAAATAAAACTTTGTTGTTGATTACAAAAATCTAATTTGTAAAAGCCATGTATATGTATATATATATATATATATAAATTAATACTCTTACATAGTGTAACTCTCGGAATAGCTACACGTTATTTTACAAACCATTGAAACAGTCTATTAAAACTGAAATAAATATTTATATGTAAACGGTGATAACGTTTCTTTTACGTACATATTATATATCATAGTTCCAGACGTATTCTAACATTTCATTAAATTCGTAATAAAGATGTTCTCATCTGATTTTTTTGCATTCGTTGTTTTTTTTTTTTATATTTAGACACAAATATAAGGATATTTTAAGATCGAAACACTTGCCTTGTTATATGTTGGAGTAGTCAATCTGTAAAACTAAATTAAATTAAAACCACACCAATGAACACATACAAAAATAATACAGCACTCCACATAAGCCTAGTTAAACACGCAAACATACTTGTATTTTAAATTGAAACTCAGATTTTAAACTGCAATTAATGTCAAAGGCTGCCTGGTTAGTTGAATGGTTATCTGGTTTTCTAGTTGTAATCAAATCTTTTAATACAATCTTGATCCGTTTCCAAGTTCATAAATTCAATAAAAAAAACGAGAGATAAGTGAAAGCTATCTCTAAATTAGTCTAACAAGATCATGATATTGAATGTTGAATCCGTGTGCCAACCACCAATGATGAAAAATAGGAGATAATTATTATCCTGAAGATTAAATAGTTGGCGATCTATTTATAATGTTTATAAACGACCAGCAACGGGCAGGGATAGAAGCAAGAGCGAGGATAGCCCGGGGTCAAATCGCGTACGGCCCCTGGCTCGGGTTAATCATCGAATGCCGTGTGCCGCCTAGTCAATATCGTAGAATGCTCCTTAAAACTAACGTAGGTGCTATGGTACGCGCCTGATTGAATTTAGTGAGCGACTATAACGCCCCATCGTATCAAGTGTCTATCGCACTGGTTAGAACGAACGTAAGCGTCATGAATTATATGCTATTGGGACTAAAATCCGATATTCCGCTAATGCAGTTTGCCTTATGCTTTATTTTTCTAAATAGAAGTGATAAAGCTAGTTACAGTATAAACCAAAACAGAAATTTCCAAACTTTAATAATGTTTCTGAAATTCCTAATGAAGTTTAAGTCAAATATGTTATAACGTTTTAAATCAATGTGCACACTGCAAATAAAATATATTTTCCAAAATTAAAAAAAAAATTGTTTTAATTCGATTAATTTTAATGACTTGAAAATAATAAATAGAGGAAAAAAACGTAGGTTAACTTTTATGTTAGAATAATATGTTGTTCGAACACACCAAGCTCCAATGCGTGTGACAGCATTCATCAAATACAATTTAATTACAAGTACATCACTTTCAGTATTCCTATACGCGGCTGGCTTTTATTTACCTCTTTATTGTACAACCAGTAATATTGCCGTTGCTAAAACAAATATCTCATCAGCAAAGAAGCAGTTGCATTTTCTACTGGAGAATACAATTCCAAGAATAAAACTGATTTTTTTTTACTGCAGCAGGGTTAGCTACTCATACAAAGCATGTTCATCTCGCTTCGTTGTTAGGGTAAGTCTGTTTGAATTTGTATTATTCTTAAAATCTAAACTTCACTTAGGGTACACTTTCTTCTCCCACGAGAAAAATTCGGTAGGTTTCTGTATAAAGAGTTTTAATGGAAACAAAAGGAGTTACGCACTATCAAGCTTGTTATTTCATGCATAATATACAACTCATTTTAAAAAGTAATTGAACTTTCAGTATGATTAGTCACATTCAATGCAAATATTTTTTTTGTTTTTATGCAATGATTACACAATAACAAAGGATAAAAGCCTGAAGGGATGTATGCAGAATTATTTAGATTTATGTTCGTTATTTGGTTAAATAAATACGTTAGTGAATTAATATTGTGAACATGTTTTTACTAGATTTGTTGAACGCTTGTGAGACCTACTTGATCAATAGAAGTGCTGCTTTATAATGATTTTACGGATCGATTTTGTGTTGATCGAAAGTCATTGATTTATCGATTTAGCGATATAGCGCGTAGTAATATATTATAACCCATTTCCCATTGAGAGAAGTGACTTAGGCCTGTAAACATGTTCTTATCTCTGTTCAAGTTGTATTTTTCATACACCGCACCTTAAGGAAGGTATTATAAAAGACTGAACGAACATGATATATATATATATATATATATATATATATATATATATATATATATATATATATATAACATGTTTATTAAATTTGTAAATCAAATACTTATAAGCAGAGAGACAAGCATTATAGGTTTTAGTATTGTGAATATCTAGTCACTATCTTAAAGCTGTATTTTTTTATTATGTAATTATGTATCTATTTATTGATTTTTTTAAGCTTCTAAGAATGAAGTCTTCGAAGGTCTGTTTAGAGATTGTAACTTGTCTGGAGAACTTTTGGTCACAAGAACAACTATTTGACCTAACCGTTCTAATCGATGGCGAATCAATTCCATGTCATCGTTTTCTATTGTGTGCATGTTCGGATTTCTTTCAAGCTGTTTACCGTTCCGGAATGAGAGAGGTAAAAGATAACTGTGTTGTGTTAAAAGACATTTCGGCTCCTGTGTTTAATTTAATTCTAAAGGAGATTTACACAGGTGTGGATATTTTAACTGTAGATAACTTGATCCAAGTTTGGCGAGCCGTTCATCAGTTACAGATTCCGTTTATGGTCAAGTTTTGTGAAGATTTTGCAATGAGCTCCTTGTCAAGTTATACATGGGAAGCTATTCATCAAACAGCATACCTACTAGATTCCGAATCTGTTATTTTAGGGTTGCATACATATATGCTTAGAAACTTTGATCTAGTTTGCATAACTCCAACGTTCTTGAAACTTCCTTATGAGAAAGTTAAAGAGTTTGTTGCAAGCCAAGATCTCGTTGTTAGTTCGGAGGACGTGGTTTTAGAATCCGTGCAAAAATGGACCGAATGGGATCTTAGCAACGAGAAAAAGCAAAAGAAATGTAAAAAACATAAACAAAAGATAGGAACAGCAAACACAATAAGCGATGAACAACGCAGCGATATGAGAAAACAGAAATTTACAGATCTGTTGAAGTTGGTGAGAACGTGTCTTGTAAATCCAACAGTACTCATGAATATTTATAATAGTAAATTAATTTCTAAGAATAATGACGCGAGAGACATAATTGTTAATGCTTTGTCTTATCGTGTCCTCGATAACAGACATGGGCATTGGCCGTCATCGGCCATACACAGAGAATGCAGTGAGTATTCAAACTTTGGTGTTTATGCCTGTGACAATGGACAGTTTAAAGTGCTGAAAATGTCTAATAAAAAAAGGCATACGGTTATTTATGATAACAGTAATTTACGTTATAATGTGAAGCTAGTTGCTTTCGATAGTGAAATGTATGCCATAGGACTAGACGCGGTGGTAAATGTCGCACGGAGACGTTGTCGAATGTTTGTGTTGTGTGATGAAAGATGGACGCAGCTGATTGATATGCCGAGCAACGATGTACTTCTAGCTGCACATGGAAAGTTTATTTACATTTTTGATAGAATTAACAGAGAGGTTTATAATATTAATCCTAAATCGGTTACCTTGAAATTAATTATATACAACGAGTTTCCAGAAAACGCATCCGTCAGACACGCTTCAGTTTTTGAAAATTTTATTTTATTATTTTGCGCTGAAACAAACAATGGCGTTGCTGAGACTGCTATATATAGGAATAGTATTCCGTCCAGCGTTTGGACCAGATTAGACAATTTAGATGGGCCAGCAGATAATATAATCACTTTCAGAAATGACACAGACTGCTTTATTCTCCAGGCAAACGGTAACTTATGGAAAATATCGAATGTAGAATCTCGAAGAAAAATTGACTTTACATTTATTCTTAAACTGTGGGGTCAATGTAACCTATTACAGGGTGCTATACCCTACAATGATAAACTTGTCATTGCATTTGGTTCCCATAGAACACTGCCGATGAAAAATTGGCTGCCATCAGTTCCTGAATACTTTACCAGAATAGAACAAATCGTATTTGATGATATAGTTTCTAACTTCATACCGATTGTATTACCAAATGAATATCTGCGTGATTATTAGAATTGTGAGTATAGTTTCTAGCTAATAAATACATTGTATTTTTTTTAATTTGATTTTGCTTGACTATTATTGTCTTTAGAGTAATATTATTTTTCCTGATATGTATGTATATTTTTGTCTCTAGACAATATACTTTCTAAATATGTTTAAATATGATTCTTATAATACAATACGCCATTTTAAACTGCTAACATGAGCGATATGGTCTAATTCACGGGTTCCCAACCTGGGGGTCGCGAATGCCTTTCTGGGGGGCGCCAACTGATATACTAAACCTTAGTAATGAGAAACAAAACATAAATATTTAGAAAAATATCTGAAATTTGGCTTTACTAACATCACTGGAAATGGAATAGGGAAGAGGCCTTGCGTACTATACAAAATTGTTCTCAGTCACGAGTTTATGAAATCTCCAAAACTTAAACGTCATTTGAGATATGGAGGTCTTTCGTCGGCATGAAGCTAGTTGCAAACGTCAGAGACTTGATCGAACAGGAAGTTTTCACCAAGGAAACACAGCATTAGTGCAAGCATCAAATGATGGTGCGATAGAAATTGCCAAGCAAAAAAAAAAGCACAATAGGAGAACATCTCATCAAACGCTGCATGTTGAAGATGGTGAAGTTAATTCTTGGGAATTCCAGTGCAGTAAAGATGCAACAAATATCTCTGCCTAGTAATACTAATAAATAAAAATGTTATAATGAAATCAAGCTTTAAACCGTTGTTTGCTTTTCAAGTTGATAAATCAACAGACGTGAGTTCGTGTTCGCTGTTGCTAGTCATATATTCATTCATATGTTAGCAAGGAAGAGTTGCTATTTTGTGAAGATAGCATGGAGAAAATGAATGCGTTTTATAAAACTGGATGATTAAAATGGGTTAAAACGGCTGTGGGGGTTTGTACGAATGGTGTGCCATCTATGTTTAGGTCAAAGTCGGGCTTTCAGAAAACAGAAAATATTTAGCTCCCTAACCACTGCCCTCGCCATCAAGACTCCATTGGTTGAAAAAGTCATAATTTATATTAAATCTGGAGCCTGCAAAGAACTTAGCAAATACAGGATTAAAGATCACGAGGTTCGGCTTTTCTACACTACAGTACGCTGGCTGTCAAACGAAATGTTGTGCATCGTGTTTTTGAATTGAAATCTGAAATAAAACTGTTCTTGGAAGTGCAAACGAATCAAAACCTTTTAGTATACTTAAAACGACATAGAGTAGTTGGAGAGCGTATCATACCTAGCAGATATATTCGAACATCAACATAAGCTTAAGCCGAAGCTTCAGGAAAAATGAAAGAATATTATCACTTTCCATGATAATCTCGGGGCATTTTTATCAAAGCTGCAAAATTGGCGAAGGAAATAAATCTAAGAAATATTGTAAAATTGAGAAACTCTGCAGTGTGGTAGATGAATCTGATAGTGAGATAATTAAATTTTTGAAAGAAGCAATTTCTGGGCATCTTGAATCTCTTGTAAACGAACTGCAGCGCTATTTCTATGAGCTGAAAAAAAGAAGAATCTGCATTGACACATTACCCATTCTCTGCTTCCTTTGATTTTGCCAGCGTTCCCGATGAATTAGAAGATGAATTCTTTGATTTGCAGAATGATTTCGCGTAATATGAAAAACTGCACACAATTTTGGTGTAGTATTCACCATTCATACCCAAACGTAAAATTGATTGACTTTTCGAGAATATATTTTCAACACTATTCTCCGATTAAAAACATAATTAAGAAATAAATTGAATGTTGATGATGACATAGGTTGGCATTAACAAAAACGTAACCGCGAATGTTTAGTAAATAGGATGCAATTTTACTCATGGTATTACAACAGATATCAAGAGTAGTTCATATTGAAAGTCTACTAGCAAATCTTATTTTAGTGCTTGTTAATTTCCATACTAATTTCGGCTTTTTAATTCTATGGGGGCGCGGGCCACATACATTTTATAAAAGGGGGTCGCCACTCGAAAAGGTTTGGGAACCACTGGTCTAATTCAAAGATATAAAATGTAAGTTTCATGACTCTATTCCTTATCACCGTTTGTAGAAACATTTTTTTCAAACAGTTAATAAAATATTTAAGACTGACAATTAAGTTAACATTAAAAAGAAATAAAATAATTGCGCGCAATAACAGTTTTGATATCCGTAATGTGTTTCTTGAAGCATGTTTTACTGTATTTTTGTATTTCCAACGAAACGTTTAAAAAGCGTCTGTGTAATAAAAAAATGTCTGATCTTTTCTTAGTCTTAATAAAATTCTAATAAGGATGTTTTTGTTTATCCTATGTTTGTAATTTTCAGCTAAAGTTAAAGACCTATTTAAAACATTATTAAAGCTGTATAGTGTTTCATGACTTTCGTAGAATTATTGTCATTTTTAGATTTTGAAGGGTTATATCATGTCTTTAATTCATAATTAATTTATAATTTTGTCGAACTTAAACCTTAGATACATTTTTATAATGCCAGGCTAAATAAAATGTTTTGGTTTTTTTTATTTCAACACGTTCTGTGATATATGTATTATATTATTAGTTGCAAATTTGTATTTAATTTATAAAACATTATTTTTGTTATATGCTAAGAAAATATCTTAATAACAGACTTTAATTATTATATGTTTAAAGCCAAAAATTAATTTATAACACTTGTGACATATAATTCGTAAATTCTTTGTAGAATTTGCCAAAAATCCAAATTGTTTAAAATGGATCTGGTGTATATAAGAGCAACATTTTGAAAATTATTTAAAAGCATTGAAAATATAAATCTATGAGACCTCCATGTTCATTAAAAGTAGTTAATGAATAGATAAGATTGTCATTTTCATTCTCTTTCTAAAAATTTATTTAATAAAATTTTAATATATATATAATTTAATTCTTTAGTTGTACTTCTAAATATGTGTTTAGACATTCACATTGCAATTATAAAGTAAGAATATAGCCTACTTTAGCTAACAAATTATTATCTTTTAAAATAATTCGCTTGGTATGGATTCACTTACAAAATATTATTAAATCGAATAAAAGGGAGGTAAGTTTTGATTACTTTTTTAAAAAAAAACACATATTAAGTTACTTCCCTTATAGCCTATTTACAAGTAATTAATTTTAGCATGATACTGTATTTAGAGACCCAGCTCTAAAGGGTACCTGACTTACCATAGGGAAAAAATGGCGCACTGACGAGCGTATCCCCTCGTATACCGAGGTTATTGAAACAGGGATATTAATCTTTATCTGCTCCTTGTGTCTTGGGCATGAACTGTAAAAAGTCAGGCGCTTATTGGCTTACCTACCACGCGTTTAAATCAGTTGCGGAACTAGAAAAAAAGGGCCACTCCGCAAAAAAATTTATTGAGCCCCCCACCCCCCCCCCGTAAATATATATATATATATATA
Organism: Physella acuta; assembly: GCF_028476545.2. Classification (NCBI taxonomy): domain Eukaryota; kingdom Metazoa; phylum Mollusca; class Gastropoda; family Physidae; genus Physella; species Physella acuta. The sequence goes on along the minus strand of NW_026732099.1, from coordinate 529,824 downwards.
TATATATATATATATATATATATATATATATATATATATATATATATATATATATATATATATATATACAAACACGAAATACGAACATGTTATAGCCTACTCATTGCTGGCCTGTTCGCGCTTTGAAAAAAAAATGTTTTTATTTTTAATTAAAACAAGTTACTACGTCATGTCATATGTGTAAGTGCATTGGTGTTTTGAGAAAATAGTTTTTTTTTATCTATGCTATAGGGCCTCCAAACATTTAGTAAGCCAAAAGAATATAAAATGTGAAAATTTTGTAGAAGTAATGGTGTCTTGTGTTTTGATTATTTTTATGGTTTTTTTTTTGGTATTTATATTATTAATGTAGAATACATTTCTTTTTTGTACAATGTCATTCTTTAGTAAGTACTTTATAAATAAACCGGGAGTGATCTCCCCTAAACTTTCTCGAATATTCTAATATAACACTACGGGGGATGGCAACTCGGGATATAGACTTCTAGACATGATTTTTAATCCATATTAAATACTCAAACTTTTAAAAATAGAATATAATCTCGTAGAAAAAAGAAATGCACACCAAGTGAACGCTAAATAAAGATGTGCATAATAGTGCGCAATATTATTAGTTTTTTACTTTCTCGTATATACGAAGTATAGAGAAAGTCTTGTAATCGTGCAAAAAAAAATCGAGATTTTTGCAAATCTCGACGTTTTGCATCTCACTGATACGGAAAAACATAATTTTGCAATCTTGTCCGTATGTCTGTGTGTGTGTGTGTGTGTGTGTGTGTGTGTCCGTGTGTAAACACGATAACTTGAGTACCGTTACAGCTAGGTTGATGAAATTTCATATATAAGTATTTAATCAAAATCGTAGATCCGTATCAACTTTTGAGCGATTTCCGATAACCGGAAGTGGTACTTTTCCTACTTTGAATTTTTCAAAAGCCTATAACTTGAGTACTATTTCAGATAGACTTTCTCTATACTTCGTATATACGAGAAAGTAAAAATGATAAGTAAGAGAAGTAATTGCTTTTAATGTGTTTAGTACAAATCTATTAAAAGGAGCTTATGATAACCCCTATTTGACTATTTAAAAAAGGAAATAAGTCATGGAAGTGGTTTGAACGTTTGCTTATCTTTGTTAATTTTAATGAACCTTTATTTGAGTGGCTGCCGGTCACGTGACCAGGTTATTTACTATCAGCTTCCCCGCACTACCGATTAAGACTTAACAGTGATGGATTTTATAATTCAACTAGCTTCTAGATTATTTAGGTTTAGTTTATATTCAACTATTAAAACATTTAGCTGCCACAAAATAGAATCTAGATCTAGGTTCTAACACCAGTCTAGATTCTAGACTAGTTCTAGATTTAACGACATCGTTGTCCGCTCAGAACAACTTTGTGAATGGGTTTTGTTTTGTATTTCATCTAATCTAAAATCTAGATTATTTACATCTAGATCACATTTAGCGCTTAAATGTAGTAATTTTGTTCAAGTAAAATAGTACTAAACAGTTGAAAATGGGTTAGATCAATATTAAATATGATTTTTGTCCTGAGTGTTAGATTTAGATCTAGAGATCTAGTTAGTTGCAAGTTCCTGTGACAAAACAATGTAGAAACCAAATCAATTAACAATGTTTGTTCAATTTATTGTCTTTGTTATTTCTCTGTATACTTAGAATAAAGTAGACTTTTTTGTAATTTACTTGGTATGCTGTAGATAGTACGTCTATGTATTTACTGACATAAACAAAGGGCATTCATATTTTGTTGGTAACCTGCAGCCAAGTATAATGTGGATTATGGTGCATACACTTATTGAACTTTCTTTTATAATTATATACAGTTCAGACAAGCACTTTAACAATTCAAATAAAGTGATTATGATGAAAACTACTTCAACTTCAAGAAATTGTGTCTTCTTGTAAATGTTAAAGCTATTGGGGATTGCGCATATACTATAACAAAGCAAGACAATACCCTACAAATAAAAATCTGACAAATAAAATTTACATAGATTCCCTATTTGCAATGAACATAGGTTTGTTAATGATATTATAGCAAACAGTTGGCACGGTTATAAGAAAACAACTGAAATTGAACATATGTGGGTTTTATTTTTAATGAGATTAGAACAGTTAAATACTCAAAGCAATAATCTTTTCGGTTGAAGTCATGCAAAGTTGGCAAAAGCTGCAAAATGTGTTTAACCTGGTGGATGGTGTGATAGTCCTTTAAGATACTTGTGTGAACCATCTAAAACCTGTTCAAAAGAGCAATAAAAATTGCATGAGCATCTTATTTAACATACTACTAATACATAAAGTGATATTTGAAGTGGATTGAGATCTTATAATTCTAGACAGATAATACAACAGACAAGGAAGCCATTTTATGTACGCCTTGTTTATTCTGTATCGGAAAAGGAAAACATAACATGCAAGGGACATCACTCAAACATTATAAGACTAATACAAGAACAATGAGTTCCCCCCAAAATAAAGCTTAATATATTACAATATTAATTATATAATTAAAGTTAAGCTTTATCTAGATATCTAGATCTTTCTTTTATAAAGCAGGCTACAGTTAATATTCTATTATTGATCTACAAGGATTGCTGTATTACCATAGTACTAGATCTAGTAGAAATCTAAATCTATAGATTCTATTTAAAAATTTACTATATTTATTTTTTATTTAGGCCTACAATGTCAATATCTGCAAACTTATGTTAGTCTAGAATTATAATACTAACTTTTTACCAAAGGTTTCAGTAAATTATTAGATTAAATTTTAAATAATAATGTAATCTAGATTCTCTAGATCTAGACTGTCCTTGATCTAGATTCTAGATCTAGATCTAGAATCTAGCTGTGAAGTGGAAGATCTAGTCTCTAGTCTAGATCTAAAATCTAAAGTATGAATCTAGACTCAGTCTAGAATCTGAGAAGATTCTAGATCTATTAATTAACAATTATAGAATCTAGATCTAGATCAATTTTTATAAATGTAGGCTTACATGGAGCCGATCAAAACTAGATATCTAAATTATCTAGATCTAGAATCTAGACGCAGTAGTATAGGCTAGTAGAGTAGTAGTAGATCTAGATCTAGTATCGGTATTATTATACTATTGCTAGAAAATAAAAAAAATAATTACCTTTTAATTTTTCTAACCTTCACAGAATAACATTTGCTTCGTTTCAGCTTTTGGGATTGCTTTCATGTTAGATTTGTAGGCATTCTAGAGTGCTAGATCGAGATTCTACTTGAAACCTTGTCTGTGTCGTCCTCGGTCGAGCAGAGCCGGCGATTTAAATTTTATTAATTAAATCTACTTTGATAACTTGTTTTATCATGACTTGTGTGCAGATCTGTTTACACATTTATGTGCAGTGTTAAAAATAACTTAGAGTATTAGAAAATATTGAGAAACAGCTTAAAAACACCGTCGATGTGACAATGGAAATATAGTGGGTATTGGCCATGTTTACAAAATAACTCTCCGGATCACGTGACGCGGAAGCAAAATAGTGTAAATGTCCATTGTACTAGTAGGAGAGAGAGGATTCGGCTTTCACAGTGGTTTAAAAACAAAGGGAAAGAGATATACAAAAGCGTGGGGTGGTGTCTATAGAATAAATATAATCAAACCGCAGCTACGGTAATCGTTATACAAAACAACCATTAGTTCAAAAATGCACGAAAATTAGATTTTGTCGGCCTTTTGTCTTGTCGGCCTTTTGTCTTGTCGGCCTTTTGTCCATGTCGGCATATGTCCCATCACCACGATTCAGAAGATAATCACTTTACACAAAGCCTATTATTTTCTTGGTCAATAATTATTCAACTACTATTCTCGTATAAATAAACATAAAACTATCCTTGATATCGACATTACACGAAGTATCTCTCACGTTCTCCCTAGTCCGAACTATCTAGCTTGCATACCATAACAACCCGTTCCTATGGCAAAACTTCACTCTCTTTCATCCGCGTCATCAAACATGCATTCGTCATATCTAGTAAAAAATCCAGTAGTGGCCAAGGGGCCTACGACGAATTCCCGAAAACAAAAGCCCGATTTAGAATGTCTATTTTAACATTATAATTTATGATGTAATGCTCACATGTGTCCCTTCAAACGACCTTCGGGCAAGTGGCTTTCCGAGATTGGTCGCATTCGGGCAAGTGTCCGTTCAGGCATTTGTCGTATTCCGACAAGTATCCATTCGCACATTTGTCTCATTCGGGAAAGTGTCCATTCGGTCTTTTGTCGTATTTGGGCAAGTGTGAAATCGGGTATTTGTCGCATTCGGATAAGTGTCTTTCAGAAAACTTGCGGGTCCCTTGGCCACGTAGTCGACCTGCGACTGTCATGATGGTAAAATGTGTGAATTCTTTACCTTAATCCCTTTATGTGGAGCAAAAAATATAAATTAGTGGTAAAACAAATACAATTTTCAATAGCATTTTCAGAAAAATGGTCCCTTTTTCTGTTAAAGTACTAAAGTTGTTTTTGAAAAGTCGGTAGGAAAAATGAAAATCATGTAGCTACTTAATAAATAAGTTTGTCATTCATGTTTTTATATTATTTCTCCAGTAAATAGTTATTATTAAAGTTATAACTCCGTTCAATGATTAGACCTCCAAGTAATTTTTCAATAAACTAAACCTCGGCTTATTTTTGTAGTCTAATTTTGTTCACATTGCTTAGTTAAATGGTTTTTTGTCTTATCTGACAGGTGGTACTTTATTAATGAACTACAACACATTTTTATAATCTATTTAGATTTAACATTAACAAAACAAAAACGACGATATATCGTGTTAGTGTGTTCTTTAACTATATACACCTTTCATGAATAATATCAACTTTATTTAGATATAGGAGAATAGAGGATGGGGTGGGGGAGGTTAGCCAGCTTATTTTTACAAGCCTAACAATGTGCATACACATTAATGATCATTGCAAGAATGCAGATTTATTTCCACTTTGCAGTCAGCTTATTCGAGCCCTTAATAAAGAATAAATCTCCACGAAAAAAACGTTGTTGTGTTCTCTCAATTATTTAGATTTTTAATGTTGTTATTGATTACATAGTTACATGGTATTGTTGTGAAGAACGGCTGTTAAGATACTAAGTGTGAGAATGCAAAACTAGTACGATTATCTCTTTAGCCTGCGTAGTTGTATAGGGAGAAGATCTGGGTGCCTACCAGTGCCTAACCAAGGATGAAATGCAGAACAATCAGACACTGAAACAGACACGACATTTTATTATCTGACCGAGGAAGCGTGTCGAATTTAATTTCAAGACTTACTCCCTGAGAATAATGAGGACTTTAAAATATACAGCAACAACATCAAGACAGCTTTTGATAAGTGGTTCGAAGCATCCCGGCTAGGGCCAACTGTGCAAAACTTGAAAGAATGTATCCTGGTTAATAAAGTACTAACTTAAGTGGACAAAGGTGTGTTTAGTTATCTACATGAACGAAAACCGAGAACCCTGGATACTGTGACAGACCTTTGTCAGAAATATCAGCCGGCTCACCCTGACAGACCCATTAGGAAAATGCAGGACCATAATATCTTTACTGCACAAGCCCAGAATGTCAACAGGGACAGATAGTCCTTTGGAGAGGGTAGCCGTCACATGGAGACTAACATAAATAGAAGGAACCCTATACCAGAACAGAGATATTGTTCCCGATGTAGACAGTCAAGACACACAACTACAAGCTGCAGATATAGAGGGGCAAATATGGACAGGACCATTCAATGTTTTGAGTGTCAAGGATTTAGTCACTTTAAGAGAGACTGTCCAAGTGGGAAGGGGGGTATGTCCTCCAGGGGTATTAATCTCCTTAATAGTGGTAGATGACTATCATTGGTTCTAAACAGTAGTAACAAATACTAGACTGGGTACTATACAGTGCTGAGTAAGGGATAGAATTGTGAGGACACTTAGGGATACTGGGGCAAATGTTTGTGGGGTTAAAAGGAATTTTGTACAATCGCATCAATATACACAGAGAGGAGAGTAAGGGTATAAGGGTTTGGTTGAATCGTTCACTCGTGGCCCATCGCAGTTATCAATATTAAGACACCTTAATTTACGGGTAGCGTTAGGGCTGCAATTTTCACTAAAGGACCATGTGATTTTATTCCGGGGATTATAAAAGTGATATCTGATCGATGTGATAACCAGATTTCAGAATGGATGACTAGACATCACCTAAACATGGTGTAGACTTGGGAACTAACTAGGAAGGAAATGGGAGCTATGAAAATTTATAGTGACATTAGTGAGAAAAAGATAATAGAAGAATCATCAACCGTCCAAAAATCATTGAATAATGCTAGTCTGTGGACCCCTACACAATTTCAAGAGGAACAGATGTATGACCCTAGCTTAGCAAATCATTTAGACTAGCTAAGATAACCTCTAGAAATTTCTCTAAAACCACAGAACATGGACTTGTTGTTAAAGATAGTACGCTAATGAGAATCTTTAGAGACCAAACCAAGGAATGCAAACAATTGGTGATACCACACAGATATAGAAACATCATATTCAATCAGGCTCACGATCTGTGTCTTGCTGGACACATGGGTAGGAGGGAAAAAAAGCAGAAAGTTCAGTCAGCAATTTATTGGCCTATAACCGATAGGGATATATCAGGATACAAACAATATTTTAGGGTCTGCATGAATAAAACTAGAACGCCCAGTTGGCACCTATACAGACAACTTATTTGGTTTGCAGGCCATTCGAAAATATAGCAATAGATATAATTGAACCGTTACAACCATATTCTGCCAGGGGACATAGGTTTGTCTTGACCGTTGTCAATTTTGCTACGAGATGGCCTGAAGCATTCCCTCTCAAAAATACAACTTATGGGGACATTGTGAAATGTTTCATACAGGTGTTTTCGAGAACTAGAATCCCTGATACAATACTATCGGATAAGGGAACCGAGTTCACATAAGAAATTACTAGGCAAATTGCGTGCTTGATGGGGATCAAACATACCTTCAATATCTCATACCATCCCCAAAGGAATGGTATAGGTAAACGCCTGATGGCACGATAAGTTTAATGATGGGTATTATACGTAAGGGAAATGCTAACGAAAGGTATGTTGAACGCATGGAATGATGACGCATAGTGTAAAAGTGACATTTTTGTGTAGAGACCGGTTGCTGGGTATTGTATGTGAGTAAGTCTGATTTTTTAGTCTTTGTGAAAGGGTGCACATGTGTCCAGTAACAGGATGAAAATAAGAAGTGGAGAAATCTTTTCATCTTGTTGATTAGTCGTCACCTGTGTTGTCTGGATGAATAATTGTATAATGCTTGCCCACGGTTAAAATATCTTCATATGGTAGTGGGATTCAAATATGGTATTGAATCGGACTGCTCTAACCTCTCACATAGCTTAACAAATCGCACGTTTCACAATCTATAACGTTGACATCTTGTGGTAAATTTAACTTTAGCTCACGTCTACATACACAACGTAATTTGATATGAGTAGGATTAATGACTAACTGCAGGAGTCGAATGTAGATGTTAATCAACACACAGCATCTGATAAATCAATAAAACAAATCACACGAGCTAGTTGGGGTATAATTGGTTTCCTATACCACGAGGGTCATGTATACTCTTCGTTAGTATTATAATCTTCATATCTTGACTCGAAGAATCACCTACATTCCCTGTATTAGAATGATATTATATTCCTTGCTGTTAATTATCACCGATTGCATACGTGTGAACATATTGTAGTGATGACTAAGCTTGTTTACAACAACCAATAGAAATTGTTCACGTTTGATAGCTAATGTTATCCTACAAAAAAACTGTTCCATGGTATGCCTACAATACACCAAAACTGTTTGCTTTAAAGCAAGTGAAAAATCGTATTCAACCTTATATATTTTACGGGTTTATTTTGCACTAATTCACTTTTTGAACTTCAAATCATTTTCTAAGGATAACGTAGTTTAAAATTATATGTATTTGTTTAGAGTTTTATGGAAAATGATAGATTAATTTTATAACTAATACGTAGTTGTTTTATGAATAAAGTAATAATGTAGTAATAAAGTAATAATCGGTAATTAGTTCAGAATTATTAATCTTCGCTTTAAAAATAACACATGAAAATTATATTCTTCAGTTGGTTGTAGCTCATGAAAATGAAACTTTTGCTTCTTATTATGGTATGTTTTGCAGTTCTCGTGACTACAACAGAAAGGTGGGCAATCTTGATTTTTGTTTCTTTAAAAAATACAAAAATAAAATATATATAAATGTATAATTCAGAGCTTAACCCAAGTATCTTCCTTTAAAAAGTTTTTGTTTCAAAACTGGTTTACGTTCTAATATTAAATTCATGTACTTTCAAGTTTAAACAATTGTGAGAAAATATAAAAAATGTATTTTTCACGCACAAACAAAAAAAAACACCAATTCACCGACTTCTAAATCACATTCTGTTTATCTAACTAAACATATATCTCCCCATGTTTACTTCTACCCAAACAGCTGCCATTGTGGTAAGACAATGTTTCGATGCATCAATCAATCTTATTGTTGCGATAAATACAATTGCATATTTGGGTAAATAGCTTTTTTTTTTCATTGTTTAAAATTATTCAACTGTAATTTGGAACACATATTTTAAGATTTCAATCAGAGGCTTAACCGCGCATAAACAGTTGACACGTATACTTAATTGTGTTAGCAGGGATCCCTTCCAAAATTAAAAAAAAAGAACGAAGAAGAAAACATTAAAAAGACTCAACCGTTATATGTAGTTACACACAAGCATGTTATGCGATGATCTACACGCTAATATAATACGTGAAAAGAAATTGTTGTAAATATAGTGCAGTCTCGTAAAAACTGGACAAAAAATGACAGCTGTAGAACAGCACAAACTCAACAAAACTGATTAACAAAAATTTCATTAGTAGGACTTACGTACAGACACCTAGAGTTGTAAAACTGGACGTATCTCTACAGTGCGGGTGCTAAATATTTTTTTCTCAAATAATTAAACATTTTTTAATTATAACATCATTATAATTAAACATGTTTCTTTCTATTTTAACAGAGATAAAGGTGGGCACTGCATTCCTGAAGGAAAGAGGAAATAAAAAATTATAAATTACTTTCATTCTTTTACATTTATTCAGTTTATAACAATGCTTTAAATTTTAATGTATACATGTCTTTTGTTGTTCGTATGTTTATTCGAAAAGATGCCCTGTTCTACCTACGTCGTTTTCTATAATGGTGACCCGTCTAAAGAGCGCACGACAAAAGAGCGCCGACATAAGAGCGCAGACAAAAAAGTGCCGACATAAGAGCGCCGACATAAGAACGCCGACATAAGAGCGCAAACTAAAGATCGAAAAACAATATTTAATAAATAAAAACAATAAAATTAACTTAGATCAGACGGCATCGTTTAATGTTCTATACTAAAATAGACACAAATGCTAGCGTATATATTAAAGTTTGTAAAGATTCCAGTTGTATACAAGAGATCTACGACAAATTCCCGAAAAACACTAGCCCGATTAAGAATGTCAATTTTTATATTATAATTTATGATACAATGTTAAGTTTTTTTCTGGCAAACGACCTTCGGGCAAGTGTCCATTCGGGCGATTGTCGCATTCGGATAAATGTCCGTTCAGGTAATTGTCAAATTCGGGCAAGTGTCTTTCGGGAAAACTACCGGCTCCCGTGGCTTAATAGTTGATCTTTGACTGTCATGATGCTAAAATGTTGGATTTTTTTACCTTTATCTCCTCATACATCTTATGTCGAGTAAAAAAATAAAAATAAGGGGTCAAAAGAATATTTACAAAATGAATTCACGTGAAGACCACTAAACCAAAATTGTCACACTTTTTCACTTTCGAGAAAACGAAATTTAGTGTTTGCCGACTCTGGTACGTGTTACATTTAGAATTAAAATTATTTTTCTTATGAAGATAGTGTTCAATCCTTGATATGCAGGTTTATTCATTTAGTTGCCAGATCAAACCACGTGATCAGAATAAATTTTTAAAAATACATAAATTCTTTTAACATGTTTTGATTTTCCCTTGTAATTCTACTAAATTCAAGTTAAATGATTGAAAATCACGGCTCCCCGGTCAAAAACATAAACCCCCCGCGACATAAACCCCCTGGACAAAAATCACCCGCGACATAAACCCCCTAGACAAAAACCCTCGCGACATAAACCCCCTGGACAAAAAACCCCCGCGACATAAACCCCCTGGACAAAAAACCGCCGCGACATAAACCCCATGAACAAAACTCCCCAGTGATATAAACACCCTGGACAAAAACCCCCCGCTACATAAACCCCCTGGACAAAAACACCCCAATTGAGGTTTATATAAGGAAAAACCAAAGATGATGAGAACCAAAATTAATATGTAAATACAAAACAGACATTAGAAAAAAACTGTTATATTTTTATTATAACTTTGAAAAGACAGATTGTGAGCGATGCTTTGCAAGCCAGCAAGAGGAAATAAATAATTATGATTTATTTTCATTTAACATTTATTCAGTTTAAAACAATGTTATAATGTATTCATTTCTTTTGTTGTTCGTATGTTTATTCATAAAGATGCCCTGTTCAACCTACGCCATTTTCTATAATAAATTAGACACAAGATTGCGTATATATATATTAAAGTAAGTAAAAAATCCAGTAGTGGCCAAGGGGCCTACGACGAATTCCCGAAAGACAAAAGCCCGATTAAGAATGTCTATTTTAACATTATAATTTATGATGTAATGCTCACATCTGTCCCTGCAAACGACCTTCGGGCAAGTGGCTTTCCGAGATCGGTCGCATTCTGGCAAGTGTCCATTCGGGTATTTGTCGTATTCCGGCAAGTATCTATTCGGATATTTGTCTTATTCGGGAAAGTGTCCATTCGGTCGTTGGTCGTATTCGGGCAGTGTCCATTTGGGTATTTGTCGCATTCGGACAAGTGTCTTTCAGAAAACTTCCGGGTCCCTTGGCCAAGTAGTCGACCTGCGACTGTCATGATGGTAAAATGTGTGATTTCTTTACCTTAATCCATTCATGTAGAGCAAAAAATATAAATTAGTGGTAAAACGAATTCAATTTTTACTAGCATTTTCAGAAAAATGGTCCCTTTTTCTGTTAAAGCACTAAAGTTGTTTATTATGTATGAGCATATACAAAAAATGCCGAGCTCGACAAAACACACTATAGCAACTCTAGAACCGTTCGCAGAAAATTGTCATTTTCTTCCTTAACAACGCATCGATACGCTTTTCTAAATTGACGGTAGCAAGTTTTAGAGGATTGAACGTTCAGTAGGAAAAATGAAAATCATGTAGCTACTTAATAAATAAGTTTGTCATTTAAGTTTTTATAGAATTTCTCCAGTAAATAGTTGTTATTAAGTTATAACTCCGTTCAATTATTAGACACGTTTTTATAGTATTTCTTCAGTAAATAGTTTTTAATAAAGTTATAACTCCGTTCAATGATTAGACCTCCAAGTAATTTTTTGGTCCAATAAACTAAACATCGCTTTATTTTTGTAGTCTAATTTTTTTCTCATTGCTTAGTTCATTTTTTTTGTCTTATCTGACAGTGGGTACTTTAAAAATGAACTAACGATATTTTTTAAATCTTTTTAGAACAATTGAATAATTTTATCTGTTAAATGTAAAAGGTCATGTGATTGTAAATTAATTTCGTCGCTGGTATCAACAATATATAGGTATAGTTTAATGTAGAAATTTCCGTATTTTTAATTCATTGTTTGTGTTTTTAGCTATGATTTTTAATTAAGTAGGACATGGTGTGTAGCTTCTAATATTTAACATTGCATAAACAAAAACGGTGATTTATCGTGTTGGTGTGTTCTTTAACTAAATACACCTTTTGTGAATAATTTCAACTTTATTTAGAATAGAGGGTTGGGTGGGGGAGGTTAGCCAGCTTATTTTTACAGGTCTAACAACGTGCATACACATTAATGATCAGTGCAAGAATGCAGATTTATTTCCACCTTGCAGTCAGCTTATTCGAGCGCTTTATAAAGAATAAATATCCACAAAAGAAACTTTTTGGTGTTCTCTAAATTATTTTGATTTAAGTGTGGTTATTGATTACATATTTATATGTTATTGTTGTGAAGCACGACTGTTAAGATAAGAAGTGTGAGAATGCAAAACGAGTCTGATTATCTCTTTAGCCTGCGTAGTTGTATAGGGAGAAGATCTGGATGCATGTCATTACCTAAACAAGGATGAAATGAAGAACGATCCGACCCTGAAACAGACATTATTGAATTAAATTTCAAGTTTTACTCCCTGAGAATAATGAGGACTTTAAAATATACAGCAACAACATCAAGACAGCTGTTAATAAGTGGTTCAAATCATCCCGGCTGGAGCCTACTGTGCAAAACTTGAAAGAATTTATCTAGGTTAATAAAGTCCTAACTTCAGTGGGCAAAGGTGTGTTTAGTTATCTAAAAGAACGAAAACTGGATACTGTGACAGACCTATGTCAGAACTATCAGGAGTCTCACCCTAAAAGACTCATTAGGAAAATCCAGCATCATAAAAACTAAGAATATTAACAGGGACAGATGGTATTTTGGAGATGGTAACACACAACTGTAAACTGCATATATAGGGAGGTAAACATTGACATGACCATTCAATGCTTTGGGTGTCATGTTTTTATTAACTTTAAGAGACTGTCCAAGTAGTAAGGGGGGTATTTCCTCCAGGGGTTTTAATCCCCTAAATAGTGGTAGATGACTCATTGGTTTTAAACAGTAGTACAAATACTAGATTAGGTACTATACAGTGCTGGGTAGGGGATATAATTGTTAAGACACTCAAGGTTTGTGGAGTTAGAAGGAATCTTGTGCAATCGCTTCATTATACAAGGGAAGAGTAGAAGGGTGTGGGGGAATCGTTCACTCGTGGTCCATCGCAGTTATCAATATTAAGACATCTTACTTTCCGGGTAGTTTTAGGGCTGCAATTTTCACTAAAGGACCATGTGATTTTATTCCGGGGAACATAAAAGGAATATCTGACCCATCTGATAACCAGATTTCAGACTGGCTGACTAGACATCACATAAACATGGTACATACTAGGGAACAAACTAGGAAGGAAATTATAAAGGAGGTGGGAGCCATGGTTATTATTAGTGGCATAAGTGAGATAAAGATAATAGAAGGATCATCAACCGTCCAGGAATCATTGAATAATGCTGGTCTGTGGACCCCTACACAATTTCAAGAGGAACAGAGGAATGACTAGCTAAGAAAAACTCTAGAACTTTTTCTAAAACCACAAAACATGTATTTGTTGTAACAGATATAACGCTGCAAACAACTGGTGATATCACACAGATAAAGAAACCTCATACTCAGTCAGGCTCACGATCTGTGTCTTGCTGGACACATGGGTAAGAGGGAAAAAAAGCAGAGAATTCAGTCAGCAATTTATTGGCCTATAACCGATAGGGATATATCAGGATACATACAATATTTTAGGGTCTGCATGAATAAAACTAGAACGCCCCAGTTGGCACCTATACAGACAACTCATTTGTTTTGCAGGCCATTCGAAAAGATAGCAACAGATATCATTGGACCGTAACAACCAAAGTCTGCAAGGGGACATAGGTTTGTCTTGACCGTTGTCGATCTTGCTACGAGATAGCCTGATTCATTCACTCTCAAAAATACAACTTATGGTGACATTGTGAACTGTTTTGAATACAGGTGTTTTCAGGAACTAGATTCCCTGATACAATACTCTCTGATTTGGGGATCCCAGTTCACATAAGAAATTACTCGGCAAATTTCGTGCTTTTTGGGATTAAACTGACATTTACACCCCCATACCATCCCCAAAGAAGTGCCTGAATGACATACGAACGAGTCATACATTTGAGACATCAAATCATTGGGTCATGTGAGATAGCTAAAGCATCCATAGAAGATAAGGCGAATCTATATAGATCTAAAATGAACGTCGGTAGACATTTAAGAACGTTTAAGGTTGGTGATCATGTTAGGAGTCAATGTTGGTACGAAAGGTATGTTGAACGCAGTGGCGTAGCGAGGTCGGGTGTCACCCGGTGCGGCACTTAATGGTGTCATCCCCCCCCCCAGAGGCATAGAGACCCTTCCCAGGGACAAACTTTCAAATTTTCGATTTGCACCTCCCCCTTCAAACTTTCGATTTGCACCCCCCCCCCCCTCAAGTTTTTGATTTGCACCCCCCTCTCAAACTTTCGATTTGCACCCCCCCCCTCGAGTTTTTCTCTATATATTTTGCTATTTTTTGCCTTGGTGTCACCCCCCTAAATGGTGTCACCCGGTGCGGTCCGCACCCCCGCCCCCCCCCCTCGCTACGCCCCTGGTTGAACGCATAGTGTGATAGTGGCGTATTTGTGTAGAGACTGGTTGCTGGGTATTGTGGGTGATCTAACTGATTTTCTTCGTCTCGGTGAAAGAGTGTACATGATTCCTGTACGAGAATAAATATAAAATAAGAAGTAACATATTTTCATCATGTTCATTAGTCGTCACATGTGTTGTCTGGATGAATAATTGCATAATGCTTGCCCTCGGTTAAATATCTCCATATGGTAGTAGGATTCAAATATTGTATTGAATCGGACTGCTCTAACCTCTCACATAGCTTAACAAATAGCACGTTTCTAAAACTTTGACATCTTGAAGTTAATTTAATTCAGCTTAGGTCTACATACACAGTGTAATTTGTTATCCGATTATCACTGATTGCATACGTGTGAACATATTGTATTGATGACTAAGCTTGTTTACAACAACCAATAGAAATTGCTCACGTTTAATATTCTAATGCTTGACTACAGATAAAATATTCCATGACATGCCTACAATACAACTCGAACTGTTTGCTTTAAAGCAAGTGAACAATATTATTTAACTTTATATATTTTACGGTTTTATTTTGCCCTAACTCACTTTTTTCAAATTCATATAATTTTCCAAGGATAACGTACTTTAAAATTAAAGTGTATTTGTTTAGAGTTTTATGGATAATTATAAAGTAATTTCATATCTAATGCATTATTATTTTTATGATTGAATGATTATGTAGCCTAGTGATAAAGTAAGAGAAGGTGATTAGCTCAGAATTATTCATCTTCGTTTTTAAAATAACACTATACAATTCTATTCTTCAGTTTGTTGTAGCTCATGAAAATGAAACTGTTGCTTCTTTTTATGGTATGCCTCGCAAGTCTCATGGTTGTATCAGAAAGGTGGGCAATCTTATTTTTTCATTAAAAAAAACTTTAATCAAATTAATTTATATAAATGTATCATTCAGAGTTAAACACGAGTATCTTCCTTGAAAAAGTTTTTGTTTTTAAACTTGTTTTAGTTTAAATATTAAATTAATGTATTTTCATGTTTAAACAATTGTGAGAAAATATCAACATTTTACGCGCAAATCTAACTTGATTTTCTCCACTTTACTATAAAGAATGATACACGCATGAGCACACAATCACAAATTTACCGACTTCCAAATTACATTCTGGTTAACTATCTAAACATATCTCACCCAATGTTTACTTCTCCCCAAACAGCTGTTCGTGTGGTACGACAAATTTTAATTGCACCAAAAATGCTGATTGTTGCGGGCATTATCAATGCAGTTATATGTAAGCAGCATTTTTTTCATTGTTTAAAATTATTCAAGTTTACTTTAAGAGTTCAGTGCTAAAAGTACTTAAGTCACATTTTTGTGCATGCATTGATCGTTATTCCTCTTGTTTAACTTTATCTTATAAACAAATAGTGATACTGAAGTATTGATTTAATTTGCTTTCTTTAATTTTTTTGGAACACATATTTTAAAAATTCATTCAGAACTTAACCGCCTTTATGGATCACACAGTCGATTAGGCCTACTATTATTACATTTCAAACTTGATTTATTAAAAATGCCTCCATATGTTAAAAAAACATAAAAAACCTCCCTGTGCACAAAAAACTAAAATAATGCTAATGCGTGAGATTTCTTATATTTTAAAGTCGAAATGTTATTATTTAAATACATTTCTACTTTAAAAAGGGGCCATCGTGGTCGAGTCGGTAAAACACATGGTTGCTAAACCGAAGTCTCGATTTCGAACCCTCGTGCAGATGAGGCTTCATAGCTGAGAACAGCAACTCTTCTAGGAGAGTCAACTCCAAAATCAAACAACTGCTGCCTTGCAGTTTGTTCTTGCTTGGACAAAGGCTATAGAAGAAATTCGGAAACGAAAATCAGGTTGAAATCGCCTCAATAGCGCATAAACAGTTGACACGTATACTTAATTGTGTTATAGGGGATCCCTTCCAAAATTAAAATACAGAACGAAATAGAAGAGAACATTAAAAAGACTCAAACGTAATATTATGTAGCTACACACTAGCATGTTAGGCAATGATCTACACGCTAATATAACACGTGTAAAGAAATTGTTGTAAATATAGTGCAGTCTCGTAAAAAAACTGTGCAAAAAATGGCAGAACATCAGAATCTCAACGAAACAGATTAAAATATTTCATTAGCAGCACTTAAGTACAGACACCTAGAGTTGTACAACTGGACGTGTTCGTATCTCTACAGTGCGGGTGCTAAATTTTTTTTTTCTCAAATAATCAAACATTTTTAATTAAACACATCATTATAATAAAACATTTTTAATTATAACATCATTATAATAAAACATGTTTCTTTCTATTTTAACAGATCTGGACGTGGTATGTGCAAGCCTAAGAGAGGAAATCAAAAAATAAATTAAACCCCCTGGACATTACCCCCCCCCCCCCCCCCCGACATAAACCCACTGGACAAAACCCCCCGGGACATAAACCCCATGGACAAAAACCCCCGCGACATAAACCCCCCTGGACAAAACGCCCCTCGTTATAAACCGCCCGGATAATAACCCCCGGACTGAGGTTTATATAAAGAAATAATAACGATAATGTGAACCAAAAAATAAATAAAAATTACATTAAATTAATTTAATTTTTTATCACCTAAGAAAATAGCTTCTACCTAAAAAAATGCTATTCGAAATCAAGGAGTGACCTTAGTTGTATTTGATCAAAGATCGGGGACCGATAACACCTTACAGCAGCTAACGGTCTTAAACATAAACTTGCAACCAATTTCTATTATGATTGACTTTGAAATGGCTGTGATAAAAATTTTGAAAGGGTATTTCCATATTGTGAGGTAAAAGGATGTTTCTTCCATCTTAGCCACAATCCTAATATATAATAGCCCAGGTGCGCAACTCTTCGCTCTCTCACACTCTCTCTCTCACTCTCTCTCTCTCTCTCTCTCTCTCTCTCTCTCTCTGTGTCTGTCCGCAAAATATTTTCGCCGGATATCACATCAGAATCTGCAGCGATATATGAAGAACTTTATACGGACTTTTGTTGAAAATAATATGTTAGATGTTTTAAATGTATAACCACAATTTTATTTAAAGAAGAAAAATAAAAAATAAAGGCGTATTCGAATGTAGAAAAACAATTTTTAATTATGCAACCGGAAAAGAGTTTATACTTTGGACAAGAACGCATTTAACAATGATGTCGCTTATTGTTTACTTTAAAAGAGCACTAAACTAATAACATTTAAGAGAATAGACCAATCAAATGTGGTCCAATTCACCATCTCTCTGGAGAAAGAAGATGTGGAGAGTGTGCCACACTATATTATACTTACAAATGAGGCCAACAAGGAGAGCAGAGTCCTTATAATCCTCAATGGGAGGAGGGTTCAATGTTGCCACTGCAACACAGACACCTGCCTAAAATGTGTGAGCATTTGAGGACTCGCGCTCTTGACGGCGTCCAGCTAGTAGATGGACAGTACAGGGCAATTGAGCCTTGGGATGCAAATGATAAAGAAGAAGTTAGGGAGCATCTAAGTAACAATAGAAAATTCTTAAAGCATTGGGACAGTTATGATGTTGACGGAGAAAGACAAAATGAAATGCTTAAAGAAGCAAGGCATAGAGAGGTAGAAGATGCCTTTGGAGTAGATGGCCAAACTGAAGCACATCATACTACTGCAGCATCACAGCAAGTTAACGAAAGCGTAACAGAAACCACCATAGAGGCCGAAGCCATGGAGACAATAGCGATCAGAAATTCCATAGTAACAGGGTCTCAAAAAGATGGGAATCAAGAAAATTTGGAGGCTGTCGACGAAACAATAAATGATATTCTTCAAGATAACACTAGTTCAGAAAACATAACGAAACCGCTAGAGAAAATTAAAAGCTCACAAAGTATATCAGCAACAAAGGTATCAGGTCAACTGTCATATAGTCAAGCAATCAGTTCAAGTAAAACTCAATTACCTACAGTAAAGCCACCTCAAAGGGTCTTGACCAGGGCCCAACGGGATAGCAAACCAGCGGCTGGAAAGTTTGGCGTTAAAAGACCACCACCATCCAGCCCTCCAGAAACAGATGTTCGAAAGAAAACCCCAAATAATTCATGCTAACTCTGGCAGCATTGAACATCAGGGGGGCTAGGGACAAACACATTATATAAACAACATAATAAATAAACACAATATTGACATCCTACTTTTACAGGAAACTAACATTTGAACTACAGAAGAAGCAAATAAACTAGATGCATAATTAATATCGACAGTCTCAAGCTAAACATCACTCGATCAGCCCTCAAGTAAATTAACATTAGAACAGTCTTCTGTTTCCCAGGTTTTTAAAAGTGCACAACCTGAATGGTAGAAAGAGATACACACCTCACCCCCCCCCTCCCCCCCCCCCCACACACACACTTCCCCACACTCAACCGAACTGGCGGATTTTTCAAGGTAGCGTGATCTCTTTGCCAAGGGTCAATTTTATGTCATGGAAAGTTTTGGAATGATGGATCAGTATGTGTACTGCAGAGACACTTCTCCCAAGGTCGTTTCTATTTCTGTCCATGGGCGACTACAATGTGAACTTTTGACTCCTCAGCTAAGGACAAAGCACAGTAAACTAAGCAGTCAAGAGAAACCTAGTTTGCACACCTTATTTTAGTCTAGCTCTTATGCCATTTTATTTTCTCCATTTGATTATTATATATGCAATTGATGTTCATGTCTTTGATGCTGTGTAAAATCTATCAAATAAATAATTATTACTGATTTAAAGGTTTAAAACAATTGAATTAATAAAACAAAAAAAAAATAAAAAGGAAAAAAAACTAATTGAGGACTGTATAGATACAGATGTTTGAAAGAGAAGAGTGTTTGCTTTTACGTGTCTCATTGTAATAACATAACTTTTCCGATTGCTTAAAATTTGTATCATTTTAATTCTCTGTAATCCCTAATTCATTTCAGCTCTACTTTAAAAAAAAAAAACAAATTCCCCCCTCTCCCCCCCCCCCCCCCCCCTCGTCCCCTCAGCCCACCACGCCGAGAAAAAAAAATCCCTTGAATCATCATTTAATTTTAATTACACATTTGCATTCTCAGTTTCAGCTTGATTTTTAATTGTTAATTTTTTCTTTATATTTAGACGTTTTGTATTACATCTATGTATATGTAAACCATCTTAAATGAATGAAAGCAGGCTACAAGTAAGAAAGAAATATTACTATTGTAATATATTGTATTTATATATCATTTGATGTTCGAAATTATGTAAGAATTTGATGTTGATGTACTTGTTATAAATTGCAAATAAAAGTATTTTAAAAAAAACAAAAAAACAACTAAACTAATAACGTCATCTTCCGAGTTTAGAATTTAAAAAAAATGAACTATTTCATTCAAATATTATTTAGATCTACGTACGCTATTTAATTTATACAATACAATTCAAGATCTAGAGATTCTAGATCATCTAGATCTAGAGATTCTACGGAAAAAACTAAACTTACACAGATTTAGACTCTACCTAGATCTAGAATCTATTCAAATAATATATTTCTATACTAAAGTATTTCAGGCCTTAATTACTTTATTTAAATCTTTGTTTATCTATGCAATTTGCTAATCTCTATAATATATAAAGCTAAGTTGTCGGGTGCCCGACATGGCACTTCCCGGCGCCGCAGGCGCTTCAAATTCGGCAGGATCTTGCCTTGGGGCGACAAAACAAGGGGGCCGGTTGGCCGAAAAGTCTACGATGAGGGGGTCAAAACTGACCTCGACTGACCGGCGCCTTATATGGGCGACAGAGGCGTATCCAGGTTTTCGTTGTAGGGGGAGCGAAATGAGCAAAAAAAAAGACGCCGAATTTTTGACACGTTCTATGTACGTGTATTAAATATATATATATATATATATATATATATATATATATATATATATATATATATATATATATATATATATATATATAAATTACTAGCTGTATGTCATTACTTCACTATGATGTAAAATAGATTGTAAGTAGCACTTGAAGAAGTAAGAAAAAAAACACACAATGTAGGGGGTCGGCGTGGTCGAGTCGGTAAAGCTCATGGTTGCTAAACCGAAAAGTCTCGAGTTCGAACCCTCGGGCAGATGAGGCTTGTTAGCTGGGGACAGCCACTCTTCTAGGAGAGACAACTCCAAAATTAAACAACTGCTGCCTTGTAGTTCCTGGTTGGACAAAGGCTATGGAAGCAAATCCAAAAAGAATAGCAGGCTGAAATCGGAGTCAATGGGCTCAATAGCGGAAAACCAGTTGACACGTAACGCTTAATTGTGTTGGAGCTCATGATTGATACATTCGAACAGTCTTGAGTTCACTGGCAGATAAATCTCGATCCCCTTCAACACTAATAATTAAGAACGAAGAAGAAGAAGAAGACACAATGTAGGCCGACAAATCAAAAAATGTACCAATGTAAACAATATATATATATATATATATATATATATATATATATATATATATATATATATGTATATATATATATATATATACACTAAAACCAAAAACAATAAACGCAACACAATCTGTTTTGTAATTCTTGTAAAAAAAAATTACATAATAATTCCTGGGACATTAATTAAGGCAAGCAAAATAGGGGAAATAATCAAGCTCTTAATATAAATATGTATATATCTACATATTTATCAAGAATTACTTTAGAATGTAATATAGTTGTTAAACAGTATTCTTTTTTTTTCCACATTTTTTTTGTCTACATTCAGAATTAAATATATCGGCATCATAATGCTAAAGTATTATAGCATAATGAAAGGTTTTTAAATCAGAGTTGGTATAAAAATACGCTGTAAATATTAAGGAAAAACATCCGGAATAATAGCTTACATTTAACAAAATTATCGGTCTTATAGTTCAGATAATACATCATTTAATTAACTACTGCTTTTTTGTGTTCTTTAAAGATCATTTTTTAACATAGTGATCAGGTATGGGTTAGATCACTGTATTGATTACACACCTTTCACTGGTAATTGCAAAAAGAATATTCACAGAGTTTTACCTGATTCAAAAACTATGATTCTGGCGGCATGGTACTTTGGTACATAGTTACGCGTTTTCCCAAATGTACTTAACAGATCAGTTCGGGGTAGGTTGAGGGGGGGGGTCAACTTCATTCACCACTGTCCGGTCACTTTAGGTCAATTATCCTACCTAGGTGTGACATTAATGTTGCTCTACACAATTCAGATGGTGAGGTGTGTGTGTGTGTGGTGAACAGAGTGAACATAGCGTCAGTTTTTAGATGACTGTTTTAAATATACATATTCAATTACACATATATACTGATTCAGAAATAGATTTAAATAAGTAGCCGTGGTATTATGACACTTTTTACAGAGGGGTCCATGGGGGGGGGGGGAGGGGGGTTGTAACTATTTTATATAATTTGTAATCATAATCACTATCGCCCAAACTGTCATAATACTACTACTTCATCGTGATGACGTTGTTGACCTTGTCAAAATGTCCCCACCGCTACGCAGTTTGCCCATAAGTAAATTTAAATAGAGGTGCCACATCAGTTGTATTTGTGTCTGTATTGTAATTTTTTTTAAATTAATTACACGATTAAAACAGTATATATAAAGTAATTATGTGTGAAGATTTATGTATAATTTATGTATAATTTATGTATAATATTTTCTAGATCAATTATTCTTAAGCAAATACATTATACAGTTGCCTTAAACTTAACAACCCTCTTGCCAAGTGGTACTACCCGTAGGGTTTTTTTTAAATTGCAATGCATCGTAATGGTTATTTTTAGAATGACAAACTTGATTCAGCTGTTAATACGTGTTGTAAACGTAGACGCTACTAGAATAGTACAATTCTGCTTAATCGCTGCATGAAAAGAAATCTTGTGATTTACATAGATGTGCCGACCAAAAATAATTTTTTAACAAAAATCATTGTTTAAAACTTTGAGTTTAAAAAATTTAAAAAAAAAGGCGCCACTTTGCTGAAAATGCCCCCCCCCCCCCCCTGCGTTTACTACTGATGGGCGAATTTTAAGCATTCAAATTCTCAATGTTTTCGAAAGCCTAAGCGAAGCTGGGCAGCATGCCTAGTATATACAGAAAAATACAGGACCACGTCGATGTCTGAGACAACCTATGTTTTCACTTGATATGTGGAACATGCACACACGGTGCAGAAGACCATATGCCAAAAACAAACAACTCAGTTGAAGGCTGGCACAGAAGTTTCCAGTCGAATATGGGATGCTGCTACACAAAAATTTAAAAATTCATAGACTTATTAAAAAGGAACAATCGCTCCAAGAGGTTTATTGTACACAGATTAATTCAGGTCACTGTTTACCAAAACAGAAAAAACTGTATATTTATAGCAGCTCTCGAATTTCAACTGTTGTTAAAAATTTTAATGAGTCCACCATTATTGAGTATTTGCAAAGCATCGCTCACAATCTGTCTTTTTAAAGTTATAATAAAAATATAACAGTTTTTTTCTTATGTTTGTTTTGTATTTATATATTAATTTTGGTTCTCATCATCTTTGATTTTTCCTTATATAAACCTTAATTCGGGTTTTTTTTGTCCAGGGGGTTTATATAGCGGGGGGTTTTTGTCCGGGGGGGTTTATATCGCGGGGGGTTTTTGTCCAGGGGGTTCATGTCGCGGGGGGTTTATATCCAGGGTTTTTTGTCGGGGGGGGGGGGGGGGTTTGTCCAGGGGATTTTAGTCCAGGTTTTTTTTTACCGGACACCGAAAGTCACACACTATGTGTTAAAAACCATTTATTATTCTAATACTAATAGCAATGGACCTGTAGTATTAAATAATCAGATGGTCAATTTCATAATTTCACGTTGGTTTCACATTCTGAATCACGCTATGGCTTTTGTCTGCTGCTTACTCAGGGTTTCTCTGGTAGTCGTTAAAATTTTTTATGAATTCATTCATTTAGATTAAAACTGGCTATGTGTCAATCATATTCAATATAGGAATGAACTCAAACTGAGAATTATGTAAAATCACTTTAGTCCAGTTTATGTGCTACCTTATGACATGTGTTGTTTTTCCCCTTGATTCTCATCGGCTGGTATAGGAAAACTTGGACAACTGTGGTTTTTTCGCGGGGTAAACATTGGACATCCGGTATTTTTTCATTGTGGCGTGTTTTTACAAACCTAAATATTGCGGTATTGAGATGGGTTTTCGCTTTCATATCTTTATAAAAATAAATATGCACTTGTACTACACAAAAAGAACACTAACCGAAAAATTAAAAATAAGTTGGGGATCTGTGGTTTAGCCCGTTTGGTCTTCACGTTTATAACATAATTTGATGGGAGTTGGGTCCTAACAGCATGATTTGCAATGCAAATCTAGACTACCAACGGCAAAACTTTGAGAACAAACACATGCATGGAATTTGAAAATACAAGAACACAACGCTAATTGAATGTAAGGTAAAGCCGCGCATTTCTGATCAGTAATCTAAAAGGCATTAGCAGATGTCATAATGATGTGCAATAAATATTCATTATTATTTGTGTTTTTGTATACAAATTAATTTTAATATTTTGTTCTTTAAAGTGATGTTGATGCACGGCTGATGTTGTGCATCAGTAAAATGTATAAAGAATGAATATCCACGAAAAAAAACCATTGTTATATTCTCTCAATTGTTTCGATCTTTAATGTGGTTATTAATTACATATTTATATGTTACGAGCCGACCCACGGCGTATCATACGCTTCAAAATCGTGCTTCTTTTTATGGTATGCTTCGCAAGTCTCGTGACTGTAACAGAAAGGTGGCAATCTTGGATTTTTCTTTTTTTTCTTTAAAAAATACTAACATAAAATTAATTCATATAAGTGTATAATTCAGAGTTTAACCCAATTATCTTCCTTTAATTTTTTTTTGTTTTTAAACTTAAGAACAGGCAAATAGAGTTGTAGAACTGGACGTGTCCTTATCTTAACAATGCACGGCATAATTTCTTTTTCTAAAATTGATCAAACATTTTTATACAACTTCACTATCATTAAACTTTTATTCCTTCTATTTTAACAGTTCTGGAAGTGGTGTATGCTTGCGTATACATTGAAGTATTCCAGTAGTGACAAAAGTAGTCGACGTCTGGCTTTCATGATGGTAAAAATGTGTGATTTCTTTACTTTAATCTCCTCATTTTAAATATGTCGAGACAGAAACAAAAAGTTCGGACGAATACATACAAAATAAATTCACATGTATAACAGAACTTGATGGCAGTAAGGGTCCTAACTGCATGATATGCGATGCCAAGTTGAGCAATCCTCGTCTGGCGTGTCGTGCTGTTTAGCGGTAAATATTTATTATTATGTGTTTTTTGTGTGAAAATTAATTTGGAATGTTTTGTTCATGGAAGGCAGTTATTTTGATGGGCGGCTGATCTATAGGCCTAACAATGATTTGAATTAGAAAAAAAAATCATCTCTTTTTTTGTTGCTATTCAATATGGCTCGATGAATGCACATATAACGCTGGCCGAGTTCAGTGCCTCAGATAGGAACCGTTGGTCTAGAGGGTGCATGAAAGGAGAATCAGCAGCTTGATTATTCTATGGGATATAATACAAACCAGGAAATCTCTAGCTCTAAAATTGAAAAATGTGTTATTGTATAATAAGTATGCAGATTGTGTTTTATAATTAAGTGTGTGTATGTATTTTGAAAACAACATGATTAAAGCTTCTGATGTAAACACAAAACGTTTATTTTTTATAGTGAAAACCAACAGTTATCCATCAAATTTGTGGACCCCTAGGAATCGGGGGCCCCCGACTGCAGTCCTTTCAGCCCCCTCCTTTAATTCGCTACTGCAGTGGGTGATTCGTAATGCGATGAATTCTTTGTAGATAATATCAATAATTAAGAAAGAAGAGAAAATAAAATACGAAAAACTAAAAAAATTCCATAATGAGAAAATTAATGCTTTTAAATGCATAGAAAAAAAACTGATACAAATTTAAGTAATAAATAATATATAATGTATATGTAAACTTAAATTTAGATAATATACCGAAATCTGTCACACATTCTAAAATCTAACGTGTGATATGTGATATTAATAAGGGTAAGTCCAATTCATACAGTGTATGTTATAATAGTCAAGAGTGTATGTGATACCTAACGTTTTCATAGTTATTGCTTTAATGGGCTGTATAGAATATTATGACTAATTTGGTAGTGTAAATAAACGTTAAAAAGAATCTAGTTAATTTCAAATAAAGGTAAAAAAAAAATTCTTATAACTAGTGTAAACGTCTTATTATGTTATGGAAATGGTAATGCTAATTATAGAGCTAAAGTGGAACTCATTGATTTTTGGTGAGTGTAGAAATACTTTTAATGCAGCCCAACCTAAAAAATTGTGTTGTGTTTTTAGATTTCGTTTTATAGATTACACTACGTTTATACTTACGTTGTCTGTCGTGGATGTTGTTTGTACATTTATATGTATAATCGATTTTCCGCTGTTAGTCATTAATCCTACTCATAACAAATGACTTTTTGTATGTAGACTTAAGCTGAAGTTAAATTAAATTAATGAAACAAACCACATGACGAAATCATGGTTTTGATAGGTTTCAATCTCAATGAGTTTCAAGGACCTGTGAAAGATAGTTTGGTCAGCACTATACCCAGCCGGCTTGCTTTCCCTAACTTGAGTTAGGTACCCATCGGAGCTGGGTGGACTCAGTGATGTTCTACTGAATTGATCACGGACTCGAACACGAGACTTTCGGGTTAGCAGCCTTGCTCCCTACCGCTAGGCTACGCAATCCAAGATAAACTCTACTCCATCTGCCTCTTGTGTCTTGGGCAGGTACGGGATGTGACCTACTTAGGTCTCGTCATGTTTTATTTTGACATTGTGTTAATACCATATATGGATTGATGGTGTAACAACCGGGTTTTTTCCACTGTCTTGCTAAGAGTGTCTAAGACGTAGAAATTTTCCATCAAGATCTGATTGATTGATTCAGACCAGATGACCACACCAACCAATGGCCACATGAGTTGAGGGTAACCTCCCCTGTCGCCTAAGTCTTTAACTAGATCGCCCACAGGCGACACGAGGCAGTCCACCTTGATCAAGCGGTCCATTAGGACCAGGCCGTCCATTTTGTCCGGCAATAGATTCTGACCATTTGAACGTGAGAGATCTTAAGTCCTGAGTGTGCTATGCATTCCTAAGTTGTTAAAGTGTTCTAATATTATATTACTTGTCGCCAAGTGATTTCTTGATGCTATAGCAGTGTTGTGTGACCTGTGGCTATTTTTATACAGTGTTAGAATCTGTGATAGTATTTTTTCTTACGCTTTGTAAGTTGGGTTTTGTTATTTTCTAAACTAAATATTTTATCTTGTTTAACCTTGTGATCTGCCACAACTGTTCGCTTATTAAAGGTTGTATGCAGATTGAATGAGTTGTTAACTTCAATAGTATCACTAGTTTTCCCTAGACATAGAAATCGAGCCCTAGTGTGTTGTTGAGTTAATGTCCATTCATTTAGGCTTTAAGTCATTTGCATATAACCCCAAAAAAGAATCCGGGGGCGTTCACCTTCTATCTGGCTGGTAGATAGGTGTCCGTTACAAAGTGGGGTCTCGCCGGCATTTAATCTGTCGTTCTAGTTGTTGGTTATATCAGTTAAACACTAAGTTTAGTTGGATTTAGTTGTTTTTCTATCCAGAGAAGCCGTGTTATTATAACGCGCGCAAGGCTAGAGGTATCTAGGTCATAAGCCAGACGTGTCACGATAGGAGGTCAAGCTCATAACACAGCGTTGGGCCGTGTTAATTTAGAGAATCTAGGCTTGTTGTGATTTTGAAGTTAGTGTTATGGAGTCTTTCTTATCTAATCCCACTGTTGAGGAGGTAGAGAAGTTGAGTAGGAAAGTTTTGGTTAGTGTTGTTAAGGAATTGAAATTGGATTATTCTGTTACGCAGAAATCAGAGGTGTTGAGAGATAAAATTGTTGTTCATTTTATTAATGAAGGGGTATTTGATGAAAGTTTGTTGGCTGGAGTGTTACTCCGTGAGGAGAAAGTTGCTTTAGAGAAGGCTTTAAAAGAACAGGAGTTAGAGGCTAAACTTGCTTTAGATAAGAGGAGGTTGGAAGTAGAATTTGGTAAAGTTAGTGATGTCACTTCCCTGGTAGATCCAAAAAAGTTGTCGGTGGGGCAAGTGATTGCCAAATTTGGGAAATTAGTTCCTAAATTTGATGAAACAGATTTGGTCGTTTTCTTTAACTCATTTGAGAGTTTAGCGAAGACATGTGAATGGCCCGAAACTTCCATTACTGCTTTATTGAGCACGGTCCTCACAGGGAAAGCTGCAAAAACATACCAGGCACTCTCTCACGACGTTCAAAATAACTATAGTTTGGTCAAGACTGCCATTTTGAAGGCCTACGAACTGACACCCGAGGCCTATCGGATAAAATTCCGAGCACTCCGCAAGTTACCCACTCAATCATATGTGGAATTTCTCTTTGAAAAAGAGAAAATTTTCTCAAGGTGGCTACACTCTGAGGAAGTTTCTGAGTTTGAGAAGCTCAGATCACTTATCCTAAGGGAAGAATTCCTAAAGTCCCTGCCTGAAGACATACGACTTCACATACTGGATAACAAGATAATTGACATCCAGAAGGCTGCTGAGTCGGCTGACACCTATATGTTGGTGCATAAGAAACCACCAGTGTCAGGAAACCGCCTCAACCCCGTGCTTCCCCTTTTTGGCAGCAATCCTCCTATTGGCCAACAGAGATAATTGTGTCACCTTACACGACATCTCACCTGATACGTTCCAACTGATCTTAGACACGATATACAATGGGGTGAACGTTGTCACAGACAATAATTTTATTGAACTTTGGAAAGCGGTGCATCAGCTTCAGATAGATCTTATGATTGATTTATGTGAGAATTTTGCTATTAAAGTTTTGTCATTGAAAACACTCAAGGTGATTCACACAACAGCAAAACTGTTAAGTTCACAGCCTGTCAACGTTGAAATTCAAGAATTTATGATACGTAATTTAGAAGATGTGAATAGAACAATTGGGTTGTATGAGTTTACTTCTGATGAACTGTTTGCTGTGATTGAAAGCCAAGATCTCAATGTAAGCAGTGAAGATATTTTACTAGAGATCATGTTACGTTGGATCGAGAGTAGTTTTCTAGAGTTTTTTGATTACCTCCCAGATGATTGCTATGAAAAATATGAATTGACCAATTTTAGCAACGACGACGATAGCGATGGTGAAATTGAAGACACGACCGACTTGGAAAGTCCATATGACGAATCGGAATACCCAGAGATTGACTTTGAAATCAAATCAAAAACTATAGTTGGTATTTTTAAAAGGGTACGGATGTGTCTCGTTAGCGTACCTTTTCTGCAGAAAATTTATGTACATAATTTTATAAAGGACATCCCCAAAGCAAAGGAAATTATCTTTAACGCTGTGCTGTATCAAACACAGGCGTATCATCACGGTCAGTTGCCAACAGCTGGTATACACAGGACATGCAGTCAATTCGACCATCTTGCAGTGGTGTCTTACAACAGCGGACAATTTTATGCCTACTCAGTTTCGAATCGCAAATGGTATAATGTTGCAAGGAATAATCATTGTACAACAAAATTAAGATTCGTGGCTTTTAAAAATGATGTATACACCATAGGAATTTGCAAAAACTTTAATAACTTTACATCTCAATTATATGTTTTAAATAATAAATCTTGGGAGAGACTTTTGGAGATTCCCGGTCAAAACGTTTTGGTGGTTTCACATGGAAATTATATCTACACAATCAACCAACACGATTCAACAGTTTACATTTTAAATCCAACTTTACGTAGTTTAAAATATCAAGAATTTACTAAGCTGCCGACAAACCTTAAAGTAGAAAACATCGTTAGTTGTGGGAAGTACATTTTAAGTTTTTCGTCCACGATACAGAAAGGCTTTGAACAGACAACTATACATAGGCTTGATGTGCAGTCAAAGAAGTGGATCCAAGTCGAGACTATTGAAGGTCCAGCAAGAGAAATTATCAGTTTCAGAGATGACAAATTCACCTACATCTTGCAGATAAATGGATGCTTATGGTTAATAAGAATTTCTCTATCTGGCGATGTTCAATTCGTTTTTAAGTCCCAACTTTGGAGTTTCCAGAAACGTTTATATGGAGCTCTGACTTACAGGGACGAGTTGTATATCTTTGGCAATGATAGCCGAGACGACCCGAAAGATAATGTCAGAGCCTCATCCTTGCCTGGGTTTTTCAGCAAGATTGTGTACATGGGGACTAATTCGGAGAGTTCTAATTTTATTCCAGTCACTCTATCTAAGGAATATTTAATTCCACTTGCTGAAAAACAGAAGTAATTATGTAAATATTGCTGTGCTTGTTTAACAAAATATTCTATATGTTAGCTTATATGTTGCAGAGTTTTGTTATCTATCGTATTGTGTTCTCTTAAAAAAATAACAAGATAATGTGAGCGTAACAGTTTTATTTATTTTTATTTTAACTAATAGCACTTTACCATCACTTTTTATTTAGTTTAATATTTCAACAAATAAGCTCTTAAATTTATTATGTTTTTTTTTTAGCCTAAAGTTTTAGATAACATATTTAAATGTTTCATTTTCGCAAAGCATCACTTGTTATTTATCAATAGATGAATTAATTTAGATACATATAATAAGGCTATACTAGGTGAGTTTTCGTAATGATGTTAGATGTTAATACGTACTCCCTCTAAGTATTGTGTTTAAAAAATGATCCAACTTCTGATCAAAATTGTATGATAGTTGAAAAGAAATAAAAAAAAAACATGACACCCATTATTATTATCAAGCTTATTTTGAACCTCGAGAAAATGAAACAAATACAAAATAGTTGATAACAAAAACTTAAGAAAGAAAAAAAACTTTTTTATGTAAAGAGTCCGTCAATAATTTTATATTGTTATCGCCCTACTCGTTTGCTGAAGAAAGCAAATGAGCTTTATTTTCTTTTTAGCGCATTAAACAGCTTGTTGCTATTCATATTTTAAACGTGTTCTTGTCTTTTAAAGCAGCGTTTGGTTGTTTATTTTAGCAACGAGTAAATTCGCACAGTCTTAGCAAACATAGGCTAACAGATCTCGCCAGTGGCGTCGTTAGGTCAGGTGTCACCCGGTGCAGCACTTCGTGGTGTCACACCCCCCCCCCCCAAAGAAAAAAGCATATGTATATATATATATATATATATATATATATATATATATATATATATATATATATATATATATATATATATATATATATTTATATATATATATATATATATATATATATACATGTATATATATTTATATATATATGTGTGTGTGTCGGCCTATAATTTAAATATATGCCACATATGGGTTCATGTATGTGTGTAAGCTTTAATCACTGCGGATGTTTATCTACAGTCTGTACATTTTGCATTTTTTTTTACCTTGGTGTCACCCACCCCCCCCCTAAATTGTGACAGCCAGTGCGGTCCGCATCTCCCCCCCCCCCTCCAGTCCCGCCCTCCTACAACTCTGGGTCTCGCTAAGGTATTAAAAGGACATGGAACACGTTAGCAGAACAACGAGAACACTTCCTGTACTGTTATCAGCACAGGCGTGTTGACCTAGTGGTGTAAATCAACTGATGTGTAATACAATTCAAACTTGATATGAGCCTATACGCGGTACTGAATGTAACAGTGTACGAATGTGTTCATGTACATGAGGTAATGTATGAAAATAATTTATTTTATAATGTACATTAGCAACCATTTTATACTTTGTTATACTAATATTATATCATGTATGCATTAGGAAAAGACAGGAATAAATATTTTCGCTGCTGATGTTCATGTTAGTGGATTGAATAATGTTAAGATCATGTGCAGAGTTTACGTTTTGTATGATAGCGAGTTGCACTAAACCGTAGCGATTTTTTGAATATTTTGAAGTGTGCGAAACAATGCCAATTGAAGAAAACGTGTAAATAGATTTATATTTTACATTAAATATGCCTAACATTTAAGTAAATAGAATTGATATTATCACACTGAATCTAAACATGTAGAACTCAACCAAGTAACTGACTATTAAATAAATCAGATCAACACATGAATTAGGTAACATCGCTAAAAAATTATGTTTTGTTAAGGAAACTAAAAAAAAACCTGTAAGAATTAATTTAAATATTAAATTATTCAACCCTGTGTAAATAATTTAATTCAGAACTATTGAAAATTCTATATTACAGACAATGCAAGTTGTTTTTGTTATGGTTTAATTTCAGCACTTCTTAAACGTAATAAAAAAAATCTAAATAGTCTCTAAAAATATGTTTAAAATATTTAATTATGTGTAATCTTCCATTTTTACTTCAAAAATATCAGTATAAATAATCAATTCAATGGTATAGAAAATAGTCAGGGGGAGAGGGGGCACTTGATCTTTTGAAGGATATGGGTTTTTGAAAATTCAATGAGTGGTATTTAATGGTTGTAATACAGATTGTCGAAGTACATTTCTACTTTCTTACTACGACTGGGGAGAAGAAGTGATTCCCCCCTCCCCCCTTTTGTGCAGAGACACCATATTAAGGTCACGTATCTTTGCTATTTGAAAAGTACCACACGTCGTTTTTTATCTTTTTTTTAAAACTAGGATCGTCCGAATACAAGTGTATTGTAAAAGTGCCATCGCTGTCGTTAGCACACACAAGCATTTTAAAATACACATCCCCTAAAGTTATGCAAACATTTGTCCGGGCGTTTTGAAATATATGGTCCCTCAGATTAGGTAAACATCCGCAACTCGGGATGCATGTTACTAAACATAATGTATACAACTACATTTAATCTATCATTACAACAAGACTTATTGACACCAATAAGTATACACATTAGCTTAACACCAACTGTGACATAAAATAAGTACTCCCGATTTTTTATCATACATATACGCTTTCTCTTTTTTTTAGTTCAAGAACCAGGACGCTTGCATTAACTGTATTTATCCTAAAGTTTCATCCTTGAATTTTTATTTTTATTTTTGCAGGATTATAAAAAGTCCCGAACTTAGGCTGATGTTTTATTTTATAAAAAAAGATTAGCTTTTAAAAGGTGTACTTGATTCAATGCAGAATATTTTATAATAATAAAGAACAACATCATGGATATCTCTGTTGAAATAACAGCAAATGTTGTAAAATGTCATTCGGGAACTAAATCGGAGAGTTCTAACTTCATTCCAGTTACACTACCTAAACAATATTTAATCCCGATAACAGAATGTAAGAAATGATTTCTCACACTGTGCTTATTTTATGTATGATATCGTTGCTTATTTACACATTTTTTAAAAGTATATATAATGTCACGTGGTTAGATATTTTACCTAGTTTACATTTACAAATTCAAATCACATTGTTTTAAAATTAAAAGTGTAAAAAAGTGTTTTTTCTTGACTGATTGTTTATTGAATTGATGAGAATTTTACAATTCTCGTACAATACACTTAAAATGGGATAGTCATGCAAGTTGATTACGCAGAGGCCATGTTTTAATAAACCTTTATCAGTTTGTTATTATAAGAAAACAAGTTAATAAAAAGTCTAGTGACAATTTAAGCGCAATTTCCTTAATTAATTTTTTGTGACCGAACGAAAGGATATTTTTGAAAACTTTCTTCGGTAATATTCTTCTAAATTATGGCAGGAATCGATTGGCAAATGTTTCAAGTCGCTAAGTGGTCTGGTTGCCGAGATATGGGCCAAAAACTGCATTTGTTCGAGTTTTTTTGGCTTTTCCGGGAAATCCAAGAAGGAATTCCGGGATTTTTTTTGGCCCACAATCATCCTCGGAACTTGCTTAACATATTTGCTTTGGAACTATTCCTCGATATTGCTTCGTTGAGGAGGAGATACGACTTAAACCTGCGGACACACATCGGACATACATCGGACACGCATCCATCCAGAACGAGTTAATAATTGCAATTGTCCGTATGGAAATTGCGCTAAAAATCACAAATATATAAATATAGTTTGTCTACAAAGGTTTGAAAAACGAATAGTTTTAAAAAAGCATTCTATGTTGTTATGTTCTATTTGCATGAATTGTATCCCAATGACATCTTTCTAGTAATAACCAGAATATACTAAACATTATTCGGGTTGTTTAAAATCAATTGTACGATTGCACTATTTATATGACCTATGTTAATTGCAATAATACATTAACAAAATAATTTTTAAAAATTCATAAAAAAGTTTTAATAAGAAGCTTTCATATAATAATACACTAAAAATAATTTTAAAAATTGTTTTCTTTAAATATATTTTAATACGCTGCTATTTAAGGGGATATGCGCAGAAAAAAAATC
This sequence comes from Physella acuta, assembly GCF_028476545.2. Lineage (NCBI taxonomy): Eukaryota > Metazoa > Mollusca > Gastropoda > Physidae > Physella > Physella acuta. The sequence continues at coordinate 495,786 of NW_026732099.1, read as the reverse complement.
ACAAAATTTCTTGTTTTTCGTCATGATCAGTTTCTTGCACTTTTGGATACTTTGTCCATTTTTGTATAAAGAAAATAATAACTTTAAAGAGAATAAAATATTGTATGTGTTTGAATTACGATTTTTATGACCTCATTAATTCAAAAATAATCAAGTTTTCCAAATCTTACAAGATCTCTATGAAAAATTTTATATCCATCATTATATTGTATTTGACATCATTGGAAAGCTGGATTTCTCATGTATCTAATAAACTTAATTTCCTACATCTCGGAAACACCCAAAGCTTACAATCCGCTTTGCAGTTTACACAGATATGGTACTTTCCTGACCTAGTTTTCGTTACTTTTGGCTGTTTTTCTCAGTTCGCATGTTTTTAACACTAAAAAGCCTACTACTTTTTTATTTATTAAACAATGCCAACCATATTTTCAGTACTTGTTTTTGATGCAAAAATACAACTTTTGTCACGAGGGAATTGTGATTGCTCTCATAGAAAAAAAGTATTTGGTAATTAATATGCAAATTTTGAAACTTTTGAATACTAAAAAGGGTACGATTTTTTAGACCTTGTAAAATTCTTACTAGTAATTATTTCAAAAAGTTGTCGTGACAAAATTTTTAATATATACTGAAATATAAGCAGTTTAAATTTGATTGCTATAGGTGCAAAAATAAAAAAGCCTTAGTATTTTTAAAAGTACCGAAAAATTCAAAATGGCGGGGGTTTTTTGGGTTTCCATGACAACCAAAATTGTTTTCGACCCTTTTTTTTGCTGTTTAATAAATACTTTTATATGCCAAATATGATAAAAGTATTAAAAAGGCTTTAGATCTTAAACTGTAAAAAATAGAAAAAAACATAGCATATCCCCTTAAATAACTTATACCTTTACTAATATTTATTTAAATATTCCCAAAATTCGATCGTTCAACTTTAGCATAAAATGTTTTTTAACCTTCTCAAATAACTGTTTAGGCGCTTAATTTAACAAACGTTCTGAAATTACAAGAACTATTTAACATAGCATTTAAAAGTATTACTAAAGGGGCGAAACATGAATGCGAATATGTTCACTTTAGTTTTTTTTAATACAAATACCGTTTTACCTTTTCCACTTAAGTACACACTATCTAAAATGATTTGATTAAACTATTGCATGCACACTTCACCTGTTTTTCAATCTTTACATTATATATGTCTTCTAGTGGAGGTTATATCTAGATATCTGAATAGAGTGTCATGTGTAGTAAAACATGTATATATTTGCATCAGACTTTTCTGATCTGGTGCTAGAGCTAATATCTGACGACAAAGGCAAAATACTATATTCGGAAACCGGCTTGACGCAGCTAAATAATTATTTCGTCAAGGTGGGAACTCGAGAGAGCGAAGTGTCCATTGCAATTTAACTAGACATTTCATCCACAAGACTTTGACATTAAAACAGATGAAGAAGTCCTTTCTCCAACATAAGATATATTATTGGGTCGAAAAATATTCTAGAAGTTCTTTATTATTTACTTGTTACTATTTTACCAATTATATCTTGCACAATTAAAGACTTTCTTGTTGAAAAATGCCCGAGGTTCTCGTGACGATATTAATATAAAAAGCTTGCAATGCAAAAGTTGCGTTAAATACAACAACACAAATACGATTAATTAATATTCTGCATGGATATGCTGTTTCTGTATAACAAAAAAACCCATTTATTAATGGTGCGTGCTTCCTTATAATGTAATGATATCTTGATAGAAAAAAAGCGATCGAATATTCAAAAGATTTTGCCGAACATAATATTATCAGACATACCAGATAGGTCAATAATGATGACTATGTATTTATATTTAAATGATATAATTATGTGTTATTTTAAGTTTTATTTTTTATTTTATTTTTAAATTATCTAAGTTGAAGTAAGGAATGTTTTAAAAAAAAAACACATAAAACATTTGTATAAAAAGATTACATACCGAAATGCACTGAAAAAGAGACAATAAATGTATTTCTTTAATTATGTAATAATACACTATTATTTAAATAACTAACAATAAAAGCTGAGGTTGCTTCCTAATTTTAGTAAAGGTATCCAATATATAATATAGTGGCTCGCACTTTCCTTTAGAATTATTTAAATAGTAGTGTATTTTTATAACTTTATAGAAATAAATTCATTTTCTCCATTTTAGAGCATAACGGTATAAGAGGTGGTTATTAAAACGGTTTTTGAAATATTTTTTTTTCAATAGGTCTACATTGTAATTTTTTAATACAATGAAGTTGTATGGCTAAACATAATTGCGCTTCTAACTCGAGAAATGTGCATTTAATATCGCGGAGAATAGTAGTATATACAGGAAACATAAAGAAATTCATAAGTAATTAAATAGACATTGATTTCAGTCAAATTGCATTTCTGATTGCATTGTCATCGGGTCTTGACCCACGTGCTAAGTTTGAAACCAATCGGCCACTTAGAAGTGGTCAAAATTTCGTACTGCAGTTTTGATCGATGACAGACGACAGACACAAGCATGAGTGAGCAATATAATAAAAGCTTGTAAAAATACCAATTTATATATTTATGTTTTCTGAAAATTCTGAATTCACAAATATTCACATTTTTCATTCTAAATGTTTCTATTGTAATAATACTTATACGTATTTTTGTTTAAATCCAGAATCAAATCTAGCTTTAATTGTATGCTACTTTAATAACTGAGCTCAAAAACTTTGACATTGTCAACCATTCCAATAGACTTAATATCTTCAGGACGAGCCCGATGCGTAAAGTTAGTGATGTAAACTCCATCAATGTAAATAACAAAAGCATCAGCACGGACCAGGAACTGTACGTTGAACTCTCGTTGAGGAGAAAATGGAAATGTTTTGAACGTCAAAACCTGCTCGACTCCAAAGTAAGGGTTTTTAAAGCTGTTGAGGACAAGTTGTGGGCCAGACTTAGTCTTAAAGTGAAGGGCTATAAAATTATGTAGATGTTGTGAAGAAATTCATTGTAAATCCTGGGAATTTAAAAAATATACCTCTTAGGTTTACCTGTATGGGAAGGATATAAAAATAATTTATAAAATATCATACAGGTTTCACAAAATAGTTTATGGGTGTTATCTTAGGCTACGTTGTCGCAGTTTTAATTTATATCATTGTATGATTCTAACCGAAACATAAGCTGAGTTGGTCTATTTGATAAAACTCTAGGACTTACTGCGATGATGTGACAATTAGGTTTAACATAAACTTTAATTAAATATAAGAGACCCACAGTAATGTTGCATGAGATCACCTTTCATTCTGAGTACATAGAAGAAATTCGATACTTGTCTTATATAAATATATGCAAAATTGCTTTAAAACACCACGAAAAAAAACTATCTAGAACAGTCTGGTCTAGCTTACCATAAAATACAGCTGAATTCTGTTCTCTATGTTAAGAAGCAGTCTTTATATTGTTGTTTGTTATTGCATACAGTACGATTAGAAACTAATGATTATTATTTTAAATATAATAACTAGATGCAATTATAATAACTAAATTTCAATGCCCATGTTTCCATAAACTAAATATGCTAACTATAAACATTACACTAAGTGTAATAAATTCATAGCATGTTCTATAACCTAACCATACCCAAGCGTTTCACTTTACGTCTAACCTAATTCAGGACCCAGTGCTTTATTCATCAACCAAACCATTGCATGTATTGTGTTGAATAGTTTACAGTAAATTGACGAAAGCGTGTTATGGAAATTGAACAAAATACTTTATTTTCGGCTAAAATTAACTGATTGGATTTTTTTTTTAAATTAACAAAAAAAAAAATCCTGGCACAGCTTTGCAAAAAACTTCACTTTTAAAGCTTACCACTGATCCAGCCTTGAGACTACCTGTAACATATTTAGTTTGTGTAATGTTTGAGCCAGAGTTGAGCCATGATGTTTCCACTACGCTTGTCTTCCAGAACACATATCCCGTCCCTGAAAACACCAACCCCAACGCATTGCTGCCGTTACACGTGGTGCAGGTGTTAATAGGATCAGTGTAGTTAAAAGCCACACAGCTTGAGTCCCCAGAACAGGTTAGACCACAATGTAGCCGGCTTCTGACTGAGATTCGATCCTGGCAAACTTTGAACTCGGCACTGTATTTTCTATACAGTGAAAAATTACCGGCTTGACAGTAATTAATAAATAAAATAAATATTATTAAACAAAATCTTGAAAATATAATGACACAGCTTAGACATGTTGCCATCTTTCATAGAGTTCAGGTTTTTATTTATTACCATCTGTATACAAGGATTCAACACTGAAGTTCTGTTTAACTAAATAAAAATTGTATGTTTCTTATATGCTTGGTGTCAAGTTTTAAATAACTGACAGTATTAAAATCGAATACTTCCTAAGGAAAACATCACAACACTATACAAAATGTATTAAGACTGTCGCTCGTTGTTCGAAAGTTCATTCGAACCAGCCTATAAAAACTAGCTGGTGCCAAAACTCAACACTGAGGAAACCCAGTCAATTATTCAGTATAACATGCGGGGTACGATTGTAAGCTTTATAAAAGAATCCAACATTTAATATTCAGGTGTGTTGTATCCCATAGGGCTGGTTTCACAATATTTCTTCAGGAAAGGATTGGTTTAAGTCTATTGTTAGAAGTGTATCGAGAATCGATACACCTATTTAAGAAATCACCACACAAATATATTAATCGATACACCTTAAAAAAATCACTACAAAAATACACTTATCCTCTCAATTTTTCACGACTTGTGACATCTTGGTCGATAAAATCGTATATATATATATGGACGAGCTGACCCGCGACGTAGCATACACCAATATCTAGTTGTTTTATTTTCTGCTTATCAAAAATTCATAATTTGTGAATTCGACACTACCCCAACCCTCTGTAGACCCCGAACCGGCTCTACGATTGTAAACATTGGGGTGAACCACAGCTCACCTGACAGGTGGGGATGAGGGTGGTGGCTAAATTGCGTGTTTTTTTTAATGATCTCCATGAAGAGAATTATATATATATATATATATATATATATATATATATATATATATATATTACCTGCTGCTACTGTTGTGTTATTTATTTCCCAGTGCAATTTAAGTAATAAGTGTACAAACACTGAACAATTTCAAAATAAGAAAAGTATAGAAAAAAATCTTTTTTTTTTGTTTTCAAACTAGGCACAATTATTGTCCTTGTATGATTTATGCAATATTGCAGTGGTTCCCAACCTTTTTCGAGTGGCGACCCCCTTTCCTAAAACTTAAGTGACCCGCGACCCCCATATAATTAACAAGTCGAAATTAGTAAAGAAAATAATAAGCATTAAATTAATATTTTCTAGTAGACTTTCAATATGAATTATTTTTTATAACTGTTTAAATACGATGAGCAAAATTACATGCTATTAACAAGCATTAACTAGCATTAACAATTAAATTTTGCAAATTTAAGAATTCATCTTGTTATTCATCGGCAATGCTGGTAACATCAAGGAAAGCAGAGAATGTGTGACAATGCAGATTCTTCTTCTTTCAGCTCGGGGAAAACAACGCCGCAGTTCGTTGTCAAGGGATTCATGATGCACAGAATCCTTCAAAATTTTTATCTATCACACCACACTGCAGAGTTTTTCTACATGTATTTTTCCTAGCCAATTTTGCAGCTTTGATAAAAATGCCAAGAGATTATCATGAAAAGAGATAATATTCGTTCCTTTATCAGGTTAAGCTTATGTTGATGTTCGAATATATCTGCTAGGTATGATACTCTCTCCAACCACACTATTTCGATAAAGTATATCAAAATGTCTTGTTTCCTTGCATTTCCAAGAACATCTTGATTTCATCTTTCAATTCAAAAACACGATTGACATTTCCTATTGACAGCCAGCATACTGAAACATGACGCACCATCCGTACAAGCCCCACAGCCGTTTTCCCATTTTAATTCTCCATTTTCAAAATACTTATTTATTTTCTCCATGATATCTTCACAAAACATCAACTCTTATTTGCTAACATCTGAATGAATATATTTCACAAAGACAAGCACCTGCGAACACGAACTCACGTCTGTCTATTCGTCAACTTGAAAATCAAACGATGGTGAAAGCTTGATTTCATTCTAAATTTGTCTTTTAACATAAACCGCTGCATAGTATTATTAGACAGAGATATTTGTTGCATCTTTACTGCACTGGAATCCCCAAGAATTAATTTTACCATCTTCAGCATACATGATTTGATGAGATTTTCTCCTTTGTGCGAGAGGTTTTTTGCTTGGCAATTTCTAATACTACTTCATATGATGCTTGCACTAATGCTGTGTTTTCTTGGTGAAAAAGTTCTGTTCGATCAAGTGTCTGACGTTTGCAACTAGCTTCATGCCGACGAAAGAGCTACATATCTTTTTTGGTGTGTTCCGAATGACTCGTCTCAAATTGACGTTTGGAAGTTTTCATAGACTTCTTACTAAGAACAACTTTGCACAGTACAAATTGGTTATTCTCTATTCCATTTACAGTGATGTTAGTAATGCCGAATTTCAAATATTTTTCTAAATATTTATGTTTTTTATTCATTGCTAGAGTTTAGTCTACCAGTTGGCGACCATACAGAAAGCCCTTCGCGACCCCCAGGTTGGGAACCCATGCAATATTGAATTGTTTTTGAGAAAACCAATCAACATTGTATGAAGAGACCCAAGTATTATTTTTGAAGCCTGAATAACCAAATCTTTAAGAAAATAAAAACTACACAATTTTAATTATGTTTTTAATAGGTTTATGTAAATTGCCTTCAAATTTCGATGGCCCTTAAACATCGCTCACAGCATGCATTATTTCTAAGACAATGAAAACACCATTGATTGGAACAGAGAAGTTTAAAAGTTTTTATTTTATTTACAAAGTCTATACATGTATAGTTAAAAGCACGCTGCTAACTAATGATGGGTAAAAGGATTTACAATAGAGTAGCCCAAAAGTCACAACTAAGTAAACATGATGTGTAATTATTTGTTAAAATAATAGTAAAAATTAAAAATCATAATGCATTAACAAATATTAAGTAAATCAAAAATAAAAAATGTAATGCAGTGTAAAGTATAACATGCTATGATTAATTTTTACAAAAAAAAATGCAGCCTACAAATAAAAATTATATGAACAATTAATGTTTAGATTACTAAAATATCATACTTTCACTAAAATGTAATAAAATAAAAGGTTGCATGTATTTGTAAGGCAAATCGACAAGAATAAAACCAATCTAAAACGTTTATAATAAAAGAGAAATACTTGAAACATAATAGGTTATTCCAATATAAGGAAACTAGAATGGAATTAATTAATGTCAAAATCTTTGCAGCAGTAAAATATATTTTAATAACTATCATTGCAGTCTTTAAGATTAATCCAAAAATGATGGATTCGTTAATATTTATAATTATATTATCTTAAGAAAAAACATCGTTAAAATATTCAACATTAATAAAAAAATTACTACTTTATCTTCTCCGATAACCGTTAGGCGCTATATGTACCAAGCGTGCTAAATTATACAAACTATTTAAACATACATTTTAATATTCTAACTCTAAATTAGCTACAGTTAATTGCGTACATCATTACTGCTGTTTTTTTATTCTAAAGCTATTCCGCTCAAAAACAAGACCCTATAAGCATGAAACCAAATTATAGCGCATGTTAAAAATACTTTTCATATTTTTAAATTAAAAAAAAAAATAAAGGATTTTCAAGATGACAAATATCAAATATTTTACACTAAATGGTAACTAATTAAGAAATAAAGTCCCGAATCATAGCCACCCAAACTATGAATAACTTTAATAACTGAGCTCAAAAACTTTGACATTGTCAAAGATCACAATAGACTTAATATCTTCAGGACGAGCCCGGTGCGTAAAGTTAGTGATGTAAACTCCATCAATGTAAATAACAAAAGCATCAGCACGGACAAGGAATTGTACGTTGAACTCTCGTTGAGGAGAAAATGGAAACGTTTTGAACGTCAACACCTGTTGGACTCCAAAGTAAGGGTTTTTAAAGCTGTTGAGGACAAGTTGTGGGCCTTCCCTGGGTCTAAAGTGAAGAGCAATATCGGGAGATGTTGTGAAGAAATTCATTGTAAATCCTGGGAATTTTAGGAATACACCTCTCAAGTTTACCTGCATTAGTAAGATATACAAATAAATTAATCTAAATATTGTTTAGTTTAAAGTTTAAAGTTTATTTCTATTTTTTCTTCACAATTTATGATCTAAAGCCTTTTGAATACTTATGCAATTTATGAAACATTAAAGTAAAAATTAAACAGAAAAAAAAGTTAGACAAAAATTCCGTTGTCATGGAAACCTTGTGATCCAGCTAATGGCTATCTAAAACATCATTGGCTATAGCATGCAGCCTTGCCGTACTTAAGGTTACACTCGAAAAGGGTTAATCAACTTGTTGTTGTGGATATTCTGACAATTTGAGTCGTTTTCATATAACTGTTTGATGATTTTAATGATTTTCTGAGGGATTCCATAGTGATTCATCAACTTATAATAAAGTAATGCTAAAATTGCATACTAAAAGATTGCATTTGAAACTTACCAATGATCCAGCCTTTAGACCACCTGTGACGTATTTATATTGAATAAAATTCGAGTCAACGTTTAACCATGAGTTGTCTACTACGCTTGTCTTCCAGAACACATATCCAGTGCCTGAAAACACCAACCCCACAGCATTGCTGCCGTTACACATGGTGCAGGTGTTAGTAGGGTCCGTGTAGTTAAAAGCCACACAGTTTGAGTCTCCAGAACATGTTAGACCACAATGTAGCCGGCTTCTGACTGAGATTCGATCCTGGCAAACTTTGAACACGGCACTGTACTTTCTATACAGTGAAAAATCACCGGCTTGACAGTTTAAATATATCATACACAAACTAAGTATTACTAAATAAATTCTTGAAAACATAACGACACCGCTTATATGTGTTGACATCTTTCATAGAGTTCAAGTTTATAATCTAATATAATATGTATACACTGATTCGACACGAAATCTGTGTGTAAATAAAGTAACAACTGTAACTTTGTCTGTGCTAAGCTTTATATCAACAAACAAATAAATGTCAATACATAAATTGAATACTTCCTAAGGAACACATCACAACACTATTGAGTCTCTCGCTCGCTGTTCGAAAGTTAACTCGAACCAGCGCGTAAAAACTCGCTGGTGCCAAAACTCAACACTGAGGAAACGCAGTTAATTATTCAGTCTATCATGCGGTTTACGAGTGTAAGCATAATAAAACATACAAATATCCAACAATGTATTTGCTGTTGTGTTGTATCCAACAGAGCTGGATATACAACACGTCTTCAGTGAAGGATGGTTGTACGTCTACGGTAAGAAATAGACTACATCAATAATCGATTCACCTATTTTAGAAATCCTAACAAAATACACTTGACTTAGTTTCAACTAATGATTGACGTACGAGAGAAATTGAATCTTTGGATCTAATAAATTATGTACACTTCATTCCTGGCATGAAGATTGTTTACGAGATATGAGAGAGAAGTCTCTTTGTTAATCCTATTAAATTATCAATCAAATAATTTCTGCTTTGAAGTTAATTTAGCCTTGTGGCATTATGGTCGATAGAATCGTGTTATAAACATAAAATATAAAAATATATATTTATACATCTAAAATAAAAGTGGGGAAGGTGAGTGACCTTTGCGCGACCGTATGTTCTTTTTTACCTATTTTAATCCAGTATTTCTCTCCCTCCCCCCACCTCGAAAAAATAAACGCTTTACCCCCCCCCCCCCTCCCCGGAAATTTTAGTCCGTATAAGTTAGTATATATATATATATATATATATATATATATATATATATATATATATATATATATATATATATATATATATATATATACAATATTGTAATAAATGTGTTTTTATTTGCGTCTGTTTGTTTGTTCTTTGTCCTTTCATTCGAGAACCAAGAAACTTTGTTTAGATAATAAAAATACACCTTGAAACGTTTCGGCGAGAAATAATAAAATCTATCAATGGCAATGCCCTTGCAGTGCGTTTTACTACCTACAGTTCTCCAACGTCTATCTTTGCACCTTGGATCAGTTGATACGGCGTTCTTCAAAGGGTCTTAACAGACGAGTTGATTCAAAAGTCAAACTGCATCATTCACATTCGACGTCGCTTATACGGTGACCATGAACGCCATAAACCTCCCTCGTGAATTCTTTTGCGCCTACGTTCTTGTAAAAAGTACCATACACTATGGACACGGTATGCTACTACGATCGTTCATTCTTTGGAATAATCCGCACCCTCCGGCGTCAGGGTACGGTGTGCTTGGGCGCCCATTTTCCATTCTGGCAAACACAGCACTGTAGTTTCTGAACAGAGGAAAGTTGATTAAATTGTCGTCCTGGCTGGCAAAATTATTCACAAATATAAACAAAATTATGTAACAAAGTCTTGAAATGTAAAAAGGCTGGAAAACGTTGCTAACATCTTCTTCAGTAGTTTGAAAAGTATTTCTCTTCTGAAGAAACTTCTGTAAAAAATATAGAATATCAGGGTGAAATATAATATAGTGAATAGGTGGTTGATACGTAATCACCAACAACTTTTTAGAAAGTGCAATATATGTAAAAACTATTGCTTGCTGTCCCAGCTAATGGACAACTACCTACAGTGGCGTTGACAAATATGTGTTAGAGGGGTGGGAGTTGGTATGTTAGCTCATGATGCCAACGCCCCCTACTCCTTAAATAAAAGTAATACGTAAACGACGCTGTTTTATTCTGTTTTACAATACGGCTGTAAGCTCGTGTGTGTCCTTTCAAAGCTTAAGTTTTATAAATATCGGTTTTTATTATATGCCCGTGTACACAATTTAACTTTTTGTTTAAATGGGACGGAGTGGTCTAGCGGTAAGTCTCGAGTTCGAATCCGGGTTCAAGTCAGTAGACCGTCCCTGAGTCCACTCAACTCTGATGGGTACCTAACTCACGTTAGGGAAAGTAAAGGCGGCTGGGCATAGTGCTGACCACACTATCTCTTCATATGCCGAGGTCACAGAAACAAGTGAACTCTACTTCACTTGTCCCAACTTTACTTTTTTTTACTTATTTAAAAAAATTACCCCTATGACACATCCTAGCTACGCCACTGGTTGCTAACAACCAACCAATAAGAGCTTACGCGTGTCAAATACATCACTAAAAATACGCAATCAATTATTTACAGCTACATGTGAAGAACTTCAGCAGCTGTATTTAAAGGCAACAAAAATACTAAATTTTATATGCTGTTTTGCGGACTCCTACTAGGCCTAGCTATACAATCCGTCATATTTTCACCAATATTTTATGGTACTGGTGTAAAGTAAAAGGAAATCGATGCATGCTTTGATCAAACCATTTCAAAACGACATGAAACTTTAAAGTTGAGTGATCGTTGATTGGGCTACAAAACAGATCGAATCTTTTGATCTTTTTAATTATGTAGACGGGCGAGTAGATTGTTCGTTGGATATAATATACGTTTCCTTTTTAACCTCATCAAAATTTCTATCAGATAGTGTCACGTTTAACATGTTCGCGGATTAAGAACGTTGATGTTGATTGTAACTGAATATTTAACGTATTCGGTCTGTCGTACTTAAGAGTTAGCTAAAGTTATGGTACCGCTGCTAATATTATGAAACTAGTTACAACCTGAAGTTAACAACGTACTATTTACTCTATTGATAATTTCTATGGCGGTAATAATATTTGTACGACGGCAACTGTAATTATCAATTAGATGCCTGAAAGAAATTCTGCTTTAACCGCAAAGGGAAGATTGCGCTTGTAATTGTTTTAGTCTTCACATATGTGTATTGTGCAAAAAAAAAAACAACCTACATTAAAATGAACAACGTTAACGAAATTGTACAATTCGTTTTTTAGAAACTGAGTGTTCCATTAAGGGTAATTGCTTCTGTTTGAATTTATTGAAGGTATTCACTCCTTTCAGTCCATTTTCTAAAATGTCAATTTAAGCCAAACATCAACACAATGTTAAATGTAAATGTAAAATGAAAACAAAAAATTGAACTGATTGCCAAGAACACATATCTAATCACTAAAAATCCTTCATAAAATAAGAATGAAAAATACACACTTGAAAAACATCAGGGGAGAAAACCCGAGTAATAGTTTAGCTAATGTAATTCTACGTAGTCATTCCCTCTATTGATCAAACATTCGATAATAGTGGTCTTTCGCTAGGCCATCTACTCCATGTATCTTTAGATTTGCAGTTAACACAAAACAACAGCTTTCCAACCACTCAGTATTCGTCAGCCTAACATTAGTGTAAAGCTTGAAGAAGCGCATAGAAGAGAATTCTCCTTTGTAATTTTTCGATTCCCAAAATCCAACGTTTGCTTTTTTCATAAGAAAAATATAAATTAATGTAAAATCAAATAAAGAAATAGGTAATTGTTAAAAATAGTTATATATTGCTAATTTAAAATAAAATAAAAAGTGCATTTTAATTATTTTATATTTCATTTCAATTCATTCATCTAAATATTTAGTTATGTTGTAGAGTAATGTAGAGTAACGAAAATGGGCGGAGCTTAGTGCTGCTAGGAAGAAAACTCCATGGTTACCTGCTCCATGCATCACAAAAATGTATTTTAGTTTAATCATTTCTTATTTGAATGGGGATGGTAAGCGGTGTTTAGCCAACCATTAAAATAAATGTTATAATTAGTACGATCAGTCAATAACTCTCAAATTAATTGTGATTTTTTTTTTAAATGAAGAATTTTAAATTTGTACAGTATAGTGATATCATATTTAATAATTCATATTGGTTTTTACAGTACTATTTAAAAGATCTAACTTTTCAGCTTTATTCAGAAATCTCGAGCTCAATGTGCCTCATTTTTGTCCACAATTTATTTTGAGAGCAATTAAAAAGCTCGTTAACCTTTATTTATTAATACGTGCTTAATTTCTTTTATTTTTCGGTTTGGTTAGTTTTCTTATTAATGTTAAACTCCGCGATATAATATCTTAATGGCAATCGCATTAGATTTTTGCGAACAAAATAAGGGAAATTACTACAACAATGTTGTATACAGATCATAATGTTGATCTTACTCGTTCAGGGCGAATGCTATCATTTATTTTAACAGTTGTGTTTATTTTATGTACTAATTATGCATTCATAATTATTATATAATCAAATAGTTGCATAATTTTAAGAATTAACCATTAGTTAGTATTGATTAGGTTTAAAGCAAATAATTGTTTTAACAAAGGATGTCAATTAATTTACGACTATCGTTTAAAAATGATAACTATGGCATATAAGCTAAACAGTACAAGCCAGAGGCATAGCGATGGGGGGGGGGGGCAGAGGGGACACATGCCCCCGGGCGCCGACCTCAGGGGCGACAAAATGGGTTGTCAAAAGAAATTAAAGTGTCAATTAGCTGCATTTTTGCAGTTTGAGGGGGGGGGGGGTGAAAATCGAAAATTAGAGCGCCAAATTGAAACTTTGTCCCCGGGCGCCAGGAAGTGTCGCTACGCCTCTGGTAAAAGCTAATTGTGTACAAAAATAATGTGTAGGCTATATGTGTTAGCTATCAATTTAATAGTGATGCTATTTAAAATATTAGGCATTATATCTTGAGCAGTATGTTACTATTTTAACAAATGAAAAATACATGTTAAATACATTTCATTATTACATTTCTTGATGGTATAAAAATATTTTATAAGCATGTTAGTTGTTTCTATATTCTTAATATTTAACTAAATAGCATTAAATAGAGAAACATCAAGTTCAAATAAATTAATAAAAGATGTCGTTAGTAAAGGGAAAAGACTCTGATAAACTGCAATGTCTAAAAGAAAATACCCAGTTGTGTCCCCTGATTTTTAGCAATTTTGTGAAGTTAACATACCGCAAGCACAATCACATGTTATTTGTTTAGTGATTGTGCGTGGGAGGAAACATATGGTGTTAATAGTATGTTTGGACCCCATAGATGTTTTTTTAATTGTGGAATCTATATTTATATATAATTCTCTTCTGGGAGACGTTAGAAAACAAGCTGTAAGCGCGCCGAGCAGTCCCCTCTTTTCCTCTCTAGGCAATAGGCATATCGCGACCACCCCCACACCTACATGGTCTAGGAGATGTAGTTCACGCTAAATGTTTACATCGTAGAGCCGGGTTTAGTGACGGCTATTAGGGGCAGATAATTTAGTTTAAAACTATTTTATACTTAGGGGAAGTACCTAAGTGGAGGCTGCTTTCACGTGGGTGGGGGGGGGGGGGTAGGGTGAAAGGAGGGTTTTAGTGTTTTAAAGCAAATATTTTCAGTGGCAGCATAGGTACTGTCGAATACACGAATTATGAATTACTGAAAAGTAAAAAATAAAACAACTAAATAGAGGCGTATGATACGCCGCGGGTCGGCTCGTGTTATAATATTGACCTAACAAAAACGGTGAGCGTGGTCGTGTAGGTAAATCTCATGGCAGCTGAACTTAAGGATCCCGACAGCAACCTATCTAGGAGACAAAACTCGTCCATAAAAAAAAACGGCCAATGTGAAAAAATGCTTTCACGCCTACCAGTTTTGATAATAAGTAAAGAGACTAATAAAATAAATAAAATATAACCAATTTTAATTTTTCTTAGCGTTCCTAGGCTGTATAAGTACATTTATTGAACTGTAAAAATAACAACAAAAATAACATGTTGCCTGTGAGGGTGAGCAGTCAACGCCCATACTAAGAGATTTAATCCCACGTGCATCAACACTTTACGCCTAGATTAAAACTAGTCGGGGTTCTGTAAAAGACTGCGACAGACTGTCTATGGATTATCTCCCCTTAATCCTTCACCACGCCCAATGAGTTTTCTCCCCTACTATACAATTCAGCAGAATACTGCAATAATCAACTAGATGTAAAAAAAAAAAAAAGAAGAAAATTCTAGATCGATGTTTTTTTTTCTTCTATTAACTACAAAGAAGGTTAAGAATACACTATACTTTATATAGTATGTCCTATTTCTAATGTCAAAATTTTCCATAACTGATACTCAAAATTAATATTTTGTGGCATTTCATGTGTTACGCGTGACAAGCGCGTTCTATTGTAAAAATATTCTAGAAGGTCACATGACACGATATATCCAATAGCTAATTTTCAAATATAAGAAACGTATTTTATTGTTGAACTTTATGTTATTTACGTACTGCGTAAATATTTCTAAATATTTAAAAAATATATTTTTCTGAACTAAATAAAAGAAGTTGCCATACATATATAAATATAAAATATCTGAACTTTGTGTACAATGTCTGGAGTATAGTATAATTGTACTAACTACTTCCGACACGATTTATTTTACTTAACATCACTACAAATGGGGACCTTAAGATAACGACTAAACTTGGAGATAACTTTATCCAACCGAGTCACCATCGTGGGTATTACATATGTCACCCCGCGGTTCTATATATCTCACCAATGCGGGTCTAAATGTCTCACCAATGCGGGTCTAAACCGCCTACTTATAATGGAAATCAATGCAAATTTTCTCTTTATTACAATTAACCCCCACTCATTACACATTTCATTAACGTTTATTTTGCATATATTTTCAAGAATAACTTTTGTTGCAACGTTAATCATGTTTCAGAAAATGATTTGAAGGTTTAGTTCGGTACGTACACGTAGAGGGAAGTTGACTGTACAAACTAGCAGTAGCATTTATACTCTAGCTTAGAAATATTTTACCATTCGTCTAATTCAGTGTCTGTCTATTGTGCAGCATATGCACTTTATTCTTTTATTAAATCGATAGATTTAACCACGTACATCTGCTGCTTTTCTTTTGTCATCTTTGAACGTATCTATTGTCGTCACTTTGATATCTAAGACATAATCTATGAAGTCTACGTGGTAGGTGTCGTTAAAGTAAAATTTCTCCTTTCTGACCAATAGAGTAGAAGGCATAGAGTTAATGTTTTGTCACCTTGGCATATGAAGGTATGGTGAGCACTTTAGCCAGGCCCCTTTAGTTTTTCTAATGTTAGTCGGGTACTCATCATTCACATTGGTTATGCTAAAGTGTAATTATGATCATAGACAACCAATATCTAGAGAAATAACTCACAGTAGATTGATTTATATACGGTAGCCTTTACACACTTGTTACATAAAATGCCTATAATGTCTCAGGAATAGCGCTCAACTGGACGCCTCAAGGAAAAAGGAAACACGGAAAGCCAAGGCAGAGGCGTCGCGAGGCGGCGGGTTCGGACGGCACTGGGTGACACCATTTAGTGGGGTGACATCAAAATAAAAAAAATTGCAAGATTTATATAATAAATATATATTTTGCTAGTTCAATGAATGGCTGATTAGAGTTAAAAAGTATTTTAAGTACATAATTACGATCCTGACGAGGGAGGGGTGGGTGACACCATGACGTAAACATGCAAACAAATTACTGTCACCTAAATTTTAAAAAAAGGAGCTTATCTTTAATTATGCAAATCAAGAATTAATTCATTGCAATATAATAATGGATCTGTTACAATGGTATTAGCTACTTGTATTTTCAATCCTAAACACATATTTTAAAAGTCATGTTTGAAGCGTGATTATTTTTTAAAAAGAAAAGTACAATATTGTTGTACAAAATGTCTCTTGAAAACAGCAGCTTTTGTTTGAAAAAATTCATAATACCAGTTCTACAGCTAAAATACAAATGTTAAGCTGCTGCTCTGGGTTGAACTAGTTTCCAGCCATGAAACAGGTGATCCATGTGCACTAAGTAGGCAATCACGAAATGACACTGTGACTTTCTTCTTAGATCCGGAGCGGCCAGTGAAGTGGGGAGAGGGTATGCTCAAGTCACGATCTCTATTAAACTTCAGTCAGTTATAGTCGATTTAATCGCCCGTCTTTGTGTGTGTTTATGGGGGGGGGGGGGGGTTATTATAAAACAGAAATGTAAGCCATCCGAAGACTTGAAGACCGGATTTTTTAAATATTTCGCTAATACCCATATACATTCATGGTTTTATATGGTTTATATGGTTTATATGGTTATATATATATATATATATATATATATATATATATATATATATATATATATATATATATATATAGATATATATATATATATAGATATATATATATATATAAATATATATATAGAACGTATATGTGTCTCTATTGAGACATAATTATGCCAGAATTGATCCTTCATTGGCTAACCAGCAACCTAAGTGCTGAGGGTTCATTGTCCTGAATTATTCATGTGATCAACTGCGTAGGAAGACAATGCTGCGAGCGTGTTGAGTCACCGCTTACATGTGCTATGCAGTTCTTCTAAAGAATAGTTTTACATCAATCCACCAATACGGACACCCACACGCATTCGACGGACATACATACATTAACACAAGCGCTCTTGCAAGCACGTACCTACTAATACACATATACACATATAGGAAAAGATGCATACACCGACAAACAATGTATGTGAATAAGAGAGAATTGTTACAAAACACGTATCTGAGTGTTTTAGGTTCCAAGCATGTATTATAATTCGAACATCTATTTCTGTTGTTTTCCCTATCTCATTAGTAATATAATTGGTGTATACAAAATGCGTAAATTATACAAAGTTTTAATAAAATATTTAAGCTAAATAAGTACAATACTGTTTATCCTTTTTTAAGTGGGTTGCAAGCCTGATGCTATATTGTAAGTTACCTTTTCAAATGTGGTTTTCAACATAAAAATGTCATCAATTATGAACAAGATAGTATAAAAAGCAATTCAGTTTTTTTTTCTATTCTACTCTTGTACACGTAGACAAAAGAGCGTACCGTGTTAAGCATATGAGTTTAGTAAGCTAGATGCGGTTGTGCAATATAAAAAACATGCAAATGAAAAATTAGTTTAAGGACGAAAATTGCATTCCTCCTGTTTCATCTTTTTTACGAGCGTTATACCGAGACTAAATCAAATTGGTGGCACAATGTTCGCATACCTCCACACGCCGTTATCATACCCTATATCTCCGAAAAGATGTGCCCTTAATAGTTATACCTTCCTCTTCATTTATTATCTTCTAGAAAGTCAGTTGTCAAGTTGTTTCGATAGCTCCTTTATATAACTGTGCGCTAACAATACACCACTTTTTTCTATTATTTCCTTATTGACCGGTTATTGCTTACCTATCACCCAAGGCTACGTAAACTTGACACAAGCAAAACGTTTTTGGATCTACTTGTCAATTAATTATAGATGAAAAAAAAAATTGTACATAAAAAAGTGACAGGCAAATGAAAAAAAAGCAAATGAATATAACATTTGGAAGACAACACCAGAAGATGATAAAAATAAAAAGATGACATCGATGACAGGAAGAAAAAATGGACATAATAACAGTGATTACAATGATGGCATTGAAATGCATACATTGTAAGCATGCAACGAGACAGATGGTATAAACAAAAACCTTGACTGTGTTATTGATTAGACAGGGCTTATATATTTTAACTTAGCATCCTGATATGTTAATAAAATATATACCGCAATACGAATCTACTAAAAACATGTTTAAAAAAATTATATTGCTCTAAATAGCATTGCGATAAGAGAAATAATATAATAAGAGTAATCTGCATTATAAACAAGTTACACGAAAATAGAGTGATTTTAAATATCAATCTATGGATATTTAATATTGCAGTAAATAAGTTCGTGAGAACTGTCATTTCGTCACAAATTAGCTAGAGCACAAACAAGCCATATACATTGTATACAGCTTCTTCCAGCCATCTCTGTCCCCCTCCCCCCGAAGAAAGTCTACCCCCCTCCCCAAGAACGAATTTGAATTTATATAGAAAATATATACTTATACACTTTTACAAGTTTACCAGTTTCCGCCCCTCCCCCCCCCCCCCTTCCGGAAAAGTTTGTCCGCCTCCCCCCCCCCTCGAATATATCAAGTGCCCTACTCCGACCATCCCCCCCACCCCCCCCCCCCCCACCCCCCACGGAGAAAAAAGTCTGAAAAGAACACTGATTGTATAAAATAAAATGTGTAGGCTGAGAAAAGAAAAAAACAATACGAAAAGAAAAACCTAAAACAAAGAACAGGAAAAAGTGAAAATAAATATACAACATTATGAAAATAATTTACTGTAAAAGTAAAAGTAAAGTAAAGTTCCCTTTTCAAACCTGACGGTCTAAGTGAAGTAGAGTTCACTTGTTTCTGTGAACTCGGCGTATGAAGAGATAGTGTGGTCAATACTATGCCCAGCCGCCTTTACTTTCCCTAGCGTGAGTTGGGTGGACTCAGGGACGGTCTACGGACTTGAATCTGATTAGAACTCGAGACTTACGGGTTAGCAGTCCAGCTCACTACCGTGCCATACTGTAAAAGAAATTAAATAGGAAACAGTTCATTAGAGAAATAAAAATTAGAAGAAAATAGGAGAATAAAAATGCATCAAAGGAATGTGAATAACGCAGGATAAAGAAGACCACAGGTGATGACAGCCTGTGCGTAGGACACGGTTTACCAGGTTAAAATGCGGGACGGGGTTTGACACGCTGTCCATATTTTTTTTTGGCCGCAACGCCTGCATGGTTTATCTAGGACAGTATTCCACTTTATAGAATTTCTTTTATAAGAGATTTTGAACTTTTTTACTTTCTCGTATATACGAAGTATAGAGAAAGTCTTGTAATCGTGCAAAAAAAAAATCGAGTTTTTTTGCAAATCTCGACGTTTTACACCTCCCTGAGTCGGAAAAACTTAGTTTTGCAATCTTGTCCGTGTGTCTGTGTGTGTGTAAACACGATAACTTGAGTACCTTTACAGCTAGGTTGATGAAATTTCATTTTTAAATATTATATCAAAATAGTAGATCCGTATCAACTTTTGAGCGATTTCCGATTACCGGAAGTGGAACATTTTCTACTTTTCAATTTTTTTTTTCAAAAGCCTATAACTTGAGTACTGTTTCGGATAGATAAATGAAAATTTCACACGTAGGTAAAAGTTCTAATTTTCTGCCTTCTATTAAATTTTGAGTAATTTCCGTCAACCGTAAGTAGTCATTTACGCTATTTCCGATTTCTCAAAAAACGCATGTGGATTTATAAAATACTAATAATATCCCGCACTATTATGCACATTTTATTTGGCGTTCAATTTTTTTTTACGAGATTCTATTCTATTATAAAAAGTTTAGGTAATTAAAAATGGATTAAAAATATTGTCTATGTCCTGAGTTGCCATCCCCAGTAGCTCAAATATTAGAATATTTGAGAAAGTTTAGGTTAGATCACTCCCGGTTTATTTTTAAAACGTTGCTTTTAATGCCGCGTTGACTAAAATTCGATTTAACAGACTTCGGCTATCTTTTAGAAGACTGTTTTATAAATGGAACGCAATTAAATACCGAATGAATGTTTAAGTAGAGATAATACGTCACGTGATTTCACCAGCCAATGAACGCTTGCCATGTAGTAATCACGCGCTTTTATATTGTTAATTATTTTGTTTTTATAAAATGTGGTGGGGGGGGGGGGGAGAGGGGGGCATCACGAATTTTTATTACGTCATCGTGGATTGGTTTTAATAAATAGCAGACGATTAGCTGCATTAGACACTGGAACCTTGCTCAAGATTTCACAGTAAACTGAAATTAACCGTCAAAGGTAAGTTGCTAAAGTTTTATTTTTAGATTTAAATTTTTTTTTACGCTTAATTAAACTTTTCGTATAGTGTAATGAAAGGCTTGAATGATTTATTTTTATTTCACTTTGTTTTTTAATAGGCCTATTACACGATTATTTAATTTTATTTAAGTATGACTTTTTGTTCAAAAAGACTGTTATGAATATCTTTTTAACTATATTGAAAAGAAAGTTTTGAATGATTTTGCAAAGCACTTTGTTTTCAAATATTACATAATTGTATCGGCGTGGTCGAGTCGGTAAAGCTCCTAGTTGCTAAACCGAAAAGTCTCCAGTTCGAACCCTCGGGCTGATGAGGTTGGGGACAGCCGCTCTTCTAGGAGAGACAACTCCAAAATCTATTAACTGCTGCCTTGTAGTTTGTTCTTGGTTGGACAAGAAAAGCAGGCTGAAATCGGAGTCAACGGCCTCAATGGCGTTAACCAGTTGACACGTAAACTTAATTGTGTCGGAGGCATGGTCGAATCGGCAAAGCTCTTGGTTATTAAATTCGAAAAATAGTATAGAGTTCGAACCCTCTGGGAGATAAGGCTCGATCACTTCCAACACTAAATATTAAGAACGAAGAAGAAGAAGAATTAAAGTATGACTATTTCTTTTCTACAAATAATGTATAAATGTAATTTTGACTAGCAACATTTGTTCAGCAACTTTTGACAATCAATAGTTAAATACCCGATTGTTCAACATTTGCCATTTACCATTTAGATTTATATCCTCTACAGCTCACTGCTAACTCCAAACAGTCTACAATGGCCACTAAAATGACCTTTGTGATAGTCCTTGTTCTTTTGTCACTTGCGTACATCGCACAAGCAGCCTCCCCCGTAAGTTTTAATTTCATTCAATACATTTGTGATCAAATATGACGGTTTTACTTATTTAGCCCTTTGGGCGACCTTTTAGTTTTTAAGTAATTAAAAAAAAACACTTCCACGATGTTGAAATATTAGCTACGCGAGTTAATAATCCCCAAAATATCGATACCCTCACTTGCAACTCTATACATAATTTTATTAAAAAATACATTTCAAAATTACATTATTTATTCTTTATACAAAACGTATACTTACTTACTTACATAATCCTCATCACTCCCTGTGGAGTATAGGGCAACAGCAAATCTCCGACATTCTTTTTGCGATACAAAACGTATACTTTTGTTTTATTTAACAGACATTATAAAAACTTGAAAATTTGTGTATATTTAAAGAAATAATTAGAAACTATAAGAATATAACTATTCATACCATAAAAATAAAACTTCATTTTTATGTTTTTGGCTGTATCTAAAAGAAACGTTCAAAATACAAAAGACTTAATTTGCAGTTGATGGTCAGAATGTGAATTAATACACGCAATACAGCTATGTATAAGTGTAATGTGGCAAATTAACGAGTATTTACCTCATAACAGAAACAATAATTTAAACAACAATACTATGGAATTTTTTTTATTACAGTTTTAATAAATATGTTAATGTCTGAATATAAAAATAAATAATTATTTTAAGAAAACCAAGCTTCGTCTTAGTTAAAGTATATCGAGACTTAACATATATTTTTATATTAAATCGATTATATAAATAATCGCAAATATCAGCTAATGTAAATAAAAGTGTTTCATATATGCAGATCTTTATTTCAAATGATACGATTTAAACAAGATACCCTTTGATTTTTTTAACAGAAGGTAATAGTAAGTGTAGTTCTTCGAGCACCCGTAGGCGATGGTGTAATGGCATTTAAAAAAAAAATATTTTAAAAAATATTTTCTTTTACAAGTATGAATATAGGACTGCTTAGTTGATTTCGCAAAAACAGTATATATATTTTCTAAAGTGGAATATGTTTTTTTTCTAATTTTTCGATTTTCTTACTTTGTATTCATTCTTAAAATTATGATTTTTTTAAATACGTATTTTTATCGTATAGAAAAAAACAAGTAAACCACTAGCTAATGGGGTAAGTAATTTTTTATTTCTAATTTACGCGCATTTTTAAAAAAGATCTGTGAGAAAATTGGAATCTTATAATAATCAATAATGGTGTCTACCTATCTTAATTCGAATGCTACTTTAAAAAAAATATTAATGAATGTTTTTTTTTTTCCAAATTAGCATCATTAATACAAAAATATATGTATTGTTTTCTTTCGTAGAGCAAGTCAATTAGAGCCCTGCCAGCTGATAGCGTAAGTCAACACAAAATTAATAATACATATAAATAAATATCATAAAAATACAATTATAAATTAAAACTGAATTTTAAGAAATTGTTAATCCAATACCACACACAGAAGTAAACACATGCTTGAAAACGCGGACATGCTATTAAAACGCCACAATGGATTTTTGTGCTAATGTACGTGTGATTGTTTTTTTGTGTCTATCGCATCTAGTAGCAATGATGTAATATTTTTGGCACAGAAAAAAACAATTAAACAACCACCAACTGATGCTGTAAGTTTGAGTTTTTTAACTGCTTTAACTGTAAACACAAATATTGATTATTTCATGGAAAAAAAATATCACATACGAAAGTGAAAACATAGATACAAAAACATACGAAACATACGTGCATAAGACACGTAAGGCGTATATATATATATATATATATATATATATATATATGTATATATATATATATATATATATATATATATATATATATATATATATATATATATATATATATATATATATATACAGAGAGAGAGAGGGACTATATATTATATAGTTTAGTGTGCTACTGTATGAATGATTATGTTGCTTTTTCTACAACAGAAAAAAACTATTGTAGCCCCACCAACCAACCAAAATCCAATGGTAAATGCTCACATGTTGTTCTTTTTTAATATTGAAGTTAAATGAATAAATATCTGAACTAGAAACTAACAATGTTTTATAAAATAATATTGTTTTTAATGTAGTCTACATTTGTAATTGCATTTTATCCTGTACAAAATTGCCACAACAGTTCTTTTACAATATTACCTATATGCTTTTCCATTTAGCTATATTATTTTCGTGTTTTATCTCAACAGTCAAGTTAATTATGACGTACAACCAATATCAAGCTATTAATTTGGAACATGTATGCGTATTGCTTTCTATCGTATTTAGTTCCATTACAATATATTTCAAATGTTGTATTTAATTGTAATTTTATACTTAAAAAACTGTGCTGTTGTTAACGTTAATGTGTTTTGTTGGTGCTTAAAATATTTCTTTTTTACTTTCAGCAATTTAAAAATAACTTTGGTGATATTCATGTAAAAAAGTAGATTAAATTCAAGACTGCAAAAGATCAAAGAAACTCTTTTGGATTCGGTTTTGTTACTTGATTTCACAATTTTCATGTAACATGTTTAAATTATTTGTTGACATTTCTGGGCAAAACAAAACTTTATTTTTGTTCATAAACTTCAACTTATTTTGTGATTTTCAACTCTGTTTGTTCAGTCAATCTAAGTATTTTTCATTGTTTGAGTTATGTTTTGTTTCGTGTATTTACGTGTGATGAAAACCAGAATAACCAAAGAAGGGGAAGAGAGGGGGGTTTAAATAAACTTATGTGGACTATTCGGTCTGGTGAGAGAGGTGAGAGAGGGAGGGGAATCAAAGGACATGTTACAGTCCAAACTTTAGATTTAACATCACTTTGTCTAACTAGTTAACTTATACAAAATATTAAGCTTGCATGTTAAATAAAAACGAAAGTGCTAGGGTTTTATAAAAAGTAAACAAAAGCACGCCATACGGTTAATTTATCCTCATCTTTTCCCGTTCTTGTCCAAGACACATGAACTAGAGTTCATCTGTTACAGAGACCTCAGTATATGAATGGATAGTGTGGTCAGCACGATGCGAAACCGCCTTTGTTTTCCCTAACGTGAGTTAGGTACCCATTTGAGATGTTTTAACTCATGAACATTTACTGACTTGAACCAAGATTCGAACTCGAGACTTTCGGGTTATCAGCCAATCAGTCCCCTAAATAAATCATAAGGTTATGACATATACATTTATAAAAGATGTATTTGGGAATCTACACTTACGGCGGTAACAAAGTTCTGATTACGTGTAAAAAAAACCCAGACAAAAGCAAACGTTACGCTCACATATTTCTTCATAATCTGACGTAATAGCAGAAAGTCCCTTCTATTTTACACACACTGAGAGAAATATCAAAATTTAAAATATTAAATATGTTATTCAATGATTGCTGTAGTGAGCGTGTTTGATTCCTCGCTGAATTTGAAAAAAAAATACTCTTAAAAAATACCCATAGTTAGTGCTGGGGCGTAAAGGTTTGGATTTTATTTTTGAAAAGGGGACATTACCCTTAGGGATTGAGCCTAGGGGTTATAGCCCGGAATTCAAGTATGATCCTACGACCAGAATGTGTGACAAATGTAAGCTGGACTCAATGTGTGATTCACCGTGTAATCAGTATTGAATTTTTTTCGTCAATAAACATAATGTTTTTTTGAAATATTGTCACGTTCATCGAATGTGATCAAATATAGAATAACTTTTTACACAGCCAGAATTAAACATGTGACTAAACCCATCAATACAGAAGTCAATGATTTCAACACAGAAAACTATTTTAATTGGATAGCACTAAAGCTTTGAAAGCAATACAAAATCACGAATTTCATTACGTCCTTATACTGCAGTTTGTATAAATAGTGAGAATATTTTCTGTTTAGGCTACAGAAAATTCGCTTCTCAAAGCAAACTTCACTTTCAACAGGTATCTAAACCAGTCAAGTAAGTATAGTTTCTTTTATTAAAATTATATCAATTTCCGTCAGATTTATTGTAAACAAATATACATTTGACTTTGATTAATTTATAGTTTTGATTTTTAAATTTTTGTTTAATTTTATGTTTTGTTGATGTAGTAATTTTTAAAATTTCTTTAAAATAATTCACAGTCTGAAATGGCCTCTAAGATGACATGCGTTTTAGCATTTGCCATGCTCGCACTGTTGTGCGCTGTACAGGCTGCCCCAGTAAGTTTTGATTGCACATATAGATTTACAGTTTTTATATAACTATATATATATATATATATATATATATATATATATATATATATATATATATATATATATATATATATATATATATATACATATATATATATATATATATATATATATATATATATATATATATATCAGGTGTATTTAAATAAGCTGTTTTACCTATATAAAATATGTTTATGCAAAGGCATAGAGCTATACGATTTTTAACCATCTTTAAAAAAAGATTTGTGTGCATTCTTATACTTTTATTATCAAAGCACAACATCAAGTTCACTCAAAATTAATTTTTAATTTTAAATATTCTTTAATTAATTCTTTTAAATTATTATTTTAGTGTTTTACTGTTTTTTTTGTGTTAAAAATATGGTATTTTCTTTTCCTTTTGCAGAAAGAAGGAAAGCAGGTATGATTTTAATTATCTGTTGAATATTGGGTTTAGAAATGTTCTCACTAGTTATGGAATAGATAGTAGTTATAGAACAGTGAAAAGAATGGAAACTATTGTAATTTTGTGTTATTACAAATATTAAATGTTACGGTTCCTGGAATTGTCGATGTTTAAGGATAATTGTGAATTATAAAACGTAAATTTAAATACATTGTGAATAGGAGCCTAAAGGTTAAATCAGGTTTAACTTGAAGAACTTATTTAATTTTAGTTAACATTTGGATGATCAAATTATCTTAATTTTCCGTTCTTGATCAAGATCTAAGCATATGAAAGTATATTATGGTCAGCAATATGCCCAGCCGCCTTTGTTTTCTTTAACATGAGAAACCATCAGAGCTGGGTGGATTCAGGGACATTCTATATACTTAAACCCGAATTCGAACTCGCAGCAGTTAATCTCGATACGGCTAGGCCACTCAGTCCCATAACGCATGCATGTTAGTGTATCATCTCCATCTAGTAATGTACAATCTGCTTGCTCTGATTGCAGGACAAACCAACCGGGTCACCTTCCCTTGACAAAGTAAGTCAATATTTTAATCCCTCAGTGTGAGTGGAGAGAAGAGATGTACATTTAAATAGAAAGAAAACACTGTGACGCTAAATCTATACACCACAATCATAACTTTCAACTAGCTACTTGATAATGTTCTTACACACTCTTTTCTCAACATTCTTACCGTATGGGCACAGGGGCGTAGCGAGGGGGGGGGGGCGGGGGGTGCGGACCGCACCGGGTGACACCATTTAGGGGGGTGACACCAAGGCAAAAAATGGCAAAATATAGAGAGAAAAACTTGAGGGGGGGGGGGTGCAAATCGAAAACTTGAGGGGGGTGCAAAATCGAAAGTTTGAGGGGGGGGGGTGCAAATCGAAAACTTGAAAGTTTGCCCCCGGCAAGGGTCGCAACGCCTCTGCGGGGGTGACACCATTAGGTGCCGCACCGGGTGACACCCGACCTCGCTACGCCACTGTATGGGCATATATATATATATATATATATCATCTGCTGAAAGAGTATGTAAATTATTGTCCTTTAAACATGCTTCACGTTTGTTTAACTGTTGTGATCTATTTCATCAATCTGATTTGTTTGTACTAGTTTTTTTCTTCTACTGCTATATTTACACAATATAAAATGAATAGTACTAGTGTGTAATCTATGCGCTTATGTTTTATGTTTGAACAGAAAGAGTCAACTGGATCACCATCCGATAATAGTGTAAGTCGATAAGTGACTGATGATAAATAATATGCAATATAAATAAATGTATAAAGATACCTACTATTATAATATATATATATATATATATATATATATATATATATATATATATATGTATATATATATATATATATATATATAATTTTCTATTTCCCGTTGGGTAGAAATCAGTCTCTGGAGAATCATCTGCTGAAAAAGTAAGTAGTTCTTTAGTTTATTATCTATATAACCATGCTCAACATGAATATCTATAGTGATCTTTTTATAGCTCCGTACAGGCCCATTATTCTATTTATAAATAACTAAGCAGTTATAAAATACTTAACCTGTTTTATGACGTTGTAATGCGAATCGTAACAATTAATACTGATAAAATATTTCTTTGACCTTCAGAGCAAACCAACAGGACCACCTCCTGCTAAAGCAGTAAGTAAAAATATCTGACGTGTGTTAAACAAGTTTTATCTACTTATTCAAGATTACTAGTTTAAATTACCAATTTAAATATTTCCAAATCAACAAACAAGCTTTTTAAAGAATTAACTCACAAGAAGAAAGCAAAAATAATTTAAACTGAATAGATGTGTAATTTTTAAACAATATTGTTTTATTAAATCATTTTTAAAATTACTGTGTTGTTTTGTTATAGTGAATTATTGTTAAATCATTTAATTAGTTCTTGTATTTACATATGTTCCTTGTTAAATAACTTCAATAATATTTTTAAATATTTTTTTTTAATTTAAAAAATAAAGGGATAGAATCGGTCGTTAAAAATACAGTATTCAAACGTATGGTTATTCCCCTTATTATTATTTTTTTATTTCTTTATAATTTAGCGCGCTGAACCTTCAAACCCACCACCAACCAGCCAAAAACCACAAAAGGTAGTTGTCTATAGACATTTCCAAAAGCTTTTAAAATAATTAATTAACTAGTGTATTATTTCATATTGAGATTTTTGTTTAATCGTTTTTTTAGTTTCAGAAAGTTTGTCTCATATATTTTTGACTAATATTTTTTCACTGTATATATATATATATATATATATATATATATATATATATATATATATATATATATATATATATATATATATATATATATATATATATATATATATATATATATCCACGTTTCTACTTTCTCTAGGCTTCAGATAAAGGAAAAGGCGTAAGAACATTGTTTTTAATTGTTTATATTTTTTTATTTCATCATTAGTATTGGTTGAAAACTGCATAAATAGGCCTACATTTTTAAAAATATTAATATCATTCTTAAACGATAATAATAATATTTTCAAATATCAATACATTATCAATTATTTGTATAATTATATGATGTGTGGGATAACAATAACAAAATCTTAATTTGCAAAACTAATTAGGACTAGACGTTATTAAAACATTTTATTTTTATATAATAGTCACATCAGAGCATCAATTTACAAATGTTCCAAACTTTATCATGTTTTTTTTTATTATTTGACAAGCATTTCAGTAAAAACTTGACTTGAAATGAAAAACAGTTTAGATACATAAAACAGCCATTTTAAAATCTCATTCTTAATTATGTCTTCTCTATTGGCACCTCTCCTCTCCACTCCACTACCTATTTAAAACTACTTGCATTCACTCGACAAAGGTTACACAGCTTAAGTAGTGTTATTCAGTTCACGTTTATTCACAAATCAACGTAACCTACTCTATGTTAGTCGCTACCGAAAAAACCTCTAACAATCGTTCTTCCGTTTTATACATGCATTCTAACTTGATAATATATATATATATATATATATATATATATATATATATATATATATATATATATATATATATATATATATAAATGCGCCGAGATAAGTCAACATACACAAGCACTATCCCTTAAGTTCTAGACTATTCCAAAATATTCTAACCATACTCAGAAACGCCGACTACACTTTTTTTCAATTGTAACTTTATTTTGAAAACATTACATTTAATACATGTTTCATTTGAAAGTCTCAAATAAGATTTGAATTGTGCAAACTATAGAAGACAGTATGCAGTGGCGTAGCTAAGATTTTCGGGCCCCTATGCAAAAATTATCAGTGGGCCCCTTCGTCACCCGTTAGGCTATAACTGAGTTAAACATGGGCAGCGGAGAAATCGATTGCTATTAGTGTTTCTTCCAGACTTTTTTCTCGGTGGGGGGGGGCACTCGAAATTTTCGGGGGGGGGGGGGGGATGCGGGCGGACTAAAACTTCGGGAGAGGGGGGACGGGGGGCCGGACACTATTAAAAGTATATACTTTCTATATCGATTCCATTTTTTTCGGGGGGTAGACTCTCTTCGGGGGGGGGGGGGGGGGGAGAGGTTTCTGTCTCCTTCCCTCCTCTGAAGAGATGCTTGGAAGAAACACTGATTGTTACTTACGAGGGAGGAGTTTTAAATAATGTAAATTTGTATATGTCCTGATTGTGTATTTATACTGTACTGTAATATTATGTACTGCACCGTAATGTAAAAATCATTGCGTCACAAGGCAAAGGTCCACATTGGGTAACACCTTTTAGCTTTGACACCATGACAAAAATTGTAAAATGTACTGTCAAAACTATGTTTTATCCAGTTAAAATACTAAAAGATTATTAGGAAGAGAGGGGTGACAGCCCACAAAAAATGCAAAATTGTTGGGGGGGGGGGGAGGAGGTGGCGGGGGGTGGGTGGTTTACACCTTCAGTAAACGCTCAGGGGGACGGCCAACCTTGTGACCGCTAACCAAGCACAATTTTAAAAAATTGTATCTAAGTTTATTTAGATTTCATTTCTTTTTCATGCTTTTAAGTTTGCAAAATTATTAATGAGCTTCTTGAGATCTATTTTAGCTGGCCAAGTTACTGATTCAAAAGGCATAATTACAATTTGTTTCATAACATCATCATGTTATGCAAATAATCAGATTTAAAAATCCCATCATAGACATCAAACTCTCCATTATCACCATCGAATGTTAAAGAAATTTAATACGCAACTGGCATACCCGTCCACATTGCTGCGACCTAGTCGTACTTATAGGGGAAACAGAAGGGAGATGAAGGGTGGTGGTGGGGGGGGGGGGGGTAGGGAGTTTCCCACTCAGTTGAGGTTTTTAGCGAAACGTGAAAATATACGGGTGCTGGATGTCGTATCTCACATTCAAATTTTATAGGCTGATTCTCTGAATTGCTTACCAAAACTGCGGCAGCGCCTGTGGTGTTATTAATACGGGTGGGCCCTGTTTGACGCCAGCCCTCCCCCACATTCAGCGCCTGTGGTGTTATAAATACGAGTGGGCCCTATTCGACGCAACACACACACACACACACTGAATGCCACTGCCTATACACTATGAAAGGACATGGGGCCTTTTTTGAAATTTTTAATAATTTCTACAGTAGAAAATAAACAACTTGATTTCCATTTTCTTTTTGAAATTGTTTATATAAAATAAATATTAAAGTTAATTAACTTTTTTAAAGAAGGAACAGGGCCCCTAAGTGCCTTGGGCCCCTATGCCTTACTTACTCTAGCTTTACGGTAGCTACGCCACTGCCAGTATGACGTATTTTACACAATAAACGATCAACACAGCAGATAAAGTATAGCTCTTCTGTTGACGAATGCACGTAAAGTGTTTATGACTGAAGATTTATGCTTTATTTCCACAGAAAAACTAACCAGCCTACAGGAACCGTTGTGGTGAGATATGTTTTTAAATTACTTTATTGCAATTTTGATTTATTTTTCATTTAAAATTTTTATATAATTATTAAATAAAAAATATACGCTCCATAAGATTTTCTAAAAACACTATAATAAACCTAAAAGCACTTTATTTATTCCAAATTTATAAAAATCTTGAATACTTACTTTGTTATTTTCATTTATTTTTTTCAGGCGGAGAAACATATTTGAGATTTTAATAAAAGTAATTATAAATTCATTTGAAATAATGGTAATATTTTCGTTATTTAAATTTGTGAAATGTAAAACAAATTAAAAAGATTTTTAAAAATAAAGTATGTTGTCTTTATGTTTCTAGTTCGTTTTACTTTTAACAGTGTTTGTTTCTCGATTTGGTTATCGACATTGATCAGGACATGCTTTGTGGTATTTGCTTTTTTTATTTGGTTTTACTTATAAGCGGGTTACTTTTAAACATACCTGTGGGCAGCGAACTGCATTATAAAAGTAGCATCAAAGTTTAATTTAACACACTAAATATCGGTTAATATAATTGTGAAAATATTTTTAGCGATAGGCAGCATTTCTCTTAAAACGATGGCGTTTTGTTGCCTAGTATAATTTGATTTCATACCTCTTGAATCTTAGCACATTAAAGAATCAAACCTGACAAAATGATAATATAAATAATCTGTAAAGTTCTTTTTTCTTTTCTTACCGTTTGAACTCAGAATATGAAAGAATTATGTGGTCAGAACGATGCCCAGCCACTTTTTACAATCCCAAACGTGAGTCTGGTGCCCATCTGGGCTGATTGGACTCTGGGCGTTCTACTTACTTGAAAGTGTAACTACTATCATAGACCACCAATATGAATATAAATAACTCACGGTATACTAATTTTTAGATGGGAAACGCTCAAAATTAAACAAAGTACCTATCATAACACAAGAAAAAGGAAACAGGGAAGGGCAAGGAAAACTTGGAGGGACACAACAGAAAGACAACATTAAAGCAGGCTTATCTTGTGGAGAATGTTCAACAAATCGCTCACAAAAATAAAAAGAGCTTTCTGCTGCGGCGGAAAGGATTTGAAAAAGTAGTCCTATATTCTGGTTCCTTTGGTACAAAACTCTCCCCCTACCCCACTACTCATACTTGGATGTGTAACGAATGAAAACTATCTTAAACCTACGCCTAAAAAATAACCCACATTCGACATTTAAAACGCAATAACCCAGAGCATTAGAAATATACTATTATAAATATATTTTATCATATTTTCTAAAATTATTATCGTAGAAATATGCTTAAGATCTGGTTTCTAAAAAAATAATAATAAATATGTAAACTAAAATTTTAAAATCACCTTATCCTTGGGAATGTAACTCAAGAATTAATACAATACAAAAATAGCATAGATCAGTTATGGTTATATTATCGACGTGTTTTTGCAATCCTTAAGTCATATTTTAAAAGTCGTGTTTGAAACGTGGTGATTTTAGAAAAAGAAATGCGGAGTATTATTGTACAAAATGTATCTTGTACAGAGCAGCTTTTGTTTAAAAAAATGTATAACACCAGTTCTACAGCTAAAATACAACAGTTAAGCTGCTGTGTTGGGTTGAACTAGTTTCCAGCCATGACACAAGTAATCCATGTGCACTAAGTAGGTAAACACGTAATAACACTGTGGCATTCTTCATTCATCTGGAGCGGCCGGTGAAAGGGGGGGAGGTTGTATGCACAAGTCACGATCTCTATTAAACTTGGATTTAAGCCAGTCAGTTACAGTCAATTTAACCGCGTGTGTGTGTGTGGGGGGGGGTGTCATAAAACAGAAATGTAAGCTTTCCGAACACTGGAAAACCGGCTTTTGTAAATCTAAAGCTAATACTCATATACATTCATGGTTGTACGAATATATATATATATATAGATATATATATATATATATATATATATATATATATATATATATATATATATATATATATATATATATATATAATATATATATAGATATATATATATATATATATATATATATATATATATATATATATACAAAGAACGTATATGTGTCAGTATTGAGACATATGTGTGGTTAACGCCAAAAATCGATCCTTCATTGGTTAACCAGCAGCTTAAGAGATGAGGGTACATTGTCCTGAATGATTCATGTTATCTATTGTGTAGCCAGCAATGTCGCGAGCACGTTCAGTCACCGCTTAGGTCTTCTATACAGCAGATCTAAAGAATAGTTTTACATACATCTACGTATACAGGCACACGCGCACACTCATAGAACGCACATACATACATTAACATAGGCGCTCGTGCAAGCACGTACCTACTAATATATATATATATATATATATATATATATATATATATATATATATATATATATATATATATATATATATATATATATATATATATATATAATATATGTTATATATATATATATATATATATATATATATATATATATATATATATATATATATATATATAACATATATTACATACATTTACAAACATAGGAAAAGGTGCATACACCGACAATATCTATCGGTGTTGAGAGCATTATTACAAAATACGTTTCTGTTTTTATTTTCCAAATATGTATTAATTTGAACAACTATTTGTTGTTTTCCCTAACTCATTAGTAACACACTAGCTGTATCTAAAATGCATAAACTATACAAGAGTTTTAATACAAGATTTTAGTTTAATAAGTACAATACTGTTGCACCTTCTTTAAGCGTGTTGCAAGCCTTGTGCTATTTAGTGAGTTACTTCTTCAACAATGGTATTCAACATAAAAAAGACATCAATTATGAATAAGATACACATAAAAAGCAATTCA
Source organism: Physella acuta (assembly GCF_028476545.2). Classification (NCBI taxonomy): domain Eukaryota; kingdom Metazoa; phylum Mollusca; class Gastropoda; family Physidae; genus Physella; species Physella acuta. Next base: position 461,553 of record NW_026732099.1, on the reverse strand, counting down.
GTTTTTCTATTATATTCCTTGACACGCAGACAAAAGAGCGTACCGTGTTAAGCTTATGACTTAGTGCGCTAATGGCGATTGTGCAATATAAAAATGCGATGTATTGTGCAATATAAAAATGCAATGTTGGAGCGAATGAAAAATTAGAATAACGGCGTAAAACGCATTCCTTCTAATTGCTTCATCCCTTTGAGTAGCCTTATACCGAGACAAAATAGCAATTAAAAAGCAAATTGGTGGCAATTATTTTCGCAGACCACCACACGTCACGACCATACATTTTATCTCTGAAAAGATCTTCCATTGCTATTTATGTCTTCTCCTTCATTCGTTATCTTAGGGGTCGGCGTGGTCGAGTCGGTAAAGCTCATGGTCGCTAAACCGAAAAGTCTCGAGTTCGAACCCTCGGGCAGATGAGGCTCGTTAGCTGGGGACAGCCACTCTTCCAGGAGAGACAACTCCAAAATTAAATAACTGCTGCCCTGTAGTTTGTTCTTGGTTGGACAAAGGCTATGGAAGCAAATCCAAAAAGAAAAGCAGGCTGAAATCGGAGTCAATGGCCTCAATGGCGCAAAACCAGTTGACACGTAACTCTTAATTGTGTTGGAGGCGTGGTCGAGTCGGCAAAAAGCTCATGGTTGATACATTCGAACAGTCTCGAGTTCAAACCCTCTGGCAGATAAATCTCGATCCCCTTCAACACAAATAATTAAGAACGAAGAAGAAGAAGAAGATTCGTTATCTTCTAGAAACTCAGTTGTCAAGTTGGTTCGATAAGTTATTTTATAAAATTGTGCGCTAACAATCTACCACTTTTTTTCTATTATTTCCATATTGAGTGATTATTGCTTACCTATCACCCTAGGCTATGTAAACTTGACACAAGCAAAAATGTTTTTAGATCTACGTGTCAATTAATTAAACATGAAAGTTTCTTACTTGAAACAGTGACAGGCGAATAAAAATAGGCAAATAAATAAAAACACAATTGGAAGAGAACTTCAGAAAATGATAACAACGAAAAATAACAATGATGACAGGAAGAATAAAACGGACATTTTAACAGTGATTACAATGATGACATTAAAAATGAATAAATTGTAAGCATACAACGTGGTAGATGGTATAAAGAAAACCTTGACTGTGCTATTGATTAGGATAGTCAGCATCAAGGTAGAGACAACAAAGTACAAGGGTGGACAGGCCATGCGGTCTTTTTTTTTTTTTTTAAATGGTGTTATTTCTTTATTTTGCCGATTCCCTTTCTTCATTCCCTGATATGAAATTATGAAATTCAATTAGATGGCAAAAAAATGCACACTGAAAATTTGAATTTTGGGTTGTAGGAAGGGGGGGGGACTCTTTTAAAAATTCCCCCTGGCCCCTCCAATACAGCAACCACCCCAGCCAGAATATATTGAACACTGTCATTCATAGTTTAAACAATCTCACGAGGTCTATAACAATGATGGTATTGATGATAATTCTAAACGCATTGATTTGTTTTAATCAATATTGTTGATAGGGTTTTGAAAGGGAGTGTGCACTAAGGCGGTTTTATTTGAGTTTTTTTTTTTTTCAAATAAATCAGCGGTTTCCTAAAATTGTGTACTGTAAATTCGTTTTAAAACACTAAAATGTAGATGCCTCTTACGTTTATCTCACCTTTTCAGTTCACTTATCTAACTTATAAAATCGAACTTCCCACAATAAGCATAACATTTAATGGGGGGGGGGAGGGGTGATTCTTATTCCCAAAAGAACTAGATTAATTTAAAAAACCTTAGGTCGAAAACGGCTTATTTCTACATTGAAGCTGGCTTTATTGTAAATCGTGGTTTTAACATAACGTAGTTATTAAAATGAAGAGCACTAAACGATTAAGACAAGATATTTGCATGCAGTACAACTTGTAAGGTAAAAAAAAGTACCATTGGGTATACAAATACAATTTGTGTTTAGCAATAATGTGTTGATTTCTATAAATTCACTTGTTTACAGACCTAGTTAAATTTTACCTCCACTAGTTCAAATATTGTAAAAATATGTAAAAAAATCTCTTGAGCGACTAAAGCTTTTAGTAAAGAAAGTTAATTAGTTTTATTTTCTTATTTTCATTTCCTTTAAAGGCGTCATGCTATAAATGTTTCTTTTTATTTGTTTTATTAAAAAAAAACTATTCAGATGCGGTGCTTAAATGCACGTTATATACTGAGTCAAACCGCAGACTAAAGGTTTTAGAACCTTTATAGGCTCTACAATTTGCATTATACACGAAAAAAATGGTTAACAAATGTTTAAAAAAAAAAGATGCAATTTATCGATTATTTTATAATAAATTCTCCGATTTGTCAACCTATGTTCAAGTTATTGATTCTAAGATCGAATGCTTAATCGATAACAAAAAACGATCGATGATAGTGTTGGTGTGGCTTTAGAAAAATAACGCAGCATTATATCGAACATTAAATGTACTCAAACAAATGGAGATCAAATATCACAGTTCTACAGTATGTTCCTGTATGTGGATAGTTTATTGTAGTGCATATTGCTGGAACATGTCAGTCATATGATTTTGACATACCTCACATAGTGTTTTAGAACTGTCACAACGACACACAGTAAAGGGTCGTTTATAAATGAGTTCGCACACATAGGGGTTACGATTGACGATACGTTTTGACGAAATATTACGAGAGATGAGGGGAGGTAGTGAATTTCGACATCACAATCGTGAATTCCAGTTACTAATTTAGGCTTTTAAAAAAGAATGAATTCTCTCCTCCATATTAAGCCACCCCAATACCAATGCAAAACAAGGGTTTAGTTTTATTTTCTCTGCCACGGCTACTCGCCGAGTCTGAGCCAATTCCCCCCCCCCCCCCTTTTCCCCCAGTGTCCAGTTAATACTATTGTATTAATACAAATATACTTATGTCCAAATAGACATAAAGAGTAAAATAATGTAAATCTTGTTTCCCTTAGTTTATCAAAATATGTAATACACACGTAACTAACTATAAAGCGAAAAGCTTAGCCAAGCTTAGTTTTATTTCGGTGTTAATATTTAATGTGAACTTTAAAGAAACGCACCCTAGTACATTTTATATTTTGAACTACAGTGCAGCCTACACTGTTATTAAAATGCTTAAACAAAAAACATATTTTAAAGCAAGTGTCGTTTCAAAACTAATTACCCACTCATAACCAAATGTTTCTAGCAGTCTACACCTTTTCTTGCAGTTACCCTACATTGTCTACAGCGATGTTAAGTGGTTGAATGCACAAATACTGCACTAAAAACTACACCAAATACCATAGTTCGGTTCTTGAATCGAGACCTTAGTACATCTCTCAGTGTATACAATTTTGATAGGTCGTTCACGTTGGTGTTATACAAAGAGGCCGGGGTCTCACATACTTTCGTAGGCCGATTTCTTACAAACAGAATAATAACTCTCCACCGTCATAGACTAAGGTCAGTAAAGTTCGATATGGTACCAGAGTTTCTTTAGGAAATCTCTTCGGAGGATGGGGCATGTAGTGCCCACCCCCACCACCTTCCGGGAGCAAGCCCCAGGCGAAACAGAAAACAATGCATGTTGTATATATAAAATACATACTTTTACCGGTCCGACTACACTACCTGGAAATGTGCGTGACCCCCCCCCCCCCCCCAACGAAAGTTCCAATTTACTGATAGTATAGTACCCTACCAATTTTAATAAATTTCGTGCAAAATTTTTTTTTTCTTTATATTGTTTTTACTGCGCTAAAGTACTAAAGCTAGACAAGTTTAAAAACAATGTTGTTATAAAAATAATCATACATTTAAAATAAAATAAAACACATCACTAATATTAAAAAGAAAAAACATGGGGTTAAACACGTTTTATGCGCAATGCTAGCGGTAGACGCTAAATAAAATAAAATATGGAAAGTATCATTCATGAAGAGGTCACGAACAGGTAAAGTACGTCTCCATTTTAAATCGGGCTCCACACCTTTATAGCAATGTAGCTTAAACACTTTTAAATCCCTAAAGTAAACATCAGGACACATTTATCCGAACTATATTCAATCCCTTCTCATGTCCTAATTTTAGACATAAATCTGGGGCAACGTGCCCAATCTTGACCTTGCTCTTACCCAAATCGTGCCTGGTTCCACATGAGTGACTCTGAGACTTGGGTAGCTTGTTAAACTATGTGCGTATGTGCAGCCACCCGTGACGTATCCGGTGACTCATCCTGGTGTGATCATCGTCGGCACGGTAGCTATCACGTGATCACAACAAGACGACCATTATCTGTAACAATTTTTTTCCCCTCTTGGTTTAAAGACTTCGTGTTTAAATAATGAATGACTAAACTCCAAGGCTGAGGAACGAACAATGCGAGATCGTGACTGAACGCCAGCGTCGTTGAGCTGTCTCAAGGTATCGATTTGCAACGTGGTATGTGTCTTTCAACTAAGGACGGACATTTTGTAATTCAGTCTTGTAAGCTAGTCTTGTAAAGCAAAAGTATTGCTGATCACGACATTTTTTTTAAATTAAAGAAAAACAGTTAGGTTGTGTGCTACCTGTCATTGCTAATAAAAAGAAAACGATGGTACATCTAAAATGTTTTTATGTATTTAGACCTCAAAGCGAAATAGATAAAACAAATACGCCAATCTTTTTGTCAACTACTTTTCAAAATGCTCTTAACAATTCATATTGTAAAAACGACAATAACTCGTGGAGAAGGCTTATATATGATTTGTTCTATTGTTATTTTTTAAAATTAAAACTTAAAGATCGATATGCTGACTACTAAATATAATTTTCTTAATGAACTTAATGTTGTTTAAAAGCCATACTAACAAATAATGCTTCCCCTTATTACCGACTAACTTGACTAAATATTCGTGAGCCTCATGTGTGAACTTCACATGACGTAACTGATCGAACGATCAATCCCAACTCACTTATTTGTAATGGATATGGTACTCCCTTAGTGTGTTTTAATAAACGATTGCGTCATAAGTTATTTTTGTAAAATTATATTTCTTAGTGTTGTTATTACAGGTGCACTAATGTGAAAAGTTGGAAAGCAATCTTTAAAAAAAGTACCACAAATCTATAAATACACCCACCGTCAGCCATAACATCAGGTTAAATAAATCAAGAAGTGCAAATGCAAATGCTGAGATGAAATAGAATGAAATTGTCGATCTATATTATTGAGCTCTGAAACGACGCTGACATGTAGGCCACTAGTTACAATCTATCTGAGGAATATTTCTTTTCACAGAAAACCGTCTAAACCAATATAAGTGTGCAAGCTCTTTCAAATCGTAAAGTGCTATATTAATACAAGAGTTAATGTACATGTTAAAAACGTAGTCAATTGTATCTTAAATTGCATTATAACCTGTTTAAAAAATGAAATAACATAAACACTCTGATATTTTAATGTAACAATGTGAGTTTAAATCCAGCTTACATTAACACAGTGCTGATATATTTCAACTTAGAATCCTGGTATGTTAATATTATATATACTACATTACATATCTACTTATTGTGTTGTTTTTTTAAATAGCTATTCTGCTCAAAAACGCTTTGCAATAAAGTTATTAAAATAACATTAGAAGAGTACTACGCATTATATTAATAAACAAATTACTCGAAAATATAGTGATTTTAAATATCTAATATATATTTAATGTAGCAGTAAATAAGATAGTTTCTTAGTTAAATAATTAGTTAGTTATCACAAGCAAGCGATACAGTTTTAGAAATTGTGTAAAATAAAAATCGTAGTTGGAAAAGAGAAAAAAAATAAAGGAACGAAGATAATATAAAACTAAGAACAGGAAAAACCGAAAATTAATATGCAACATTATGAAAATAATTTATATTATAAGAAACTATGAAAGAAAAATATTCACTAGAGAAATATAAATTAGAAGAAAATAAATGCATCAAAGGAATGTAAATAACGCGGGCTAAAGAAGGCCACATATGATGACGGGATGTATGTAGGACACGGTTTACCAGGTCAGAATGTGGGACGGTGTTTGACACGCACCCCATTTTTTTTTTGTTAAGTCGGCCGTAACGCCAGCATGAACTGCTCTATGACGTGGTAGCTCTAGAGAGCATTCCACTTTATAGGATTTCTTTTATAAGAAATTTTCTACCTGCTAAACGTTTTTTTTTAAACGTTGTTTTAATGTCGCGTTGACGAAAATTCGATAAACAGTCTTCGTCTTTCTTTTAAAAGAGGTTTTTATAACTGGAACGCCATTAAATATTGAATGAGTGTTTAAGTCAGGAAAATACGTCACGTGATTTCACTAGCCAATGAACGCGCGCCGTGTACATGATCACGCGCTTTTATATAGTTAATTATTTTGTTTAAAAAAAGATTAACATTTTTTGCTGAAAAGAACAAAGTCAGTGAATAGGAGAGGGGGATCACGATTTTCGTGACGTCACCGTGGAGCAGTTTTAAAATAAATAGCAGACGATTAGCTGCATTAGACACCATATCCTTGCTCAATATCTCACCGTGAACTGAAACCAACCCTCAAAAGTGAGTTGCTACAGTTTTTTTATATACTTTTTTTTACGCTTTATGAAACTTTTCGTATATCTTAATGAAAGATTTGAATGATTTTTATTGCACTTTGTTTTAAAATATTACATGAATATTTATTTAAGTTTGGCTTTTTGTTCACAAATAATGTAATGCTTGTTTTTTTAACTATATTTAAATGAAAGGATTGAATAATTTTTAAAAGCACTTCGTTTTTAAATACTAGGGGATTATTTATTGGAATGACTATTTTTTTACAACTAATGTAATGAGTGTAATTGTATCTATGAACCTAGTTCTACTACTCAGTTATTAAACACTTGGCTTTTACCATGTATATATTATATCCTCTACAACTCAATGTTAACTCTCCACAGTCTACAATGGCCGCTAAAATGACCTGTGTTGTCGCCCTTGCCCTACTCGCACTTGTGTGCATCGTGCAAGCCGCCCCCGTAAGTTTTGATTTGATTGAATACATGTGTGATCAACTATGACCGTTTGATTCATTAAGCCCTCTTAATTAACTTTAAGTTTTCAGTCAACCGTAAAGTATTTATAAAATGCTGTCATGATGTTGAAAACTTTGCTACACGAGTTACTAATCCCAAAAAAATCGATTATCTGACTTGCAGCTCTATCCACAATTAAAAAAAGAATAAATTTCAAAATTACATTATTGCATCTTTATACAAAACGTATAGATCTGCTTTTGTTTTATTTAACATACAGTATAAAAAGCTTGAACATGTGTGTATATTTGAAGAGATAAATAGAAACGAAACTACTAGATTACAATTTATACCTTAAAAATAAAAAGTTTGTTCTGGTATTTGGCTATAATTTAAAGAAATTATCAAAATGCAAAAGACTTAATTTGCAGTTGATGATCAGAATGTGAATTAATACGCGCAATACAGCTTGTGTATAGTGTAATGTTTCAAATTTACAAGAATTTATCTCATAACAAGAATAATAATTTAAAAAAAGAATAATTTGGATTTCCTTTTTTTATTACATTGCTAACATTTAAAGATTATAATGACTGAATATAGAAATAGTTAATTATTTTAAGAAAAAAAAGCTTTTTCTTAGTTTAAGTAAATCGAGACTTAACATAGATTGTATATCAAATCGACTATATAAACAAATGTAAACAACACCTAATGTAAATAAATGTGTTTCACTTACTGCAGTTTTGTATTTCAAATGATACGATTTAAACAAGGAACCTTTTGTCTTTTTTAACAGAAGGGAGGAGCAGGCGCACCTACTGGGGTACCACCAAGTGGAGCACCCCATGGCGATGGGGTAATGACATTTATTTTTCTTATGTATAGATTTAAAAAAAAATATTTTCTTTAAAAAATTTAATTGTAAACCTGCTTAGTTAATTATGTTAAAACAGTGTATATTTTCTAAAATGTCATTATTTTAAAACTTTTGCGATTTTATTATTTTAAATTTATTCTTAAATGTTTAATTTTATATTTTTTTTTATTTACCAATTTGTTTTTCTAATAGAAAAGACCAACAGGTCAACCACCAGCTGATGGTGTAAGTTTTTATTTATTGTTTTTTTTTAGTAAATTGAAATCTTGTTGTAATCAATAATGGTGTCTACCAATTTTAATTTGACTTTTAAGTTTTTAAAAAATATTAGTGAATTTGTTTGCAAATTAGTAAAATATATTTAAAAATATATGTATTATTCTCTTTTACAGAGCAGACCAACTGGAGCCCCACATGCTGATGACGTAAGTCATCAAAAATTATAATGAAAAATATAAATACATATAATCAAACATATACATAAATATAATAATATAATAAAAAATATAATTTAAAATAAAACAATAAAATAAAATTGATTTTTTTAGAAAAAGAAAACCCAATATCACATACACAAATGCAAATAGGCATGAAAACGCCGACATGCTAGAAAAACAACACATTTGTGTGTGCTACTGTCTGTGTGATTGTTTTATTGTTTCATCTAGATCGTCTAATAACAATGTTGGTAATATTCTTTTCCACAGAAGAAACCAACTGGACAACCACCAGCTGATGCTGTAAGTCTGAGTTTTCTAAACTGCTTCAATTGTAAATGCAAATATTGATTATTTCAGGAAGAAAAATAATATCATATACAAAAGTGAAAACATACATACAAAAACATACCAAAATACGTGTAAATGACACATGTAAGACACACACACACACACGCATACATATATATGTATATATATATATATATATATATATATATATATATATATATATATATATATATATATATATATATATATATATATATATATATATATATATTCACGTTTAATGTGCTACAATATGAGTGATTATATTTCATTTCTACAACAGAAAAAACCAACTGGAGCCCCACCAGCTGGCCAAAAGCCAAAGGTAAATACTCAAATGTTTTATTGTTGTTGTTTTGTTACTGTATAAAACCAAATAAAGAGCTTAAGTAGATGCTAAGAATGTATTCTTAATTAATATGTTAATGTATAGTACTCCTTAGTAGTAGCATTTCATCCTGAACAAAGTAGCCACAACAATCCAATGCATAACATTACTTATCTGTTACTATGTTTAGTTATAATTATAATAAATTTAGTTATAATATTATTGTGTTTTATCTCAACAGTCTCATTAAATACGACGAATGGCCATGATCAAGCTAGTTATTTGAAACATGTAAGTGTATGACTTTCTATCCTATTTAGTTCCATCACGATATTATTTTAATGTTGAATTAAATAGAAATGTCATCCTTTTTAAAATGTGTTGTTGTTTACCTTAAAATGTGTTATTTCGTTGTAAAATATATTTTTTTACTTTCAGCAATTACAGAATAGCTTTTGGTAAATTTCAAGTGAAAAAGTAGATTAATTTCAAGACTTCAAAATTACAAAAAACTCTTTTGGATTCAGTTTTGTTTTTTGTTTTTACTCGTCCATGTAAAATGTTTAAATTATTTGTTGACACATCTGGGCAAAATAAAACTTTATTTTTGTTCATAAACTTCAACTTATTTTGTGATTTTCAACTCTGTTTGTTCAGTCATTCTAAATATTTTTCAGTGTTTTAAGTTATATTTTGTTTCGTGTATTTACGTGGGATGAAATGCCGAAAAATCAAGTTTTGTATTTTCCATTCAACTTTGGTACACACAACAGTTATCATTAGAAATTTTAAAAAATAATGTAAAATCTTTTTCTTTTTAAAAGAAAAGAATAAATATTAATTTTAACTTTAAATGTACTATATTATGTAATTTTAAAAGATATGAACGTGTTACTATTTGATAGCAGTTTACATATTGCTTGTATGATGCCTCTTTCACAAGGGCATATATACTTAAGCAAGACGACATTAAAACAGAAGCTCCTGAATATTGATATGTCTCTTTACTTGTTATATAATTTAATTAAAAAAAAAATTAGTTGACGATGCCTTGTATTTTTATATAAAGAATTGCTACGACTTTTAAAGCAGTGTTGTACTTTTAGCAGTTAAAAACACATAATCTATCAACACATTTTCATGTGAAGTTAAATGATATCACTGTTACCATACTATGAATAGTTGTTGGTCTAATTTGGAGTTGGTTTGTTAAAACTATAATGAGTTTAGACTTTATACCAACCAAACCATACATTGCACAAAAGTTACAGAATGGGAGCAATTATTCACATATGCTAAGCTTTACATTCATTATCGTTAGAGTTCATCTTTGTCAAGGACTTTGGCATAAAGGGGGACAGTATTGTCTGGGCTATGCCCAGCCGCCTGTGTTCCCCTAAAGTGTGTTAGATACCCATCCGAGCTGGCTGAACTCAGGGACATTGTACTGACTAGAAACCGGATTCAAACTCGAGACTTCCAGGTTAGCAGCCTAGAGCTCTACCGCAAGGCCACTCCGTCCCAAACCTTTTCATTAGAAGTTGTAAAAGAATGGACAACAAATATATATATAAGACAATGGGTAACTTAAGACCCATTCTATAATTGTTCAAATTTATACAAGACATATTTTGTATCTTTATATACACCACCAATAGTTTATGTTGCATTTGATTAAAACAAATAGCTGTTCCGTTTAAAATGATTATGGATAGCTTAAAATAAACAAGAATTTTAAAATAAATCAAAGATTCAGTTTTAAATTTAAACCAATATGAAAAATACAGAGGCGTAATAAGGGGATATCTGGTTGGACTGGCGCACCGATCCCAATTTTATTGGGAGCGCTAACTGGCTTGGAAAAAATAATAGTTCGCTACATTCACTGGCTAGAATGAATAGTTACGCCTCTGGAAACATATTTTCATCAGAAACAGCGGAGACGGAACACTAATCAGTTAGTCTGGTATCTTACTAATATAAATTTTGTTATTATTTAATTATTTTTAATTCTTATTTTACTGTTTCAAATTGAAATAGTTATCAATTTACATTTTGTAATAAATACGGCATTTCCTTTTGCAGAAAGATGGAAAGCAGGTATGATTTTAATTATATATTGATTCTTAGTTTTAAATACTAGTTTACATTATATGACGTAGGTGGTTGGTCGATAAAAGTGAAACAAATTCTTTTTATTGCTTTTATGATACAACAAAAATATATACAAGTAATTTTGTGTTATATATAACCTAATGTTAAGATTCATGGAATGGTTGATGCTTAAGGATACTTGTGAATTACAAAACGTAAAGTTAAATACGTTGTACATAGGGCCTACAAGTTACGAAACAAAGGTTTAACATGAAGAAATTAATTTATTTTTAGTTAACATTTAGATAATCGAAAAATTTTAATTTTCCATTCGCGCTCAAGATCTCGGCATATGAAGTGATAGTGTGGTCTGCACTTTGCCCAGCCGTCTTTGTTTTCCTAAACATGAGTAAGGTACCCATTAGAGCTGGGTGGACTCAGTGACATTATACAGACTAATCCCGGATTTGAACTCGAGACATTTTGATCAGCAGTTTATCTCGATACCGCTAGGCCATTCCGTACCATATCGCATGCACGATAGTATGTATAGCTCCAACATGTAAAGTACAATCTGCTTGCTCTGATTGCAGGACAAACCAAATGGTTCACCATCCCTTGACAACGTAAGTCAATACTTTAATCCCTCGGTTTTATTGAAGAGCACAGATGTACAAGCAGGCCTTACATAGAAACAAAACAATCCTCACCCTCAATCTTTCCAACGCAATTTTAACTTTCATCTTGCAACTTTATAATTGTCTAACTTAATCTCTCTGTTTTTACCATCTCTCTCTATATATAATGCTTATCTAGCTTACATAAACAGTACAAACATAACAGTGTTTGTAATCTATGTTTTATTTTTGAAAGATAAAAATCGATAAGTAACTGAAACTAAATACTATGCCTGGTTAATAAATGTATAAAGAAATCCACTCGTGCAAATAAAGTATATATATATATATATATATATATATATATATATATATATATATATATATATATATATATATATATATATATATATCATACACACATGCATATATAGATAGTTAGAAAGATATAGATATACATAAGTATAATTTTAAACATGCTTCATGTTAATCTATTGTGATCTATTTCCTCGACCTGATTTGTCCATACCAGTGTTATTGATATATCTGCACAATATAAAATGAATAGTACTAGTGTGTAATCTATGCGCTAATGTTTTATGTTTGAATAGAAAGAGTCTACTGGATCACCATCCGTGGATAGTGTAAGTCATTACGTAGCAGATGATAAGTATTATGCAATAATAATAAATGTATAAAGATATCTAATCCTGTAATGACTTTATATATATATATATATATATATATATATATATATATATATATATATATATATATATATATATATATACGAATAATTTTGTTTTTCCCGTTGGGCAGAAATAAGCCTCTGGAGAATTCATCTGCTGAAAAAGTATGTAGTTCATTAGTTTATTATCTATATAACCATGCTCAACATGTATATCTATTGTTATCTGTTTTTACGATTTAATACGTCCATAGTCCTTTATTCTATTTATAACTAACTACGTTACTATAAAATACTTAAACTATGTTTCATGTCAATGTAATGCAAATGCTGATAAAATATTTCTTTATCCTTCAGAGCAAACCAACAGGACCACCTCCTGCTAAAGTAGTAAGTGAAAACATTTGCCACGTATAAAATAAGTTGTATCTACGTATTAAAGATTGCTAGTTTAAAATACCAATTTAAATATTTCCTAATAAAAAAACACTTTTTAAAAGAATTAACTCAAAAGAAGAAAGCAAGAATAATTTAAACTGAAATAATTTTTAAACAATATTGTTTCATTAAATCAATTTTTTAATTACTATGTAGTATTTCAATAGTAAATTATTGTTAAATCATTTAATTAGTTCCTCTATTTACATATTTTCCTCGCTAAATACTTCAATAATCTTTCTAAATAGTGTTTTTAATATTAAAAATAAAGGGATAGCATCGGTATTTAGAAATACAGTATTCAGATTTATGATTATTCCCCTTATCATTATTTAAAATAAAAAATCAATTTTTTAAATAATTTAGCGCGCTGAACCTTCAAACCCACCACCATCCTGCCAAAAAAACACAAAAGGTAGTTGTCTATGGACATTTCTAAAAGTTTTTAAAATAATCCATAAAAAAGTGTAATATTTCATTTTGAGATTTTTGTTTAAAAGTTTATTTTAGTTACAGAAAGTTTGTCTCCATACATTTTCGACTAATTATGTTTCACATTATATATATATATATATACATATATATATATATATATATATATATATATATATATATATATATATATATATAATTATATATATATATATATATCCACGTTACGACTTTATTTAGGCTGCAGATAAAGGACAAGGCGTAAAAACATTGTTTTTACTTTTTAAAGTTTTTTTTTTATTTCATCATTAGTATTGGTTACCGGCTAGAATATCAATACTTTATAAATTATTTGTATAATTATTAGATGTGTAGGATTATAATAACATAACAAAATTTTAATTCACAAAACTGATAAGGACTAGACGTTATTAAAAGATTTTATTTTTAAATAGTTAGTCACATCAGGGTATCAATTTAAAAAATTTCCATGACGAGCATGTGAATTTATAAAGTATTATTAATATTCCGCATTATTATGCACATTTTATTTGGAGTTCACTTGGTGTTCAATTCTTTTTCAACGAGATCTTATTCTATTTTGAAAAGTGTAAAGTCTATATCCCTAGATGCCATCCCCTGTTGTTTCATATAAGAATATTTCAGAAAGTTTAGGGGAATTCACTCCCGGTTTATTTCAATTGTGACGTTATTTGTTTTGAAAACATTACAACAATCAATACATGTTTTATTTGAAAGTCTCAAAAAATATTTGAATTTTGCAAACTATAGAAGCCAGTATGACGTATTTTACACATTAAACTATCGACACAGCAGATAAAGTATAGCTCTTCTGTTGACGACTGCAAGTAAAGTGTTTATGTTCCCTGTCTTAAGTCAGATACACATCGTTATGTAATAAGTAAGGAAAGATTTATGAATGAAGATTTATGCTTTATTTCCACAGACAAACTAACCATCCTACTAGAACAGTTGTGGTGAGATGAGTTCTTAAATAACTTTATTGCAATTTTTTTAAATTTAATTTTATATAATTATTATATTAAAATATATGCTCTATAAGTTTTTCTAAAATACATTAATAACCTCAAAAGCGCTTTATTTATTCCAAATTTATAAAAGTGTTAAAAACTTATTTTGTTATTTTTATTTTTTTTTCAGGTGGAAAAAAATATTTGAGACTTTGATAAAAGTAATTATAAATTCATTTTAAATAATGGTAATACTTTCGTTATTAAAATTTGAGAAATGTAAAAAAAAATATTAAAAAGAGTAAAATAAATAAAAAAGTATGTAGAGATGATGTTTCTAGGTCGTTTTATTTTTAACAGTGTTTGTTTCTTGTTTTGGTTATCGACATTAATCAGGATATGCTTTGTGGTATTTACTTTTTAAAATTTTGTTTTACTTATAAGCGGGTTACTTTTAAACGTCTGTTGGCATCTAACAGCATTATAAAAGTAGCATCTAAGTTTAATTCAACGCACTAAAACGGTTAATATAATTGGGAAAATATTTTAGCGATAGGTAACAATTCTCTTAAAACAATGGTGACACCCGACCTAGCGACGCAATTGTGTTTTCTCAACCTTTAGCAGGTTTACGTCATGGTGTCACACCCCCCTCTCCGCCCATATCGGGATTTGTCAACTTTGATCATAAAGGACTATTTAACTCTTTCTAATTAATCACTGAAATAAGAGGAATTACCGTTTTTCTGTATATATTTTGCTATTTTTTGTCTTGGTGTCACCCTCCTAAATGGTGTCACCCTGTGCGGTCCGCACCCCCACCCACTTGCTACGCCTCTGAGTGTAACTAAGATCATAGACCACTAATATCAAGCGAAATAACTGACAATATACTGATTTGTAGATGGGAAACGCTCAAAGTTAAACAAAGTACCTATCATAACACAAGAAAAAAGAAACAGGGAAGGGCAAGGAAAACGTGTAGGGACACATCAGAAATGCAACATTAAAGGCCAATCTTGGGATTGATTGTTAAACAAATCGCAGACAAAAGTAACAAGAGCTTTCTACTGCGGCGCAATGGAATTACCCCACTACTCATAAACCTTCGACTAAAAATAACCAATATTTGATATTTAAAACGCAATAACCAAGAGCATTAAAAATATTATTATAAATATATTTGTATCATATTTCTAAAATTATTATCGTGGAAATATGCTTAAGATCTGGTTTCTAAAAAAAATAATAATAAATATGTCAACAAAAATTTGTTATCATTGGGTAAGTAACTCAAGAATGAATGCAATACAAAAAGCATAGATTAGTTATTGTTTAAATTATCGACGTGTATTTTCAATCCTAAAGTCATATTTTAAAAGTCATGTTTATACGTGATAAGTTTAGAAAAAGAAATGTAGACTAATATAGTACACAATATCCCTTGTAAACATCAGCTTTTGTTAAAAAAATTCATAATACCAGTTCAACAGCTAGAACACAAATGTTAAGCTGCTGTGTTTGGTTGAACTTGCTTCCACCCATGACACAAGTTATCCATATGCACTTAGAAGGCAATAATGTAATAACACTATGACATTCTTCATACATCCGGAGCGGTCTGTGAAGGGGGTGAGCGGGGGGCAGGGGGGTATGCTCAAGTCACGATCTCTATTAAGCTTGGATTTAAGCCAGTCAGTTACAGTCAATTTAACCGAGTATGTGTGTGCGCTCGTATGTGTGTGTGTGGGGGGGGGGGGGGGGGGGGGTGGTGGTCATAAAGCATAAATTTAAGCGCTGAAGTTTTCCGGAAAATGGAAAACCGGCTTTTTAGATCATTCGCCAATACCCATATACTCTCAGCCATCCTGATGGCACACCGCCTTGAAGTGGTGGGATGGCTTGTGTGCCCCAGCGACCCCCAGAGCTATGCCGGCGGGAGCCTAGTGCTCCTGGCAGGTCTAACCAAGTCGGACAGATCTGCGTGGGTAGGGGCCAGACCAAACGATGTGCCCTGGTCCTCCAGGTTGGGGGTTGTGCGATGGGCTAACTACTCGTCCACATAAAACAAAAGACAGTTACAGAAACCAAAGCCAAATCCGAAACAAATCCAGTCCTCGGGAGAATCAGGGCTCCACTTAGGAGAAGTATGACGCAATGCAGCCAAATCCGTAAGGAAGCTACAGAGCCGACCCCCCTTCTTCAACCGAGGAAAACTAAATCCACAGCCCCAAAACTACTGTGAAAAAGAAACCTATCCTCATAGGAATATGGAACGTCAGAACACTATGGGAAGCAGGGAAGTGTGCACAGGCAGTGAAAGAAATGCAACAGTATCATCTTACAGTGCTTGGCCTGTGCGAAACAAGATGGAACACCTTTGGAGAGACAAAATTCCAGACGGGAGAAACACTGTTATACTCGGGAAAAGAAAATGAGGACGACCCACGAGAGGCAGGCGTAGCCTTGCTATTGACAAAGGAGGCAACAAAAAGCCTGATGGAATGGGAACCTGTATCTGATCGAATAATTAAAGCTAGATTTGAATCCAGGTTTCAAAAGACCTCCATTATCATGTGCTACGCTCCTACGAACAACGCAGACGAGGAAGAAAAAGACCGTTTCTACGAAGAGCTTCAGTCGGTGGTTGATAAGGTACCCAAGCGCGACATGCTGATCCTCATGGGTGATTTAAATGCCAAAGTAGGCAAAGACAACAGAGGCAGGGAAATGGAGATGGGAACCAATGGCCTAGGGGAAATGAATGAAAATGGTGAACTCTTCGCAGACTTTTGTGCCTCAAATGAGCTTACTATCGGCGGTACACTTTTCACCCACCGAAGGTGTCATAAAGCCACCTGGATATCACCAGATCATCATACCGAAAACCAGATTGATCATGTCGCGGTAAGGCGTCGTTGGAAGGCCTCACTGCAGGATGTGAGAGCAAAGCGAGGAGCAGACATAGGATCCGACCACCACCTGGTTGTTGCTAAACTGAAGATGAAGCTAAAGGCAAAGAAGAGGCAACATGAAATTGATCCACGAAGAAGATTTGATGTAAGTAAACTTAAGACGCAAGACAACAGGACAAATTTTCAGGTCACCCTAAAGAATCGGTTTGAAGCTCTACAGACAGAAGAGAAAGATCTTGATTCAGTTGAACACACCTGGGAAATATTTAAGCAAGCCACTATTGAAGCTTGCGAAGAGGCTCTAGGAGGTAGAGCGCCCAACAGGAAGCCCTGGATCACAGATGATACATGGCAGAAGGTGGAAGAAAGAAAAAGCCTAAAGAGCGAACTAAATCAAGCAAAAACACGGCAGCAAAAACAAGCAGCAGCCGCTAGATATAACGAAAAGGCTAAAGAGGTGAAAAGGAAACTAAGAAATGACAAGAGATTGTTTATAAATGAAATGGCAGAGCAGGCCGAAACAGCTGCCAGTAAGGGAGATCTCAAGACGCTCTATGCAACAACCAGAGCTCTGAGTGGGAGGAAAACCAATACCAACAGGCCAGTGAGGAGCAAAAATGGTAAACTTCTAACGTCAATTGAGGAACAATTGGCACGATGGAGAGAGCACTTCCAGGAAGTACTAAACGGTCCAGCACCTCAAGATCCACCAGACCTGGAGCCAGGGGAACCCCTTAACATCAATACCGAGGAAATCACCAGACAGGAAATTCTCAACGCCTTAAATAGTTTGAAGAGTGGCAAGGCAGCAGGACCAGATAATATCCCAGCAGAGGCATTAAAACAAGGTGGGGAAGAAGTAGTAAATCGACTTCATAAATTACTTAACTTAGTCTGGAACACAGGACAGATCCCAACCGATTGGAAAAGGGGCCTCCTTGTGAAGTTGCCTAAGAACGGTGACTTATCTCAGTGTGGAAAATGGAGGGGCATTACCCTGTTGTCCATACCAAGTAAAGTCCTTACCAGAGTTATTTTGGACAGAATGAAAGAGGCGGTTGACCTTAAGCTAAGAGAGGAACAAGCAGGATTCAGGAAGGAAAGATCTTGTACAGATCAGATAGCCACTCTTAGAATTATTGTAGAACAGACGATAGAATGGCAAGCCCCGCTTTACATCTGCTTTGTTGACTTTGAGAAGGCCTTTGATAGTGTGGATAGGCAAACAATATGGAATCTGTTGAGACACTATGGTGTACCTGCTAAGTTAGTGGAAATAATCCAGCAACTTTACAATGGATTTTCATGCCAAGTTAGCCATGCAGGGAAACTGTCTAAAGAGTTCCAGGTCAACACAGGTGTGAGACAAGGATGTCTGCTGTCGCCCCTCCTCTTCTTGGTAGTTCTCGACTGGGTGACACGCACAGCCTATGCCAGTTCTGGAAAAGGTATTCAGTGGACACTCACGGGGAAACTAGAAGATCTGGAGTTTGCAGATGATCTTGCCTTACTCTCGCACAGGCTACAGGACATGCAAGAAAATGTTGATGCATTAGGAGCCATCTCGCAGCGCGTAGGTCTGAAGATCAACAAAGAAAAGACGGAAATGATGAGAATTAACAATAAACAGGAGGCTCCAGTGTCAATAGACGGAAGACAGGTAAATGATGTGCAAGAGTTTGTCTACCTTGGCAGCAAGATCAGCAAAACGGGAGGCACAGAGGAGGACATACGCGCTAGAGTTAATAAAGCCCGCTGCGCTTTCACAGTCCTGCGACCCATATGGAAAAGTTCGGCCATCTCCATTACCACAAAAATTAGGATATTTAACTCTAATGTCAAGGCAGTTCTGCTGTATGGAGCAGAGACATGGAGAGTCTCCAAGGCAAGCACAGCAAAGATACAGACCTTCATGAATAGATGCCTTAGACAGATACTGAAGCTGAGATGGCAGGACAAAGTGCCGAACTTGGAACTATGGAGGAAAGCTAGGCAGGAGCCTATAGGTGTGCAAATAAGAAGGAGGAAGTGGCGCTGGGTGGGTCACACACTGCGAAAGGCTCACACAAAAGTTACACGCCAAGCGCTTGAGTGGAACCCCCAGGGAAAGCGGAAGAGAGGGCGCCCAAGGCAGACCTGGAGGCGGAGTCTTCTTGAAGAACTGAAGCCAATAGGGATGTCTTGGGAGATGTCAAAATTAATAGCCGAGGATAGGAAGAAATGGAAGGAAATGGTGGAGGCCCTATGCTCCATAAGGAGCAAAGAGGACTAAGTAAGTAAGTAAGTAAGTATATACTCTCAGAGTATACTCTAAGAGTATATACATTTAATTATATATATATATATATATATATATATATATATATATATATATATATATATATATATATATATATATATATATATATATATACAAAGAACGTATATATGTCACTATTGAGACATATGTGTGGTCAATGCCAGAATCGATCCTTCATTGGTTAACCAGCAGCTTAAGAGATGAGGGTACATTGTCCTAAATGATTCAAGTAATTAATTGTGTAGGCCACTAAATGCCGCGAGCTGGTTCAGTCACTGGTTAGATCTTCTACACAGCAGTTCTAAAGAATAGTTATACATACATCCATAAGCGCACACTCATAGGGCGCACATACATACATTAACACAGGCACTTGTGCAAGAGCATACCTATTAATACACATTTACACATCGGAAAAGGTGCATGCACCGACTAACAATGTATATAAGTGTATATAAGTGTTGAGAGCATTATTACAAAATGCATTTTTGAGTGTTTTATTTTCCAAACATGTATTATAATTTGAACACCTATTAGTATAGTTTTCCCTAACTCATTAGTAACAAAATGCATAAACTATACAAAGTTTTAATACAAGATTTGATCTAAATAAGCACAATACTGTTTCACCTTCTTTTAAGTGTGTTGCTAGCCCTATGCTATATCGTGCGTTTTCTTTTCAAATGTGGTTTTCACCAAGTAATCAATTATGAGTAAGATATGTATAAAAAGCAATTCAGTTTTTCTATTCTACTCATTGACACGCAGACAAAAGAGTGTACGGTGTTAACTTTATGACTTTGGTGGGCTAGACGCGATTGTGCAATATAAAAATGCAATGTTGGAGAGAATGAAACAGAATAATGACGTAAAATACATTTCTTCATTCCCACTGCTTCAACTTTTTGAAGAACTTTATAACCTCTTCTTTCTTCTTCTTCTTCGTTCTTAATTATTAGTATTGAATTTATTGTATTGAGATTTATCTGCCAGTGCGTTTGAACTCGAGACTTTGTTCGAATTTAGCAACCATGAGCTTTTTGCCGACTCGACCACGCCTCCAACACAATTAAGCGTTACGTGTCAACTGGTTATGCGCCATTAAGGCCATTGACTCCGATTTCAGCCTGCTTTTCTTTTCGGATTTGCTTCCATAGCCTTTGTCCAACCAAGAACAAACTACAAGGCAGCAGTTGTTTAATTTTGGAGATGTCTCTCCTAGACGAGTGGCTGTCCCCAGCTAACGAGCCTCATCTGCCCGGGGTTCGAACTCGAGATTTTTGGGTTTAACAACGATGAGCTTTACCGACTCGACCACGCCGACCCCTTTATAACCGAGGCAAACGCAATTGCTTGCAATAATGTTCACAGACCACCACACGACAAGACAATACATGTTATCTTATAAAAGATCTTTCCTTGCTATTTATGTCTTCTCCTTCATTCGTTATCTTCTAGAAACTCAGTTGTCAAGTTGGTTTGATAAGCTCTTTTATAAAATTGTGCGCTAACAATCTACCACTTTTTTCTATTATTTCCTTGTTGACTGGTTATTACCTACATATCAGACAAGGCCATATAAAGGTTTTCAATCTACGTGTCAATTAATTATAGATGAAAGTTTCTTTTTGGAACAGTGACAGGCAAATAAAAAGAAGCGAACAAACGAAAACAAAACTGGAAAACTACATCAGAAAATGATAACACTGAAAAGATGACATTTATGACATGAAGAAAAAAACTGACATTATAACAGTGATTCCAATGATGACATTAAAAATGAATGCATTGTTACGGCAGTTCCTTTATAATCATGCAACATGACAGATGGTGTGAAAACCTTCATTGTGCGTTTGATTAAGCTAGTCAACATTATGGTAGAGACAACAGCATGCAAGGGGTGGTATGGACCGCCAGTCTACCAGGACTAAATCCCGCTGCCCCCCCCCCCCCCCACTCCCAGTAATTGTGCAATAGTAATAGTCCTATTACTATTTCGACTTTTTATTTTTTTATTTTCTATATTTCTCCATTTTGCAGATTCCCTTGCTTCATTCCCAATCATATATTGATGATAATTCTAAACTCATCTCATTAATAGATAAGTAAACTGATGACTGAAAACGTGGGATTTCTGGGAGAGGCGCCTATAATTTAGAGTTTTAAAATAAAGTTACTATACACAATTTTAGGACACCGCTGATTTATTTGAAACAAAAGTCTCGACTCACACCCCCTTTGTGCAGAAACCCTTTCAAAACCCTGCAAACACTATTGATTAACTAATAAAATCAAACTTCCCATTACAACCATCACATATTATATAGGAGAAAAGTGGGTAATTCATATTATCAAAGGAACTAAATTAATTTCTAAAAACCTCAAGTCTCAAAGAGCTTATTTTTACATTGAACCAATCTTAATTGTAAACTAGACACAAGAATCTTGATTTTAATAGGTAATTTTTAAAATGAAGAGCACAAAACGATTAATACACGACCAGTGGCGCAGCGAGGTCGGGTATCACCAGGTGCCGCACTTAATCGTGTCACCCCCCAGAGGCGTAGCGACCCTTCCCGGGCAAATTTTCTATTTGCACCCCCCCACCCTTCGAACTTTCGATTTGCACCCCTCCTCAAGTTTTTCTCTATATATTTTGCTTTTTTTGCCTTGGTGTCACCCCCCTAAATGGTGTCACCCGGTGCGGTCCGCACCAACCCCCCCCCCCCCGTCGCTACGCCTCTGTACACGTCATAAATTATGTTTAGCATTGATGTGTTAATGTATATACGTCTGTTAGTTTAGTTTTAAAGACATGGTTTTCGAGTTATATTTGAATACCTCATGTAAAAATGTTATCAAATTGTATTTCTTTGGTTCAAGTAACTTATCCTATAGGCCTATAAAGACACAAAAGCCAGGATATCTCCATGATGTGTCACAAAAACCACGAAGTATCACTGACTAGAAGTGTAAGAAAACTAGGTCTAAAACTATTCTAAACACAATATAATGATGATTATAATTACTGATCATATTATGTCTACCAGGGCGGGTAATTTGTACCAGGGATATTTTATTACCCGCCTATGCATGGCCCACTTTAGTCGACTTAGACGGCAAACCGATTTCTTTTTTAACGTTTTTAATTGGCAAAGTTTACCAAACAAAACGTATTTATTTTGTAAG
Source organism: Physella acuta (assembly GCF_028476545.2). Taxonomy (NCBI): domain Eukaryota; kingdom Metazoa; phylum Mollusca; class Gastropoda; family Physidae; genus Physella; species Physella acuta. The sequence continues at coordinate 438,875 of NW_026732099.1, read as the reverse complement.
CACATTAGTCTGTTTAATACAAGATACAGTAGTTCTTTAAACAAAAACTTGAATTCAGCTGTTACTGAAATGCGATTACTTTAAAATTAAACCGCATACCACAGATTTGAGAACCTTTATACAATGTATTATTTACATTGTACACGGTCAAAACAAATTTTATCAAATGTTTTGAAAAATAAGTGATAAAATCTCCAATATGTCAACGTATGTGGTAAGTTTTGATTCAAAGATCGAATCCTTAATCGATAAAAAATGATCGATGATCGACTTGGCGTGCCATATAAAAAAAAAAAAAAAAACTAAAACTTCGCGTTGTGTTGAACATTTTGTTTTTAATGTAAGACAAGTACTGCGTCATTAAATGTACACAAAAATAAGAAGATGAAATATCACAGTTCTACAGTATGTTCCTGTAAGGCGATTTTTACTTTCTCGTATATACGTAGTATAGAGAAAGTATTGTAATCGTGCAAAAAAAAAAAATCGAGATTTTTACAAATCTCGACGTTTTACACCTCACTGATACGGAAAAACATAATTTTGCAATCTTGTCCGTATGTCTGTGTGTGTGTGTGTCTGTGTGTCTGTCCGTGTGTAAACACGATAACTTGAGTACCGTTACAGCTAGGTTGATGAAATTTCATATATAAGTATTGTATCAAAATCGTAGATCCGTATCAACTTTTGAGCGATTTCCAATAACCGGAAGTGGTACTTTTCCTACTTTGAATTTTTTAAAAGCCTATAACTTGAGTACTATTTCAGATAGATAAATGAAATTTCACATGTAAGTAAAAGATCTAATTCTCTACCTTCTGTTAAATTTTGAGTAATATCCGTTGACTGGAAGTAGTAATTTACGCTACTTCCGATTTCTCAAAAAACTAATGTAAATTTATAAAGTACTAATAATATTGCGCACTATTATGCGCTTTTTTATTTGCGTTCACTTGGTGTGCAATTAATTTGTCTACGAGATTTTATTCTATTTTTAAAACTTTAAGTATTTAAAATGGATTAAAAAATCATGTCTATAGCCCGAGTTTCCATCCCCTGTTATTTTATATAAGAATATTCGAGAAAGTTTAGGGGAGATCACTCCCGGTTTATTTTTATTGTAGTGCAGAGGCGTAGCGAGGGGGGGGGGGTTGGGGGATGCGGTAGCTATCACGTGATCACAACAAGACGATCATTATTTGTACTAATTGTTTGTTCCTCTTGGTTTAAAGAATTCGTGTTTGAATAATGAATGACTAAACTCCAAGGCTAAGAAGCGAACAATGTGAGATCGTGACTGAACGATAACGTCGTTGAGCTGTCATAAGGTATCGATTTGCGTCGTGGTATGTGTCTTTGACGGAGATTTTATGATTCAGTCATGTAAGCAAGTCACTTAACTGAAAATATTGCTGATCACGACTTTTTTTAAATTAAAGAAAAGCAGGTTATATGCTGTGCTGTCATTGCTAATTAAAAGAAAACGATGGTACATTTATAACGTTTCTATATATGTAGACCTGAACGGGGAATATAAACAAAAATGTATGACCATGTGTGTGTGAATATTTTTAAAATGTGCAGAACTAAACCATACATTTTCGTCTAAAATTGCACTTATTACTAAAGTTGCGTTTATTTTTTTAATGTTATTAGTATGAAATATGGTTATCAATAAGATTTGTACAGGCCTTCTTGTTTTGTTTTTTTTTTTTTTGTTTTTTTTTTTTTTTTTAAATTTTATTTTAGGGCTATGTTTTCTTATTGTAAAAATAACAGTATATCGAGGCTTGTTGTTTCTAAAACGACTACTTCTAGTTTAATTCTTTTTTAACCAAAATAAATATAACGACAATTATAATGTCCTTGGATCTCATTAACGTAATTTTTTATATCTCCTTAAAAATCAGTCTCAACAAATATTATTTTCTCTTTATTACCACCATTTTCTTCTTTTTTTTCGTTCTTAATTTTTAATGTTGGAAGGGATCTCTTCAACAATATTACGTGTCAACATTTTTATGCACCTTATAGACAGTAGAAGCCGACTAATGATAGAGAAAGCACGCTACATCAAGCAGTATTTATAACCGACAATAGATAATAATTGTTAGTATTATATCTGAGCACAGTTTAAAGCAATCGCTTGAGGGGGGGGGGGAGTAAATGAGGGGAAGTTACATTATCTCAACGTTGCAAAACATACCTGAGGTAAAAGGTTTACGGTTTGGTTGATAATTGTAATAAGTTATGTGTTAGTTCATGTAGGGGAGGGGGGGGGGATTAAATACAACCAGAAAAAAATATATGTGAATACATAAACACATACGTATACATGTACTTACAAAAGTATATGGAATATATATATATATATATATATATATATATATATATATATATATATATATATATATATATATATATATTTATATATATATATATATATATATATATATATATATATATATATATATATATATATATATATATATATATATATATATATATATATATATATATATATATATATATATATATATATATATATATATATATATATATAAATTTTTAAGAAGGGGGGGGTGACACCGTTAAGTGCCGCACGGGTGACACCCAACCTCGCTACGCCACTGGTTGGACACACTAGTTACCTGTCTGAGTAATATATTTTAAACAGAAGTAAAAGTTTTGATAAAGGAGTTAATGTACATGTTGAAATCGTTATCAATTTAATCTTAAATTACCTTATAACATGTTCAAAAATTAAAATAACATACAAATGCAGATATTTTAATAAAAAAATATTATAATAATTCCAGCTTTTATATGATTAACACCGTGCTTATATATTTCAACTTAGCATCCTGGTGTGCTAATAAAATATATATTGAAATACACATCTACATAGATGTGGTTTTTTTTTTTTAAATAATTATGCTTCTATAAATGACATTGCAATAAATCGAAGTGAAACTACATAAAAAGAGTACTATGCATTATAAACAAGTTATACGAAAATAGAGTGATTTTAATTATCAATATATGGATATCTAAAGTATCTGTAAATTAGTCAGTGCAATCATTCATTACTTCAGAAATTAGCTTCATCACAAAAATACCGATGAAGTGTTTAAAAATGTAAAGGGATAAACACTGTATAAAATAAAAATGGTAGGAGGAAAAGAGAAAAAAAAATAACGCGAACAGAGAAAGACTAAGAACGGGAAAAAGACTGTATATATATATATATATATATATATATATATATATATATATATATATATATATATATATATATATGCAACATTATAAAAATATCTATATTAAAAAAAATATGAAAGAAAAATATGTATTAGAAAATATAAATTAGAAGTAAAATGTACCAAAGCAATGTAAATAACGCGGGATATAGAAGGCCACAGATGATGACGGGATGTATGTAGGACACGGTTTACCAGGTCAGAATGTGGTACAGTGTTTGACACGCATTGAATTTTTTTTTTTTTGCTATGTCGTCCGTAACGCCTGCGTGAACTGCACCGTGACATTTTTGTTCTAGACAAAATGTCCCACTTTAAAGGATTTCTTTTATAAGACGGGTTCTACCTTTGTGGTTTTTTTTAAAACGTGCTTTTCCTGCCGCGTTTTATACTCTTCGTCTTTCTTTTAAGAAATGTTTTTATAACTGGAACGCAATTAAATATTTAATGAATGTTTAAGTAGTGAGAATACGTCACGTGATTTCACTAGCCAATGAACGCGCGCCATGTACATGATCACGAATTATTATATTGTTAATTATTTTGTTTAAAAAATTGTAAATATCTGTAACTGAAAAGAACTAAGTTAGTGAATAGAAGAGGGCGGTCACGATTTTATGACGTCACCGTGGAGGGGTTTTAAATAAATAGCAGACGATTTGCTTCATTGGACACCAGAACCTTGCTCAATCTCTCACAGTGATTCAAAGCTAACCCTCAAAGGTGAGATGCTACAGATTTTTTTAGATACAATTTTTTTTTCCTACGCTTTATGACTTGTCGTATATTGTAATGAAAGGTTTGAATGATTTTTTTAAAAATTGCACTTTGTTTTTAAATATTTCATAGAGTATTTATTTAGGTATGACTTTTTATTCAGAAATGTTGTAATGAATGGCTTTTTTTTATTTCATTGGAATGGAAGGATTGCATTTTTTTTCAAAGCACGTTGCTTCAAATAGTAAATGATCATGTATTAAAGTATGACTATTTTTCTTTAAATAATGTAATGAATGTTATTTTTACTATGAAATTAGTTCTATAACCTTAGAAGATAAACAGTTCAATACTCGATTGTAATACATTTGGCATATATATATATATATATATATATATATATATATATATATATATATATATATATATATATATATATATATATATATATTCATATATATCCTCTACAACTCATTGCTAACTCTCCACAGTCTACAATGGCCGCTAAAACGACCTGTGTTGTCGCCCTTGCTCTGCTCGCGTTTGTGTGCATCGTACAAGCCGCCCCCGTAAGTTTTGGTTTAACTGAATACATATGTGATCGACTATGACGGATTAACTCATTAGTCCTTTAAACGAACTGTTAGTTTTTCAAGCATTCTTAGAGTCTTTATAAACACTTCCACAATGTTGAAAACTTAACTAGTAGAGCCAGCAACCGCTCCTGCTTCTTTTTACCAATTGTATATGTTCGTTAAATTTAACAAACATTAAACAAAAAAATTGAAAATGTGTGGATAGCACTAGTGTAATACCTATTTACTTTTATTCGTTTTAAAATGTAAATAACATAAAAGTATTTATCTCATGGCAGGGACAATTATTTTAAAAAGTATAAATTTGATTTGCTTGTTTTGCTACATTGTTAATGTTTAATAATGCTAATTACTTATTATAGAAATACATAATTATTTTGAGGAAATCAAACTTGCTTCATTTAATTAAGTAAATCGTGACTTAACATAGATTTGTTATATCAAGTCGCTTTTATAAACAACAGCTAATGTAAATTAATGTTTTGTTTAGTCTTCTATGTCATATTAGGGGTCCTCCATAAATGACGTCACGCTTTTTTGACGATTTTTACCTCCCCCCTCCCCTCCGTCACATATAGTCATAAAAAGCCAGACCCCCCCCCCCCTAAAATGATGTCACACCTCAGTCTCCACCCCCCCCCCTCAAAATTGCAGTTCAATTTTTCTAAACCATCGATATTTTTTTCCAAAATCATGTCTGAACTCTGTCAAAAAAGAGTATTTTAATCAAATCCTATTTGAAAAGTGTTCTAAAACGCGAAATAGCGTTTTTAAATTCGTTTTCTAACATAATTTTTTTATAACGCAAAAGTGTGACGTCCCACGATCTGACCCCCCCCCCTCCCCCTGATCACACACCGTCACAAAATTACGGACCCCCCTCCCCCCTACGAGTGTGACGTCATTTATGGACGACCCCGTATAAGATATAAACACGATACCATTTTTTTATTTACAGAAAGGAGGACCAAGTGCTCCACCTACTAGGGTACCACCTACTGTGGCACCCCCAGCCGATGGGGTAATGATTTTTTTTTTAAACTTATGTAATGTGTTGATACTTTTTTTAAAAGATTTTCTTCAGCTAACCTAAATTAACTTCGTTGATTTTGTAAAAACGATCTAAAATGTCATATATTTTAAAATTAAAATTTTGCTATAACCATATTTTGTATTAATTTTTAATAGCATAAATTTATTTGAATTTTTTTTTTCAAATAGAAAAAACCAACTGGTACACCTCCTACTGATAGGGTAAGTAACTATCTATATATATAATTCTCTTCTGGGAGCCGCTAGAAAACAAGCTGTAAACGCGCTCCCTCCCTCCCCACCCCTACATGGTCTTAGTGAGCTGTGTTCACTCTAAATGTTTACAAGCAGAGCCAACGATTTTAAACGTAGGGGAAGGGGGGAGAGAGGTGGGGGGGGAAGGAAGGGGGGGGTTATGGTCCTTAACGTGCTACTTATAGTGTTTTAAAGAAACGAGCCGGCCCGCGGCATAACATACGCCGCTATTTAGTTGTTTCTAATTTTCAATAATTCATAATTTGTGAATTCGACAGTACCAACGCTGACACTGAAAATATTTCTTTAAAACACTATAAGTAGCTCGTTAAGGACCATAACCCCCCCCCCCTTCCTCCCCCCCCTCCCCCCCCCCTACGTTTAAAATCGTTGGCTCTGCTTGTAAACATTTAGAGTGAACACAGATCACTAAAACCATGTAGGGGTGGGGAGGTAGGGATAGCGTTTGCAGCTTGTTTTCTAACGGCTCGAAGAAGAGAATTATATATATAGATGAACTACAACTCACCAGACCATGTAGGGGTGGGGGTGGGGGTGGGGGGTAGCGATAAAGAGGAAGAGAGGGTACTGCAAAGGCGCGCTTGCAGCTTGTTTTCTAACGGCTCGAAGAAGAGAATTATATATATATAGATATTTAGAGTGGCAGCGTTGGTACTGTCGAATTCACAAATTATGAATTACTGAAAAGTAGAAAATAAAACAACTAAATAGCGGCGTATGTTATGCCGCTGGCCGGCTCGTTTGTCTAAATTACTTATATATTTTTTTTAAAGATACATCAAGAAAAAATTGAAATCATGTTAGAATTATTGCTGGTGTCTACTTATCTTAATTCGATTACAATTGTATTATCTATATATATAATTCTCTTCTGGGAGCCGTTAGAAAACAAGCTGCAAGCGCGCGCCTTTCAGTCCCCTCTTTTCCTCTCTATCACTACCACCCCCCCCCACCCCCCCCCCCCTCACTTGGTCAAGTGAGTTGTAGTTCACGCTAAATGTTTAGTTTGGTGACGGCTATTTGGGCAGATAATTCAGTTTGAAACTATTTTAAACTTAGAGGAGGTAACTAAGAGGAGGCTGCTTTCACGGGGGGGGGGGGGGGGGGGGGGGGTGTTTAGTGTTTTAAAGCAAATATTTTCAGTGGCAGCATTGGTACTGTCGAATTCACAAATTATGAATTACTGAAAAGTAGAAAAAACAACTAAATAGCGGCGTATGATACACCGCGGGTCGGCTCGTTATTATTATTTGTAAATTTCTTTGAAAAATGTGTGCAGTGTAAGAAATATATCTCTAGTTTTCTTTTACAGAGCAAACCAACTGGAACCCCACCTGTTGACGACGTAAGTCGGAGCTTTTAAATGGCTTAAATAGTTTAAAAAAAACGCAGTTCCTAATAAATAAAACGTAAAACCATTATCATATACAGAAGTAAAAACGTACATTTAATCGCAGACTAACTATCAAAACAACACTATTCAATTAAAACATAGGTAATATAATCCAAATATATTTGCATATAAAATCTATACACACACACGCATATATATATATATATATATATATATATATATATATATATATATATATATATATATATATATATATATATATATGTGTGTGTGTGTGTGTGTGTGTGTGTGTGTGATTACTCTTGTGTAAGCTACCATATGTAGCAGCAATATTGATAGTAATCTTTTCCACAAGTCTAAGATTTAAACTTCTATAATGAAATTGAAAATTGACGATTTCAGAAAAAGTTAAATTAATATAATACGAAAGTAAAAACAAACATATTAAAACATACATGATAATAACGTTTGATTTTTTAAATATAGTAGACATATATGAGTATGAGATTATGTTTTCTTTTCCTAAACAGAAAAAACCAACTGGACCCCCACCAACTGATGCTGTAAGTCTAAGTTTTAAACGGCTTGAATTGCTTTTTAAAAACTGACGAAATTAGAAACAAAGAAAAATATAGTATATAATAACGCTTAATTGTTAAAAATAAAATAGGCCTATATGTGATTTCCTTTTCTTTTCTTCAACAGAGAAAATCAACTGGACTCCCACCAACTGATGCTGTAAGTCTAAGTTATAAACGGCTTTTGATTGTATAAAAAAAACCTGACAAATTTAGAAACAAAGAAAAATATAGTAGATAATATAACGCTTAATTTTTTAAAATAAAATAGACCTATATGTGATTACGTTTTCTTTTCTTCAACAGAAAAAACCAACTGGACCCCCACCAACCGATGCTGTAAGACTAAGTTTTAAACTGCTTGAAATGTTTTTAAAAAATCGAAATTAGAAACAAAGAAAAATATAGTAGATAATAACGCTTAATTTTTTTTGTATAAAATAGGCCTTTATGTGATTACGTTTTCTTTTCTCCAGCAGAAAAAATCAACTGGACTCCCACTAACTGATGCTGTAAGTCTAAGTTTTAAACTGCTTTTGATTGTTTTAAAAAAAAACCGCCGAAATTAGAAACAAAGAAAAATATAGTAGATAATGTAACGCTTAATTTTTTTTTTTTAAATTGGCCTATATGTGATTACGTTTTCTTTTCTTCCACAGAAAAAACCAACTGGACCCCCACCAACCGATGCTGTAAGACTAAGTTTTAAACTGCTTGAAATGTTTAAAAAAATCGAAATTAGAAACAAAAAAAAATATAGTAGATAATAACGCTTAATTTTTTTGTATAAAATAGGCCTTTATGTGATTACGTTTTCTTTTCTCCAGCAGAAAAAATCAACTGGACTCCCACTAACTGATGCTGTAAGTCTAAGTTTTAAACTGCTTTTGATTGTTTTAAAAAAACCGACGAAATTAGAAACAAAGAAAAATATAGTAGATAATGTAACGCTTAATTTTTTATTTAAAAATTGGCCTATATGTGATTACGTTTTCTTTTCTTCCACAGAAAAAACCAACTGGACTCCCACTAACTGATGCTGTAAGTCTAAGTTTTAAACTGCTTTAAATGTTTAAAAAAATCGATATTAGAAACAAAGAAAAATATAGTAGTTAATAATGCTTAGTTTTTTTTAATAAAATAGGCCTATATGTGATTTCCTTTTCTTTTCTTTAACAGAAAAAATCAACTGGACTCCCACCAACTGATGCTGTAAGTCTAAGTTTTAAACTGCTTTAATTGTTTAAAAAACTGACGAAAATAGAAACAAAGAAAAACACACTAGATGATAACGCTTAATTTTTTTGTTATAAAGTAATCCCATATGTGATTACGTTTCCTTTTTTTATACAGAAAAAACCAACTGGACCCCCACCAGTCAACCAAAAGACAACGGTAAATGCTTAAATGTTTTGTTATAATGTTTTAAATTTATTTAACTGAACGGAGATTTTAATTATATGCTAACATTGGCATTTCAAATTACTATTCTTTAGTATGCAGCAAACTTTTGTAGTTGTCACAAAAATACTATAAATAGTATCAAATATCTTTTAATTTTTTAGTCATAACAAATATTGTCTTAGGCAAAAATCTTTTTAGCATTAAGATCGCCTTTCATACAAGCACTAGATATTAGTAAAGGTATCCAATAGATACTAAAGTGACCCACGCTTTTCTTTATAGTTATTTAAATAGTAGTGTATAATTTATGTTCTCCTTTTTAGTGCATTATTACATAAAGCTTGTTATTAAAACGTTTTTTATGATTTTTTTTTAAATTGCATTTATTTTTTAATTTATTTATTTTGTTTGCGATTATCGTATATTGATAAGTAAGATTTGTTTTAAACTCATCTATTTTTTACCCCATAAATATATATCATTTAAAAATGTTATTTATATTCTAATGTTTCGATTTAAGCATTCTTTTAACAATGTTTTATTGACGCAAGACAATCATCGAATTAAATTTTTTTTAAATTATATATTTCTTTATCTCAACAGTCTGGTTAAATATGACGTAACATGACCAAGCTACTAATTTGGAAAATGAACGTGAATGGCTTTTTATCGTATTTTGTTCAGAAACGAAAATAACATTTGGTTACAGTCTATTGAAAACATAGATAAACTTCAAGACTTTGAAAACTGCCAAATTATTTTATTTTGGGTTCGGCTTTATAATTTGTTTTAAAATTATTTGTTGATATTAAAGAGCAAAATAAAACATTTTTTCTTCATACATTTCAGCTTTTGTTTTTTTTTATTTACATTTTTTAACCGTGTTTATTATGTAAATATAAATATTCTTCAATGTTTCAGTTCAGTTCTGTTTTGTTAAGTTTTTTCATGTTGCATGAAAAGCCAGAAAACCAAGTTGTATTATCCACCTTTTTTTTTGGTACACAGAACAATTGTTAGAAATATAAATGGTTTAAAATCCTTACATACATTATATTTTTACAATAAAAACAAATGATTATTTTGACCTCAACCCAAACTAAAATCAAATTCATTTCTGAAAATGAATGGGGTGGGAGGGGGGGGCAACAATGATGTTTCAGAAAATTTATTCAAACGCTGCTGGACACTCATAGACCTTCAAACACTTGAAATCGTTAAAGGCTATCGAACTCGTGACGTCACAGCACCAGACGTCGTCGATGTAAAAATCGAACTTATCCTGTGCAGAGTTTCTTCCAGGCATCTCTTCGGGGGGGCGAAGCCCCCCCGAAAAATTTTTCCCGCCCCCCCGAACGAAATGAAATTTATATAATTTATATAGAAAATATATACTTTTAACAGTGTCCGCCCCCCCGAAGAAAGTTTACCGCCCCCCCGAAGATTTCAAGTGCCCCCCCGGAGAAAAAAGTCTGGAAGAAACACTGATCCTGTGACAGAACAAAGGAATTAGCGTGTCTTGGTACAAACGGCTACCTGTAGAAAATCTAATTTAAGACTCATATAGCAAGACTTTGATGAGCGAAGGCGAATTTGGGCAAATCTCTTGACTCACATATCCTCACTTATTTGCAAGTTCACCTAATTGTAAAATTAATCTGGGGATTGTTAGAAAATATTAATTATTGAATGTATTGGTAATTCTACTGAACGGTGCTTGACAGCCAATAAGATAGCGAACAAAAGCCTCTAAGTTTTAAAACCGCTTATATAAATTGTGATTCTTCAGAAAACATGCTTTAAACCTTGTTTTATCTGACATTAGTACGAGGTGTTAAATTATATAAATTTTTTGTTTAATTTTTTTAAATTTGATTTTTTATTTAAAACATATGAACAAAAAAAAAGCTTTTATCAATATATGATGCAAAATAACATTTAATTTGGCTTTGTTGGTAAAATATTTGAACTTTATTACTGCAAACCATAGTTTAATAATTTTAGAATCTTTAAATACTGCATAGTTTCGTTATCGACAGTTTGCGTTATCGACAGTTTGCGTTATCGACAGTTTAAAACAAAATGTCTAAATTAAAATAAACGATGCAAATACTTTGTTATTTTCTTTCAAAGGTAATTCAATGTCAACCAATGTGGCAAGATATTGATTGAAAGATCAATTCTTAAATCGATCAAAAATTATCGATGTTGAGATGAATGTCCTTAAAAAACTCAAAGTCGTGTGTCAACTGTAAGCTTGTTACTTCGTGTAAATTTTCTTGGACAACGTGATCAAATACACCACTGCTTCAAAACGATCCAGTACATCAATCGTTGATTGTTGCTCATTTTGCTTGTATAATGTGTCATTTTAATTATGAATAACAAGACTTAGCCAATAGAGACAGATGTCAAGGCCCGAAAATGGGGAAGGATCGGACACACATTTTAAGAAAGGAAAAAAGAAAACATTTCAAGGCATGCTTTAGACTGGAATCCCCAGGGAAAAAGGAGGGTGGGCCGGCCAAGGAAGACATGTAGAAGAACGGTTGAAGAAGAGGCGAAAGCAGCTGGGCACACATAGGCACAGATAAAGGGGGCAGCCCAAAACCGAGTCCGATGGAGATGTGTGGTTGCAGCCCTTTGCTCCCCAGGGGCCACAAAGGAATGATGATGATGATGATCAAGACTTAGCAGATCTTATACATCTTATATATATATATATATATATATATATATATATATATATATATATATATATATATATATATATATATATTTATATATATATATATATATATATATATATATATATATATACGAGCCGACCCGCGGCGTAACATACGTCGCTATTTAGTTGTTTTGTTTTCTACTTTTCAGTAATGATAATTAATAATTTGTGAATTTTACCTCCCCCCCCCCCCACCGTGATAACAGCCGTCCGTGACGACTGTTAACAGACGACAATGAAAAGAATAAGCAGAACTTGTTATTACCTCCCCTTAATTTCAAATCGTTTAAAAAACTAGATTATCTGCCCCTTATGCTGTCACTAACTTGAACCGGCCCTTCGATTGTAAACATTTAGAGTTAACCACAGCTCACCAGACTGGAGGGGGGTGGTAGTGATATGCCTAGAGAGCGGGGTAGGAACGGCTTGGCCCTTACGTGGTTGTTTCTCGCATGTTTCCCACTTAGAGAATTATATATATATATGTATATATATATATATATATATATATATATATATATATATATATATATATATATATATATATATATATATATATATATATATATATATAACACTAGTTGGTTTAGTTAACCCTATTTGATGTACAGTTAGTCTGAAATAATGTGCTAGGCAGACCATAAAACCTGCAGTTGTGTCAATAGTAGTCATGTGGAAAGCCGATCACTGATTCTGTAAAATTCACTTTGCTGCTCTATGAATATGGGTTAATGTGAAATCGCCCCTCACGGTTATTTGATCAATCCCATTCAATAATGTTTACAGACCGAATATTTGGATATTCTACTACTACTTTCTCCTTTTATATCCCACTTGATCTTCATTTACATGCATATTACACATGACACACTAATTGTGCAATGCTTTTGTTATTTCACAATCGTATAAACAGATGTTGAGGTCTACATAGACTTGAAGTATAAAATAGTTTCGTTTAACCGATGCTACAAAGTATAAGTTTTAGCTAAATTAAGCTTTAGTCATCCTATAGTATTTAATGAAAACTATAAAAAAACGTACCGTAAAAAATAATATATCTTTAACAACTACGCACACTTCAATGCTAATGAGAATTGTGAAAGACATATTTGAAATAGTTATTCAAACAAATGATGTTTAAAATAAACATTTTTAGCAGTCTTAATATTTTTCTCGCAGTCACCCATACAATAGGTACAACGAGGTCAAATGCTTGAACGCACAGACCCTGCACCAAACGACTTGGTTCGGTTCTTGAATCGAGACCGTAGTACATCTCAAAGAGGTGCGATTCTGAACGGTCGTCTTACGCTGGCAACAGTAAATGATGCTAATACCTTAAATTCATTTATATGAAGAGTTCTCATAAACAGTTAATTACTCTACTATGCTCGAGTAAATTATCAGCTATCATCATAAGTACAGTTATATTGAAAATGGTACCCAGCTCGCTTCGTCTAATGGTGTCAACTTCTTTATATTAAAGTAGCTATCACATTTATATTTTCTTTAAGTGAACGACAGCCACACATTTAAACGAACCTATATTCTAAAGCTTTGAAAATCTAAAATCCTAATTGTAGATACAAACGTGGGTCAATGACCCAGTGGCGTAGCCAGGAGAGTCTCAAGGGGGGGGGGGGTTCCAATTTTTACCCGGGGACAAACTTTCGATATGCACCCCCCCCCCCCCTCAAACTTTCAATTTGCACCCCCCCCCATACTTTTTCTATATACCGAGGGGTCTATGGGGGGGTTATGACCCCCCCTAACCCCCCCCCCCCTGCATACGCCACTGCAAGGACCCAATTCGTGACAGGTTCCGCATGAATGACGCCGCAACTGAGAGTCTTAAGACCGCTGTTCAATCAGGCGTGACGTCTCTGGTAACTTCATGCCGGTCTAGTCATCATACACACGGTTGTCATCACGTGATCAGAACGTGCAGACCAATAACTGTAACAATGTTTTTCGAAGTCTTGGTGTTGGAATAATGAGTTACTCAGCTCGATGTAAACAAAGCGACGTCGTGACAAAACACAAAACATAAGCTTTGTTGAGCTGTTGCGAGTTATTGATTTGAAACGTGGAACGTATCTGTGAAATATGGATATACGTATTTTTATTTAATTATATTAGCGTTATTACATTGAAAACTTTGCTAATATAGAGAATTTTTAAAATTATAATAAAAATTACAATCATTTAGTGCTAATGCTACAGCCACTGATGAGTATCAAAAACAAAAGATAGTACGGTTAAAAACAAATCTACGCGCAGGTTACATTACAACCCTTGTAATTAACTAAACATCGAAAGAACATTGAATACATATTTTTCAGTAGTTAATACTAATAATACTATAATTGTTGGTCTCAAATAGAAGCCCACTGAAAAGATTGCTGGAATAGAAAGCACATGTAGGGCCTACTCTTAACACCACAGCTAATATAACATTAGTTTTAATTTTTTGTTTTATACATCAATATATTTTTACAACAGAAAAGTAAGCCGATTTCGATATTGCAGAAAAAAAAGTCTAATTTACATTTAACTTTTTATACGTCTTTTTTGTGTTTGTGTTTGCGTTGTGTTTGTGTTTAGTTTTGTTCTTTTTCCAAGTTGGTACATTTAAAATAGAATTACCGTGGCAGAGCACGGGTATGCAGCTAGTTTTTTATGTCGATACGCGATTCAATTATAGAATAGCCGATCATGTAAAAGCTGGTTATATTTTCTTATAAAAAAATATCTGTAACTAATACACTCTGGTTTTCATTACCGCCAACATGGTCTATATATTAGTAATCGAGGAATCGAACCCACGTTGTTACATTTCATTATTGAATATAGCAGTTTTTTTTAAATAAATGATTGCATTTTTAGCAATAAAAAAACACACACAAGGCACAAGAAAATATGCACTATAAGAAATGGAATAAAATATTGTCACAAAATTTCACCATCTACAAACACCAACCGGTAGAAAGACTTTTACCTGCTAAAAATAAAAACAAAAAAAGTAGACGCAAATATTAATTGTAAACAGAATGCCTTTGGTAGTATTGGCACAGTGAATTGCAATATCTGAACCACAATTATCTACCCATTCTTGGATTGTGGTCGGCTCTCGCGCGTTAAACCAACCAACCGCGACCTGCTTTTAACCACAGACAGCAAGCTGATCACGCGATAGCAAGTATTTGTAATCTCCCGTTTGTTTACATATCGTTTGAGTAATTTAAATAACAAATTATACATCTAAGTAATTTAGTCGTTCGTTCAAATATTCCCTTATAAAAGCAATTAAATCCACCGAAAATAAGAATATATTTTGTTTATTTAAATTGCACTTAAAATCTTATAATAACACAATTGTTTTAAAACCAACTCAGTAGCTTGCTATTTCGAAATTACAATTTATCTGCGCATTTTAGTCTGCGGTCGACTCTATCCAAGCAAGAAAACCAACCAATCGTGACCAACAGTTCTATTCGACTGCCAGCTAGAAATTAATCTTGTTATCCTTCCGTTATATTATCGAATTTAGTAATATATTTATATGAATTTAAATGACTAACCTAATGTACAATTTGATTAAAAAATAATTATTATTGCATTGTCGTCGGAGACTAATGTATCTGGTAAGTGAGAATCACTGATTTGAAGTGGGTTAAAATGAAGTAAAAAGATTTCCCACCAACCCACCAAAAGCAAGCAAACACATAAACATTGATCTTAAACTACATTAATTATAACTACAAGAACGTGAGAAAAGAAAACGACGAACTAAATGTAAGACATAGTATACTGGGTTAAATCATGAGGGTCGAGATGCACTCAATATAATCAATGTATTTCTGTTAAGTCGACCATGACGACTGTGTGAACTAAACAGCGACGACGCCGTTTTTTTTTTGTTTTTTTTTTAGAAAAACACGCCGCTTATTGGGAGTTCTCTTAAAAGAAAATTTCTACCCGCTTAACGTTTTAAGGCACGAAAGTCGTGTTTACAGAAATTCGATTAATAAGCATCGTCAATCTTTTAAAAAAACTTCTTTATAAATGGAATGTCTTTAAATTTTCATTGAATGTTCAAGTAGGGAGACTGCGTCATGTGACTTGACTAGCCAATGAACGTGCGAGCTAAACGTGATCACGCGATTTATATTGTTAATAATAGTGTTCAACACACGTAAACATATTTTGCAGAAAAGAACAATTTTATTGAATGGAATACGGGATCACGATGTTCGTGACGTCATCGCAGAACAGTTTTGAATAAATAGCAGACGATCAGTTGCATTAGACACTGGAATCTTCATCAATCTCTCACAAAACAAAATCCACAAAAGTGAGTTACATCTTAATATTATCTTGTAGTTATTTTTTCTTCGCTTTGTTTAACTTGCGTACATTAGTCTGAGTCTTTGAAAATCATTATTGTACATTAATTGATGTAATGCATATTTATTTAATTATGACATATAGTTGTATCCGTATTAATGGGCATGTGTTCAATAAACAATTGTTCAATATTTACCATGTTCGTATATGATGCGTTGATTACTTACGGTTAATTATCCACAGTCTACAATGGCGGCAAAAATGACCTGTGTTATCGCCCTTGCCCTACTCTCACTTGTATGCATCGTACAAGCTGCTCCCGTAAGTTTTTACAAGCTTTTATATCGTTCACAACTTCTTTTAAATTATTATTTATTAAAAATAAAACCTTTATAATAACAACAAACTTTTAAATGCACTGAAAATCAGAAAATAAAATAAATAGACTTTTTTAAATAAAAGCTTTGGTCGATTCAAAAATGTAAGAGATCTCATGAGCGACCAAGCTTTTTACAAAAACAAAACATGTTAAATTTTCTAATTTTCTGTGCATTTAACAGCATGTTATTATAAAGGTTTTAATATTTGTTTTATTTTATATTTTGTTTTATTTTTGCTTGAAATTGAAAAATTGAATAGGTTCTTCCGTGCCAGTTAGTCTTACTTAGTAATTACATTGTATTTGTTTTTCAATAAAACTTTTAAACTTTGATTCCAATGGTAAAAACCCTCTGGAGATAAGACTAATAATCCTTAAGAAATGAAAGTGTATATCTTTGTTCTGAGCTACCATATATTTAAGTAGTTTCAAGTTTAGAGCAAGATGTCTTTTCATTTCCTTAACAGAAAGGGGGACCAGGTGCGCCCCCTAATGGCCCACCTCCAAATGGCCCACCACCAAATGGCCCACCACCAAATGGCCCACCACCAAATGGCCCACCACCAAGTGGCACACCACCAAGTGGCCGCCCACCAAGTGGCCCACCACCAAGTGGTACCCCACCAAGTGGCCCACCTCCAAGTGGCCCACCACGTGGTACACCACCAAGTGGCCCACCTCCAACTGGAACACCACCTGCCAATGGGGTATTCACATTTTTTCTCCCTTATGTATCTATTTTATTGTTTCAAAATATTTAACAATCATTTAAATTATAAACACATTTCCTTTTACATTATGTGGTGTTGTTTTTTTTTTCACTTATATATGCGATTTTATGTATATATATAGGCCACTAAAAATATGTATGTATATATATATATATATATATATATATATATATATATATATATATATATATATATATATATAATATTATATATTTGTCTGTATTTTTCTAATAGAAAAGACCATCTGGACCTCCACCTGTTAAAGGGGTGAGTTTTGAATACATATTTTAAAAGAAAAAGTTTACAAACAAAATTGACATGATGTTGAAATCAACACTGGCGTCTCTCTGTCTGAGAATTGAATTTAATCTTATGCGAAATAGGAATATACTGAATACAAGAGTTACATTCGATTTTTTAATTTGCTAAAAACTTGCATTCAATGAGTAGTAAAGATAATTTATTTAAGACTCAGTATTTTCAATAAAAGTGCCATATTATGAATAGTATTTATGTGCTGATATGTAGCTTACTGTTTTGATAATGTTTTATAGACACATGACGTACATTGGATTAACGTTATTAATCTTTTACATTTTATCACAGCTATAGGATTAAAAATGATGCACCTCCAAGATCAACTGACGTTTTTTTTTAGAAAATGTAAGTATATGGTTTTCTCGTTCTCGTTTATGTCAAGTCACGATATTATTTACATACTTTTCAAAAAAAAAATATCGTTTATCATATGCTATTTATTAATAAAAAATATATCTTTTGCAGTTCAAAAAGCTTATTGGTGACGTTCAACTGTATACAAATAATTAAGTCAACACTTCGAAAAATACCAAGGCATTATTTTTAGCTCTGTTTTATAATTTGTGTTTACCATTGTCAATCAGAAAGTTTTATTTAATTTTCGACATATTTTATTGTCTGAGCAAAATAAAATCTATTTTGTTGAAAAAATTTCAGCATTTACATTTTTTAAATATCATATGTTATTTGTTCTCTGCATCGAAATCTTGTTAAAACTAAGTTTTGTTTTGTATTGTGAATTTTTGAAAATAAAATAAAAACACTAACTAGATAGTAAGTATATTCATACACCTACGTTGGTTATCGTACACAAATATCAGACATAGTTAATCGTCACCATGTTTGTTGTGGGAAGATGAAGTAGAGCCCATCTGTTTAAACGACCTCGGTATACAAATAGAAAATATGGTCAGCGCTATGCTCAGCCGCCTTTGTTTTGATAACGTGAGTTAGATAGGCTACTTCTTAGAGCTAGATGAACTCAGGGAGTTCTACTAACTTGAACCCGGTTTCGAACTCGAGAAATTTGGGTAAGCAGTCTAGCGCTCTACCTTGAGCCCATCCAAAAGATGCCTGAAAACAACTTGTTAGAAATTTCCAAGTCAATAGTCAAGAGCAGACGGTCAGTGCCGGCGCCAGGTTATTTAGCGCCCTAGGCAAAACTTATTAAAAGCCCCCCACCCCCTGCAATGTTTTGTCGTGCCCCGTATTATCAGAGGCGTAGAGACCGTTCCCTGTGCCCTGGGACAAACTTTCGATTTGCACCCCCCCCCCCCCTCAAACTTTCAATTTGTTTTTCCAACCCATTTTGGCGCCCCTCTACGGACAGCGCCCTAGGCGACCGCCTAGTTCGCCTTATAGGTAGCGCCGGCCTGCAGACGATCACCTGTGAAACATGACATCAAATAGAGGAATTTATGCTGTATCATTCTATGATGACCGACACATCAAAAATCAAAATTTAAAAAACATTAATTGATAACGTTTCAATGGCAAGCTTCTATATCATTATGCCAAAAAAACTAAAATAAATAATTTCCTTTAAATATATAATAATAAAACTTCATTTATTGTGGTGCATTATTATTGATATTAATGTTGAAGTACATTTAAAAAAGGGAAACTTAAAATAGCCCGTTTTGTTTTTAATTACTTTGTTTCAGTGCATTTATATGTCCTTTCATTTACACGTTTTCTTTATCTAAATATGATCACTTAGCATTTTTAAATGTTTCTTATTTAAAAAGGGAAAGCATCATCATTTGAGAAAATACAATATTTAAAATATTATTAATTCCCTTTAATAATTTGGGGCACCGGCTATTGCGCTTTTATCTCCATCCTTAATTTGAAACAGCTCCCCCCCCCCCTCCCCCAATCCCCTTTCCCCATCGAAATCTCACAAATTATTGTTGTTCAAACTTAAATATTTGATATTTAATGTATCATCGTTTGTTTTATACATTGACATTGATTTACATGTTGAAAACATCAATGTATCTATACGAGGGGTCGGCAACCTTTTATGACGAAAAAGCCAAAAGTTATCATTTACAAAAATTCCCATTTCATAAAGAGCCACATTATTTTTTCAATATTATAGTATTCGATTAGGATTAGGTAAAAAAATTTGATTTGTTATTTAAAAGCATGGAATTGTTGCCACGATGCTGTCCACAGAAAAGCTGTGGGGCTGGGCCTGGTACATATCTACACACACACACACACACATATATATATATATATATATATATATATATATATATATATATATATATATATATATATATATATATATATATATATATATATACATAATAGATATATATACGCTTATATATATACACACATAATATATATATATATTATATATATATATATATATATATATATATATATATATATATATATATATATATATATATATATATATATATATATATATACGTGTGTGTGTGTGCGTGCGTGCGTGTGTGGGTACGTGTATGTTTAATCTCTTTTTTTTAGGTTTAGGGTTTAAATAAAACAATTAATATTTTTCAATTTATATTCAAGTATACATGGGGTAACCATTTAATTGAGGTAACTGTGATTTGATAAAAAATGTAGATTTAATAGCAGCAAATAAATGAAATTATTGGTAGGATGTAGTTGTCAGGTTAATGTTCATCTCTTGACTGCGTATATTATGTCAGATATTGATTTGTCTGGGGATAGCACGAAATGGAATTTCTATAGAAAACATATACTTTTTCTATTGTCCATCCCCCCCCCCCCCCGAAAATAGCAAGTGCCGCTTCCCCCCCCCCCCCTCCCCCCCCCCTCCCCCCGGAGAAAAAAAAGTCTGGAAAAAACAGTGGGGTTTAGAATGAAGATTTCATTGAGAAATGTCTTAGTCTGGGATCTGGTCATAGGATATTTTTTCATATTTTTAACCAATAGATAAAGATAGTTAAATAACCAGTAAAGTATTTCTAAGGTTCCTTTATATATTAATTAGGTAATCGTTAGAGCTGTTGGCTTTATATTTCAATTTAACTAAACCAAACAAAATTTCTTGATTAAAAAAATGAACATAGTGTCAATATTTACATAGAATATTTTTTTGAACAATATTGTGTTGTTAAAGTTATATTTAATGTAATTTTATTATTGAATAACAATTTTAAAAACACTTTTGCAATATTTTTTAAGGTTGTCGACCTGTTCATTTAAATAACGACAAGGGAAGTAATTAACATAGTAACTGAGATATAACTACTTGTAATACTTTTTACTGTTTACTTGGATTATCTTTTGTATTTTAAAGATATAACAGAACAAAAGATAGTTTTAACTCAGGATCGCAGGCGTCATTTATTTTTATGTTTAATGAAGAATTACATTCAGGCTCCAAATGTTTTTCTGCTAAATAAATGTATAGAATCAAATCGTCATGACTAAACTATCACCCATGGACGCATATTTCCTTGGAGTCGGCAGTGTTTAGGCAAAGAAAATACCTTGACACAAACGTAACACTCTATTGTTAATGTGACAACTAGATGTTATTGTGAGTTCTTCTTTCTTCAAAGATAGAGTATAAACTGCTAGTTCATTGTACAACTTTATGTAGTAAAATCCACGAAGAAAACCGTTCATTCAGTAATCAGACATCCATCGTTCGATATAGTACATATACATAAAGTGCGTGAATACACAAGATAAAATCACATGAATAATACTGCATACGTTTCAAGTCCTAACAGTCAACACTCATCTAAGCGGCCTCTCGAACATCTCATTTACCCCGATTATATAGCCGTACATTCGACCCTTTCAGTCAGTGAGCGATCTTCAAAAAGCTAAAACAAAAGCGATAAAAATGAAAGCACATTGCCTATTTAATTTTGAATGTAATAGTTGCAATTAAAATGTTATTTTTATCTGTTATTTATAACACTAGTTCTTCATAATGGAAGTTCACAGAGGCATTTTAGCCGCTGTCTCTTATTCTTATTTACAGAACATACATTATTTTCATAACCATATTCCAATAAAATAAAAATTGACTACATATAGAAGTGTTATTAGTGGTCAAACAGGACACATATTTGTATATGTAATAAAGACCAAGCATCGATAACTCTGAGTTTGGAGTGGTGAAGGTTAAAGGTTACACCAAATATAAACACCTTCGACGACAAACTATCAATGCTACCAGCCTTATTGAGAATTTGTTAAGGACTGTGTAAATATAACCATAAACTTTTTAAGAAAAATTATTTCAGTGTCTGGATGTGTCTCTTGTCTCTCTAAGAAAGTGAATTTATTTTTATACTATTATCTATAAAACATTATTGACAATTGAAATGGTTTTTAAAATTTGTTTTCATTTTTCTTTAAAACTATTTATCAAATTCTAAACATCACTACCCATGAAAGATATTCTTCAAAATCTCACGGAATAAAAAATCAATTTCTCTATCCGAAACCACCTTTAACTCTAACCACCTTAGCTATAATCATCCACGCTCCAACCACCCCTAGCTACAACCACCCAAGCTTCAACCACCCCTAGCTTAAACCACTCTAGTACAACCACCCCTAGCTCAAACCACCACCAGCTCAAACCACCCCTAGCTACAACCACCCCTAGCTACAACCACTCTTAGCTACAACAACCCCTAGCTATAACCACCCCTAACTACAACCACCCAACTTACAACCACCCCTAGCTATAACTACCCAAGCTACAACCACCCCTATCTCCATCCACTTCACTCAGCAACTACCGCTAGTTTCAACCACCCTTATAAATACGCCTCAACCTAGACACCCATTCAACCAGCCCTAAAACGCCATCCGGACCTTCTTCATCCACTCCCTCAAAACCCGAGTTCTGGTATCTCTGCTCTACACCTATTTTTATTGTTTTTGTTGTTTTTAGCAAGAAAGTACACACTTTCGTGTTATAAAGAATATCCATTTCATCCTAAGTCAAGTAAGGTGGTTGTAGCTCATGCAATCGATAGGACCCATGGTTTACATTAGCAGCTCTTATAAGATCTTTTTCGTCAAATGAATTGAACAAGTGTGTGCAACTTCGTTGAAAGGGTTAGAATAGTTAGTCGGTGAAGATTAAATGGGCTGGTTTGTGGGTTACGTGCGGTGTTTTGAATGTATATCTATATATATATAATTCTCTTCTGGGAGACGCTAGAAAACAAGCTGTAAGCGCGCTCCCTATCGCCCCCACCGCTACATGGTCTGGTGAGCTGTGGTTCACGCTAAATGTGTTTACAAGCAGAGCCGGGTTTAGTGACGACTATTAGGGGCAGATAATTTAGTTTGAAACGACTTTAAACGTAGGGGTAGGGGGGGGGGGTAACTAAGTGGAGTTTACTTTAACGGAAGGGGGGGGGGGGGAGGGGGGGATATCGTCCTTAACGAGCTACTTATAGTGTTTTAAAGGAATATTTTCAGTGGCAGCGTTGGTACTGTCGAATTCACAAATTATGAATTACTGAAAAGTAGAAAAAAAAACAACTAAATAGCGGCGTATGATATGCCGCGGGCCGGCTGGTTAAGATATATTTTTACTATGTAATACTCGAAAGCAAGCTCGTGAATTTAGTTTAAATTTTATTATGTTTTGTAGAAACTGTGAGTGCAAATAAATAATTTAGAAAAACAAGTTAATTAAAAAGTCTAGTGACAATTTTAGCGCAATTTCCTTATGTTATCTAAAAATAGCTCTGTCGTAGCGTAAATCAAGAGCAGGGTTAGTAAAACCATTGGTTAGTTATTAAAACGTTTTTTATTAAATAAACCTAACTACTAACTAAACTAAGCACCTTGAAATCAAGAGCAGGGTTATTAAAACCATTGGTTAGTTGAACTTGATTATCAACATGATAATCATTAAGATGATAGATCTCTACTTCCGGCATGTATATACAACCACACCACACGCGTCATCACGTTCAATAGATGCGTCATCGCGTTCCATGGCTGCGCCATCACGTTCAGTAGGCGCGCAAGTTAATTAAAAAAGTCTAGTGACATTTATGCGCAATTTCCTTATGTTATCTAAAAATAGCTCTGACGTATAATGATGGGGTGCGTTCAAGCTAGAAGAGCGATCGGTTTGTAGGTGTTTATGTAATTTTAAAATTTGTGACCGAACGAGAGGATATTTTTGAAAACTTTCTTCGGCAATATTGTTCTAAATTATGGCAGGAATCGATTGGTACATGTTTCAAGTCGCTAAGTGGTCTGGTTGCCGAGATATGGGCCAAAAACTGCATTTTTTCGAGGTTTTTTGGCTTTTACGGGAAATACATGAAAGAAACCCGGAATTTTTATGGCCTATGCTCATTCTCGTAACTTGCTTAACATAATTGCTTTTGGAACTAGTCATCGATATTGCTTGGTTGAGGAGGAGATACGACTTAAAGCCCGGACACACATTCATCCATTCATTCATCCATCCATCCATTCCCAGAAATGACGAGTTAATAAACGCAATTCTCCAGAATGGAAATTGCGCTAAAAATGTTTTTGACGTGATATACAAATACTGAAGGGCAATCTCATTCATCACCTAATATTCTCAAATAAATAAATAATATTGTTTGTGAAATGTAAAAGTATTGTTGTTTAGTAATGAGGCTAAAATAGTATGATCTTTATTCAGAAGTATAAATAAGTAAAAATTTAGTTACAAGTACATTTTAGTTATTTTGTTGTATCAAAAAAACGGAGAATAATTGTTGGATTTATTTTGAGTTTTGAATTATATTTCATTGTATGCTTTAATAAATAATAATGAAAATGATTATCTCCCATGCTTTAAATCTTTTTATTAAATGGGAGTTATTCAATACAATTTAAAATTTAATTTTTAGCCTATAGATAAAA
The DNA here is from genome assembly GCF_028476545.2 of Physella acuta. Taxonomy (NCBI): domain Eukaryota; kingdom Metazoa; phylum Mollusca; class Gastropoda; family Physidae; genus Physella; species Physella acuta. The sequence continues at coordinate 414,249 of NW_026732099.1, read as the reverse complement.
CTTTTTTAAACACTGAAATACGTTTAAACTAATTTAACCCATATTATCTCAAGTCCTCAAATATTATTTTTTTATATTGTTTAGCTTTTTGTACAGTGATGGAATGGCCTTTAATTATGTTTTTTGATTGAATATTTTTAAAAATATCTTTTTTTTTAAAAAAAAAACGCTTCATAAATGGGAGGCAAGCAAAGAACCACCCCGGGTAAATATACTGTATACAAATATATCTTACGAAATATGTACAATCTTATTGAGTATACTGAGTTTGTATTATTAGACAAGTAATTCTCAACGGCATTTGGGCAAACGGCATTCGGGCAAGTGTCTTTCGGGAAAACGTCCGGCTCCTGTGTATCGATCACTTCTGTCCTTAGGTTCTCACCAGGGCTTATTTTCTGCCCACCTAAACACAGAATAAACTCGTACCCCATCGTCCAGTACCCAGCTCAACCGTAAGGGTAGTTGGGACGATAAAAATAAAACGTTTGAACCAGACCTTTCTTTCCCCTCTCGTGCATCGTATTACCTGGTTCGCCCCTTCACCCCCCCCCCCCCCCTGAGAAAAAAGTCTAGAAGAAACACTGGGCGTCAGTAACAATGACGCTAAGGTTTTACTCGGGCACAGTCGCCGCTTTACATCTCAACACTCACGCCGCAAATGTATAAGCTGCATTTTTTCAACAGAAGAGTAAATTCAATTTCAAGCTAAAATAAAACAAAATATCAAATAAAACAAATATAAAAACCATTAAAATGACAAGCTTTTAAATGCACTGAAAATTGGAAAATTAAACATAAGCATGGGTGTATAAAAACTGCTGTACTGCAAGACGGAAGCATTTAGCCACAAAAGAGACGTCGGCTTTGCTTATCCGTGCATAGTACCCTTCAGATTATGAGACGTGACTATGGAACCATTGTCCAACTCTCCTACAAATAGAGATGGTCCTGTGCCAAGATCAGAGCCCTTATAAGGTGGTGCCACTTCTACCTCAAGCTGCTCACAGCCGGGGCGGACACCCTACTTGGGACCTTTCCCCACCCGCCTATGAAGGCATAGACCAACTCTGCTAGCGGTGATATCGTACTATGGACCTTTCCCCGCACGATTATGGTGTAGTAGACCAACTAAGCTAGCGGTGGTATCGTACTATGGACCTTTCCCCGCACGATTATGGTGTAGTAGACCAACTATGCTAGCGGTGGTATCGCACTTGGGACCTTTCCCCGCACGATTATGGTGTAGTAGACCAACTATGCTAGCGGTGGTATCGTACTTGGGACCTTTCCCCGCCCGATTATGGTGGCGTAGACCAAGTATGCTAGCGGTGGTATCATACTATGGACTTTTCCCCGTCCGCCTATGGTGGCGTAGACCAACTCTGCTAGCTTTGGTATCATACTTGGGACCTTTCCCCGCCCGCCTACGCCTATGGAGGCATAGACCAACTCTGCTAGCGGTGCTATCATACTATGGACCTTTCCCAGCCCACATACGGTGGCGTAGAATAACGGTGGTATCATCGAACATTAACCCTTTTATGTGCTCAAGTCATGAGTTTGCTAATGCTCTAAGCACTAAAAGGCCAAATACAACAGGTCTACTAGCGACCCATCAGGAATTTTTTCAGGCCACCCACTTTGGTTTTACTTACACTGTGTGTGTATTTCATGTTAGCCACAGGGGCGGAACTACCATACCGCCAGACCCCGCAATGCGGGGGGGGGGGGGCCCAGGACGTTTAGGGGCCCAGTTCCGACCAAAAAACATTGAATTCTTTTTTAAAAACATTATGTTTTTCATGCATCTTGAAAGTGGTTTTGTAAAAAAAAAAAAAAAAAAAAAAAAAAAAAAAAAAAAACAGGTCTACTATAGCAGAGATTGTTGCGTAGAAAAATATTTTAAAATCTACAAGAGCTATAGTTTGAAAGGTAGGTAAACATTCACACTACTTCCAAGCCTTACTGCCCTTCTTTAAAATAGGGATGCCCACGAAGCTCATTTAAATAGTTTTGTACTATGTATATTAAAAAGCAATTGATTCTCTGAATTGTTACTTAAATAAGACGTACTATACAATAGTATGGCTATAAAAATCAATGTTTTCAAAATTGATATTATAAAAGCCAAAAATGAAAAAAATAAACATAACGCGAGAAACCATTCACGAGTCAAGCTAACGTCTTTATATATTTTTGACCAGCATGAGTACGATACTATTCTTACTCGAACTGAGTGTGGACTAAAGTTTTCTGTTTTGTTCACTCAGAATGGTTATATCTAAAAAAAAAAAAAAAAAAAAAAAAAAAAAAAAAAAAAAAAAAAAAAAAAAAAAAAAAAGAATGGTTATATTTTGCAATCAGGTAGACTAAATTACTCACTTAGGATATAGATCAGGGGTTCCCAACCTTTTTTTACTCTAGAGCACATTCTAAAATATCGGTAGGGTGGAGGGCACCACCTATTTTAAATCGACAAACTCCTTCCAGAGGCGTAGCGACCCTTCCCGTCACCCGGGGACAAAACTTTCGACTTGCACCCCCCCCCCCTCTCAAACTTTCGATTTTCACCCCCCCCCCCCCCCCCCCCCCCCCCCTCAAATTTTCGATTTCCATCCCCTTCAACCTTTTCAATAATGTTTATGAAAAAAATTCTGTCTCTGTCGAATAGTGAGAGGCGGGCACATACAAATCGTTCGGCGGGCGCCATGGCGCCCGCGGGCACGGGGTTGGGAACCCCTGATATAGATTTTGTATATTTATATATATATATATATATATATATATATATATATATATGTATAGGGGGCCCTAGTTTTTTCTTTGCGGGGGAGCCTTTGATTTCTAGTTCCGCCACTGGTTAGCCAGCTTGGATATTCTGTCAAACACTGTTCTCTACTGGTTTAATAGAAAAATCTTGGAAACAACATAAAATTGTGTATAGTGGTCTACCTTTAAAACAAACTAGACAATCTAAAAGCAGGTTTATATTGACATAATATTATTCTTAGCCTCATAAGAAAAATTAAAAGCATAGAGTGTGTTTAGATTGGCATATTTATTTCATTGGCTATACATTAGAAAGGCACTTATTTAAAAAACCAATGACAGTTTAGGTTTGAACTTATTAAACAATTAAAAACAATTTTAAAACCTTAAACAAATACAACATTTCAGTACTTTGTTACAAGAATGCAAAATGTATCTTTTGGTTTTATTCAAAATATTTTTTAATAATGCTTCTCTTTTAAACCAAAAGACAAAAGTAATGCTAGAGTTAATAGGCATCATTTAAATATCAAGAAAAGTAAACAAACAATCACACTTCTAAAATAATCATTCAATTCATACTTAAAAGTTATATTAAAACGGCAGCATTTACATAATACAAATGATTATAATGTATACAAAAATAAATAATTAAGGCTAACCATAATAATGTATATAGGAGTCGTAGATCGAAATTCACATTACATAAATGTGACCAAGATGTTTATAATACAGTGAGTATCGTCCCTTGTATAAATGCTGGTTTTGTAATCAAAGTAGGTTATGGACTTAGCTCCAGCCTTTACAGCCATGCCTAAAAGTAATTGTTACTACACATGTGTATGTTTGTTAATACAAAGTTTTATTAAATAGCATCACATAAAGCTAAATTCAAGACAGCAAGCGTAAATTGTTCGTGATTTTTAAAACTATCTTACACATCACCTGCCATCCGTCAATAACACAGTTGGTTACGGAACTGTGCGAGAGATTAAACATAATAAGCATCGGTTTTATATCATTGTACAATAAGCCGAAGTTTGGTATTATTTAGAAAAATTATAACTCTTTACATTTAGTAGTAACTAGACTACCCGTTATCCTTGGGTAATTGTGGGTTTCGGAGTTCATCCCTAAATGACATCACGTCTGTCACTTATCGTCACAAAAAAACAGACCACACATTCAAAACGATGTCACACCTCAGACGTTTTCGTCTTTTAAAACACCTTTTTTCGGCTGAGCATGGGTCTGACCAAACTATCCCTTCATAGGCTGACGTTACAGGTCAATTCTACACCTGCCAAACTCTACTTCACCTGCCTAGTGTTCAGCCAAGTCCCGATAGACAACTTTATCATTAACATCTAAAAAAATTGAAAAAAAAGTAACATCGACATGGTGTGTCTTGAACCCATACCACCCGCATGGTAACTATTATACATAGTATAATATAATATACAATATTATATATAATATTATACATTACCTTTGAGTCTGCGTAAAAACTTGTTTTATGCGAAAAAGGCCTAGTATTATTTCAAAGTAAATTTTATCCCAAATTAGCCAATTCCATTGCTAAACAAACAAAAAGTTATATAAAATAATTAAGGTCTAAAATAGTTTAGTATATAAACTCATTATTGGCATAGATCCTAGATTTAGATAGAGTTAGAGATATAGAATCTACGCCTGGCTTAAGTCTAGTTTTTCCGTAGCTCTAGATCTAGAATCTAGATAGATAAATTCCGTGTATTCTCGAATTAGACGATCCTTGCTAAAATGCAAAGGTTTATATCACATTTTTAAGGACTAACATAGCTTAATAAAGAAGCTCAATAACTTTTTTTTTTGTTTTTGTAATGGATGTTATTTTTAACTAATTAATTTTGGTTTGACCTAGATTCTAGATTTTAGATCTAGGATTGAATTTCCATTCCTCTGACTGCTTATCTGTAGATTTAGAGAAATTTATTGTATACTCAAATTAGAAGAACTGTTGAAAATTGATAATAGTGTTTGGGACCTAATAAAATAGCAAACTGGCGTATTGTTAAAGCTACAGCCGACAGAAAATGTAGCTTTATAATGTGTGAAACTTTTGAATGGGCAACTTGATTTTTTATGAAAGACGTCAAGTTTGTTGAAAAAAAAAGAATCAAGTAACATTATTATAAGTAAAGTCATTGTTCTGAACTTTTAAAATTAATGTGGTGTATCTAGCAAAGAATATATCAATACATTAAATAACGTCTACAAATACATTTGTGATTAACAGTTTGGAAAAAAGAAGTACATTATCCTCTACCTAAATACGTATTTTACATCTCTACACATAGTTTAGATTCTCTCATGTAACCAAACAGACAAATAAATTAATAAACTTGAGCTTTAGTAGTATATGGACAGATTGTAACACTAGTAGTGTGAACAGATTAATGAATCAATTCTAGAAAAGACCTTTACGAAATTAAAAAAAAACGAATATATTGTTGTATAAAAAAGTACATGTTCAACATAACTGAAACCTAAATCTAAATTTACTCGAAAACATTACCTGAAACTATAACTAAAAGTATATTCCTTACTTTGAAACTGGTTTCAATAAAATCATAAGCCCGGACACAAATAGCTATTATGAATCGGATGCCATCGTGTAGGCCTACATTTTTTCTCGCAACACATTGGACATTTCTGAAACATTAGACTGCATTACGTTACACGTGGTTTCAGTGTATACCATCCATTGCAGTGTAAATAATTTCCATATATTCCCTCCAATTTTTATACTATCAAAATACTAAAAAATAATTTATCGGAATCGCAACATGCTATTAAAATGCTATATAATTTGTATTAGAATGAAAATTGTATTTGAAGAATACACAATTTGTAAGCTATCTCAAAAATAATTAAATAATTGTTTGAATGTTCAAATATTTTCACCAACTGAAGGTAAACAGTTTTTTTCAAACCCCAATTTGAATTTTGAAAATGTTAAGCAATTTAAAAAAACGAAACTTCGTGTTTAAATTGTAGAAAAGATGTCTTCTATCTCTCTTAAAATTTGAAAATATTAAATTCTTCTACAGAAAGCCCAACTAGTATACAAAACAGATTAGTTTGTATGTAATTTCAAGTCTATAAAGAATAATACACTTTCAGCTTTGGTTTGGTAAACAAAAAGTATAAAGCAAAAAAAAAAACATCAGGTTTAAGCACATTTTAAACATGATTTTGGCAAAATAACTGGCACAAAATTTGAGCAATTTTGATTCATTATTAAATACTGGACAGAAGAAAACAGTCCAGGTATGGATTTAATAATTCTTGTCAGGTCTTCTGATTCATACTCAGGGCATGCTCCAGAAATAAACAACGTGCCATTGTAGGTCAACGCCCCAAATAACTGTCGTGGAAACTCCCACAGGTTCGCGAGATACAAAAACTCAATATCACCAAACGAGGGTAAATTCACCTTCCAAAGAGTGCCGTTTGCTTGAAGAATGTAGGTGTTGTCATCGTCGTTGAAGCTCACCATGCTCTCAGCGCTACCGTCCATGTTGGTTAGCCTCGACCATACCATACCATGCATGTCCAAACAATAAACTGTCATCGTATCAACACCTTTAGTAAACTCCGTGTAAAACACTAGCATGTACTTGTCGAAACACATCGCAAACTCCACAGATATTATATCCGGGAAAGGATACAACAATTCCAAATCTTTGTATGTCTCATTGATCTTGTATATCATTTTGTCTTCTTTATTTAAAATAAACAATATATTTTCATGTGCAATCAGGTACAAAGATCTAGTTGGCAAATCCATGATTCGATCCCAGTTCCTTTCTGTCAACACACACAAAGTGGCCTTTGTTTGCTGTGCGTCTCTAGCTCCTACGGCGTATAATTTTTGTCCAAGAGCTAAGATCTGTATTTCTAATTTTAGACCTGGCAGCGAACAGAGAGAACACCATTTCCCATCGTTCATAGATACAGCCTGTAACGACCCACCAGGTTCAACACAAACTCCAACATTTACGTATTCGCTGCTCGTTCTATATGTTGCAGCATTCGGCCACTGCCCGTTGGTGAAAATTTTAAGATTATATAAAATCCCTTTTATTATTATTTCCTTAGCATCGGTGTTGCTCTTCACTAAATCATGGTTTAACGCACGAACCAGACAAGATGGGGTCAGAAGACAAGTCTTCACTGCTTTCAACATTTCTTGAAAGTACGTTTTTCTATCCTGTACTTTGATTGAACCTTCATCGTTGCCAATGGGTTCACTTTGTGTAGCTTGTATGGACACCACTGAGTCAGTCTCATTTGCTAATTCTATTGATTCAAATAGTAAGCCTTCGGTATCTTCATCAGTGCTCGTATACTGCACCCAGTTTATCACAGCTTCTAAAACCAAATCTTCATTTTTTATCACCAGTTTCGGGCTTTTAACCAGCTCAATTACTTTCTCAGCTGGCATTTCGAAAAACTGATTTCGTTTACTTATCGTTTCAAAATTTATTAACATAAAATCCTCACAAAATTCTGTTACATTTTTCGAGCCTAAATATTTAGCAATTTTAAAAATTTCATCAAAATTATCAAGCGATAAAAGTTCTTTGGCAAAACTTTCACACCGCTTGATAAGGCATGAAACCTGCAACTGGTTGACAGCCTGCCAGACATCAATGAAGTTCTCTTTCGTCAAGATATCTTCTGCCGTGTATAGACTATGTAGAATCTGCTCGAAGGTCCTCACTGATATCCCGTTCAGTGTAACACAACTTGTGTTGGCCTCCTTCATCCCTGACATCAACAGGCAATAGAAGAATTCCGAACACGCAGCCAAAACCACTCGGTGACAGCCGATTTCTACGTCGTCAATTTTAACCGTAAAATCATGAAGTCGATTTTCTGATTTCATTTTTCCAAGGCATTGCAAGATTTCAGCAGCAATATCGCTTCTAAATGACATGATGTGTCGGATTTATTGTGTAGGGATGCTACTTAATGAAAGGTCCCTGTAGTATTATACGTCTATGTTATCTGCAGAGTTTCATAAATCATTCAAAATTTTAGAATAACTTTATCAATAAACAAATAATAGACATTTAAAAAAAATTATATTTTAAAGGAATTCTTAATACAATACTAATTTATTTAATATTAATTCGCTCGTTGAATTACTGTTGATTATTGAGGAAGTTTATTTGGCATACACAAGCTCACAATCTTTCGTTGTTTAACAAAAGCGTTGTTTTTTTCAGTCAAACATCTCTTTCTTATACTTTTTCAAAAATGTAATTTAAGCACAACAAAACACTGTATTTATTTTAGAAAATACAACACAATATATATATATATATATATATATATATATATATATATATATATATATATATATATATATATACACGGTCTACCTGAGAACACGTCTAAATTTAGATAGCTTCAGTAATTTTAATCAATAAATATGTGTAGTAATAGATTTAGATATCTTCAGTAACTTTAATCAATAAATATGTGTAGTAATAGATTTAACTATGCTAAGAGGGTCGTAAATGTAATAATACTGGTAATTTAAAAATATAGATATTTAACATGCATGCACATTTTGTTCTATAAAATACATTTTGTATAGAGCCGAGGGTGTGTTATATCAAAACATAATCTCAATGATTTCTTAACTTTCGAAATCCAAAGGATAATCCTTTCCTATTATAAATTAGCTATAACTCGCTATTAATAGACTAGGCATGCTGCCCAGCTTTGCATAGGCTTTCGAAAACATTGAGAATTTGAATGCTTAATTAATTCGCCCGAGGGTCGGTCTACGACCTCAGGAGTTATGAAGAGGTTCCTCCGTGGACATTTTTTTTTCGATTTATAGCTCATATAAGGCGCCGGTCAGTCGAGGTCAGTTTTGCCCCCATCATCGTAGACTTTTCGGCCAACCGGCCCCCGTGTTCTGTTGCCCCAAGGCAAGATCCTGCCAAATTTGAAGCGCCTGCGGCGCCGGGAAGTGCCCTATCGGGCACCCGACAACTTTGCTTTATATATTATAGAGATTAGCAAATTGCATAGATAAACAAAGATTTCAATAAAGTAATTAAGGCCTGAAATACTTTAGTATAGAAATTTATTATTTGATTAGATGAATCTAGAATATCTAGATCTAGAATCCAAATAAATAAAATAAATTTTATGAGTTTAGGCCGGAAAAATTGTATTGTATACATTTCATAGTGTACGTAGATCTAAATCAAATTTGAATGAAATAGTTCATTTCTTTTTATTCTAAACACGGCAGATGACGTCATTAGTTAATGTATAAGCAATAGTGACGTCACAGTTTTATGCGTTCTTTTTCACATCTATTAATGATTTTCCGGTTGCATAAATAATACTGTTTCTCTACATTCGAATACGCCTTTAATTTTTATTTTTCTTCTTTAAATAAAATTGTGGTTATACATTTAAAACATCTAACATATTATTTTCAACAAAAGTCCGTATAAAGTTCACCATATATAGCTGCCGTTTCTGACGTGATTTCCGGCGAAAATATTTTGCGGACAGACAGAGAGAGAGAGAGAGAGAGAGAGAAGTGCGCACATGGGGAATTATATATTAGGATTGAAATTTTGGCTACTTAAATCAAGTTACATTAAGTTAACAAACAATATCACTTACCTTAGTGCAGTATATTATATTCTGACACGCTTATAAAACATGCTACATGTTCTTCATTAGGTTTGATTTATATCCTGTTACAGTAGTCAGAACAATAACAAAAGGCCGAGCACATTACTGTCGCACGATATGTGTATCGAAATATTTGCCGTAACGCGTCAGAATCGATATTTTTTCCCCGTATCACTTGTTAAAGTCCAGACATAGGTATCGATACTAGCGAAAATAATCGCACACGCCATGTCAGCGTTTCTCAACGTACTGTCTGTGCAACAAGGAAGTAATGCGGGATTTTATCTTATCGGGGAAAAAAAGGCTTGCAAATAGGTCACCCACTTCTCGTTCAAGCACTTGGCAGCTAGTATTTTTAAACCAAACGAGCTGACCCGCGACGTAGCATACGCCGCGATCTAGTTGTTTTATTTTCTGCTTATCAGCAATGCATAATTTGTGAATTCAACACTACCACCTCGCCCCCCCCCCTCGCCCAGTGAAAGCAGCCGTTTACAGACAATGAAAAGATCAATCAGAAATTGTTACCTCCCTTTCGTTTCAAATCGTTTAGTACTAAATTATCTGCCCCTAATTGCCGTCGCTAACCCGGCTCCACGATTGTAAACATTCGGCGTGAACCAAAGCTCACCAGATTGGTGGGGGTGGGGGTGGTAGCGATTTGCCTGGAGAGCGGGAGAGTAGCGGCGTGCGTCTACGTCGTGTCCTTCATGGTCACCATGACAAGAATTGTATATAAAGATGTGAATATTTTTAACACGTTTTTCTTAACTCAGCTTCGCGTTTGTAGATTTGTGGATTTGTTTGTTGTTAAAATTGACATCGAAAATTAGCCCACTTCTGATTGCTCTACAGATCTGAAATTTGGCATGCAGGCTACTTTTGCCTAACAATTTCAGATGCAATCATAAAAACTAGCAATTAGAGACCGTAATTAGCTTAATTTAATTACGCCCCAAGGACCATAAAATTGAGGACATGATTTCTAAAGATACCGATAAGACTGGAGGCCTATTGACACAGTTACTTCGGCCCCAATCGATGTGAGCGCGCTGGCCGTGATCGTATAGTGGTTAGTACTTCGCGTTGTGGCCGCGACAACCCAGGTTCGAATCATGGTCGCTCAAGATTTTTAGTCCGTGTATTTATAAACACTTAGTCAAGTCATACTTAATCAAGTCATTAGATAAAGTAGAAAATAAACTATATAAAAAGCTTTTTTAAAACCACGTTTTTCATGTGTAGCAACGGACTAAAAAGGAGAAAATAAAATACTTAAAAAAAACTTTTTAAAAAACCACGTTTTTCTTGTGGACTAAAAAGTAGAAAATAAAATTGCATACATTTGATGACAAAAAACGTGGGTCGGGCAGATGGGTCGGGAAATTTGATGGTGAACGTACCCACGTTTTTTTGTCATCAAATGTATGAAATTTTATTTTCTACTTTTTAGTCCACAAGAAAAACGTGTTTTTTTTAAAAGTTTTTTTTAAGTATTTTATTTATCACATTGGTAAGATTAGTAAAAAATAGAAAAATTACTTTCGGTAGAGTAAAAACCTGCCTGATCTGAAAAAAACATATTACCGCAATTGGGTAACTGCTCGGGCAATCGCTAGTATTTATCTTTATTTTAGTAATATTTTAATTAAATTTTAATAACAAATCCAATGCTAAATTGGATGTTTTTTTTTTCCACAGGCAGATAACTCCCACCGTCAATTTGTCTTGTCATTTACGATTTTGTGCTTCAGTTTCCATCATCGGCTTATGAGGACTAATACAACAGTAATACTTCTTTCTGACATGTACTTTCAATAATTGAAGATGGCTAACTTCTACATACATAAAGTTTACCAAAAGGTCACAGAAACAGGTGAACTCTACTTCTCTTGCCCAATAAACCGTCAGGTTTGAAAGGGAATTTTGCTTTTACTTATAGGGGGCGGTTGCCTGAAAGAAACTCTAAATGCGACTTTTGTCAAGTTTGAGCTAAGGTTCAAGGTTTAGTCGTATGACTACGACGATATATTTAGTATCAATGTGCAGTAATTACGTGTTCTCTTTGTCTGCATTTCTGTAGCGAGTTGTTTTTTAGGATATAACGTTGCTGACTTTATGCTAAACTCCCAACCTGAAGGACCTAACTACGTGTAGATCAAGCTTAAATCCTATTGAATTCTTGATAAAAATCCGTATTCAATGGCATTGTTCGTTTCCGGTTAAACTTGAAGTTGAGGTGGTGATTTTGGTTTTGGTTTAGAGAAAAAGACAACACTAGCGCCCGTTGTATTTTTATCCCTCAAACGGGCCATTTGCCTCGTTTAGAAATATTTTAAACAGTGCCCGGTTTTAACGGTGCCATAAATCTGTCTATATAGGATTTTCTAAAAATGTTAATTTCTAGGAGGTTAGTCAATCTCATCCCGCACCTCCATCTTAAAATCTTTAACATGTTAACGTGACATCGCCACTGCATGAGTGTATCTGATGGTCGATAAGAATGTTTAAAAAGCAACAGAGGGAAATAACTCATAAATTAACAAACTAAACAAAAGATACTATAATTGATGAAAATATTTAATAATAGAAGTAGTTAGTTTATTATGACAATAGTACAATATATTTTATAATAAAAAGGTACTTTAAGCACATAGTTTAATAATATAAGCGAATTTTCAACAATATTTTATATTTAATTTTATTCAAAAACAAATACTTTATAAATGATATTATTTTTTATTCTATATAATAAAGATACACATTTACACTTTACTTTCTGTTTATTGTATTAAGCTATTTATTTCCTTTTCAACAATACTGTATTATTCATCACGATTTATTTACATATATATATATATATATATGTATATTTTAATATATATATATATATATATATATATATATATATATATATATATATATATATATATATACGGTGTGTTTGTGTGGACGAGAAAAGAAACGGGTAGCCTACGTGCCTGGGCCTACCCATGTGTATGTACAACTGTTCCTCTACGCGCACATACAGCGTTAGCGTAAGCCTTGTCATATTCATACACGCAGATTGGCTACGTGCATGTAGACGGCTAGAGTCCTGATTCAATTTTTGTTCGCCGGAGTAAAGTTTTATTATTAGCCATCAAATAAATTTAATGTGAATCGAAGACGGATTCAAAATTTTACAATTCCATTGTGTTATAAAAATGATCCACCAAACCAACACGAAGTAAGTATATTCGTATATTAGCAACAATGGTTGGGATAGTACTTCCGCTTGAATTCAATGTAGGCAATTTCTAAACGAAACGGCTCGTTTATTTTTTCAAGAAAACTCAAAGAGGCGAATATGTTGTCTATGAGGGGGGAAAAGCGTCCCGTCCCCAGCGTGGCTGTTGTCTCTGAAAAAAAGGCTGACGCAATAGTTTTAGAGGATTTCTTCAATGCGTTACCAACGGGCGTATTTTTAGACGCGTGACGTTGTTTCCTAAAACTAATTTATTTCGTGGATGCTAGTTGTAATTGCGCGGGTTTGACCAAATTTGGAGTTAGAATGTACCTCAGCGACCGTTTAAGTTTTAAAAGCGTTACCGGGCGTCTCTCAGAAGCCACCAGTTACATTACCAAAGAGGCACCGAGCAAGGCTTCACTTCGGTTTAATCACCGAATGCCGTGTACCAACGTAGCCGTATTGTCGGGAGCCCTATTGTATAAAAGAAAGTAAACAGAAAGTAAACAGTAGATAAATTGCTGAAACCAATTATGTGGGACGTATTTCAATGTAAAAATAAAATAATTAAAATAATAAGTAATCTTCACATCTAGTTAGGTATCAAAATTTAAATAATTTAAATTGATTGTATTTCCATCACTAAATTAAGATTCAAACAATCATTTTAAAGAAGTAATAAAATAATCTTAAACTACACAATAACGTTAAAAATAATACGATTAAAAACACGAAATAGTCGAATGAGTATAAAAAAGAGAGTTTCATTAAACTAGATTACGTTCAAATCACTAAACAACAGCATAGACCTAACAATTTTTAATTTAAAATTACTTTTTATATTTTTACCTATTAAAAAACTTCAATATTATCTTTTTTAATATCTACTTTTTCTTCATCTAAGTAAGTACCACAAACCAAACAAATTTGTGTATGATACAATTCTTCAGAAACTCAACTCCACCATCTGCACTTTACCACCAATGTACATACCGTTAATGGACAAAGGTGATTTCACATGCGTAAAATTAGAGAAATAATCTCCATTAATATAAATCAAAAAGACATCGGTACGGACTAGAATGTGTATTTTGAAAGGTCGCCCAATCACATAGGGGTAGTTGAAAGGCGGAATCTGATTTTTATTCCAGGACCCGTTTAGATGATAGGTGAGAATAATGACCGGTTGTTTAGTGTAGAAGTCGGGCCGTGCGTACATGTGGAAGATGATGTTGTTCAGGTCTATGATGAAGTTCACGGAAAATCCTTCGACAGCTGTGTAAATTCCCGTCAGATATACCTGTAAGAAAACAAAGATTTCTAAAGAAACAAGAAATTGGATAAACTATTTTTTTTACAATACAACCTTTTTTTTCTTCCTCAATAAAATAAAATCTCAAAGCCGAGTTAATTCCATACATCTACGTAAAAAAATTCTAGATTTACAAAACCCAAGTACCTTAAAAGGCGTTTTAAAAATAAAATCTGCTATATTTGTGATAGAAATTAAGGTCTTTGTCAGTTTGAATGGCCTTTCGATGGAGAAACGCGATATTTTTATTACCCCGGAGCAGCATATGGTGCAGTCGATTATATATTTTTTTAAATGTATAGGCTATTAGAAAAAGGGGGTCGCTCTCAGCGATGTCTTAGAGTCTGACCGATAATATTCCCCGCGTTCAATTCTCCCAATGCGGCCGCCTGTCAAATTTGAAGCATCTGTGGTACTCGCAAGTGCTCTAAATGACAGCTGACAACTTTCGGCAAACCGTTTTCAACAACATTTGGTCTTAACTAAATCCTAACCGGTATTCTCTATTGAAAATATAACAGGAAGCTTAAATCGTTTCTTCTAACCTATAGCTAAAATAAAATAAATTTAAATAAAATGGTAAGAACTCTTAACATACCACGGTGCCCGGCTTCAGTCCATTTTCCACTCGAATCACTCTAATCAAAGTTGTACCATCTGGTACAAATGAAGTCTCAACTTTTGTTGTCTGCCAGTAAAAGTAACTCGTGTTAACGAACGACAACTCTTTCGCCTGATCCCCATAACACACAGAGCAGGTTCTTGTCTGACTTGTGTAGTTGAAAGCCGAGCATTTCACATCTTTAGAACAGGCGCCTGCGCAGATAACTTGACTTCTGACATCGTTTAAGTTTCCACACGCTTTAAAATTTGCGGAAAACTTTCGATAATTATAAACCATATTCCCATCACCAGCTTGTGTACTGGTTAAGTAAAGCAGAACTTGAAGAACTGTTTCCAATCCTAAGCCAAAAGCTAGAAATGATATTATAGATACAATTTTTCCGTACATCATGAAGGAAATGGACAGAGCAATGTTGCTTGCTGCCTTGTTCAGAGTCTATTTGATCAGGATCCCAACCATTACATACAAGCATCGAATTGATATGGACATAAATGTAAGCTATATTTTATTGTATCGAACTGAATAAAATGACGCCCACCAACTAATTAGCAAAAATACATATTAATTTCGAAAATAAAGCCTGTAATAAAATTAAAACAGGAGAATCCTTTCAATTTCTTAGCAAAAGAATTATTTAATACGTTACGTAGAACAGTTTCTGTCTTTTTTTTAAACGCATAACAAGGGACTGCACTATTGAAGCAAAACAAAAATGTACAGAGGCTCTTCGATTTATAACTGCCCCGACATAAGAGATTTTCGAGATACGAGCTGTTAAGCGAGCAAAAATTTGCTTTGACATACGACCAAAATGTTTAATATTTGTATATTCGACTAGTTCGTTGATTAGAATTACCCCGAAAACGTTGCACCTGATTGTGTGTGGGAGCTATTTAATGGCACTTAAGTTAACTCATTTCCTTAACATTCTGAAAAGGAGGAAAATACATACATCATTGGGCAGGTTTATTTTAAGGGCCTGGGTTGAAAAGTAAGAAAAGTGTGGAAAGCGTAATAGCAAAGACAAGGCTGCAAAGAGAAAAGCATTGAAGAAACTTAAGCGAAAGTAACAAAACATTATATAGTAAACTTTAGTTTTAATTATGCTCGTTTTATTTTCGTTAAGTTTAGAGATAAAGTATAGCATTTAGAATGTAACAAGTAAATGAATTAAAGTGATCGAAAGAACTTAGCATTAACCATGAGTTAGTGAACGGAGTGAGGATACTCCGCCTATCTCTTATACAATTTATAAAATCAGTTTATTCCTGTGCATTATATTTTGTTATGTTATGTTTTTAAACATTTTTTGTCATAAATAAACACACGTTTTCTGAAAAAAAAACACGAGTGTGGCATTTTGTGCCTGGAGCAATCAATAGTCATTCAAATAATTTCAATGTAGATAATCGATTTGATGTCACTGCAATTTGATATACGAGCAATGTTACGGAACAAATAGAATTCGTATCTCGAGGTAACATTCTACTTAAATTAGTAAGGCAGTCAACTACTTTACTGATATAGCAGGTCGGTTTTTGGGATTGTTTTCCACACCTTTTGTGGCTCTGTTTTTGTTACTGTTGCTATTTGTGTTTAATTATACTTGGATACTTTCTTTCATCCGAGAGGTTTGTATTCGTTACCACAATCATATGCACGTTTTATAAAGGATATTTTCATATCCAAAGAATTTTTTATGTTTTGTTTCCCTGTTCTACAACAAACCAATTTTGTTTTCGTCACCATAAGTACATTCAAAGCAGAGGCGTATACAGGTTTCCGGGTTTGGGTGAGCGGAGAGTCAATAAAAAGGCGCCATATATATATTAGCTATATGTCATTGCTTCTCTACGGTGTAAAATCATTCAAAGAGTACTCTGAAGAAAAGAAAAGAATTAAATACAATGTAGGCAGACTAAATATTTTGTCACATAAAATAAAATATACACACAATACAACCAAAAACAATAAACACAATCTATTTTGTAATCATTGTAAAAAAAACATTTTTTGTAATGGAATATTAATAAAACACGTGAACTACAGTAGAGGAAATAATCTCTTTTTTAATATAGGTATTCTATGCCTACACATTTAGCTGTAATCGTCAAATTCGAACCAAATTAAGAATTACTTTACATTCAATATATTCGCCGATTACTATTCATTTTTCAAATGGAAACAAATGTTGTGCAAATATTTAATATCGAAACCCATACCATACACCCTCGCTGTACCCCCTGACCAAATGGGTTAAAACATCAACGGTTTCACAAATACCTAATGCCGACAAGTACTAAGGAGATGCAACTGTCAGTGGCTTAGCCAGGATCGTCTCAAGGGGGGGGGGGGGGGGGTTCCAATTTTTACCCGGGGACAAACTTTCGATTTGCACCCCCCACCCTCAAACTTTCGATTTGCACCCCCCCCCCCTCAAACTTTTGATTTGCACCCCCCCCCCCTCAAACTTTCGATTTGCACCCCCCCTCAAACTTTCGATTTGCATCCCCCCCCCCCATCCTCAAACTTTCGATTTGCACCCCCCGCCTCAAACTTTCGATTTACACCCCCCACTCATACTTTATATAAATACACCGAGGGGTCTATGGGGGGGGGGGGGGAGTTATGACCCCCCCCTAACCCCGCCTGCCAACGCCACTGGCAACTGTATCTATCTAGCGCGACTTGTTTGTTTATCAAGATGTAAATTTAGAATACAGCCGCTCTAAAAGATACCAACAAGGTAGTGTCAGCAATCTAATCAATTATTGCTTCAATCGTCAATCAATATATTCTCATTGCAGTGAGCTGTTTATAAAGGAAGCTGAATTTTTTTCTAGGTATGCCGAAATAGTTTTAAATATTAACGTTAGATATATCGATTTTTAATCGATTCGTTCGATCCTTTAGCGCAAATGAAGATAATGTGATTATTCAACATTTTAAATTATTTAAAATTAACACAAGAACGATTCGTGTATCGTATACACATACATCAAATTCAGGTTGAACAAATTGATTTTATTGTCACTGAATTAAAATAAAATAAATTTAGGTGGCTGTTGAAATTCTGATGATTTTCGGTATATCAGTTACGTCAGTGGCTTCAAAATTTCAAACATTTGTGACGTGATATTCATCTAGGATAACTGACACCAATACTGTCAGTAGTGTTAGGATTGTTACATATAAGTATTTACGTAGATTTAGAGTAGCGTCCCTTTTGTTTACATGTTTCCATTAACCTTTAATCTATAGTCTATTTTAGTATATTCAGATCAAAGAATGTAAATAAATAGTACACACACATTTTGTAGCATAGGAACGATTGGGAGGGAAGTGACATAGAGCGCAGAAAACTTAGATGTTAGGCGGGGTATAAAAGGTGGGGTTAGGATTATTAGGGGGTCCATTCTCTTATAGGCATCCTAGGTTGTGTGATATTACAAGCAATAAAAGTAACGAATTGTGAACGGACTTCGTGTTGGTTTCTTGTCGACCCTGTCCTCAACTCACAACAGATGGTGGAACAGCTGGTTGCTCAACGCAGTAGAACAACGTACATCCACCCGATGGTTCTTCCTAACGACCGTTGTGACCTACATTACGCCTATCGTTTGCCGCAACACGCCTGCATTTAGATTCGCCTGCCAAATATTGCAGTGCACCGTGATCTACAGCCGTACCAGATTCGCCTGCCAACTATTGCAGTGCACCGTGATCTACAGCCGTGCCAGATTCGCCTGCCAACTATTGCAGTGCACCGTGATCTACAGCCGTGCCAGATTCGCCTGCCAACTATTGCAGTGCACCGTGATCTACAGCCGTGCCAGATTCGCCTGCCAACTATTGCAGTGCACCGTGATCTACAGCCGTGCCAGATTCGCCTACCAACTATTACAGTGCACCGTGATCTACAGCCGTACCAGATTCGCCCGCCATCTATTGCAGTGCACCGTGATCTACAGCCGTGCCAGATTCGCCTGACCTTGGACCGTGAATGGACCTTTCGACACTTGATTTAGCTGCTCGAGTCGTTATCGTTTGGGCAGAGACGGACTTCTGTTCGACCGTTACGATATCCAGCGACCATATCAGGTCTCTGATCGTCTATTGACTCCAATCAAGTTCAGGACTACAGACGTGGAGAGTGGACCGAGTGCGCACCGTGTGACACCATCGTGGGATACAAGCTTAGGATTATTTAAAGATAAGTACCTTTTCCTTCATTCTTAGATAGCATTTAATATTTGTATAGTTTATAGTTTTCCTCCATCGCTTACTTCATAAGGGCGGTTAGGGTAGGAGGATTCTAAGCGATTCCTCTATTGTCCAGTAGGTTCTGTTTATCTTCAGGTGGGGGACATACCTGGGAGAGGGCGTTATTGTTAGAAGATAACGTTAGGACCCCGCCTGCAGATAATCACTGCGACTGTTGGCTTTCTTGGTAATTTATTCCTCCATTGTTATTACCCATACATTGTGGTACACGGTTCGGTATGGGAACGGCCGAACATCTGGGTCTCCTTTTTGAGTTGGGGGAAAGGCTAGGCTATTCAGGCGAAGCTCTGGATGATTGGGCGCAGCATCAGATTAATGCAGAACATGAGCGTAAGACTAGTGAGGCCAAATTAGATATTGCGATCGCTGAACAAAGGGCGAAGATAGAGCTAGATTTAGAAAGACTTAGACTAACAGAAAAGTCTAGAGCGGAAATAGAATTAGAAAAACTTAGGCTGGCCGATCAACAGAGTAGGGCTGAGTTAGAACTTGAAAAGCTTCGATTACAAGTACGCCTGGAGGAATCCAGGCATCAGGTAACAGCAACAGACAATAGGGACCGTGATAGTACGGGACTGGGAATATTGGGTAAGATCCCGAAATTTGAGGAAGGTAGGGACAATCTCGATTCGTTCATTCGTCGGTTTGAAACCGTTGCTAGGTCAACTAATGTCCCTGAATCCCAATGGGGCACCCAACTCCTCGTGCTAATTGGAGGTAGGGGGCTGGATGCCTGCCAGAGTCTGACTGAACATCAGATGAAGGAGTTTAAAATATTAAAACAGACTCTGCTAGAATATTATCACCTCACGGAAGATGCGTACCGCCAGAAGTTCCGTAATTTAAAACCTAGTAACTCGGATGATTTTAAAATATTCATCAACGAGATTAGTGTCACATTCAACAAGTGGTTTGAGGCCTCTGGTTTAGAACGAACTGCCGATAACCTACAGGAATTTTTCCTGGTGGACAAGGTTCTTTGTTCGGTTGATAGGGACTTGTTTAGTTATCTACAGGAACGTAAACCTCGCGACCTGCCAACGATAACAGATCTCTGCCAAAAATATCAGGCTGCTCACCCTGATAGACCAGTCGCGAATGACTCAACACCAATGACGCCCACTATTTTTACCGCCCAACCTTCACAATCGGGGAGAGGTAGAAGCTCATACAGGGATGAGGGCCTATATAATAGATCAGATAATAGATCCTCCTCGTTACCCAGGGGAAGTAACTGCTATCACTGTAATCAGTACTCTCATAAGGATTGCCCTTGTAGTAGCACGTCTTTTAACCAGAGACCGATAAGATGTTTCAAGTGTGGCCGAACGGGACACGTGAGCAGACAATGCAGGAACGGTGGTGGTGGGAATCATAACTTAAATGGCGACCGACGGTATGGGGTTGATACGCCGAGGGACAGAAGATGACTAGGTCTTGTATTTGATAGTGAACCTCCCACTAAATTATGTACTATCAAATGTAGAGTGGGGGATAGAATAGTTGATACATTGAGAGATACGGGTGCAAATATTTGTGGGGTTCGATGTAACTTAGTTGAACCACATGAATACACAGGACAATCATTGGAGGTTGAAGGTTTTGGTGGTGTAGCGAACACCTGGCCTGTGGCGATAATACATATTGATACCCCTTTCTATACAGGTAAGGTGAAAGCGGTGGTGTTTAAAAAGGGCCCGTATGACCTAATCCTTGCTAACGGTCCAGGTATAGGTAATCCTTCAGAAAAATATATCTATGAGTGGTTAAAGACGCAGCGAATTACGCTGGCACAAACTAGGTCTCATACAAAGAAAGAAGCCCTACGGGTAGAAGAATCGGATAATGTAAATAACATGTTGACGAGACAAGCATCGGACGAACAGGTCACATCGATATGGAATCCGGCGGTGTTCCAGAAGGAACAGAAAGATGACCCCAGCCTCGCGAAAATATTTAGATTAGCGCAAAAAAATTCAGTCACGTTATCAAAGTCTACGTCACATGCTTTTACGATAAAGAATAATTCGTTGGTCCGCGTGTACAGAGACAAGGACAGGGAGTATACACAGTTGGTCACACCCAGCAAATATAGACCTATCGTTCTAAAACAGGCACATGATCTTTCACTTGCCGGTCATATGGGGCGAAGAAAGACAAAGCTACGTATTCAGACAGCGTTTTATTGGCCAGGTATGGACAGGGATATAGCTAAATATGTACAGTCGTGCAAAGTTTGCGGGGAAAAGGGGAAAACACCACAACCAGCACCGTTACAAAAAACAGATCTAGCGTGTCGCCCATTTCAGAAAATTGCGATAGATATTATTGGTCCTCTGAGTCCTACGTCTGCAAGAGGCCACAGGTTCGTACTGACCATAGTTGATCTAGCGACTAGATGGCCCGAAGCTTACCCTCTCAAATCCACAACTTCGAACGATATAATTAACTGTTTAATACAGTTCTTCTCTAGAACGGGTTTTCCCGAAGTGATATTGTCCGATAACGGGCCCCAGTTTGCCTCAGAACTAACTAATAAAATCTCCTGTTTGTTGGGTATCAAACAGGTTTTTGCAACCCCTTACCATCCTCAAAGCAATGGCATTTGCGAACGTCTCAATGGCACTATAAAGGCCATGTTAAGTAAACTACCCATAACTGATAGCTTTAATTGGGATTTAATTTTACCATGTTTGTTATTTGCATATAGGGAATTACCGCATACAGTCACCGGGTTTTCCCCATTTGAATTAGTATATGGCGCGAATCCTAGAGGACCCATGCAGCTAATGAAGTCCCTGCTATTGAATGAACAATTAGATAGTGACACAAAAATGTCTTATGAGAGGGTTATTGATCTACGTGAGCAAATAATTAGGACTTGTGAAACAGCTAAAATGTCATTAGATATTAATCAAGAAATATACAGAGCCAGAATCAATAATAGTCGGAGATTGAGGAAATTCAATGTGGGGGATTTAGTGAGGGTTTTACTACCCTCAAAAGACAATAAGATGCAGCTGGCTTGGCGGGGGCCTTTTAAGATTACTAGAAAAGTGACAGACGTAGACTATGAAGTCGATATAAATAACAAGCACCGTATTTTTCATGTGAACATTTTAAGTTTATTCGAGGTACGGCCAGATGAGCTGGAACTGTCTACCGTGACGCCTACAGTAAATTGCGCTATGATTAACAACACTGAAGATTGTGATGACAACGAGATTCACACAGTGTCATCTGGACAAGAGAGTTATAGGGATGTAAAATTAGGACAAATGCCTGACGACATTAAAACCAGAATTTCACAACTTCTGCTCGACTTCTGCGACGTATTGTCTGCCATTCCTGGTAAAACGACTGCTATAGAACATGAAATCAATTTAACATCTGGGCGACCAATAAAGCTACAACCCTACAATATACCATTACACTATAGAGAACGGGTACAAGCCGAAATCAAAGATTTATTAAAATCCGGTATAATTGAACCGTCGGACTCCTCATATGCTGCACCTATCGTTTTGGTGAAAAAGAAAAATGACGAGATCAGGTTGTGTGTTGATTATAGACAGTTGAATAAGGTAACAATACCGGACGCAGAGCCTATGCCAAACCAGGAAGAACTGTTTATCAAAATAGCGCAGGCAAAAATTTTTTCTAAGTTCGATTTATCTAAAGGTTACTGGCAGATCCCGATCAAAGAATCATCTAAGAAATTTACTGCTTTTGTGACACCTTTTGGTTTATATCATTGGAATTTTATGAGCTTTGGGCTTATTAATGCCCGGCCACCTTTAATAGATTAATGAGACGGGTGTTAGCGAGTAATAATGATACAGTGGCTTATCTTGATGATATTTGTTTATTCTCTAAGAACTGGGATGAGCACATCACTGGTTTACAGGCGCTTTTCACAGCTTTAAAAAATAATGGTCTAACAGCAAGACCCAGTAAGGTTGAAATTGGCATGACAGAAATCCAATTCTTAGGTCACATGATTTCGTACCAAACTGTAAAACCTGTGGGCGAAACGTTAAAGCATATTCTAGACATAAAAATTCCTAAGTCCCTAAAAGAAGTACGTAGTTTGATAGGACTGTGCAACTATTATAGGAAATTTATTCCTAATTTCGCCTCACTGGTACACCCAATCACAGAGTTAACTAGAAAGAAAGGAAGGTACAAGGGTATTGAGTGGACTAAGGAATGTGATGATACATTACATAGTATTAAAACGATGTTTGCGGAGCAGCCAATTCTAAGGCTACCTGATCTAGGCAGACCTTTTCTTTTGGCTACGGATGCTTCTGCTTTTGGTATCGGTGCCTGCTTGATGCAGGAGGTAGATACCCATCTACATCCTGTTGTATACGTTAGCAGGAAGCTATCCGAGTCAGAAAAAAATTATGCTACGATTGAGAAGGAATGTTTGGCGATCGTGTGGGCCGTAACAAAGCTGTCTAAGTACCTATCGGGCACACATTTTACCTTACTGACTGACCACTCCCCCTTGGTAGCATTAGAAAATAAAAAACTTCATAATGCTAGGTTGACTAGGTGGGCACTTATCTTACAAGATTACAGGTTTGACATTGTACATATTCCTGGGGCCCAAAATGTTATTGCAGATACTTTATCTAGGAACTGAGGATATTAGGGGCTGGGAGAGGGTCATTTAAAGGTTTACAATTAATGCTGTATTATGTAAATATATGATGTTTTAAGATGATGATACTGTTTGATTACATGTTTGCATTACAATAATTATTGTGTTTTAAATTTGAGATAAGTAGATGATGAATGTTAGTATAAAAATTTTTTTTTGAAGGAAAAGGTACATTTAAGTTAAGATGCATTCGAATTATGACTTAGTGACTGAATATTGTTAGCTTGGTATGTTTGTTTATTCCTATTAGCGCCTGGCTGTCTCAAGTTGTACAAGCTACCATATTGACTCAAGAAGGAAGACAAGATTTGTCTCTGTCTATTGGTGTATATTATGTCCTAGCTAATAACATATTAAGGATATATTATTAGCCTTTATGGGAGGGGGGTATGTTAGGATTGTTACATATAAGTATTTACGTAGATTTAGAGTAGCGTCCCTTTTGTTTACATGTTTCCATTAACCTTTAATCTATAGTCTATTTTAGTATATTCAGATCAAAGAATGTAAATAAATAGTACACACACATTTTGTAGCATAGGAACGATTGGGAGGGAAGTGACATAGAGCGCAGAAAACTTAGATGTTAGGCGGGGTATAAAAGGTGGGGTTAGGATTATTAGGGGGTCCATTCTCTTATAGGCATCCTAGGTTGTGTGATATTACAAGCAATAAAAGTAACGAATTGTGAACGGACTTCGTGTTGGTTTCTTGTCGACCCTGTCCTCAACTCACAACAAGTAGCCCAATGCAAGTGCAGAGTAATATTTATCACAATGTAATAGACCAAGTGAACAATTGATTCTAATGTATCTAAAACTTAGTTGCGTAATATCTGGCCTGCTTTTTACTTTTGCAGAAAAATTGTCACAGGCCGTTGCTAACGTACCGTCTTTGCCCGAGGCAGGGGCGGAACTACAGTGCCGCCAGACCCCGCAACGACCCACGTCATATAGGGGCCCACAGCCGACCATAATAAATTTTTTGTAGTTAAAATTTTTAAAAATTTTCTTGCAGTTTTGACTTGATGGTTTTAATGTAAAAAGATCTGCGGTTGGATTATCTTTATTCTATAGACATCTTCTCATGCTCTTGTAAATTCTTTTTCCCCTTGTTTTTAAACCACTGTGAAAGCCGAGTCCTCTTTCTCCTATAATAAAACTTATCAAAGATAAGCAAACGTTCAAACCACTTTCATGACTTATTTCCCTTCTTTAAATTGTCAATGGGGGTGCTCATACGATCCTTTTAATAGATTTGTACTAAACAAATTAAAAAAACAATTACTTCTCCTTATTATTATTTTTTATAAATTACTTTCTAAAGAATGACATTGTATAAAAAGGAAATGTTTTTAAAATTAATAATATAAATGCGAAAAAATAAAAATAAACATAACACTAGACACCATTACTTATACAAATCTTTCACGGTTTATATACTTTTGACCGACTTTAGGGTGAACCGTTTTATAGCAGAAATATAATAAAACTGATTTTCCAAATAGACCAGGGGTCGGCAACCTGCGGCTCGCGAGCCGCATGCGGCTCTTTTGGTGTCAAGGTGCGGCACTCGAGTTCCATGCACAATGATTAATAATTGTATAATTTCATTTACTAAACTCATAAAAAATATTAAACTGTAAACAAAAAACAACTTTAAAAAGGATTAAAAAACTCATCAGAGAACAGTGAGAATAGGTGAGGTAGAAAGTAAATGGACAGCTGACAGCCGCTTTGGCACATTGGCCCAGCCCCACAGCCGTGCTGTAGCCAGCCCCGTGGCGACTATTCCATGCTTGCCACTGCTGAAGCGCCGACTTTTTCGAATACCGTTAAATGGGGAAGGTTATTTTATTCAGAATGTATCCCTCTACCGAAGCATTTTAGTTATTAGTTTCCTACGATGGAGCCAGGTACTGGACTGTGGGGAACAAGTAGGGTGGAAGATAAGCACTGTGAGAACCGAAGGACAGAAGCGACCGATTCAGTTATCAAACCTATATCTAAGACAGTTAGTCAGAGTTGAGGGCTGCTTGGCTATGGGAGACACCTCCTCAGCCAGTGGTGTCGGTAAAGAAAGAAAAAAACAAAGTTATTGGTTTCTAAAGTGGTTTGGGATTGTCCTATAGTTATATAATTTGATAACTAACTTAATCATAGCAGAGCTAGCTAAAACACTTTTTTGTGCGAAACATGTTTTTCTTTAAACGGCCAATGTGAAAAAAGGCCTTCGTGCCTGCAATTGTAATCGTTGTTTTTTTTTTTTTTTAAATTTGAATATATTTGAATAAATTAAATTTGAATCAATATTAGTTCATATTTAACGTTATTTATTTCAAACAAATTTATTTACTTAATTCTAATCAAATACCAGAATATTGGAAAAATAATGTTAGTGGCTCTTTAAAAACTGGGAAATTTTGTAAATTGTAACTTTTGGCTCTTTCGTCTCAAAAGGTTGCCGACCCCTGAAATAGACTACTGCGCTCTCACACATGACAAGTTGATGTAATTTGTTTTAATTGGAAAAAAAACAACTTTTTTTTCAAAACCCGAACAGGCCAACAATGAGTATATATATATATATATATATATATATATATATATATATATATATATATATATATATATATATATATATATATATATATATATATATATATATATATATATATATATATATATATATATATATATATATATATATATATATATATATACAAGTAACATTTTTTTGCGGGGTGGCCCTTTTTTTCTAGTTCCGCCACTGGCCCGAGGTACGCATCTGATAGTGATATCATAAGTAGTTTTGTAAAAACTATTTCACCCTAACAAGATACGCGTTCATGAATACAGTCATTTGGTATTTGTGTAGGTTCAGTTAAAGTGGATACAATTTCGAATATATAATTCTATATGTCGCCCAACCATGCGGGACACCACACACGCACGCCAACTCTCTAACCCTCATCCCGTCGCTCTCCAGGCATGCGTACCAACCCACCCCATTAGAACAACTGTGTCTTTCAGGTAGTCTTCACCCGTCACTAAATAAAATAAACCATCTAGATGAAAGATGATCACACACAACGAGCGGAAGGCAATGTTAAAGACGCGCCATTTCTTTTTATCTAAATACTGCATCGTAGAATCTGTATCATGTTCAAAAAATGCACGTCTACTGTATTCTAAAAGTCAGGTAAAAATGTGTGAATTTCTGTCTTCTTACTAATTAGAAGTTTAGTAATTAGACTGCGGGTTTCAGTCCACCTGCGACACGTTGAGCCATGTTTTTTTTTTTTTTTTTTTTTTTTTTTGCAGAATTATTCATTAACAAGATTTCTGCATGGTTAACCCTAAGTCGTGTTTAATTTTATTTAGCTTGCTCTGAATGTTCTGTTATATTAATTAACAGAGAAATGCGTCAAAATGAAATTTTGCACTAGATGCATTAAGTTTCAATTTAGTTATATAATACATATTAAATAAACCTAGAGTGATCTCCTCTAAACTTTCCCGTAAGTTGTTATATAGGCCTAACTGTAAGGGCGATGGAAATTTTCTTTGCTATAGCAATGTTTTTTGTTAATGTTTTGAATACTCACTACCGGAGACACATATATTCACACACAGTAAACAACGTTAGTTACGTTACATAATTTGTCAAATTATTAACGTACATTAATGCTTTTACTATATTGCCACACTAGATAACTGTTTAGTCTGCTTTCTTTATTTCTGTATAATTTTTGTAAAACCTTTTACGATTTGTACAGTTTTATTTTATGCCTCTTTATGAGAATATGAATTAAAATTACAAACTCTACAGAATTTTTAGAAATCGGAAATAGAGTAAAATATCACTTCCGTGTATCGGAAATCGTAAGCAGAGAAGTAGACAGACACATAGTCAAGATTGTATAACTCGAGTTCACGAATTTAGAAGATATAAAACTTGGAGTTTTGCCATAATCTCGATTTCACATTATTGCTCAACTCAATTGCAATAGATCCCTTGTATTCCATATGAGAAAAAGAAAAAAATACAATTTACTTGTACGTTATTTTTGACGTATGTTTAATGAAAAATAAATTAAGCTACATTTTTTGTACATGTAGTTAATTTCAAATGTATCACATTCTTACATTCACAATAATTTCAAATAGTTTTGGACGAGTTTCTTTCTTTTTCGTAGCAACTACCAAAACTTCATTCATTTTGTATGAGTTTTGCAGTCTCTCAGTAGCTAAGCTTAATCACTTGAATGTAATCAAATACTCGTATGCTTGTGATATTCAACGGGGACCAAACGTGCGTAAAGTTGGAGAAGTAATCCCCATTAATATAAACCAAGAAGTCTTTGGCGCGGACTAGAAAGTGCACATCAAAAGGCTCTCCAATCACAAACGGAAAACTGAAGGGTGGTTGCTGTTCCACCCCCCAGGTACCGTTCTGTCGATAGTTGAGAGAAATGTACGTGTTGTTGGAGTTTTTGTAGAGACGGGGTCGAAATTGAAGGTTAAAATCGGCCGCGTTTTTGATGAAGTTCATTTGAAACCCAGTGTAGTTGGTGTAGATTCCTTCAAGATGTACCTGGAAAAGGAAACGGAGATAAATATCATTACACATTGTTTGTGACACATTTATTTTTGGTTTAAGCGGTAATTAAATATTTAACTCTAACTATTAGTATTAATATTGTAACGAGCTTTTTATTTTATTTAGTCCTGTATTTTGTAACCATTTTGTGGTTTTTATGTTTCGCGATGCACGGGATATTTCGTAAAGGCCTGTACGTCTGCTGACAACGAAATGCAACTATTTTCAATAACCACTTACACATTTCCTCTATACGACTTCATAGAAGTCGGACTAATTTTATCAAGCTAAAATCACTCTTTAACAAATCATTTAACCGTAGAAATGTTGTAACTTTCTTCATTTAAATAAAGATAAATCTTACATTGTGTACCTTGTTATTTTTAATGATTAAACTAATGCTGTCCTGGAAAGATTACCTTTCTCATATATTTACTGAAGGTGTCTTTTAGGTAGATTTTAAACATTTAACAAACTAGTAATGTTTAGTCGGTGTAACTTTGTTTAGATGCAATTTATTTTAAAAAACAACGACGACGCGAAGTTACTTTACCTAGCAACAAAAACGTATATGTTACAGTGACAAGAACGGTGATCTGGCTTTCAAAAGCAGGGGTAAACTACATAAAAACATCGGCGGCTTTCAACTACAGTTGTTGCACCCCTCCATTCCTAGAACTTACGGTAAATTACAAATAATTGATTCCTTTAGGGTCAACTTCACTGATATTTCATAGCGCATAATTTCTAAATGTCTAATTTCTAATCGAATTATTTATAAGCAAAGTCATATCATTGATGCTAAATTTAGCTCTTAATCTAAACATGTATCTTCTCTTTTATTTTAGTCTTCCTAGCCTGCTCCTTAACAGTAATTATCCTTAAACAATATTACAATGACCTCTGAACTTACCACTGTGCCAGGCTTCAGACCATCCTCCACCTGCATCGTTCTATCCATATACGTCGAATTCTTGAACCACGTAGTCTCAATTTTTGTTGTCTCCCATGAGAAGTAACTGCTGGTGTTAAAGAACAGCAACTCTTTCGCTTCTTCCCCATAACACACAGTGCAGGTTTGTGTCTGACTTGTGTAGTTAAAGGCCGAGCAGTTCACATCTTTAGAACAGGCGCCTGAGCAAATAAGTCGACTCCTTATATTGCTTTGTTTTTCACATGTTTCAAAATTTGCCCTAAACTTGCGATAAAAATAAAATACATTCACGTCATTTGCGTGAGTGCTGGATACTCCAAGAAGAATCTGAAGAATGTATTCAATTCCTAGACCAAATGTTAGAAATAATGTTATAGGCACACACTTTGTAGTCATCTTGATGTAGAAGGAGACGAAATCTTTGCTGAAAGTCTTCGGTAAAATATATGTAGTAAAGATTTTACCCTACACAAAAGAGAATCGAATTATTTTGACATAAAATGAGCTTTAAAGGTATTTAATGTAAATGATTAAGATAAATCAATGTATTGATGATTATAAAGACATGTATACTAAAAATCACAAAGTATATTTACAATTAAAATCATTAATATTCAAACGATTATTCAATAAAGTAATGTACAATGCAATTGTATTTCTCTACATCATATAACAATGACACCAATCTATCCACACTTCGATACATTTCTGGGTTTTTTTAAATGATTTACACAACAGTTCTACATAGAAATGCTATGTTTATTGACAAGCTAATAACTTGAAAACTCTTTTAAGTTTATTCAAACACAAATGTTTCATATTTTTGTATTCTTAAAAACTATCTAAATAGCTAATGATTTTAACCTGCATAATTTTTTTCACAGCATGAGTAGCATTGTTATTGAAGTACGCTCAAAATGTAGGCCAATATTTCACACTTCAACCTCTCTGAGTCCAAGTGGATATTTGTTTAACCACTTCAAGTCTAACGGAATACTGTTGGTTTCCCAGACGTGTTAAAATGCTTGGTATTTAAAAACTTTTTAAACATTTTTAGTACATTGAAACTTTTAAGGTCAGCAAGAAAGTTCGTTTTCTTATTGTTTCAAGTTTGAAGAGTATCTTCCAGGCATCTCTGGTAAGTCTACGGAACGAAATGGAATTCATGTAGGAAGCGTATACTTTTACCCGTGTACGCCCACAACCCCCCCCCCCCCCACCCCTCGAAAATATCAAGTGGCCCCCCGGAGAAAACAGTCTGGAAGAAACATTGCAAGTTTGTTGTCTAAAACTACAAAATTTAAGATTTCAGTGCATTCCTCATACAGGTAGAACTGAAGACTTATGATGACAAAGCACCATACATTAAGTAAAATCATATGATGTCATCTTTTGGGGGGGGGGGGTAATCTAGTGGTTGAACGCTTGAATATCACGAGTTGGGATCTAGTGTCTGTACGGCGTCACTGAGTCCACCCAGCTCTGTTGGGTACCCGACTCACGTTACGGAAAGTAAAGACGTCTGGGCATAGTGCTGAATACTCCATGTCTTAGTATAATATGATCAAAAACAAATGCACTCTGTGGGTCGGCGTGGTCGAGTCTTTAAAAGCTCATGGTTGCTAAACCGAAAAGTCTCGAGTTCGAACCCTCGGGCAGATGAGGCTCGTTAGCTGAGGACAGCCACTCTTCTAGGAGAGACAACTCCAAAATTAAACAACTGCTGCCTTGTAGTTTGTTCTTGGTCGGACAAAGGCTATGGAAGCAAATCCAAAAAGAAAAGCAGGCTGAAATTGGAGTCAATGGCCTCGAACAAAGTCTCGAGTTCAAACCCACTGGCAGATAAATCTCGATCCCCTTCAACACTAATAATTAAGAACGAAGAAGAAGAAGAAATGCACTCTATTTCATCTGCCCTATGGATTGCTAGGTCTGAAATAGGAAATTTACTTACTTTATTATGTTGAAGTTTAGTACAAACAAAGCCGACTTAAATCAAACCAAAACACTGTCGATCAACATATCATACAGTCACCTTTAATATATTTGAATAGCTTTTATCACACAAGTAAAATATATTTAAGTTATTAGATCGGTAAAAAGAAATAAACACGTTTTTAAGTTACAGACGGCTCAAAGACAAACATCACATCCACTGTTAAATCTGCAACTGAGATGTTATTTGTGTGGCCAGCCCCACGACTTGCCAGAACGCCAAACCACAATTTCCTAACAGTAACTACATCGTAAGATTCTCAAAACAGATCAATAGAGTATCGAGGTCCATTCAACTTCCAAGATACCATTCATATATAAAAAATGGTAGTGAACCTTCTTAAAACAAAGGCGTCGGTATTTCTAGATATCTGCCAAGATAATATCTTTTTAAATATTTAAGTTTGAAAAATCGATTTTTTTTTCACTGCCTCGCACCATTTTCAGTGCAATTGTAGATCATGTTAAGGATAAAACCAAACTAGTTTAAAAACGCAGAAATGTATATTATTGTTTTATATCGTGCGGCGTCAATTCGGCCAATGACGAAACGGCCCCGTCAAAACGACCCCGACAAAACGACCCCGTCAAAACGACCCCGTCAAATCGGCCCCGTCAAAAGGGCCAGCGACATATGGACCCCGTCATATAGGCTCCCGACAAATAGGCTCCCGTCATTTAGGCTACCGACAAATAGGCTCCCGTTATATAGGCTCCCGACAAAAGGGCTCCAGTCAATAAGGCTCCTGACAAATAGGCTCCCGTCATTTTGGCTCCCGACATATAGTCTCCCGTCATTTAGTTTTTTCCACAAAACGGCCCCCGTCATTACGACTCCCGACAAATAGGCTCCCGCCATTTAGTTTCTCCACAAAACGGCCCCCGTCATTACGACTCCCGACAAATAGGCTAGCGTCATTTTGGCTCCCGACAAAAAGGCTCCTGTCAATTTGGCTCCAGACAAAAGGACCACTGACACAGTGGCGTAGCTACCGTAAAGCTAGCGTAAGCAAGGCATGGGGGCCCAAGGCACATAGGGGCCCTTTTCCCTCATAAAAAATTAATACTTTTACAATGGAATTTTAATATTTGTTACATATAAATAATTTTAAAAAAGAAAAAGGTTAAAAGTTCCAAAAAGCCCCCCCCACCGTTTCGGCAGTGGGATTCAGTGTGTGTGGGTCAAACAGAGCCCAATCGTTATAATAACACTACAGGCTATATCACTTTGTCGTGCAAGACATTGAGAGAATCAGCCTATAAATAAACTTTTTAGCAGTAGTAGGCAAGCATAATAATATAGTATAAATACAAAATCAGGACATATAAAATACAAAATGTTGCCTTCAGAATATTTATATATTAAAAAATATCCATCGTAAGTAGAAGTTGATCTCTTCGTTTAACTCCTCTGTAGCCTAACGCAGAGGCGTAGCGAAGGCGAGGCGGGGGGTGCGGACCGCAACGGGTGACACCATTTAGGGGGGGGGGGGTGACATCAAAGGCATAAAATTGTAAAATTCATAGAATGAAATGCCATTTTCTAGATCCATTAGTTAAAGTTAAATAGTCTTCTAAGTACAAATCGAAAATTATATCAAGAGGGGGGGGGGGTGTGTGTGACACCACGACGTAAACGTAAACTATAAAGAAAACAATGCTACATCCAACTGTATTATAAACAGACTGTAGAGAAACATCGTTACTATTAAGTCAGCAGTGATTAAAGCTTAAACACGTACGTGTACCAGTATGTGGCATATATATAAATTTTAGGCCTATGTAGGCCGACACACACACACACACACACACACACACACACATATATATATATATATATATATATATATATATATATATATATATATATATATATATATATATATACATATATATATATATACATACATTTATATATATATATATATATATATATATATATATATATATATATATATATATATACATATATATATATATACATATATATATATATATATATATATATATATATATATATATATATATATATATATATATATATATATGCTTTGTTTCCTAGGAGGGGGTGACAATACGAAGTGTCGCACCGGGTGAGACCCGACCTAGCGACGCCACTGGCCTAACGGCTGACGAAGGGGCCCACTGATAATTTTTGCATAGGGGCCCAAAAATCCTAGCTACGCCACTGCACTGACAATACCGTTTCTGTAGAGACTAGGTCTCCCGGCAAAGCGGTCTTATTGAATATGACATCTGCCAGTGGGACCTGTTCATCAATATTCTTTAGAGTTAGCTTATCCAAC
The DNA here is from genome assembly GCF_028476545.2 of Physella acuta. Taxonomy (NCBI): domain Eukaryota; kingdom Metazoa; phylum Mollusca; class Gastropoda; family Physidae; genus Physella; species Physella acuta. Next base: position 380,807 of record NW_026732099.1, on the reverse strand, counting down.
ACTCTTATGTAATACAACGTATGCATCTCTTGTTCGGCAGGCCTTATTTTTATATTAGTTTATCTATTATAAAATATAGTATGTTTTAATTTAAGGGTCATCTATCTATGACATCCATAATTGAGTCGGTTATAGGCTGTTCCAACTCATTGTGTGGGGAGAAGGGTCCACGCAGTATCTTCCTAACTGCAATATGCTTGTACAGGGGCGTAGCGAGGGGAGGGGCGGGGGCTGCGGACCGCGCCGGGTGACACCATTTAGGCGGGTGACACAAAGGCAAAAAATAGCAAAATATATAGAGAAAAAGTTGAGGGGGGGTGCAAATCGAAAACTTGAAAGTTTGTCCCCGGGAAGGGTCGCAACGCCTCTGGGGGGGGGGGGGGGTGACACCATTAAGTGCCGCACCGGGTGACACCCGACCTCGCTACGCCACTGTGCTTGTAGGTTATCAAAACAAAATGCTGTTATCATGTTAACATCATGTATATCATACATTTACACTTCTGTGCTCGCTTTTAAGCAACAGATCTTTTCTGTTGTAAATTAAACATTATCAAAACTTTAGAATTGGTGGAATTCAGCTGTTAAGGGCTCGATTTGTTTGTGAATTAATGTTGGTTCATGAAAAAATTATTTCATTCGGGCATTAAAAAGAGGTTATGGTGGTATTGGAGGTAGGACACAATGGCTACTTTTATGCCAATAGTGGTCATATCATTCATTTTTCTGGAGCCAATATGTCGGGAGTCATTTTGTCAAAAGCCAATATGTCGGGAGCCCAATTGCCGGGAGCCAATATGTCGGGAGCCCATTTGTCGGTAGCCAAAATGTCGTGAGCCCATTTGCCGGGAGCCCATTTGTCTTGAGCCCTTATGTCGGGAGCCAATATGTCGGGAGCCGCTTTGTCGGGAGCCAATATGTCCTGAGCCTATTTGTCAGGGGTTAATATGTCGGGAGTCCATTTGTCGGGAGCCTAAATGTCGGGAGCCCATTTGTCGGGAGCCTATATGTCGCAAGTCAATATGACGGGAGCCCATTTGACGGGAGCCAATAAGTCGGGGCCCTTTTGACGGGGCTATTTTGACGGGGTCGGTTTGTCGGGAGTCGATTTGACGGGGTCGTATTAACGGGGCCGTTTTGACGGGGCCGATTTGTCCCGGGCCGTTTTGACAGGGCACCGTTTTATATTGTTCATTTCTATTCATGCGTGTAAATTGTACTTGGGCCTATATAGAACAATTTTGAGCGAATGGTAGAGTGGTTAGTACTCATGGGGTCATGGGTAATATTTTATTTATTGTTCATACAGTCTAACTGCCTGAGTATATCTGGTGGCCTATAGTGAATGATTTAAAGAAAGGACAAGGGAACTAACTCATAAATTAACACACTCAACATACACACCATAATAAATAAATATTTTTAGTATTTATAAAATGTTGATTTATTATGAAAATACTACAACATGTTTAATAAAATTGAATCTTTAGTGATACATTTTAATAATATATGCAGTCTTATTACAGTATTTGTATATTTTTAGATAATTAATAAACAAACACTTCATAATTTTGTTTATTTTATATCATTAAGAAACATTTTTTTCTTTTTCAGTTTACTGCTTTTAGAACAAACATTTTTTCTATTAAATAAAAACAAAACAAAAACCCATTAATTTATGAACAAAATGGTTGTGTGTAATTCTGTAGAATAAGCCAACAATTTTAATGTGAATCGAAGGTAATTTCATAATTGTACAATTTTACATTGCGTTATTAAATGATCCACCAAGCTAACGCGATGTATGTTTACGCGTATAGTAGATCTATATAGGTCTAGCTAGAACAGTTGGAATCGTACTTCCAGCGGAATCGGACTGTATGTTTTCATAAGCAATACTGCTTGTTCGTGTACTTTTTTGTGGGTTTTTTTTTCTTTTTAAACACGATAACTTGAGTACCGTTACAGCTAGGTTAATGAAATTTCATATATAAGTATTATATCAAAATTGTAGATCTGTATCAACTGTTGAGCAATTTCCGATAAACGGAAGTGGACTTTTTTCTACTTTGAATTTTTCAAAAGCCTATAACTTGAGTACTATTTCAGATAGATAAATGAAATGTTACATGTAAGTATAAGATCTAATTCTCTGCCTACTATCAAATGTTTGAGTAATTTCTGTTGACCGGAAGGAGTAATTTTCGCTATTTCCGATTTCTCGAAAAACGCATGTGAATTTATAAAGTACTAATAATATTCCGCACTATTATGCACATTTTATTTGGCGTTCACTTGGTTTGCAATTCTTTTTTCTACGAGATTTTATTCTATTTTAAAAAGTTTTAGTTTTTAAAATGGATTAAAAATCATGTCTATATCCCGAGTTGCCATCCCCTGTTGTTTCATATAAGAATAATCGAGAAAGTTTAGGGGAGATCATTCCCGGTTTATTTTTAAAGCGTTACCAAAGCGTGTTTTTTTAGAATTGTGACGTTGTTCTCTAAAACTGTTTTTTAATGTAAACAATGCTGTTGTTATATTTCTTGGACTCTAGTTGTAATGCCGCGGTTTTGACAACTCCATAGCTCCAAAATAAGGAGGCGATGTCGGGCGCTCTAGGGAACCACACGTTACACTACCGCAGGGCGCCAGGCACCGCCTCCTAGTTCTGTTTAATCTATAGATAATGATTGAATGTTTTTACGTTCTCGTATATAAGAAATATAGAGAAAGTATTGTACTCGTGCAAAAAAAAATCTAGATTTTTGCAAATCTCGACTTTTTACACCTCCCTAAGTCGGAAAAACATAGTTTTGGAATCTTGTCCTTATGTCTGTCTGTGTGTGTGTGTATGTGTGTGAGTGTGTAAACACGATAACTTGAGTACCGTTATAGCTAGGTTGATGAAACTTCAAATATAGATACTATATTAAAATCGTAGATCCGTATCAACTTTTGAGCGATTTCCGATAACCGGAAGTGGAACTTTTTCTACTTTGAATTTTTCAAAAGCATATAACTTGAGTACTATTTCAGATAGATAATTGAAATTTCACATGTAAGTAAAAGATCTAATTTTCTGCCTTCCTTCATATTTTGTGTAATTTCCGTTGACCGGAAGTAGTAATTTTCAATATTTCTGATTTCTCAATAAACGCAAGTGAATTTATAAAGTACTAATAATATTCCGCACTATTATAAACATCTTTATTCGGCGTTCGCTTGGTGCGCAATTCTTTTTTCTATGAGATTCTATTCTATTTTTAAAAGCTTAAGTATTTAAAATGGACTAAAAATCATAACTATATCCCGAGTTGCCATCACCTGTTGTTTCATATAAGAATATTTGAGAAAGTGTAAGGGAGATCACTCCCGGTTATTTTAACAATGCGTTTGAATTCCACATTGGTTTAGAAAGTTACAAAGCATTTCATCTGCTGATTCTAATCTGAACGGCATGGGCGATGCCGCTATCATTAACACGGTTATTACTGTTTCTTCAACCAGTACAAATTGTTCTGCATTGTGTTATTCACGATATGCGAAAAATCCAAGATTTTGAGCTTGTGTGTCAGTTGGATTCCAATATGTTTCATCCAGCTTGTTTCATAATACAATCAGCCAGTCAACGAAATACCCATATCATATTCCAATATTTACAATAAATGTTTTTGATAATTTGCTATTGTGTATTAATGTGTAACCTTATTTTAACAAACTTAAAATCCAACGATGTAACATATCATAACAGAGACTGTTCCAAAGATAGAACATAAAAGACTTCAATAAACAAATTAGTGTCTTCTACAAAATACCCTCTAAACTCAAAGCAAGCATATGTTCCTATATTATTAATCTTTTTGAAAAGAATAATGCATCTAAAGGGGAATTTGATTGGCATCGAGTAAAGTTTTAGGAACGAATGCATCGTAATTTTTATTTTTTTTTCCGGACTGTCACTCACGCACACACACACACACACACACACAAATATGCATGTATACACACACACATATTTATGTATATATATATATATATATATATATATATATATATATATATATATATATATATATATATATATATATATATATATATATATATATATATATATATATATATATACATAAATATGTGTGTGTGTGTGTGTTTTACAAATCTACTTGTTTTCAACTAGGTAAGTACCACAAACTAATTATTCTGTGTGTGTAATACAGCGCCTCAATAACTCAGCTCCACCATCTGGACTTTACCACCTATGTTTAGACCCAAAATGGACAGCGGGGACCTCACATGCGTGAAAGAAGCTAAAAAATCTCCATTGATATAAATCAGGTAAGCATCGGCACGGACCAGAATGTGTATCGCGAAAGGTCGCCCCAGCACAAAGGGGAAGGGGAAAGATGGAACCCGATCTGTATTCCAGGATCCGGCTAGAAGATAGTTGAGGACAATGACCGGTTGACTGGTGTAGAAGTCGAGACGTGCGTACATATGGAAGAGGATGTTGTTCACGTCTATGATGAAGTTCACGGAAAATCCATTGACTGATGTGTAGATTCCCATGACGTTCACCTACAGGAAATGAAAGAGAAAGGAGAAAATATAGTTAAAATGATTTAGAAGCAAACATAGCATTTGGTTCATCAAGTTTTTTTATCCCCATATAAGCACATTTTTTAAACATATGTTTCAAAGCATTTACTTTGCAGTGTGTTTAAGCAGTTATTCAGCGCTCCTCTTAACCTGACGCAAAGTTTTAATTTATTACGATTTATTCGGAAACTAGCCGTCCCGGCCAGGCCCTGCTCTGGCGTCTGTGAAAAACTTTTCTGTTAAAGACCATTACCTGTGTGTTTAGTAATCATCATAAAACCGGCATTGCCCACCCAAACCACAACCAACCAAAACCAAAACAACAAAACGCAAACATAACGCTAACACAATTACAAATACAAAAGAAAACAAAAACCTAACAACAAACCAACCACAACCACAAACATCAATACAAACACAAAGAAAAAACAAACAAAAAAGCAAACGAAAACAAAAACCTAACAACAAACCCAACCACAACCACAAACACCAATACGAACACAAAGAAAAAAACAAACGAAAAACCAAACGAAAACAAACCAAATACAAACGCAAAACCAACCAGAAACACAAATACAAACACAAACCCAAAGAAAAAAACACAAACGAAAACGAAAAAAGAAAGAACAAAAACGAAACAAATCAAAACGCAACCATTAACGCAAACCCAACCTAAACACAAAGAAAACACTAACGCCAACATAAACTCAAAGTGCTCACAGTCTAGCTCGGGGGCGGAATCGCCTGTTTCAGCTTAATAAATGACTATAGTACCCCAACTTATTCATAGTCTTTTGCATTCACTTAGAAGCCAAACCGAACACGGGAGGCCCGGGGCCCCAAATAGCACCCTGTCTGGGCACCCGAGGACGCCCGGATTCGATTCACTTAAAGACTATAGTAACCTTTCTTATCCATACTCTATCTCACTGTTTAAAGCGAAATTATGCACAATAGCGCTCACGGGATAGCCCAGGGCGCTAAATCGAACCCTGGTGGGGCGCCGGCGGACGCGCCTGTTTCAATTTTAAGGACAACTATAATACTCCAAGCTTATCCGTAAAATACCTACAACATTTACACTTGATCAATCCCCGCTAATTATGTTATATTTTTTTTCCCAACACCAAAACAAAGTAATAAAAAGTAAATTCTTTTCCACTAATGAAATGTTTTATAAAGGGAAGTAATTGTGTTTTCCTAATTTATCAAAGGGAAGTAAGTGCGTAAGGACTAAATATAAATAATTTTCAGCCATAATTAGAATTTTTGTCAAAGATTATATTTTTTTTAAATTGTGTTTAATGAACATGCCGACTATCAGTTTGAAAAATGAAAATTATTTCCCAACACTTTCATTATTAATTTTTAACTCATAAATTTAGACCATAATCACTATAATAATCTAACACTTAAATCCATCTAAGTATCCACACCAAACTTATTACAAACTGTATACATACAGAAGTGAGCTTTATATATTAGATTGGTGAATACAAAAAATATGACTGTAATGTTAAACACAAAGTAAAAAAAAAATCTCTTCCGTTTACGTTTACTTTCAGGTTTAGGCCTACGTAGCATAGAAAAATATAATGTAATAGTGCAAACTTTTACAATCAAAAATGAAAAAAAAAAGGATTTATTTATCTTAAGTTATATCTTGGATTCAAAAATAATTTTTGTTTTAATGTGTATTGAAAATTTTACCCTAAAGAACAGTAAAAAGTCTCAATTTCTGTGGCCACAAAATTCTTATAAAAATTATAATTTGAGAAAGTTACCTCCTAAACTAAAAGCCCCGATAAATCATATTGTTGTCACATTTTGGCCTTTATCCAGTGCGTAGAGTTTTACCGACAGTTCTCCAATTTGGCCGATTTAATAACCGAAGTCGATGTAAAAATTAGCAAAATTTACAAAGCCTAAGTACCGAACTAAAAAATTTAAAATGTCCTCAACGTTTTTACAAACATTTGCTATGGTTATTAAAGCAAATGTCGTATCTTGTCAGTTTAAATGCCCTTTTGATGTTTTATTTCCTGGGAATCGGTCTACGACCTCAAAGAGCTGCATTGGGGGTCGTATAGGCTTATTTAAAGAGGAGTCACTCGCGGACATGTAAATGTAAAAGAAATTTCAACATATTTCTTTTAACTTATAGCTAAAAGGTGAAAGGAAAGACATTTTAATCAAAGGGTAGCGAACTTTGAACCCACCACTGTGCCTGGCTTCAGTCCATTCTCCACTGGCACCACTCTGTTTAAATCGGTACCGTTTGGTATCCATGAAGTCTCAATATTTGTTGTCAGCCAGTAAAAGTAACTCGTGTTAACGAACGACAACTCTTTCGCCTGTTCCCCATAACACACAGAGCAGGTTCTTGTCTGACTTGTGTAGTTGAAGGCCGAGTAGTTCACATCTTTAGAACAGGCGCCTGCGCAGATAACTTGACTTCTGACATCGCTGAAGTTTCCACACGTTTCGAAAGTTGCGGAAAACTTTCGATAAAAATAAAACACTTTCACATCGCCTGCTTGTGTACTGGTAAAGTAAAGCAGAACTTGAAAAAATGTTTCAAATCCTAGGCCAAAAGCTAGAAATGATATTACAGATACAATGTTTCCATACATTTTGAAGTAAAAACGAAACAGCAATGTTGCTTGCTACCTTGTTGAGAATCTAATAGAACATGATCCCAACTTTTACATGAAAGCTTCATATAGTTTAGTACGTTAAAGGTAAGTAATGCATTACTTTATCGATCGATTCATGAAAATACATATTTATTTAGAAAACAAAGCATAGAATAAAATTAAAACAGGAGTGTCCTTTCAAGTTCTTAATAAAAGAACTATTTAATAGGTGCATTGTGTATACGCAAGAAAACAATTGCATCTCTTGACTAGATTATCAAAACGATAAACAAACTACAGGTTTTATTTAAAGTATAGAGTGTACATTGAAAAGGGGTTTTGAGATACGAGCTCTCAAACATCCTAAATCTTGCTTTGATATACAAGCAAAATTGTGGAAATGGGTTACCAAGTTAGCGGGGTTAAAAGTTCATGGAGATGAAACACCCCGAAAAAGTTGCAACTGATTGTGTATCGAAGCTATTTAAAATACACTTACTTAATTTATTTCCGATATATCCTAATGGGAGGAAATCAAAGAGGTTATTTTAAGGTCTGTGATGAAAATTGGGGAATGCGAAGAAAGAAAAGATCGGCGAAGAAAAATGCATTGAGAAAATTAAGCGCAAATAACAAAACATTATACAGTAACATTAAGGTTCAGTTATGTTATGTAAAGTTTATGGTTTGTTAAGTTTAGGGATAAACTGTAGAGCTCAAATGTAACGGGTAAGCGAGTTAAAGGAAGCTTAGCATTTAATAACTGATTAAGTGAACATAGTGAAGCTCTTCATTTCCACGAGGCTACACTAGGCCAAAACTTCCACCAGCATCTTCCGTAAATCGACTGGTTTTTTTTATACACTTTATAAAAATTAGTTTTCTTTTTCTTTTCATCCTTCTTTCTTATGCTATTATGTTTTAAATAGTCTTGTATAAATACACTTTTCTTATAAAAGAAAAACACGTATATAAAAAAGAGGTGGCAATGTCGTATCTACAACGGATTAATTACATTTTGAATATATTCAATAACAGACAACTGGTTTGCGATACGAGCGATTTGACATACGAGTAATGTTGTGGAGCGAATAAAACTCGTATCTTGAGGTACCAAATTAACTAATTTGCAGCTATCGAAGGTAGATCAATTTTATCATTTTTTTCGCAGCTTTTGTAGCCGATTTTTTGTGTTACTGTCTCTATTTGTATTTAGTTATACTGGGGTTCTTTATTTTAAAGGAAATCATTGTTTCGTTACTACTAGTGTACGCGAGTTTTATTTGCAGATCTAAAAGAATTTTTTATAATTTGCTTTAACTTGTCTACAACAGACCAGAAATGTATTCGCTACAACTAAAACATTCAAAGACTAAAACAATATATCCGTAGATCTAACAGAATAGCATTAATTATTAACAATATTTACAATACGCACTGGTCCGACCTTGTATGCTTGAGTAGGATTACGAAGTACATTTTCGTACAACAATAATTAATATATCAACGGTTATATTTAACGTTAACAGTAATATTTTGCATTTTGCCATTTATCGGGTTTAGAGTAAATACAGTGAAATTTCCGTTCCAATGCTGACGGTCTATGGGGAAAGGGAAGTAGAGTTTACCTCTTTCTGTGAACTCAGGATATGAAGGGATGGTGTGGTCAGCACTATGCCCAGCCGCCTTTACTTACCCTCACGTAAGTCAGGTACCCATCAGAGTTAGGTTGGGCTCAGGGAGAGTCTACTGACTTGAATCCGGATTCAAACTCGAGCATTACGGGTTAGTAGTCTAGCTCTCTACTGCTAGGCGACTCTGTTTAGAGCTTCGTATAATATATTGTTTTTCTGGATACACTACTACATAAATTTCGGGCCACGCATGCTAATTTAAAATAAGTTTATGACACTAAAGACGACGATTTTTATGCTGAAGTCTTTTTTATTTTCTTTAGCCGATTCGAGAATTACTCAAGGATTGCTATGAGGGTAAAGAATAAGCGTTCTATAGCTTTTTTTCACCGAGCAATAGTTTATATTAAAGCCATTTGCTTCAATCGTTGCTTCGATTGTTTTTTAACATAGTTATATAGTAAACTATTTATAATAGAAGGATAATTGTTTTGTATGTATGCCGAGATACTTTAAATATTAACGTTAGGAATATTGATTGTTTTATTGGATTGTTGATCCTCAGCGGAAATGAAGATACAGCGATAAAGCAACATGTTTTTCTTTAAAAATGACACAAGAACGATTCGTGTATCGTATACACAAAATATTTCAAGATCAGGTTCAGTAAGTTGATTTTAGTTTCCTTGTCGTTAAAACGAAAATATGTTTAAGTTGTTGCTGAAGTGCTGAGTTTTGGCACACCACAAATATACGTGGTTTCATAGTTTCAAGCTAATTTGTCTTCATATGCATCACAGTGTCGTTTACAAACTGACACCAATACTGTCAGCATTCTAATGCAAGCGTGGCGAAACATTTCTCCCGATGTCATAGAACAACTATAAGCATTAATTCCCATATTTTAAAAACTTAGTTGGGTAATATCTAGTCTGCTTTTGTTTACGTTTTTAACTATTTGCACATAACTGTTTTCAGTCCGTGACTTACATACCGCTTACACCTGAGGTAGCATACACCTCTGATAATTATATCATAAGCCTTGTTTAAAAGAATTGCTTGACTTTAACAGGATTTGCATTCATGGAATTTGTGAAGCTTTAGTTAAAGGGGAATAATTTCAATTAAAACAGCTAGATGGTTGATCAGATATTTTCCTCTTTAGCTTTTTTTCCAGATCACGCTTTTTCTGTTTCTTTTCTTTACGCTCCATGTTCTGTTCTTGCGTTAACATTCCGCGAGTTTGTCGCTCATACAAGCCGACTAGATCAGAATTCAGAATCTCAATCTTTGATTGTAAGTTTATCTGGACTGTAGCCTGCTTTGATGTTGATAGTTTGCTGGTAGAGGTTTTGAAATCACTGACTTCATGAGCATCGTTTACTTTTTCATCTGACTTCAGTTTTTCTTTTGCCAAATCATAGGGTGTTTTCTTATTTGTAGGTGTAGATACAGATGCTTGTTTGACCCAAAACGTCAAAAGTGAGCCTTTTTTAGCGGCAGCAATTGCTTTTAGCTCCTGCAGTCAGACCTCCGCTTTAAAGTGAGGATCAGCATCACTTTTTAGTTTACTCAACTTGTCAACGACTTCTTGGCAAATCTTTTTACTCTTTTTAGGATATGCCAGCGCGTAGGCATTAAAAATACACTGGAACATCTTATTTCTATCCATGATTAACAGTCGATTTTTAAGCAGAATTTATGAGATTATTAGATCTACCTTTCAATTGAAAAGCCTCACACAGACAAAGTTGATTCAGAGAGACACATGTAGGCCTATTTGAGTCGATCGAATAAACACGCATCACAAGCTGACCCTACACACATCTGCTTTTTTTGCCTCACCTACAAAAATCACGTGATCTCGACCTTGGAACTGATCGTACAAGTTATTTTTCCTCTAGATTCTAGATCGTTCAACAAGCATGAGCTACCGACATGAACACCATGATGTAAGGGAGACAAGGCGTGTCATCAAGGACAAGAGTCGCAGCCCTAAGTGTGAACATAAGTTCTGTAAATAGTTTTAAATAAAATATTTGTGAAATGGGGTTTCAAAGAATAGCAAGCATTACATTGATACCCCTGTCTTACCCTCACTAGTTGACATGCTTCCGACCTTTAGTCAAATAGCACTATTGACAAATTTGCAAATACGGCAGTCTACTATACAACATACATCGTCAAATTATAGGGCAATTTAATTAGAACAACGATATATTTCAAATAGTATACATTTTGTTAGAAGTTTCGCGACCAATGTAAAAAATTATTTAGTATTTAGTAAGTTTACTTTTCTAAAAACTAAACAAAAAATGCATATTAATCAATTCGTGGAATTAAAACAGCGTGACGTCACACTGTCACAACCGCCCCCCCTCCCCCTAGTCACACATCGTCACAAAAGTCTGAACCCCCCCCCCCCCTAGGCGTGTGACGTCATTTATGGACGACCCCCTTTAATATAATTGAATGATCTTTATCACACAAGTAAAACATGTTTTAAGTTATGAGATAGTGACAATAAAATAAACAAGTTTTTTTTTGTTACAGTTGGTTCAATGATAACATCGCAGCCCCACGACTTGTTAAAACGTCAAAGTACTATGTCTTAACAGTAACTACATCGCAAGATTCACAAATAGATCAATAGAGTAACGCCATTTTTTTTTAATTTACTTAGTACAAATCAATTTAAAGGAGCTTATTAGACAATTTTAAGAAGGTGATAAGTCATCGGAGTAGTGTGAACGTTTGTTTATCTTTCACACGGAAGCTTTTTTTTTTTTTAATTTCTACGCAACAGTGAGTGTCAGTTACAGTAGAACAATCACTGCCATTGTAGGCCTTTTTTTTTTACAAATCCAGCATTAAGGTGTACTTTTTATGAAAAATGCAATGCTTTTTTAGCCGGATTTCAAGCCCCCCCCCCCCCCCCCCCCCAGTGCATGGTCGTGCCTCTGAGTTCTTCCAAACTGTGTTATGTGAAATGTTGAAAAGGTCGTAAATTTTGAGTTAGAAAAGTAAAGATCTTGTTGGTGGTCTGGCATCATTTTCTAAATGGACGGCGCATCCTCTAAAAATGTGTGGGAGACTGCTTGTCAAGATGTCAAATATTTCATAGAAAAAAAGTGTCCATTTCTAGGTGGAAATATGTTTATTTTATTTAAAATATTTTAATTAACTACTACAAAATATTATAATTATAGAGCGTTATCAGTTATTTTACTTGAGTTCTCGAGAATATGAATTTGTTGTATTAAACTAATGGGAAAAATACCATATGAGATACAAACATATTTACACACTGTTTTGATTTCTTCTGGTATGACTACATCGTCTACATTACCCAAGTCGGATGTATATGAATATGACAGAGGTTCGGCGTTAGTGACGCTATGCAGCGCAGAATGATTACAGTGTGCGGTATTGAATGTACCATAGGCTCGTTAGCTGGGGACAGCTTCAAAATCAAAACAACTGCTACCTTGTAGTTTGTTCTTGGTTAGACAAAGGCTATGAAAGCAAATCCAAAAAGACAAGCAGGCTGACATCTGAGTCAATGGCCTCAATAAGACAGACGGTATCATAGATGTGTCTATTTAGGATTTTCTAAACAATGATCATTTCTAGAAGTGAAGTCACCCTATTCCCGCACCCCAACTTCATTTTCTTGAACATGATAATCTGATAACGCCACCGCATGAGTATATATGGTGGTCAACAGGAATAATAAAAAAGCATAAGGGAAATAACACATAAATTAACAATCTCAACAAAAGATACCACAATAAATACATATTTTAAGTATATATAAAGTGTTGTTTTATTACAATATTATAATATAATTGATAAACAGTAATACTATAGTGATACACTTTAATCAAATATGTAGATTTGTAACAATATTTTTACATTTTAATTTATTTATTAATAAAATACTTTATAATTTATTTTAATCCATGTTATTAAATTTCAAAATTTTAAATTTTATTTCTTTATTAAACAGCCTAAAATAAACTGTCGGGTTAGGTAACCTTTTTTGATTATTATTCATGCAATTGATGTTCATGTCTTTGATGCTGTGTAAAATCTATCAAATAAATTATTATTACTGATTTAAATGTTTAAAACAATTGAATTAGGAAAAAAAAGGAAAAAAAAAACTAATTGAGGACTGTATAGATACAGATGTTTGAAAGGGAAGAGTGTTTACTTTGATGTGTCTCATTGTAATAACATACCTTTTCCGTATGCTTAAAATTTGTATCATTTTAATTCTCTGTAATTCCAAATTTATTTCAGCTCTACTTAAAACCCCAAATTCCGTCCTCTCTCCCTCCCCCCCCCCCCCCCCCCGTCCCCTCAGCCCACCACGCCGAGGGAAAAGAATCCACTGAATCATCATTTAATTATACTTTTTCATTTTCAGTTTCAAGTTGGGTTTTTTTTAAAAATGTTTTTAATTTTTTTTTTATTTAGACGTTTTGTATTAGATCGATGTATAAGTAAACCATCTTAAATGAATGAAAGTAGGCTACTAGTAAGAAAGAAATATTATTATTGTAAATCTGTATCAGTCCTCACAAGCCTGTGATGAAAACTGTAATACTAAAGCGAACACACTCAACTGACGCTGTAAATTACATGTCTGAGGCAAAAAAAAAAAAAATAATAGGTAACCTTTTGAGGTGGAAGAGCCAAAGGTTACAATCCACACAATCTCCAAATTTTTAAAGAGCCGCTAACATTGAATGTGCACTTCGCTAGTGGAAAGCATGCACCCATTGATACGGGGCTGGCTACAGTTGTGGGGCTGGGCCTAATACACAGCGACTGTCAGCTGTCCATAAACGCTCTACTCACTATACTCCACCTATTCTCTTTGTTTGTTTTTTTTTTAATTTTGTTTTATGATTGTTTTATTTTTAAAGTAAAGTTCCCTTTTCAAACCTGACTGTCTATAGGGCAGGTAGAGTTCACTTGTTTCTGTGACCTCGGCATATGAAGAGATAGTGTGTGTTATAACTGAATCCAACCCCCCCCCCTCGTCCAACCGCTAGTTGGTATCTACCCCACCCCCCTTTCCGTTCACACCTGAACTGGGACAGCGTGTTACCGCCCCTCCCCACCCCTTCACGTCCCACACCTGCTGGGACACAATGCATCCCCGTAGCTATGTGCAGGCTAGGGCGCCCACCCCTCCCCCGCGCTGGACTGACAGGGTCAGGCAGGGGTTAAGGAACCCAAAGGGTGAAGCTTGGGCCCTGAGAATAGATTAACAGTTGAACGTTAGGCTGGTTAGAATGTAGTCGTGTTTTTTTTGTGTTCTTGTAAAGTGTGGTAGGGCTGGCCCCTATTAGGCCAGCCACTATTAATGAACTAGTTCTGCCTCCTTAGACGATAGTAAGACTACCATATAGGGTGTAGTTCCATTATCTATGTTATTAAAGTTGTTCAGCTGAAATTGTGTTGGTGTCTTCTTCAACAATCAAGTAATATACAGTGTCTAATTCGCCACACAACTGTTTAACCTCTCACTGCAGTCATCACCACCATCAATACTAACCATACTGATGACATTCGTTTCGTAACATTTGGTGGAGCAGCAAAACGACCTTATTACATTTTGGTGGAGTAGCAAAAAGGACATTCATAACATTGGGATCAAGGAGCAAAACTATCTAGATTTCTCTAACAGCGAACCGACTTACGATATTTTGATAGAGCAGCTAAAATTATTCATAACGTTTTTGGTTGAGTAGCAAACTGACTTTTAAAGAACGTCGGAACAGTGTAAAAGAACTTTGCGAAAATATATTGTGAAACTTTTTTTAAACTTCGGTGATTCTCGAAGAGGTACAGATCTATTATTTTTTTGTCACGCCACTGCCACACGTCGTCTCTGTTTATCGTCAAGCTCGTCGTTGTCAAGTTTTACGTAGATCTACATAAGTTGGAACTGTTGTTTCAAAATCTGTGAGACAGAACTGTCACTATTAGTTTATTTTCAAGTTTTGTGCAGCTTATTTCTGAGAATACGCGAATTAGGACTTTCATTAACTTGGACTACCTACTTTTATTGCCTTTGGTGACTTGTTAGAATTGAAGAATTTATATTTACAACATTGAAGTATGTTACAGTGATTAGTGTGAGTACAGTGACTACTGACTAAATCGTCATTGTTTATAGTCTAATGGCATCTGAACTGTTATGATATGAAGTACCCCTCCACCCACGATGATGTGAAACATCCCTACACCCCTGATGTCCCGTGATGATATGGAGTATTCGTGTACCCCTAATGACGATATGAAGTAATGAAGTACCCTACCCCAATGATGTTAAAATGAAGTGTTCATGTGTCGATGTCATCCCACAGCAGTTCCAGATGTCCAAGCCGACGAATTTAGATTTAGAAATGTCAAGCTCCAATATGTTGTAACAATAATAAACAGCGTTGTTCCTCTTCTGTCAGTCGTATGCCAAAGTCCAGCAGTCAGTTAAGTCTATAATTCTTTAGTTTAGGTCAATTAGCTGCATTTGTTAGAAGTCATAGAAGTCAGCAATAAGGAATTGTTTGTTGAATTTTTTTTGTTAGATTAAATTTTGTGTTGTGCTAGAGATTGTTTACATTTAATCATGCACTTTAAAATCATTAATGTCTTTATTTATTCGATGTGCCAGTTAAAAGCTTATATAACAATTATAAAGTTAGGACCCCTTTCAAAACAATCATAACTTTTATAACCTGATTTGTTAAAAATTTTCTATTATTAACCAGTTGACACACTGTTTAAATAACGAGATGCCTATAATATACACTATCCTTGGAGGATTTATTTTCTTCGTGTGATGATTGAACCCTGTAGCTTAGAGTTATTGTTTATTTATGTTGTGAAATTTTGAAGCGGTCAATCGATCCACTTACATGACGGTAAGCTTGTGACGGTTGAGTTACCGCTAGATAGCTAGATAGGACGATGATGTGTGAAGCGGTCAATCGTTCCACTTACTTGACGGTAAGCTTGCGACGGTTGAGTTTCCGCTAGATAGATAGTAGGACAAGAATGAGATGATGTTTAGAGACTGATGATGCAGTCTATGCTTTTTAATGGGTTTTTATGATGGTATCTCGATGATGTGTTGCCGAGTATATCTTGTCTATTGATTTTTTTTTGGGTTTTGTTGGAAAATATTCCTCTAAGATATTTTGTATGTTGTAGAGAAACTAATTATAATTGTGGCCATATTACTTAGTTTTACCAACGTGAGAAGTTTTATCTAGGAGAAATAATGAAGTGTTGCTTGTGGTAGCCTATATTGAGGATTTCTTAACCTTATTATGCTGAAATTTATAGATCTATAACAATTTTTTCCCCATTAGGTACATATTGTCGTACAGTTTAGAGAAAAAATATTACTGAAATAGATTATATGGAATAGTTCATTTTTATGTGCTATAGCGATAAATTCTAGACACGAACTGTATAATGTTGTACAAACTACTTTAGATTTAGCATTACTCAGTAGCATTTATTATTGAACTTTGTTAGCTGTTGATTGTTTAGAGTTTAGACACAGTAGTGTCACCTATTGAGGAAGCTTTATTATTTTGTATCGTACTAAGATGTTTGGAGTGTTGCTTTCCTACTGCTATTATTGTATTAGTATGTGATAGATCATGTATGTAGAGAGTGTAAACCTCGCTGGCTTTGCCAGCTTGTCAAAGGAGAGGGGAGATGTTATAACTGAATCCAACCCCCCCCCCTCGTCCAACCGCTAGTTGGTATCTACCCCACCCCCCTTTCCGTTCACACCTGAACTGGGACAGCGTGTTACCGCCCCTCCCCACCCCTTCACGTCCCACACCTGCTGGGACACAATGCATCCCCGTAGCTATGTGCAGGCTAGGGCGCCCACCCCTCCCCCGCGCTGGACTGACAGGGTCAGGCAGGGGTTAAGGAACCCAAAGGGTGAAGCTTGGGCCCTGAGAATAGATTAACAGTTGAACGTTAGGCTGGTTAGAATGTAGTCGTGTTTTTTTTGTGTTCTTGTAAAGTGTGGTAGGGCTGGCCCCTATTAGGCCAGCCACTATTAACGAACTAGTTCTGCCTCCTTAGACGATAGTAAGACTACCATATAGGGTGTAGTTCCATTATCTATGTTATTAAAGTTGTTCAGCTGAAATTGTGTTGGTGTCTTCTTCAACAATCAAGTAATATACAGTGTCTAATTCGCCACACAACTGTTTAACCTCTCACTGCAGTCATCACCACCATCAATACTAACCATACTGATGACATTCGTACATAACAGTGTGGTCAGCACTATGCCCAACCGCCATTACGTTCCCTAAAGTGAGTTATGCACCCGTCAGAGCTGGGTGGACTCAAGGTGGGAGGACTGCTATAGATATAGAAGTTTGAAAGGAAAGAATGTTTGATTTGATGAGTCTCACTGTATTCAACATAACATTCCGGTTTTTTTTTTTATTTTTAAATGTTTTTTTTTTATTCCAAATTTATTTCTGCTTTACCTAAAAGCCCAAACCCCCTCAGCTCACCACGCCGACGGAAAAGATAGAAAATTGAATCATTATTTAATTACACATTTGCATTTTCAGGTTTTTTAAAACTAAAATTGCAATTATACGTTTTGTATTTGGTCATTGTATAAGTAAGCCGATTAATGAAAGTAGGCTAAGCATAAGAAAGTAGTATTACTACTGTAAATCTGTATCAGTCCTCACAAGCCGAGGATGAAAACTGTTATACAAAAGTGAACATACAAGGCTAACTGACGCCGTATACTAAATGTCTAAGGCGGAAAAAAAGAAAACAAATATCATAGTACGCGTATTATCAGTCACCAAAAGCAAACATTTATTTCAAGTATACGATAAAATTGTGTAAAAAGGTATGTGTGCAACAATTTAAATGTGAATAGAAAACAGATTCAAAAGTGTACAATTTCATTGCGGTATTAAATTATCCAACAAGCCAACGCGATTTAACTATATTTGTATATAGCAACATTATTTGGGATGGTACTTTCTAGTGAAATCGGGCTACGTAATTCATTGTAGGTCAGTTATTTTCATCAACCTAGATGTAACGGTACTTAAGTTATCGTGTTGACAGACACGCGTACACCTATCCACACACACACAGACATACAGCTCAGTTTTTCCGACTCAATTACGCATCAAACGCAAAGATTTTAATAAATTAGCAATTATAATTTTTTTTTATGAAAAAAAGTCCCCTATACGCCGTATAAGCTAAAGTACTGAAATGTAAAACGATAAAAACTGTCATATAATTTTTGTGCACGATTACAATACTTACTCTATACTATGTATAAGAGCAAGTAAAAACGAAATATTTTGCATGTGATACACTTCCTCAATTTTGACTATTACAATACTTTCTATACGCTAATTAGGCCTATACCTGAAAGTAAATAACTCAATAACTCAGCTCCACCATCTGGACTTTACCACCTATGTGTAGACCAAAAATGGACAACGGGGACCTCACATGCGTGAAGGTAGCGAAAAAATCTCCATTGATATAAATCAGGTAAGCATCAGCACGGACGAGAATGTGTATTGCAAAAGCATGCCCGAGCACATAAGGAAAGGTGAAAGGCGGGATTTGATCTGTGTTCCAGTACCCGTTTAGACGATAGTTCATGATAATGACTGGTTGACTGGTGTAGTAGTCGGGACGTGCGTACATATGGAAGATGATGGTGTTTAGGTCTATGATGAAGTTGACGGAAAATCCATTGACGTCTGTGTAAATTCCCATGACGTTCACCTAAAAAAACAATTAGAAAGGAGAAAATATAATTAAATTGATTTTGAAAAAAAACATAACATTTGTTATCACTATACGACCAGTATTTCTTTAAAAAAAAAAGCATCTAGTTTTTCAATGCGTTGTGTTTAAGCAATTATTCAGTATTCCTTTAAATATGACGCAAAATATAAGTTTATTGCAATTTATTACAACATTGATAAATTATAAAATGTTTTAAAATAAAAAAAATAATATGATCGTAATGTTATTTTGTTAAAAAAAACACAAAGTAAAATCAAGTCTCTTGAGTTTATATTTACTTTCAGGTATAGGCCTAATTAGCATAGAGAAAGTATTGTAATAGTGCAAAATTTTTAAAGTCGAACATTAAAAAAAAAATTAAACATCTTAATTGCAATTTATATTTATGATTCAAATATAATTTTTATTTTAATGTGTTGTAATGCTCAGCTTTCCATTCCATTTTGGAACCAGGTATAACACAATTGAAAACACAGTTCAAATGTAATAGTCAAATGTAATTTCTAACTTCTACAGGGGAACACAGGTAACATTCAAAACCAAAAACACTGCCTACTTGCTACGCTCAGTTTACGCTCTACACACACCGCTTACACACTACAGTTCACACACTTCTTTCTTAGCTTGCACACCTCTTACAAGGGGAGGCCACTCTCACACACACTTTATATAAACTTCTACATCACAGTGTATTAAAACTTTTGCTCAAACGAACAGTAAAACGCCTCAATTTCTGTGACATAAAAACTCTTCTAAAAGTACTAGGCATACTGCCCAGCTTCGCTAAGACTTTCGAAAACATTGAGAATTTGAATGCTTAATTAATTCGCCCGAATTAATTACGCGTGTGTATGTATTATGTAGCGAGACGCGAGGCCGAGTGTGTTGACATGTATGTTGTTGTAAGGAGTGAACGAGGGTAACAAGGGAAGCGACTGGTCGAGTGAAAACTGGTTGTGTTGTGAGCTAGAGAAAAGAGGTGTGTGTGAATCAATGAGGAGGACAGTTGAAGGTTGGGGTAGAAAGTAAAGGCTGGTGTTTGTGGAGGATGAGAAAGCAATCAAAACCATCTTGTATTGCCTAAATGCAGAGAGTTTTTGTTGGTGTGTTCATATACCCTATCACATGAGACTCCTGACGCCCTCACTTAGACATACATTTACCTAAATCTTTAAAACTTTTTTTAACCAGACTCGGTCGTTTTCTTTATTTTCGTCAAACAATTTCGGACAACACTATGTTTCTTAACTCTAACCTGTACTCAACAATGACAATGTAACAGATTCTCTTAACTTATAGCTGAAAAGAAAGACATTTTAATCAAAGGGTAGTGAACTTTGAACCCACCACTGTGCCTGGCGTCAGCCCATTTTCTACTCGCACCAATTTATTCACATCGGTTCCATCCGGTAGCCATGAACTCTCAATTTGTGTTGTCTGCCAGTAAAAGTAACTCGTATTAACGAAAGATAACTCTTTCGCCTTTTCCCCATAACACACAGAGCAGGTTCTTGTATGACTGGTGTAGTTAAAGGCCGAGCAGTTCAAATCTTTAGAACAGGCGCCTGCGCAGAGAACTTGACTTCTGATATCGCTTAAGTTTTCACACGTTTCAAATGTTGCGGAAAACTTACGATAAAAATAAAACACCTTCACATCGCCTGCTTGTGTACTGGTAAAGTAAAGCAGAACTTGAAGAATTGTTTCAAATCCTAAGCCAAAAGCTAGAAATGATATTATAGACATGTTTCCATACATTTCGAAGTAAAAAGAAAGAGCAATGTTGCTTGCTACCTTGTTCAGACTATATTTGAACAGGGTCCCAACTTTTCTATAAAACCTCATATTGTTTCGGACATGAAAGTAAGCAATACATTACTTTATCGATCGATTCGTGAAAATACATATTAATTTCGAAAAACAAAGCATATAATAAAATTAAAGCCGGAGAGTCTTTTCAAGTTCTAAATCAAAGAATTATTTAACATGTTGCATAGAAATAGGTGCATTTTGTTTTAATACGCAAGAAAACAATAGCATCGCTCGACTAGATTATCAGAACGATAAAAACCTACAGGCTTTATCTTATGTATACAGTTGTACCTCGACAAAGGAGTTTTTAGATACGAGCTGTCGAGTGATCTAAAATCTGCTTTGACATACAAGGAAAATTGTAGCTATGAGTAACTAAAATAATGGGTTTAAAAGTTCATGGAAAATAAACGCCCAGAAAAAAAGTTGCAACTGATTGTTTATGTGACCTAATTAAAAACACTTCCTCTCTTACTTCCGAAATATCCTGAAAAGAAAGAAAATCAAAACACACTATAGAGTTTATTTTAACGGCCTGCGAGGAAAAGTGGCGAATGTGAAAGAAGAAAAAATCAGCGAAGAAAAAAGCATTCAGAAAATTAAGTAAAAGTAACAAAGCATTATGTAGTAACATTTAGGCTCAATTTTGTTCTGTGATATTTAGGTTTTGCTAAGTTTAGGGATAAGCTGCAGCGTTAGAATTTAACGGGTGAGGGAATTAAAGGGGCAGAAAGAGCTTAGCATCAACAGTGATTCAATGGACGTAGTGAAGCTCTTCAACTCCTTCAGACTACACTCGGACAAAACTTTCACCAGAATCTTCCATAAACCAGCTGTTTTTTTAATACACTTTATACAATTAGTTTTTTCCTCTTCTCATTATTCTTTGTTAATATATTATGTCATTAAATAACCATTGCCATGTCTAAAAACACTTTTTTAAAAAGTAAACACGTATAAAAAACAGCAGGGTTTGCATTTCAATTAAATTCAATGCAGATTACTGGTTTGAGATACGAGCGATTAGATATACGAGTAATGTTGTGGGGCGAATAAAACTCGTATGTCCAGGTACCAAATTCAAATTTGTAATGTAACTACCTAATTTGCAGCTGTAGCTGATTTCTGTTTGTTACTGTTGCTTTGTATATTTAATTATACTTTGGCTCTTTGTTTCATCAGAAAATTATTGTTTCTTTGCTGCTAGTGTATAAGAGTTTTATTTGCAGATATAAAAGAATTTTTTTATAATTTGTTTTAACTTTTCTACAACAGACCAGAAATGTATTCGTTACAACTAAAACATTCAAAGACTAAAACAATATATCAGTAGATCTAACAGAATGGCATTAATTATTTACAATATTTACAATATAAACTAGTCCGACCTTGTAGGTTTGATTAGAATTACCAAGTGCATTTTCGTACTGCAAAAGTTAATATATCAACGGTTATATTTAACGTTAACAGTAATATTTTGCTTGTTGCCGTTTAGTAGGTTTAGAGTAAAAGAAACAGTAAAGTTCCCCTTCCAAACATGACGGTCTCTGGGGCAAGTGAAGTAGAGTTCACTTGTTTCTGTGATAGCGGCATATGAAGAGATAGTGTGGTCAGCACTATGTCCAGCCGCCTTTACTTACCCTAACGTGAGTCAGGTACCCATCAGAGCTGGGTGAACTCATGGATAGTCTACTGACTTGAACCTGTATTCAAACTCCAAAATTACGGGTAAGCTGTCTAGTTCTCTACTGCTTGACCACTCCGTTTAGAGCTTCGTACACTATATTTTTTTCTTGGTACATCGTAATACACTGTATAAATTTCGTTCCACGCAAGCTATTTAAAATATAAGTTTATGGCGGCCATTGTCTTTTTGTTGTTTTTTAGTCGATACGAGAATTACTCAAGGATTGCTATGAGGATAAAGAAAAAGTGTGCTAATGAATTTTTCACTTAGAAATAGTTTATGTTTATTTTTGCATCGATTGTTTCTTAATATATTGTTATGTAGTGAACTATATATAATAGAAGGATAATTGTTTTGTATGTATGCTGAAATTGCTTTAAATATTAACGTTAGAAATATTGATTGTTTTTATTGATTTGTTTGATCCTCAGCGCAAATAAAGATAAAGCGATAAATCAACATTCTTTAAAATTGACACAAGAACAATTCGTGTATCGTATAAAAAATATTTCAAGATCAGGTTCAATAAGTTGATTTTTGTGTCCGTGTAGTTAAATTAAAATATGATCATGTTGTTGCTTGTATACTGCTGAGTTTTGGTACTCCACTGATATCCGTGGCTGAATAGTTTAAAGCAAACGTATTGTCATATTCGTCTTAATGTTTTTTTGCAAACTGACACAATACTGTCAGCACTCTTATGCAAGAGTGGCGAAACGATATTATAGACCAGGTATAACCATTAATTTCCATATTTCCAAAACGTAGTTAGGTAGTATCTGGTCTACTTTTGTCTACTTTAACTATTTGCACAGAACTGTTTTCAGCCTTATGATAATGATATTATAAGTCTTGCTTGAAAGAATTGCTTGACTAAAACAAGATTCGCATCCATGAAACAACAAGTTGTTTGGTATTTGTAAAGTTATAGTTAATAGGGTATAATGTCAATTAAACAGTTAGAAGAAAGATGATCACCTTATAAGCCACGAGTGAAAGGCAATGTTAAAGATAATCCATTTTATTTTAAAACTAGATGGAGAGATATATTTCGTGTTCAAATAATATACGTCTTATGTATTTTAGAAGTCATTTAAAATGTGCGATTTTATGTCTTATTGCTAATTAATTAGAAGTTAGGTAATTACAATGCGGGTCTGCGTTCGAAATGACGTCGTTTTGTTTTTCTAGAATTTTTCATTTTTATGATCTCGGCGATATTAATCCTACGTCGTTTTCCGTTTTATTTAGCAGGTTCTAAAAGTTTATTTTTAGATTTACAAACAGATAAATGCTTTAAAATGAAATATCACACAATGTGATATAGCTTCGAAATTTAAGTTATATTTTGCTAGTTGATATCTTACATGTTAAAAAAGTAGGCATTATAATATAAGATATTAGATGGTACTATTTTGAGCCCTATATTAGGAACAATCTTCTTGAGTTATAAGGCCAGAGTCATTTTTGAGATACCAGTTCGTTCTAAAACCAAAACACGACTGTTTTTTTTTTAATTTGAAATTTAGTTAACTGAATGTGGTAACAAACACTGTTTAGGATTATTTCCTACCAAAGTCACTCTCCTTAGAGGATCTGCAGATTTCACGTAAATTATTGGATTCCAATGTATTAAACATAAAAGAAAAATGCTTTAAAACAAAGCACAATGAATGCGATTTATTGTAAAAACACTACTTTATATTGCTTACAGAGTAATAATTTAATAATAACATCGAATTATATTAATACAGAAAAATATAACAGTAGCCATAGTACATAAAAAACAATACAAATCGATCTGCCTAAAACACAATTGCTATTAAGTGTAACAATGAGCTCTAGAGATTATCATAAAACAAACGTTGGAATTAATTAATTTACGAATAGAATGGAGGACGAAACAAAAATTACATTCATTGTAACGTAAAGTATAATACTATTTTCTGGTTATTTTAAAATTTTTACTCTGAGTTTATTTTACACATGTTAGAATTTGTTCAAAATTTAGTAAAAACAAAAATAGATCATTGTACTCTCATTTACAAAACCACACTAAATTGCTAGTACATTAGTTTTTATGTATATCGAGATTTAAGTTACTTATTATATATTTCTACTGAAATATTTTTTTCCCTTTGTTTCACAAGCAACAAATGAAAATAGTTTTGAACATTTTTTTTTACTCGGCAACTACCCCGACCACAATGTTCGACGTGTAGTAGAATCTCTCAGTAACTCAACTCAACTACCTGAATTAGACCATACACACGTATGCTTGTGATATTCAACGGGGACCAGACATGCGTGTAGTTGGCAAAATAATCTCCATTAATATAAATAAGGAAAACATCGGTACGGACCAGAACGTGAACATCAAAAGGCTGCCCCGAGACGAATGGAAAGCTGAGGGGTGGGTTCTGCTCCACCCCCCATGTGCTGTTCTGTTTGTGGTTCAGCGAGAATTTTGGTAGAGTGGTGGAGGGGTCAAGACGAGGACGAAAGTGAAGGTTGAAATTGTTCGAATCTTTCATGAAGTTCATTTGAAAACCAGTGTTATTGACGTAGATCCCTTCAAGACGTACCTGGCGGAAGTAGAGAAAAAAAAATCAGATGATAGTATACATGATTTCAGATATATTAATTGTTTGTTTTTACGATGCAATAGTACAGCATGGCCTAACGGTAGAGCTCTAGACTGCTAACGTGAAAGTCTCGAGTTTGAATACGGGTTCAAGTTTAATGGGTACCTAATTCAAGTAAGGAAAGTAAAGACCGCTTCACATAGTGTTGAACATCATATCTCTTCGTATGTTCAGGTCACAGAAACACGTGAACTCTACTTCACTTGCCCCATTGACCGTCAATTTCCAAAAGGGAACTAAATTTACTCAAGATGCAGTCAATATACACGTAAATTTTCAATTATTTATTTATCTAATTACAAATACAGAATCATAATTCAAATATAACTGTGCTGTTAATTTAAACATTATCAGTTACGTCATCGTGATGGTGCTTCTTCGCTACAACTGTGGGAGCTAAAGCTAATTTTATGTGTACAAGCAAAGTTTTCGTCCTCGAAGCTAATTTACTTTCCAACTAATTCATATCCATCGAAGGGTAAAATCAAGGGAAAAAAACACAATACGAAATTTAAGATTAATTTTACGAAGGAACGAAGCAACATTTCTACAGTCAAATGTTTTGTTAAAGCGAAAATGTTTAAGGCTAGCAAGTAACCCCTGCTACAGTATATATTTATGAAAAAATCCAGTTCAAATTTCGTGAATGTGGCGGCTGCTAACTAAAGTCGATGCACACTCGATTTCTATACTTTACCTTAAAAATAACAAATAATCGATGTCGTTAAGTCTAACATGACTGAAGCCTACTTATATCCAAACATACACAAGACCTAACAACGATACTGAATCGAACTCCTAGTCTATACCTCTGTCTTCACATTTATTCTAGTCTTCCTAACCTCCTTAACAACAAATATTTATAAACAACATCAGAATGACCTCTGAACTTACCACAGTGCCTGGCTTTAGACCATCTTGAACCTGCAATACTCCATCCAAATACGTCGTGTTCTTTAACCACGTTGTCTCAATTTTTGTTGTCTCCCAATAGAAGTAACTCGTGTTAAAGAACAGCAACTCTTTCGCTTCTTCCCCATAACACAAAGAGCAAGTTCTTGTCTGACTTGTGTAGTTAAAGGCCGAGCATTTCATATCTTTAGAACATGCGCCTGCGCAAATAAGTCGAGTCCTTATATTGCTTTGTTTTTCACATGTTTGAAAATCTGCGGTAAACTTGCGATAAAAATAAAACAGATTAACATCACTTGCGCGAATGCTGGTCATGAAAAGCAGAACCTTAAGAATGATTTCAGCTACAAGAACGAACGATGGAATTAATTTTATAGACACACATTTTGTAGACATTTTGATGTAGAAGGACACTCAATGTTTGTAATTAAGATCATAACCTACACAAACGAGAATAGAATAGATATGGACATAAAAATAAGTTCTAAAGGTATTTAACGTAACTGAGGAAAAATAAAATCAATGTATTGATGACTTTAAATACGTATATACTAACAATCAAAATGTTTATATACAAATAAAGGCACCAATGCTCCAACGATTATTCGATAAAGTAATGTACCATTCATCTTAATTTCAATGAATAAAAGTACAATGACACCGATCAATGTACCGACAATTTGTGTTTGTTTTAATGCCTTAGACGACAGTTCTTCATAGAAATAATATTTTTTTGCTGGCAAGCTATTATCTTGAAAACTCGTATAAGTTTGTACTAACACGAATGTTACATATTTTCATCCTTGAAAAGTACATACATAGCTAATAATTGTAACCTTAAACTATGTTTATAACTTCTCATAGCATGGGATGCATTTTTATTGAACAAACATTATTAAATATTTTGCTGAAATATATATTCTACTGTTCAACTTCTCTGCATCAAACTGGATAATTTTTATCTTCTTCAAGTATAACAGAATTTCTTTGTTTTTCTCATGTATTTTGTGTTAATTAATTTTTTTTTTAAATTTTAGAATCACAAGAAAGTTTTAAAGATCTCACAAAAAGTTATTTAACTTTTTAAGTTATTGAATGTTCGACCCTGTATTAAGACAGTTCAAATTAATAGCATTTAGTATAGGTAGGGTCGGCGTGGTTTGATAGTAGAGCATATGACCGCTAACGCGATAGTCTTGGGTTCAAATCCCGGGTTTATATTAATGGAACGTGCCTAAGTCATACAAGTTCTGATGGGTTTCTGACTTACGTCAGTGAACGTGAAGGCTGTTTGGCATAACGTTGACCACTCTATCCTTTGGTATGATGCGATTAAGAAACAAATGTACACTTCTTAATCTGCTATACGGATCTGAAAGGGTAATTGAACTTACTTTACAAATGTTGACATTTCACACAAAAAAAAGATGGCAGGAATCAATTAAAAGCTAAGTTGATCAACACGGCTATGCAGTCTTCTTTAATTAAAGGGTCTTTATCACAAAAGTAAAAATAGTTCTACATTATGAACATAATTTTATTATGTAAAAAAATAAACAAGCTTATTTATTTTCAGCAGGCTCAAAGACAAACATCGCATCCACTGTTCTATCAGCAACTGAAATGTTATTTGTGTGGCCAACCCCGAGACTTGCCGGAACGTTAAAGCGCTATTTTTTAACACAGACTTGATCGTGCTTCATCAAACAGATCAATATTGGGATCAATTTAAGTACCGAGCTATTAATCAGCCAATTGTTTTGTAGTCCGCCTTTGTATAGGTGTGCCATCGTTATTTCTGAGTGTTTGACTAAATACTACTTGAATAGGTACATTTGCCAAAATATTGTTCAAATATTTATGTTTGACAAAGCTATTGTTTTACTGACTCGTTCGATGCTCGGTGCACCCGTAGACAATGTGATAAATCAATTTGAACAGTAGTTTACAGTGATGAAATAATGACGAAGTTCGTCTAAACTTACCTCTGATGTGAGTTATTAACACGGTTAATTGTAGTGCCCATCAACTTATAATATGTTACAGTTTTGTTTAAATGAAGGGATACAAAAAGCTTGCGAAATTCGTTTCAACGTCTTTTAAAAGAACTTTTTATTATAATAAATACCTAACTTAAAAAGTGACAACCTTCTGATCTCATTAATAGACTTGAAAATATTTTGGTTTCAATGCAAAATTTCTAATTGTTCACTTAATTTAATATCAGGGAGACATACTGTTAGCTACGAAAATAACCTAAACCAAAAAAATCTTTTTGAAAATCACTCAAAATCTTTATATAAACCCTTACAATATTTGGCAAATTAGTTCAATTAGTTATACCATTTTGAAAGGAGAAGTTCTCATTTCATTGCAAGTTGATATTTTATAACCAAAACTATTTATAATTTCGTTGCAAAGGTTTTATTATCAAAAATATGTACGAAAACAAGGTGTGTAGTTTGTAAAAAAATTAATACACATTTATACAAAAATCAAAGAGCTCAAAAAATAAAGGCCTATATATAATGCATAAAAAAAATTACTTGCATTCTCTGATTATGACATTTTACTTGATAAAAGATTAATATAAACATAGATTATTCACAAGCTGTAAAGATGGAATGATGATACTATTATTAAAACATCGTATAAAATATGTATAGTAAAAGATTGAAGTTTACATAAAAATACATCTATAAACAGGATGTTTACATTCCTGTAATCCTAACGTATAATTTTTTTTTTATCCTGGTTATATAGCACTCCCTCCAAACGATCAGGAATATTATATTCATACATATAATATATAGAGAGCCTATATAATATAGATATTATCTAAATCAAAATCTACAAACAAATAAAAATGAACAATATATAACATATTAAAGCACATTCCTAATTTTTTTTAAATTCAATTCCTAAATATATTCTATCCTTAAACTATCGCATCTCTATCTTTTAAAGTACCGTAAAGAAGGTGGGGGCAGGGGGGAGAGTAAATTATCGAAAAGGGTGTAATGATGGAGGGGAGGGGAGCAGAGTTTAAGATAAGATATATATATAAATATAAATATATATATATATATATATATATATATATATATATATATATATATATATATATATATGTGTGTATAATGTATACACTTCACCATTTACTAAAAGGTCAGCTCCGTTACTTGTAGGTCTCTTGTATCCGTAGGTCTCCGCTTATCCGGATGTTTTTCAAATAGTGTAGGTCGAGTATTCCATTTGTATTAACATAGTTCTACTCAGCTATATCTAGCCCACCTATGTAGATAGTGAAACTCAAGTTTTCAAATAGAATGTGTAGATCAAAAGTTCGTCCCGGGGTAAAGGGGAACGGGTTTGAAATTATTGTTTTCACGGGATTTCCTTGTTTTGTATAGGTGTTGACAGTAAGTATTGGTGTGGTTCCAGCGAGACGACTTTCGAAAAGTAAATAGTATGTTTGGTTTATAGATATCTTTATAGAAAACCCAGTGTAGTTCATGTATACGCCTTTTAGATGGAGCTGGGGAAAAGAAGAAAATATTTTGGAAAGTTGAATTCCTGATTCAATATATTTATGGGAAGTACGTGTATAACAGAGGCGTAGCTAGGGGTGGTGGGGTGGGGGGCGGGGGTACATATGTTCCCGGGCGCCGACCATAGGGGGTGCAAAACGGGGTTGAAAAAAAATTAAAAGCTCATTTTAGCTGCAGTTTTGCATTATAAATATAAAAAATATATGGGGGGGGGGGGGCGCCAAATTGAAAGTTTGTCCCCGAGCGCCGGTAAGGGTCGCTACGCCTCTGGTGTATAATTCTAGTTACATAAACTACGGTGGGTTATAATGATGATACTTCACAAATATTTAAATATATCTTTTACGAACGTTAAAAACTGTTTTAAGGAATTATTACTATCAATACTACCTTATTCATCAGTCGAAAATTTTACTACAAATCTAGATTTCTAAAGAAATACTGTAAATAATAATCCCATCTCACAAATATGTCTCCTGGGTTGTTGTTTTGTTTCTTTCAAATAGTACTGAAAAAAACAGACTTAATAATATAAAATAAAAATAGATGTATTTACCAAGGTTCCAATGGTTATTCTTTTACTTATGCTGACCGTTTGGTAGACGAAATTAGCCTGGGGCCAGAGAGTTTCTACTGGTTGTGTGTTCCAGGTTAAGTAATCGGCGGGTTAAAGGTCAAGACACCGCCTGAAGTAACTAAGCAAAAGACGCACGTCTTTGACTGATCTGCGAATGTGTACGCAGAACATTGATCTTGATTCGCGGCACACTGTACGGCACAATGTAACTCACGGGTCCTAGGACCTTTGACCACAGGTGCTTTGACCATAGGGGGTTTGACCATAGTGGGTTTGACCACAGGGGGTTTGACCACAGGTGTTTTCTCAGCAGAGGGTCTTTGATCACAGGTAATCTATCAACGGGTGTTTGGTCAAAGCTCCGCTGTGGTCAAACCCCCTATGGTCAAACCCCCTATGCTGTGGTCAAAGGTCCGCGCACCAATTCACGTCTCATTTGGCTTGTTGGACAACAGTTTGTCAGTTTCGCGCCGTATTTTCTGAAGAAATACACACTATCTTCTCCATTTACTGATGTGTTAGAAACAGCGGCGTAGCGTGGGGGGAGGGGGCGGGGGGTGCGAACCGCACCGGGTGACACTATTTAGGGGGGTGACACCATTTAGGGGGGGGTGACACCAAGGCACAAAATAGCAAAATATATAGAGAAAAACTTGCTTGGGGGGGGGGGGTGCAAATCGAAAACTTGATGGGAGGGGGGGGGTGCAAATCGAAATTTGAAAGTTTGTCCCCGGGAAGGGTCGCTACGCCTCTGGGGGTTAACACCATTAAGTGCCGCACAGGGTGACACCCGACCTCGCTACGCCACTTGTTAGAAACGTGTTGCAAAACAAGAAGACTTAAACAAAATCCCAAGCTAAACGTTGATGGTGCCTCATAATTCATTTTTTGGTCTTACTTTTATTGTAACGCTTGTTTGAAAATTTAGACCTCCAATGTGCTGAAATGTCGAGACATATGACGGTGAAGGAATGAACGAGGGAGGTCTAGCTTACAATATCAAATCTCGAAAGATACACCGAAATAGAACGTTAAATAATTTGTTAACTTTTTCTCACGTTGATTGAAAATGTCTCCATTATTTTATTTTACAGTAGAACGAGTCAAGTCGATTATTAACGACTAACTAGAGATGCATTAGCTTTATTCAATGTATTTTATCGATCCCCACATAGACATGTATAGGGTAGAACTAGAATGGTCCGTAATGGCATTCTAGTATACACAAGAGGACCGAACCCACAGAATGAAATGCATCTGTAAGATAAAGCCTCGACAAGACTTAAATATTCTCATAGAAACTATTTCATGTGGAGGAGAGGATAACCCACGAAAAAATCATTACTGGGGTTGGATTTTTGGGTTAGACGTTGGGCTCAAGTCCATATGACGTCCTGAGTCCATCCAGCTCTGGTGAGTACCTGAGCATGTTAGAGAAAGTAAAGCCAACTGGGCATAATGCTGACTTCCCAATCCATTCCTATGCCGAGTTCACTGAAACAAGTGAAGCTCTACTTCACCTGCACCGTGGACCATCCTGTTTGAAAGGGTAACCTCTTGCTTTAACTTTAGAATCAGGAAATGTCCGAGGAATTTATTAAAAAATCACCATGGATCGAGCTTCTTAAAATAATGTTTAACTCTATATTAAAAACATTAATTAATTAAACAGAAAATAAAAGAGTAACTAACTTTTATTGTTCAGATATTTTATGTAATTGTATTACATATTTCTAGTAATTTTTATAAATCCTTTAAAAAAAACCCACTATTCCATTTCGATTGAATATAGTGTTACAATTGATTTTAAAATGTCCTTGTCATTTCATTTCCCTTCTGATTTTTTTACCCTTGTATAAAAAATCCCTACCGTTGTCTTACGTCAGATCTCTATAGCTTTTGTAATGAAAGCGTGGGAAGGAGAAAGGCGATTATCTGTAGCAAGCATTCATGTGAGTTTTACAGTAAGTATGTTGGTCTAAAGGTTGTAATGTTTAATTAATGAGGTCTAGTGAAGACATTGTGACGGTCGAAACGTTCTTTAGATTTAGTATTGGTTTAACAATACGATCATCCATTTTGTGATGTTTTAATAATGGTATGTGCAATATTGAGAAGGTGGTAGCTTTAGATTTGGAAAATAATGATTGTTGGTGTACCTAGATCGTTAAACGTATTGGTATAAGTCCAGGCATCCGTTTCTAAATGGAAGGTTCGTCCCACTAGAAATGTGTGGGCGACTGGTTGGCGAGATATGACATGTTTCAAAAAAATATATCATATTAGTGGTCGATTCGGTAAAGCTCATGGCTGCTAAACCGAATAGTCTCGAGTTCGAATCCTCGGCCAGATGAGGCGCGTTAGCTGGGGACAGCCACTCTTCTAGGAGAGACAACTCGAAATTTAAACAACTGCTGCCTTGTAGTTAGTTCTTGGTTGGACAAAGGCTATGGAAGCAAATCCAAAATGAAAAGCAGGCTGAAATCAGAGTCAATGGCCTCAATGGCGCATAACCAGTTGACACGTATCCTTAATTATGATGGCGGCGTGGTCGAGTCGGCAAAAATTCGAAAAAGTCTCGAGTTCAAACCCTCTGGCAGATAAGGCTCGATCACTTCCAACACTAAAAATTAAGATCGAAGAAGAAGAAGTGGTAGAAATACTTTTGCTTGTTTGAAAGTATTTTCATTATTTGTTTTACAAAATAACATAATTTTAGCGCGTTGGCATTTATTTGGTTATACATAGACTATGAAAATGTATTAAACTACTCAGTGGATTCGGGGAAGGGAGACTTGCTTGCTTCCCTTTTGTCATGTGTGCTAAGTTAAATGCAACGTTTCTACAAAGGTAAAAAGCAAATTTCCATTTTCGAACCTGACGGTCCATGGGCAAGTATAGTAGAGTCCACATGTTTCTGTGACCTCGGCACATGAAGAGATGGTGTGGTCAACTCTATGCACAGCCGCCATTACTTTCTTTAACGTGATTTAGGTACCCATCAGAGCTGGGTGGACTCAATGATGTTATTCTGACTTCTACCCGGATTCGAACTCGAGACTTTCGGTTATAATTCTATTGCTCTTTTCGTAGGCCACGCCTACCATAAAGTTTCTACAAAGATCGACTAGAATCAGTGATTTAAAATTCCCAATCTCCAGCTTAAATACGTTAGAGCATGTTTTGGTCCAGAAACCTTACATAACACAGTACTGATTAATGTGAAAAATATTGAAGTAAGTTAGAAAATACAGTACACTCACATGTTGTTATAAAAACTCAGACTGCTTATTCTAAATTCTACAATTTGATAGAAACAGCGTGTACAGTTTAGAATCTTTTATTGACAAACGTTTATGTTTAAAAATAAATATTTAGTAACATTAAAAAGATAGTATACGAGCCGACCCGCGGTGTATCATACGCCGCTATTTAGTTGTTTTATTTTCTACTTTTCAGTAATTCGTAATTTTTGAATTCGACAGTACCAATGCTGCCACTGAAAATATTTGCTTTAAAACATTAACCCCTCCCCCTTTCCCCCAACCCCTACCCTAACCCCCCCCCCCCCCCCGTGAAAGCAGCCTCCTCTTAGTTACCTCCTGTAAGTTTAAAATCGTTTCAAACTAAATTATCTGCCCCTAATAGCCGTCACTAAACCCGGTTCTACGATTTGTAAACATTTAGAGTGAACCACAGCTCACCAGATCATGTGTGGGTGGGGTGGGGGTGGTAGTGATAGTGATAGAGAGAAAGAGAGGGGACTGCAAAGGCGCGCTTGCTGCTTGTTTTCTAACGTTTCCCAGAAGAGAATTATATATATAGATAATTTTCATAATAAAAACAAAATGCTTCTATTATATAAGCAAAACACTCGTTAATGAAAAGTGAATATAATCAAAAAAATAGGAAACATTTGGTATATAGTATCAGTGCTTTTTTGTGACGTGACGCACCGATACGGCGTACCGTCACCTTTTTCAATGTGGGGAAAAAGTATTACTTTTACTTGTATTTTAACGATTATTATTAATTTATTATACAATACATTTTTTAATTATTTTTTTTTAAGTTGCGCGCAATAAGGTTGCATCGAGGATGAGAACTGATGGTTTAAAGCTGGGCAATCCATCATGAGTACCGGCACCTATGTTTTTTTTTTTACAAAAAGCACTCTAGGTATAGTATATATATATATATATATATATATATATATATATATATATATATATATATATATACGTCTGTGTGTGTGTGCTGTGTGTGTCTATTAAATATGCGAATATATGTATATTACATTAGCATATAATCAAAAAATTTATATGCACAGAAACACATTAAAAATTCCATAATACAAATATCTCAGTTTATTATTGAAAAAGATCATTTTAGCTGAATAAAACGACGATGTTTTAAAACACAAGTTACAAGAAATGGGAAAGAAATTATTATACAATAATGAGGAAAAGCTAAATTAAATTTTAATTGCATTATTGCGCTAATGAGGAACAGCTCATGACAATCATAAGGGCTTGTGAGGGCTGGTCCAATATGTACTAATTATTGTCGAGAAGGAGGTGGTTCGAACCTGTTATTTAAAAAGTCTACTTTCATGTTACATTCACAACTTAGTCAGTTTTCTTTTACCAATTATTGAAACAAGATGTGGTTCGTATTTTTAAATTTATAGTACTGTTGTTGATGAATCTTACCGTTTCTGATATGTGGCTATGATTATCTTAAGTGATTTTTTTTAAAAAATTTCTTAGCCAATTTGTTTTCCAATGTTTGAAACAAACTGTAGTTCACTCTTTTTATATCTAGTCAAGTGGACGGTGAATGCAGCTATGTCTGTTGTAGTTAGAATTATTGTGAACGTTGTTGGTTTGTTTTCTTCGAGACGTTTAGCCAAACCGAAAAGAACTCAGCGACTATGCACTATCTGGGAGAAGCGTATACTTACAGATACAATCGTCGATGTCAATAAGGGCTCACTTTGTGTTATGGGGAGACACAGTAGTGTGGTTAGTTGAAGAATACAAAGGGACTAAATTTTAAAAAGGCATCTGATTCGACGACCGTAAGCATCATACCTTTCTCTTCGGCAATAATCAGGACAGTGTTGTTTCGATGTATCGATTATTAGATGGATACAATCGGGATAAAAGGATTCGGGTGTCAAATCAAATAAATGTCATAAGGTTATAAAGTTATACTATATTATATATATATATATATATATATATATATATATATATATATATATATATATATATATATATATATATATATATATATATATATATTTATATATTTATATATATATATACACATAAGTGTATGTGCATATTAAGTAAATAAATGTTTTGATTCCCTCTCTTCCCTTAAAAGCTGAGCTCCTTCACCTGAACTGACCCACTAATCTGGACGCTCCTAAACTTTAAGGGACTCATAATGTGAGTTTTGTTTGGGTTGGAGTACTCATACCATGTTTGAATGCTCTCTGTTATGAAGATGTTGATGTACGAAAATTGAAACAGGTAGTAAAGATTAAATTCTCGATCTGGGACAAAAGGAAAAGTGTTCATCGGCGGGATGAACTCTAAATCCCAATTGTTGTTTGTAAGGGTGTTGAATGAAATCAAAGGCGTGCTTCCGTTGAGACGATTTTGGAATAGAAAATAATTTGTTTCGTTTTCAATTATTTTCATAGAAAATCCGGTGTAGTTTTTGTATATTCCTTTCAGGTGTAACTGAGGAATACAAAGAGAAATCAAAATAAAATGTATATTTCTGATTTAGTGTTGTATATAGGAAGTCAGGGTGTAAGTTATACGATATGAGTGTGTTATTTCAAATATAATTACGATATTACTAAAGAACTTTCAATGTCGATTAGGTTTTAAGGAATTATTAAATGCTAATGTTAAATTATTTACAAAGTTTGTTATCTATATAATTACGTGCTGTAAAAAATATAACGCAAGTAAGACAACCATTTTTTTCTTTTATCCCTTCTCCAAAGGGTATAAAAAATATACGAGTGAAAAAGTTTTTAAATAATATCTTGCAGTTTTTAAATTAGTATAGTATTGAATGCCTGAGAAAAGTAAATTACCAGATTAAAATAGATTATTTGGGTAAAACAATTTTATACTAGTATATCAAGGTTTCTGAAGGGACGGCGTGGCTTAGCGGTAGAGCTCCAGACTGCTAACCCGAAGCCTTACACTGCTAACACGAAGGTCGAATCCGGGTTCTAGTCAATAGAACTTCCCTGAGTCCACCCAGCTCTGATGGGTACCTAACTCACGTTAGGGAATGCAAAGGCGGCTGGGCATAGTGCTGACCACACTATCCCTTCATATCCCGCGGTCTCTGAACCAGATGAACTCTATTTAATATGACCCATTTGTCTTGGGCACGAAAGAGAAAATATGATGATATCAAGTTTTTAAAATTATTTAAACATTAAAGACAAAAACAAAAAAGAAAAAAAAAGTTGTATTCACCACAGCTCCAACGCCGAGTCCATTTTCTATGTTGACCGATTGGTTTGTATAGTTGTTAACATACGGCCAAACATATTCAACCTTCTGTGTATTCCAGAATAAAGGATCACTAAGGTTAAAGGTTAACCTATCGTCATAATACGAATAGCATGGGCTGCATGTCTTTGACTGGTTCGTGTATCTAAAAGCCTTACAGTGAGCAGGATTTAAAGCACATATCTGAGCACATTGTACCTGACTTCTAACGCGGCTGGGAGGGTCGCATTTTTGTATTACAGCACCGTATTTTCTGAACAAGTACAACTTGTTTTCCGCATATACTGGAGCGATAGAAATGTATTGCAAAACAAGTAGGGTTAAACACAGTACTATCCCATACATTGAAATAGTCTTGAAATTCATCGTTAATTTTCAATTTAAAAGTAATAGATACTAGTAACTACAAATGGTATCATTACCACCAAGTGTCGACAAAGTCAATGTTGTAATGCAACCTTCGAGTTCTAACTTATAATCTCAAATTCGGAACAATGCAGTTGGATTGGAGTTAAATAATTTGTTAACTTTGTCAAGGTCTTTGAAAAAGCTACCGTTATTTTAGTGTTAAGTAAACTTGGTGTGTTTTAGAACAAATCATTTAGAATTTATAAGTTAAATTGTATGATCGATTGTGTCATTGACGCTATCAGGTTTAAATAGAATGGCGTGAAAAGAACGACGTCGCACAATACCCTTATAGAACCAGACCTATACACCTATAGAATCAGACCTATACATGTATAGAACCAAACCTATACACGTATAGAATCAGACCTATACAATCAAACTGGATAAGCGCCAACTGGGCAATTGTCACCACTATTAAAACAACTTGGAGAAATTTAACTAGCGACAACGTACTGAGAGACAAACAACTTGTAGACTACGTATAGGTCAACGTGATAAACCTTGATAACCTCTGGCGATTTATATATAATATATTTATTGAGTGTGGTATATACTTACCAAACGCCCACTTGCTAATCGTCAACTTACCAATCGCCCTCGTGCCAAACGCCCACTTGCCAAACGCCTACTTGCCAAACGCCCACTTGCCAATCGTCATCTTACCAAGCGCCCTCATGCCAAACGCCCACTTGCCAAACGCCCACTTGCCTAACGCCCTCGTGCCAAACGCACACTTAACAATCGTCAACTTACCAATCGCCCTCGTGCCAAACGTCCACTTGCCAAACGCCCACTTGCCAAACGTCCTCGTGCCAAACGCCCACTTGCCAAACGTCCACTTGCCAAACGCCCTCGTGCCAAACGTCCACTATACCAAGTGTCATAGAATTTACCTGTTAGGTACGACCTCTACAACCATTACAAATTCTCATAGAAATTACCTGAAGGGTTACACATTCTTAGAATTTGAATACATATTGAATTTAAACAATAGCCGAAAAATCGATGGAGTCGAACCTTAACAACCAAATGAATTTTAAACTTACGCGCATACTT
This sequence comes from Physella acuta, assembly GCF_028476545.2. NCBI lineage: Eukaryota > Metazoa > Mollusca > Gastropoda > Physidae > Physella > Physella acuta. The sequence continues at coordinate 342,890 of NW_026732099.1, read as the reverse complement.
TTTATCTCTGTTTTTTGTCCACGCGTTGATGGGTTTTGTTTTTCGTTTTATTATTTTATAAATCTAATGGTATATTTCAATTTTACAAACTGTTATGAAGATTGGATTTATAGTACAATCAGACTATGAATCCCGCAACAAATTAATTATCGCACTCTGTGCTGTTTTTCTGTCCGTGTATCAGTTGTTCTTTTGTCAAAGATTCTACATACGTCTGTTCTCTATGTCTTTTGTGTCGTGGGATTAACCTTGCTATTTACCTACATTAACCATCAGACGAATTAAAACTTGCCGCAATAAATTGTGTTGGCGTTAAAGATTCTAATGTTTGCTTAATAATGTTTTGTACCAACGCTAATGACGACCTTTTTTTTTCTAAATATTTAGTCATTTTTCATTGACGATTTTTAATCTCTATAATTGTGAAAGTAAATCCTTAATTTTAATTACAATGTGACTGAAGTCCCTGATGAGCAAAGGGCTGCAACTACACCTGTACACTAGCAGCTCTCTCATCTGGTGGTAGGGCCTTGTCGTGGCTTCGCAGCTTGTGTACTCCGATGACCCCCAGAGCTATACCAGCGAGAGCGTTAACTCCTGGCAGGTTCAACCAAGCTGGGAAGATCAGCTAACACCTGGGTCCTCAAGGTTGTGGGTTAAGCATAAGGTCAGCAACCTTATATCGTAAAAAAACAACTCGCTACAGAAACGCAGACAAAGCTCTCTTGAGTTGAGCCCATATAAGCCAAGCAACCCTTGCTTCTCCTTACACAATCCCTTTCCAGGATTATTAATCCAGCTCACTTTCCTTTACCCTTGATGGTTCCTGTGCATTTGCCTCGCGATGTTGACATGTTTTCATCTCATAACGTTCTCGATCTTAGTTTGTGTCTTGTAATATCTCTGACTAATCGCTGCTGTTTTGTGATTCGCCACAAGTCGTCGCTGAGGGAGATTATGCTGTATAGTATAGGCTTAAAGATTAATTATCTCAGGAAAAACTAGTCTTAGAAATCCTAAAGTTAAGGAAACACGCAGCTTCGATATAGGAACAGGGAAGTAGATTCACAAGATTGAGATTACTCCAAAGAGGTAACACATCTAATAAGGAAAGCTACCCAATCTTGTGATGTGCAATGGAATCTATACATGTATAGGAAATCAGGGGAAAATATGCCTAACATATTTACGCACACTTAAATGTTATATGTTTAACTTTCTCGCTTATTGTCCAAGATTTGGAACATCACATAACACGATTGAGATTCAACTTGAAGACCTTTAAGATTACGAAAAATACTTAGAGTAAAAACAACACTCATTCAACCATTATAGGTGGTTATCGGACATGCATGGATGATCCCTGTATCTAGGATGACACCAGATAATACTACAGGAATGGCGTTGAACTGGACTCCGTAAGGGAAACGAAGACAGAGAAGGTCATGGAAGACATGGTGGCACACTGTGCCTGAGGTATTGATAGTGAAAACAGTGGCGGAACTAGAAAAAAAGGGCCACCCCGCAAAAAAAAGTTTTTGGCCCCCCACCATATATATATATATATATATATATATATATATATATATATATATATATATATATATATATATATATATATATATATATATATATATATATATATATATATATATATATATATATATATATATATATATATATATATATATATATATATGTATATATATATATATATATATATATATATATATATATATATATATATATATATATATATATATATATATATATATATATATATATATATATATATATATATATATATATATATATATACTATCAAAGAATATGAACATGGGATACTCATTTCTGTCCTGATCGGGTTTTAAAGAAAATGTCTTTTTTTTTTTTTTTTAATTAATACAAATTACAACATCTCATATGTGTGAGTGCATTAGTCTGTTTTGAAAATCTGTTTTATTTTGTTTGCCGTAATATTTCGTAACATCGAGACGGTCAAAAGAATATGAAATATCAAAGCTTTATATATGTAATGGTTTCTCGTGTTATGTTTATTTTTATGTCTTTTTGTATTTATATTATTAATTTTAAATACTTTTCCATTTTATACTATGTCATTCTTTAGTATGTATATTTTTTTTAAATAATTAAGAGAAGTAATTGCTTTTTAATTGTTTAGTAGAATAGTAGAATTCTATTAAAAGGAGCATATTAGACTATTAGACTATTTTAGAAAGGGAAATAAGTCATGGAAGTGGTTTAAACGTTTGCCTATCTTTCACAATGGTTTAAAAACAAAAGGAAAAAAAATAATTATACAAGAGCATGGGATGGTGTCTATAGAATAAAGATAATCCAACAGCAGCTACAGTATTATTTGACAAAACAACCATCAAGTCAAAAATGAAAGAAAATTAATTTATTTAACTAAAAAAAGTTGATTATAGTCGGCTGTGGGCCCCCTAAACGGCGTGCCCCCACCCCCCACCCCCCCCCCCCCCCCCCGCATTGCGGGGTCTGGCGGTACTGTAGTTCCGCCCCTGAGTGAAATACTTAATTTAATTATTCACCAATAATTATTTTAAATTTTTTGAACAAACATTGATTTAAAATAATTTAATTTAATTAATGAGAAAACAACACACTAAGATATCTGACTGTGTAAGAATTATTTTTTACTGTGCATAATTTCTAATACAAAACCCTAATAACACAATATTGATATTCTAACTTCAATGCTCATTAACGTTTCTATAGGTGAATTTCAATTTGATAAAAACAATATACAGATTGTTGTCTACAAAGCTTACTCTTTACTATATATCTTCCCCCTCCCCCTAAAAAGATGTGTAGATTAAAAGCAAGATATTAGATACCAATTCATATCAAAACAATAATGAAAGCTGCATTAAATACAAATGCATTAAAAGAAAGCTTACTTTTGGGCAACATGCGCGACATATCAAATTGTGAAATGTGAATTTAAATACACATAATGTACTTGTTGACGGAGTGGTCTAGCGGTAGAGAGCTGGACTGCTAACCCGAAAGTCTCGAGTTCGAATCCGGGTTCAAGTCAGTAGACCGTCCTTGAGTCCACCCAACTCTGATGGGTACCTAACTCTCGTTAGGGAAAGTAAAGGCGGCTGGGCATAGTGCTGACCACACTATCTCTTCATATGCCGAGGTCACAGAAACAAGTGAACTCTACTTCACTTGCCCCATAGACCGTCAGGTTTGAAAGGGAACTTTTACTTTACTTAATGTACTTGTTAAAAAATAATGGTTTAATTAATTTCGCAAATTGAATTTTAATAGAATCAGATTGTATTATTTCTAAAAATAAAATAAATATATGTAAAACAGTTTGCATATTACATATAAATATAGAACATTTATATTCATATATAACTTATAAGTGAAATAAACAGACGTTCTGTTTAATGCATAAGCTATTAGAATTGAAAAGGTTTGAAGTAAGAATTGAGAAAGAGATATTTTTAAACTTTCAGGAATGAATATATTAATAAGGTGCAAATCCTAATGACGGAGTGGTCTAGCGGTAGAGAGCTGGATTGTTAACCCGTAAGTCTGGAGTTCGAATCCAGGTTTAAGTCAGTAGACCGTTCCTGAGTCCACCCAACTCTGATGGGTACCTAACTTACGTTAGGGAAAGTAAAGGTGGCTGACCACACTATCTCTTCATATACCGAGGTCACAGAAACAAGTGAACTCTATTTCACTTGCCCCATAGACCGTCAGGTTTGAAAGGGAAACTTTACTTTACCTAATAACGTGTGTCGAAACATGGGTGTTAAGTTAATAATTTTCACAGAAATCAAAACTAGCAAGTTATTTCCCTTTCTTAACCAAGTAGTCTGGGCTCAATGTTAAGTGCTTACAAAGAAAACATAAGGGACAAATATTAAATGTATGTTTCTAAATTCCCAATTTATTGAGTCAAAACAAGTCTTTCAGATGTGAAGTATCCGTTAGTCTTTTGTTAAAATTGTTTTACTTTTTATCTGTTATAATAAAATTACTGCAAGAAATGGGGTTTTAGTTTTCAAAGTATTGGCACACTATAAAAACTTTGACGTAGATAGAAAAAGTCAATCATACCAAAAACATTGAAGTAAAATTAATTTTTTACATACACAATGTTCATTTTCACATTGACAGGCAGAATTATACTAAATATCAAAGCTTAAAAAACAGATTTATAAACACTAACAATAATAAACGTTTAATTTATACATGAATTAAAGACGATATTAATAAACCGGGAGTGATCTCCCCTAAACTTTCTCGAATATTCTAGTATAAAACTACGAGGGATGGCAACTTTATTTGAAATCCATTTTTAATTACTTAAACTTTTTATAATAGAATAAATCTTGTAAAATAAAGAATTGCACACCAAGTGAACGCCTAAATCATGCCAATTACATATGGTGTTTAAAAATGCTTGAACAGTTATCTTAACCAAATTTTTCATTTGCTAAAAATCGAGCTAGATAAAGATTTACCTTTTTACTTTCTCGTATATACGTAGTATAGAGAAAGTATTGTAATCGTGCAAAAAAAAATCGAGATTTTTACAAATCTCGACGTTTTACACCTCACTGACACGGAAAAACATAATTTTGCAATCTTGTCCGTATGTCTGTGTGTCTGTGTGTGTGCGTTTTTTTTTTTGAAAATCGGAAATAGCGTAAATTAGTACTTCTGGTCAACGGAAATTACTCAAAATTTGACAAAAGGTAGAGAATGAGATCTTTTACTTACATGTGAAATTTCATTTATCTATCTGAAATAGTACTCAAGTTATAGGCTTTTGAAAAATTCAAAGTAGAAAAAGTACCACTTCCGGTTATCGGAAATCGCTCAAAAGTTGATACGGATCTACGATTTTGATAAAATACTTATATAAGAAATTTCATCAACCTAGCTGTAACAGTACTCAAGTAATCGTGTTTACACACAGACACACAGACATACGGACAAGATTGCAAAATTATGCTTTTCCATACCAGTGAGGTGTAAAACGTCGAGATTTGTAAAAATCTCGATTTTTTTTTTGCACGATTACAAAACTTTCTCTATACTTCGTATATACGAGAAAGTAAAAAAAAAAAAAAAGCGGCTTTGTAAAAAAAAATGATCTAATACATCTGTGATAGTTATACAGTCATTGAACCACGAACGCGTTTGTAAACGTTCAAACTTCTATGACTCACCACTCTATTTTAAAAGTCTAATTTAAGGGTATATAAGATTCTTTAAATAGCCGAATATAGCCCTCACTTAAATAGTCGAGTAGGGGGCCCATAACACTCCAAAGTTGAATTCAGGACAGAAAATACTTTCAAACCTAAGAATGGAATATATCCAACATCTACTTTTTTAAATAGTAAGAAAGAAATTTTTCGATTTTCATTTTTAAAAATAGGTTTTGAGGTGTGCACTTCAAAACTCAATCATAAACGCCATATGTCTAAAATCACAATGCTAAGCTGTAAAATATATGTATACCTGACAAGTTTACGAAAATTGAAAATTAAGTAATTTTGAGAAAGTATACGCTTTTAGAATTCCATTTTTAGCTTGCCCGAAAAAAAACATTTAGTGTCTGGGGGACGACTGTGTCTAGTATTAATATATATATATATATATATATATATATATATATATATATATATATATATATATATATATATATATATATATATGTGTGTGTGTGTGTGTGTGTGTGTGTGTGTGTGTGTGTGTGCGTGTGTTTGTGTGTGTGTGTGTGTCAATTATATGCACTAGTCAGTGTGTCTCTGTGTACGTGTGTGTTTGTGTGCTTTATTTACTTGCCGCTTTGACATCATTTTAGAAGCTCAGTTCTGTCAAGTCGACTTTTCCGCTAATCTGGATCCCCACAATTTGTGATGATAAATCATACTTATATTTTTCTACATAGGTTTCTTTAATGTAAATATGAATTTCACCATATTCAAACAGAAGGTAGATATTAAATTCTTGCTCAGACAGGAAAAGAAACGAATTGCTCGTCAGTTTGACTTCTCCAATCAATTGGTTGTTGCCCTCAATTATATTTACAGCAATAGAACGTGTGTTTCCGCTGAGACGGCATTCGAGAGAAATAACATTTTCTTGATTGTCAAACATCTTTATCAAAAACAGGGTGTCGTTCTTGTATTCGCCTTTCAGATGTAGCTATTGACAAACCAGAAAAAAACAAAATCAGCATAAATTCACCATATTCTTTAAAGAAAACTGATACCAATTAGTATTATTACTATACGAGATAAATGGCCCGTTGAGGGAGAAATACAACCGGCTCTAGGTTGATAGTGTTGTCTTTTTCTCTAAACTGAAAACAAAAACCAAAGTCACCGCCTCAACTTCAAATTTAACCGGAAACGAAACATGTCATGTGAAAATTGATTTTTACCCAGAATCAGCATTTTAACCGGATTTAAGCTTGATCTACATATAGTTACTGCATATTGATAAAAAAATTTAGTCGTAGTCATACCCCTAAACCTTGCATCGATTGAGATTTTGTACTTAATCCTGTTTCCACCACTTTTGGTATTTAATGTGCTTTTATTACAAAACTCCGAAAATCACAAAGTAATATAAAAATAAAAATAATACTTATTGGAATCAGTTTTCTTTATAAACCATGTTGAATAATATTACTATTATTATTATTTATATTATTATTATTATTATTATTATTATTATTATTAGTAGTAGTAGTAGTAGTAGTAGTAGTAGTAGTATTAGTAGTAGTAGTAGTAGTATTAGTAGTAGTAGTAGTCGTAGTAGAGTAGCAGTAGTAGTAGTAGTAGTAGTAGTAGTAGTAGTCGTAGTAGTGTAGTAGTAGTAGTAGTAGTAGTAGTAGTAGTAGTAGTAGTAGTAGTAGTAGTAGTAGTAGTATCATTAGTATTTTTATTAGAATTATTATTATTATTTATGATTATTATTATAGATTATAATTATTATTATAATTAAAAACAACTTAAATAGTTTCATTTACCAATGTTCCTAAGAGACCATTCTCTACAGTCACAATTTTGTTGACGTTGCCATTGACCTTAGGCCAAAAAGTTTCCATTTTTTTTCTGATCCAAAATAAAGAATCGTTACTGTTAAAGGTCAAATTATCACGGTTCGTTGCAGCGCATATAGTGCATGTCTTTAATTGATTCCTGTATCTAAAAGCCGTGGGTAGAGGAGCCATTGCTATACATATCGAGCCACATTCTATCTCGCTTCTCACGGGGATTGGATCATTACAGCTGTCAATATAAGCTCCGTATTCTTTGAACAAGTTAAATTGGATTTCTCCATTGACTGCCTTGTTAGAAACGTGATTCAAAACAAATAAAATTAAACGGACTCCTAAACAATAAATTGATAGTTCCCGGAAATTCATCGCCGGATTTCACTTAAAATGCAATAAGTATTTTTAATTTCAGATCACAAATATTTCCAATGGGCGATACGTCTAGAAATATTATTTCTGTTCTGGAGCTTCAGTTTATAGTCTCAGTTTTTAAGGGACATGTGAAGGTTCTACGATGAATAATTTGTTGCTTGGTTTTTTTCAAGGTCTTTGATCAATTGCATTATTTTATTTTCAAGTGGATTATGTCAGGCGGGGCATTGGCAACTTCATTGTTGTCTTCAGTCCAACAATCTGTTTGTATCGTTCTTGTCATTGTAACGTCTTGTATTTTAGGAGAAAAGATGGAAACGCATGACGGCGTTTCACCGTGTACAAAGCTAACCAGGGCTTCACAATAGCAAGAAATAATAGACGGCCCAGGGACTACATCAGCGGCAACCGATTCAGTGACAACACGGTAACAACAAACCCACGACAACCAACCCGGGGACAATTCCTCATGCAACGACCAACCCGGCGACATTCAACCATGCAACGACCAAATGGAGTCACAACATCGGTTGAAACCCGACATGGTGACGCCTCTGAGAAAATAACGATTTCATTTTGATATTTTTAATCAATTAAACTTCGTTTAATATTTTTAATTATGGTAACTGAGAGTGTAACCCCACCCCCTTTAACAATTTTACATTTACCAGAGTTACTTGATTACTGTTACAGCTAGGTTGATGAAATTTCATATAAGTATTAAATTAAATTTGTAGTTCTGCTTTAAAATTTTAGCTATTTCCGATAACCGGAAGTGAATCTTACTCTACTTTTGGTTTTTTGAAAGCCTATAACTGGAGTAATGTTTCATATAGATAAACGAAATTTCACACATAAATAAAATATATCAATTTCTGCTTTCTGTCAAATTTTGAGTAATTTCCGTTGACCGGAAGTAGTACTTTTACGCTATATCCAATTTTTTTTTAAAAAAAGCATATGAAAAAAATCATATGAATTTATAAAGTACTAGTATTCCGCACTATTTATACACATATTGTTTGCCGTTCACCTAGTCCGCAAATCTTTTTTTCTAAAATATTCTATTCTATTTTTAAAAATTTAAGTATGTAAAAACTTATTAAAAATCATGCTTATATCCCGAGTTGCCTTTCCCTTTAGTGTTATATAAGAATATTCGAGAAAATTAACAGGAGATCACTACAGTGCCGCCAGACTCCGCAATGCGAAGGGGGTGTGGGCCACGCCATTTAGGGGCCCATAGCCGACCATAGTAGATCAGAACACTTCCATGACTTATTTTCCTTTGTACTAAATAAATTAAAAAGCAATTACCTCTATTAATTTTTTTTTTAAATACATACTAAACGATAGCATAAAAAAGAAATATATTTAAAACAAATAATACAAATGCAAAAAAAAACATAAGAATAAACATAACACGAGAAACCATTACCAATACAAAATTTTCACTCTTTAAATTCTTTTGACCGGCTGATTACTAGACGGTAAGCAGTATTACAGCAAACATATGGAAAAAACTAGTTGTAAATCTACACACAAAAAATTTAAAACAAACAAATGCACTCGCACACGTGACATGTCGTAAATTGTTTAAATAAAACATTTTTTTTTCAAAACCCTATTAGGCCAGCAATGACTATATATATATACTAGCCGTCCCGGCCAGGCCCTGCTCTGGCTTCTGTGAAAAACCTTCCTGTTAAAGACCATTACCTGTGTGTTTAGTAATCATCATAAACCCGGCATTGCCCACCCAAACCACAACCAACCAAAACCAAAACAACAAAACGCAAACATAACGCTAACACAATTACAAATACAAACGAAAACAAAAACCTAACAACAAACCCAACCACAACCACAAACACCAATACAAACACAAAGAAAAAACAAACAAAGCAAACGAAAACAAAAACCTAACAACAAACCCAACCACAAACACCAATACCAACAAAAAAAAAACAACGAAAAAGCAAACGAAAACAAACCAAATTCAAACGCAAAACCAACCAAAAACACAAATACAAACCCACAAAAAAAAAACACAAACAAAAACGAAAAAAGAAAGAACAAAAACGAACCAAATCAAAACGCAACCACTAACGCAAACCCACCTAAACACAAAGAAAACACTAACGCGAACATAAACGCCCGGGGCGGAATCACCTGTTTTAGCTTAATGAACGACTATAGTACCCCAACTTATTCACAGTCTTTTGCACTCACTTAAACGAACGCGCCTGTTTCAATTTGATGAACAATTTTAATACTCCAAGCTTATCCGTAAAATACCTACAACATTTGCACTTGATCAATCCCCGCTAATTATGTAATTTTTTTTTTTTCCCAACACCAAAACAAAGTAATTAAAAAGTAAATTATTTTCGACTAATGCAATGGTTTTATAAAGGGAAGTAATTTTGTTTTCCTAATTTATCAAAGGGAAGTAAGTGCTATAGGACTAAATAAAGACATAATTAGAATTTTTGTAAAAGATGATATTTTTTTTAAACTTGTGTTTAATGAACATGCCGACAATTATTACTGTAATTTGAAAAATGAAAATGATTTCCCAACACTTTCAATGGTAATTTTTTAGCTCATAAATTTAGACAAATGCGCACGATAATTTTCTAACACTTAAATTCGTACAATTCCAACGACATACAAATGCATTTCATACAGAACTGAGCTTTATATATTAGATATATATATATATATATATATATATATATATATATACATACATATATATATATATATATATATATATATATATATATATATATATATATATATATATATATATAAAGAGATATATATATATATATATATATATATATATATATATATATATATATATATATGTATATATATATATATATATATATATATATATATATATATATGTATATATATATATATGTATATATATATATATATATATATATATATATATATATATATATATATATATATATATATATGTATATATATATATGTATATGTATGTATATATATATATATATATATATATATATATATATATAGGGCAGAGGCGTAGTGACCCTTCCCGGCGCCCGGGGACATACTTTCAATTTGGCGCCCCCTTCGGGAGCAAATTTTCGATTTGCACCCCCCCTCGAACTTTTCATTTGCACCCCCCCCCCCTCAAACTTTCGATTTGTACCCCCCCCCTCGAACTTTTCATTTGCACCCCCCTCAAACTTTCAATTTGGCGCCCCCCCTAAGGTCGGCGCCCGAGGAAATATGTCCCCCCCCGCCCCCCCCCCCCCTCGCTACGCCTCTGATATAGGGGGGCCCAGAAATTTCTTTTGCTGGGTGGCCCTTTTTTTCTAGTTCCGCCACTGGATCACTCCAACTTTATTTTAAATATAATGCTATATGAATTGATATTTTGCCAAGTTGACGATTTGCCGATTGGCAATAGCTGATTTGTTTCCTACTCCGCTTACAGCCATTACGAATTCTCATTGAAACCGCCCTACATGAAAGAAAGGTAAATACAATCTAAACAAAATACTAGAACTAGAATTTATATAGAATACAAACAATTCTTATAACAAATATCTTTAAATCGAACTTAACAATATAATTAAATTTCAACTAATGTAGTATACTTATCCCTTTACGCTAGTATATATTCAAGTGTGCGTTCGCACGTCCACCCATGCGTATGTGTGTTTATTTACAATTAAGGCTCGAATTTGCTTCTTGTATATATATTTTACTATTTCTTTTAGAAACTGTTGATTCGGTTGAATTTAAAATGCAATCGGAATAGGAATTCTACCTTTAATTATTGAACTATGTAGGCCTATTGTAATCATTGCCTTTGTGTCAATAGATGCCCGACCAATCTCTTATCTCACGTGATTACTTCATAGTTCTTGTAGCGTAGGAGGGACAAAGTTTTTTTTTTCCTAAAACAAAAGTTACAATGAGTTGATACTTGACGTGGTACATTGTTGGTACATAAGTCTCTATATTTTTCTAATGGTGTTCGGAGACTACAATTGTGATGATCAGACTTCTCTGTTAAATTTGGTGGTATTTATATTCATTTAAATATTGGTTTTCTTAACAATAAGAAATGAACCAGTGTGCTGAGAAGGCGCGGGCTAGCCCTTGGGTAGTGTGGCGGGGTTGAAATCGGACTTGTGTAAGGCAGTGGCGTCGCAAGGTCGCGGGACTTCGTGGTATCACCCGCCCCCCCCCCCCAAAAGGTATATATATATATATATATATATATATATATATATATATATATATATATATATATATATATATATATATATATATATATATATATATATATATATATATATATATGTGTGTGTGTGTGTGTGTTTGTGTGTGTCGGACTACATATGCCTATAATTAAAATATATGACACATACTCGTACTTGTATGCTTATAAGCTTTAATCACAGCAGACGTAATAGTAATGATCTTTATCTATAGTATGTTAATAATATAGTTTGATGTAGCATTGTTTTCTCTAAAGTTTAGTACGTTTACGTCATGGTGCCACTATTTTTGTCGATTTGAACTTAAAAGATTATTTAAGATTAATTACTTATTAATGGAACTGGCAAAAAAACATTTTTCTTCTGTAAATTTTGCATTTTGCCTTGGTGTCACCCCCCCCCCCCCCCCCAAATGGTGTCACCCGGTGCGGCCCGCACCTCCCGCCCCGCCCTAGCTACGCCTCTTCTGTTAGGGGGTCACACGCGAGAGGTAGGGGAGGCATGGCTTTGTGGTATGGAAGGCGTGGATTAGCGAGACGGTGGCGTTAATTACAGCTAAAAGTGTAATGAAAAAGAAAGATAAATTGCAATAGCTGCTATAGCTATGTTATGGAGTTTTTTTTTTTTTTGTCTTGAATATATTTTCAGTAAGATAAAGTTTTTATTCTATTGTGGATATTTTTTACACAAAATGTTTTAAGTCGACGTCAGGTAAATGGTCTCGGTCACACACAAGTCAATGGTCTCAGTCCCACACAAATCAATGGTCTCAGTCCCACACAGGGGAACGGAGTGGCCTAGCGGTAGAGAGCTGGACTACTAACCCGTTAGTTTCGAGGTCGAATCCGGGTTGAAGTCAATAGACCGTCCCTGAGTCCACCCAAGTCTGATAGGTACCTAACTCACGTTAGGGAAAGTAAAGGCGGCTAGGCATAGTGCTTACCACACCGAAAAACACTATGCGACTATGCACTATCTGGGAGCAGCGTATACTTACAGATGCCATCGTCAATGTCGATAAGGGCTAAGTTGGTGTTATGGGGAGACAAAGTAGTGTGGTAAGATGAGGAATTAAGAGGGACTGAATTTAAAAAAGACCTGATTTGACGACCGTAAGTATCTTACTATTCACTGCGGCAATAATCATGACAGTGTTGTTTAGATGTATCGATTATTAGATGGATTCAATCGGGATAAAAGGATTTGGGCGTCAAATAAGTTAAGTCATAAGGTTATAAAGTAATAGTATATATATATATATATATATTTATTTATATATATATATATATATATATATATATATATATATATACATTAGTGTATGTGCATATTATGTAAATGAATGTATTTATTCCCCGCCTCCCTGTCATCACCTAAAAGCTGAGCTCTTTTACCTGAACTGACCCACTAATCTCGATCCTTCTAAACTTTAAGGGACTCATAATGTGAGTTTTATTTGGGTTGGAGTACTCATACCATGTCTGTATGTTTTCTGTTATGAAGATGTTGATGTACGAAAATTGAAACAGGTAGTAAAGATTAAATTCTTGATCTGGGACAAAAGGAAAATTGTTCATCGGCGGGTTGAACTCTAAATCCCAATTGTTGTTTGTAAGGGTGTTGAATGCAATCAAAGACGTGCTTCCGTTGAGACGATTTTGGAATAGAAAATAATTTGTTTCGTTAATTTTCTTTTTAAAAGAAATAGATTCTAGTAACTACAAATGGTATCATTACCACCAAGTGTCGACAAAGTCAATGTTGTAATGCAACCTTCGAGTTATATCTTATAATATCAAATTCGTAACAATACAGTTGGATTAGAGTTAAATAATTTGTTAATTTTGTTAATGTCTTTGATAAAGCTACCGTTATTTTAGTTTTAAGGAAACTTGGTACGTTTAAGGACATATCATTTGGAATTTATAAGTTAAATTGTGTCACTGAAGTGTTCGGGTTTAAGTAGAATGGTGTGCAAAGAACGACGTCGCACCATACCCTTATAGAACCAACCTATACACGTATCGAACCAGACCTATACACGTATAGAATCAGACCTATACACGTATAGAATCAGACCTATACATCTATAGAATCAGACCTACACAATCAAACTGGATAAGCGCCAACTGGGCAATATATTGTCACCACTGCTAAAACAAAAAGGGAGACAAACCAACTTGGAGAAATTTAACTAGAGACAACGAACTGAGAGACTCACACATTGTAGACTACGTATAGGTCAACGTGATGAACCTTGATAATCTTTGACGAAGAAAACTCCACCCGATCCATAGTTATTGAGTGTAGTACATACTTGCCAATCACCTACTTGCCAAACGCCCAGTTGCCAATCGCCTACTTGCAAAACGCCCACTTGCCAAACGCCCACTTGCAAAACGCCCACTTACCAATCACCCATTTACCAATCGCCCACTAGCCAAACGCTCACTTACCAAACGCCCACTTGTCAAACGCCCACTTACCAAACGCCCACTTACCAATCACCCATTCACTAATCGCCCACTAGCCAAACGCCCACTTACCAATCGTCAACTTACCAATCGTCAACTTACCAATCGCCAACTTGCCAAACGCCCACTTGCCAAACGCCCACTATACCAAGTGTCATAGAATTTACCTGTAAGGTACGACCTCTACAGCCATTACAAATTCTCATAGAAATTACATAAAGGCTGTCACATTCTAAGAATTGGATTTTTTTTTTTTTTTATCTGTTTTGAAAATGAAGTTTAATTTTACAAAAAAATTTGTAACATTTCGTTCGAAATGCGAAAAGTAATTTCGTGTAAGCTGAAAGTTGTCACATAAAGGACAAAGCTGACTGGTTCGTGTATGTTGACAGTCGTCACATACACATCACAGGTGACTAGACCATAGCACAGATAGGACATCCATTTCAGACTTTACAAATCACCTTTCCTAATACAAAATACAAACATTCAAACAATTTACTTAATAACTAGTCGGCACTTTTTAAAACTAGACTTAATCACAATTTATACTAATGAACTCCTAATAAAACGACTTACTATAGTTTTATTATAATATCAATAACTTTTAAAACAAAATAACGTATCACATATTATTTTTTATTTTTTTCGTCTCAGACAAGTAATTTATAGCGTCAGTTGTGTGTTCGCTTTAGTATTACAGTTTTCATCATCAGCTTGTGAGGACTGATACAGATTTACAATAGTAATATTTCTTTCTTACTTGTAGCCTGCTTTCATTCATTTAAGATGGTTTACTTATACATAGATCTAATACAAAACGTCTAAATATAAAGAAAAAAAAAATAAAAAACCAACCTGAAACTGAAAATGCAAATGTGTAATTAAATGATGATTTAAGGGATTTTTTTTTCTCGGCGTGCGTGGTGGGCTGAGGGGACGGGTTTGGGAACGGGGGGGGGTGGAATTTGGGTTTTTAAGTAGAGCTGAAAAAAAAATTGGATTACCGAGAATTAAAATTATACAACTTTTAAGCAATCGGAAAAGTTGTGTTATTACAATGAGACACATCAAAGCAAACATTCTTCACTTTCAAACATCTATATCTATACAGTCCTCAAACAGTTTTTTTTAATTCAATTGTTTTAAACATTTAACAGTAATAATAATATATTTGATAGATTTTACACAGCATCAAAGAATGAACAATGAACATCAATTGCATATATAATAATCAAAGGGAGAAAATAAAATGGCATAAGAACTAGATTAAAATAAGGTGTGCAAACTAGGTTTCTCTTGACTGCTTAGTTTAGTGTGCTGCGGAGTCAAAAGTTCACATTGTAGCCAATAAGAATTGGAATACATATTGAATTTAAACAATAGTCGAAAATCCATTGAGTCGAACCTTAAAAACCAAATGAATTTTAAACTTACGCGCATACTTTTTATCTCTGTTTTTCGCCCACTCTTAGGCGTCTAAAACTGTTCTTTGTTGATGTTTTTTTTTTCGTTTTTTAAAAATCCAATGTTTTATTATTTTTGTTTTTTATAAATCTAATGCTAAATTTTAATTTTATAAACTGTTATGAAAATTTGATTTATAGTACAATCAGAATATGAATCCAGCAACAAATTAATTATCGAACTCTGTGTTGTTTGTCTGTCTTTGTATTAGTCGTTCTTTTGTCAAAGATTGTACATATGTTTGTTCTCTAGGTCTTTCGTGTCGTGGGATGAACCTTGCTATTTACCTACATCAACCATGAGACGAGTTAAAACGTGTCGCAATAAATTGTTTGGTGTTGAATATTCTAATGTTTGCTTAATAATGTTTGGTACCATCGCTATCACGAAAGTAAATACTTAATTTTAATTACGTTGTTACTGAAGTCCCTGATGAGTAAAAGGGCTGCAACCACACCTGTACACTGAACTCAGTTTTTGGCAGCTCTCTTTGGTTGAGCTCATATAAGCCCAGCAACCATTGCTTCTCCTTTCACAATCCCCTTCCAGGATTATTATTCCACTCAATTTTTTCTTTACCATGGATGTCGATAGGTTGGTTATCACCTGGTGCATTAATTGATGATATTAGTTTTTCACTTTCACTTTGGTACTACCCCTCTCTACTACTTTGTAATGTTTTTAAAAGCTGGATAAACATTTTTTTAAAAGTAAGATATGAGATGTCTGTTTAGTGTCAAACATATATTATATAACTAAAGTCTTATTATTGTAACTTATTTGGCCTCCCGAAAACTTCTAGTCCAATTTCATCTATCAAATAATCGATAAATCAAACGAAAACTTCCGTGATAATCGCGGCGTGCACGGTCTAATGTTTATGCTCGCCTATTCAGGTGTCTTTTCTAATACCCTTGAGGTTTCTTGTCCAATGGTTGCCTCGCAATGTTGACATGTTTTCGTCTCATAACGTACCCGATCTATCCCCATTTGTGTCTTGTAATATCCCTGTCTATTTGCTGCTGTTTTATGATTCGCTACTAGTCGTCGCTGAGGGATAATGTGCTGCAATTATAGGCTTAAAGACTAATTAACTCAGGAAAAGCTAGTCTTAGAATTCCCTAAGTTGAGGAAACAGTCAGCTTCGATAAAGGAACAGGGGAGTAGATTCACAAGATTGAGATTACTCCGAAGAGGTAAAAGATCTAATAAGGAAAGCTACCCAATCTTGTGATATGCAAAGGAATCTATACATGTATAGGAAATGAGGGAAAAATTTATACAAACTTAAAGGTAATATGTTTAGCTTTCTCGCGTAATGTCTATGTTTTGGAATAACACAAACACGATTGAGATTCAGCTTGAAGACTTTCAAGATTACGAAAAATACTGAGAGTAAAAACAACACTCATTAAACCATTAAACGTGGTTATCGGACACGCATGGATGATCCCTGTATCAAGGATGACACCAGATAACATTACAGATAAGGCGCTGTACTGGACTCCTTAAAGGAAAAGAAGACAGAGAAGGTCTTGGAAGACAAGGTGGCGCACAGCAGAAAAACAACTTACAGGAGCCAGATTCTCTTGGAGAACTGTAAAGAAAGTAGAGACAGCTTTTTGTTGAGGCCCCATGTGTCTTGGGCGCTAAAAGGAAAGTTTAATGAACTCCATCGTTCAATGCCCTGAAATTTATCCAGAAGCTAGATCTAGATGTCACAGATGTTATTATCCAGTAACACTAATTTGCTTAAATTTATTTCCAGCCCTTAAAAAATTAACACTGTGCCTCAGGTACTGATAGTGAAATACTTAATTATTCACCAATAATTACTTTAAATTTTTTGAACAAACATTGATTAACACTAATTATTTAATTTATAAAAAAAAATACACACTATGAGATCTGGTAGTAGGGGGTCGGCGTGGTCGAGTCGGTAAAGCTCATGGTTGCTAAACCGAAAAGTCTCGAGCTCGAACCCTCGGGCAGATAAGGCTCGTTAGCTGGGGACAGCCACTCTTCTAGGAGATACAACTCCAAAATTAAGAAACAACTGCTGCCTTGTAGTTCGTTCTTGGTTGGACAAAGGCTATGGAAGCAAATCCAAAAAGAAAAGCAGGCTGAAATCGGAGTCAATGGCCTCAATGGCGTGGTCGAGTCGGCAAAAAGCTCATGGTTCAAACCCACTGGCAGATAAATCTCGATCCCCTTCAACACTAATAATTAAGAACGAAGAAGAAGAAGAAGAAGATCTGATAGTGATAGAATTATTTTTTATTGTGCATAATTTCCAATAGAAAACCCTAAAAAAATTTTTGATATTTTAACTTAATGCTTATTAAGATTTCTACAGGTGAATTTCTTATTTAACTCGAAAATAGGTTTTAAATGCAATTTAATAAAAATGATATACATAATGTTGTGTACAAAGCTTACTCTTTATTGCATATCTCCCCCATTACGCCTAAAAGAATGTATGAATTAAAAGCAAGTTATTAGATACCAATTTATATCAAAACAATAATGAAAGATGCACTAATACAAATACATTAAGAGAAAACTTACTTTAGGGCAACATGCGCGACATATCACATGGTGAAATATGAATTTAAATGCACATCATGCACTTGTTCAAAAGTAATGGTGTAATTAATTTATCAAATTCAATTTTAATAGAATCAGATTGTATTATTTCTAAAGATAAAATAAACATATGTAAAACAGTTTTTTATTACATATAAATATAGAATATATAAATATAGAATATATATTCATATATAAGTTATATACATAAGCTATTAGAATTGAAAAGGTTTGAAGTAAAAATTGAGAAATAGATATTTTTAAACTTTAAGGAATGAATATACTAATAAGGGGCAACTCCTAATGACGTGTGTCGAAACATGGCTGTTAAGCAGAGGCGTAGCGAGGGGGGCGGGGGTGCGGACCGCACCGGGTGACACCATTTAGGGGGAATGACACCAAGGCAAAAAATAGCAAAATGTATAGAGAAAAACTTGATGGGGGGGGGTGCAAAACGAAAGTTTGGGGGGGAGTGTAAATCGAAAATTTTAGGGGCGGTGCAAATCGATAATTTGAAAGTTTGTCCCCGGGAAGGGTCACTACGCCTCTGGGGGGGTGACACCATTAACCATTAAGTGACGCACCGGGTGACACCCGACCTCGCCACGCCACTGCTTTTAAGTTAATGTTTTTCACAGAAATCAAATCTTGCAAGTTATTTCTCTTTCTTAACCAAGCAGTCTGGGCTGAATGTTAAGTACTTATAAAGAAAACACGAGGGACAAATATTAAATGTATATATTTAAATTAGAAATTTATTGAATCAAAACCATTGTTTCAGGTGTGAAGTATCCGTCAGTCTCTTGTTAAAATTATTGTACTTTTATCTGTAATAATACAATGACTGCAAGAAGTGGGGTTTTAGTTTTCAAAGTTTTGGCACACAATAAAAACGTTGACGTAAATAGAAAAAGTCAATCATACCAAAAACATTGAAGTAAAATTAATTTTTTACATACACAATGTTCATTTTCACATTGACAGGCAGAATTATACTAAATATCAAAGCTTAAAAAACAGATTTATAAACACTAACAATAATAAACGTTTAATTTATACATGAATTAAAGACGATATTAATAAACCGGGAGTGATCTCCCCTAAACTTTCTCGAATATTATAAAATAAAACTACGAGGGATGGCAACTTTATTTGTAATCCATTTTTAATTACTTAAACTTTTTATAATAGAATGGAATCTTGTAAAATAAAGAATTGCACACCAACTGAACTCCTAATAAAATGTGCATAATAGTGCGCAATATTATAAGTACTTTATAATTAATTTATATGCGTTTTTTGAGAAATCGGAAATAGCGTAAATTTGACAGAAGGTAGAGAATTAGATCTTTTACTTACATATGAAATGTCATTTATCTATCTGAAATAGTACTCAAGTTATAGGCTTTTGAAAAATTCAAAGTAGAAAAAGTACCACCTCCGGTTATCGGAAATCGCCCAAAAGTTGATACGGATCTACGATTTTGATAAAATACTTATATATGAAATTTCATCAACCTAGCTGTAACGGTACTCAAGTAATCGTGTTTACACACACACACACACACACAGACACACACACACACAGAGAGACACACATACATACGGACAAGATTGCAAAATTATGTTTTTCCGTATCAGTAAGGTGTAAAACGTCGAGATTTGTAAAAATCTCGATTTTTTTGCACGATTACAATACTTTCTCTATACTTCGTATATACGAGAAAGTAAAAAAAAAAAAAAAAAAAAAAGCGGCTTTGTAAAAATAAACCGGGAGTGATCTCCCCTAAACTTTCTCGAATATTCTTATATAAAACAACAGGGGATGGGAACTCGGGCTATAGACATGATTTTTAATCCATTTTAAATACTTAAAGTTTTTAAAAATAGAATAAAATCTCTTAGACAAAAGAATTGCACACCAAGTGAACGCCAAATAAAAAAGTGCATAATAGTGCGCAATATTATTAGTACTTTAAAAATTTACACTCTTTTTTTTGAGAAATCGGAAGTAGCATAAATTACTACTTCGGTCAACGGAAATTACTCAAAATTTAACAGAAGGTAGAGAATTAGATCTTATACTTGCATGTGAAATTTCATTTATCTATCTGAAATAGTACTCAAGTTATAGGCTATTAAAAAATTCAAAGTAGAAAAAGTACCACTTCCGGTTATCGGAAATCGCTCAAAAGTTGATACGGATCTACGATTGTGATAAAATACTTATATTTGAAATTTCATCAACCTAGCTATAACGGTACTCAAGTAATCGTGTTTACACACAGACAGACAGACACACAGACATACGGACAGAATTGCAAAGCCCATTTTTTCAGACTGGATTACGCATAAAACCTCTTAATTTTGATTAATCTGGATTGATAATTTTTGCCCGATTAAAATAAGTCCTCTATACTTCGGATGTGATGAAGGACTGAGGTGTAATACGGTGAAAATTGTTAAAATTTCAAGTGATTTTTGTGCACGATTACAATACTTTCTCTATACTTCGTATATACGAGAAATTAAAAAAGGATCTAATACATCTGTGATAGTTATACAGTCATTGAACCACGAACGCGTTTGTAAACGTTCAAACTTCTATGACTCACCGCTCTATTTTAAAAGTCTAATTTAAGGGTATATGAGATTCTTTAAATAGCCGAATATAGCCTTCACTTAAATAGTCGAGTAGGGGGACCATAACACTCCAAAGTTATATATTTATCCAACATCTAATTTTTTAAATAGTAAGAAAGAAATTTTTCGATTTTCATTTTTAAAAAAAGATTATTAGGTGTGCACTTCAAAACTCAATCATAAACGCCATATGTCTAAAATCACAATGCTAAGCTGTAAAATATATGTATACCTGACAAGTTTACGAAAATTGAAAATTAAGTAATTTTGAGAAAGTGTACGCTTTTAGAATTCCATTTTTAGCTTGCCCGAAAAAAAACATTTAGTGTCTGGGGGACGACTGTGTCTAGTATTAATATATATATATATATATATATATATATATATATATATATATATATATATATATATATATATATATATATATATATATATGTATGTGTGTGTGCGTGTGTTTGTGTGTGTGTGTGTGTCAATTATATGCACTAGTCAGTGTGTCTCTGTGTACGTGTGTGTTTGTGTGCTTTATTTACTTGCCGCTTTGACATCATTTTAGAAGCTCAGTTCTGTCAAGTCGACTTTTCCGCTAATCTGGATCCCCACAATGTGTGATGATAAATCATACTTATATTTTTCTACATAGGTTTCTTTAATGTAAATATGAATTTCACCATATTCAAACAGAAGGTAAATATTAAATTCTTGCTCAGGCTGGAAAAGAAACGAATTGCTCGTCAGGTTGACTTCTCCAATCAATTGGTTGTAGCCTTCAATTATATTTACAGCAATAGAACGTGTGTTTCCGCTGAGACGGCATTCGAGAGAAATAACATTTTCTTGATTGTCAAACATCTTTATCAAAAACAGTGTGTCGTTCTTGTATTCGCCTTTCAGATGTAGCTATTGACAAACCAGAAAAAACAAAATCAGCATAAATTCACAACATTTGTTTAAGAAAACTGATACCAATTAGTATTATTACTATACGAGATAAATGGCCCGTTGAGGGAGAAATACAACCGGCTCTAGGTTGATAATGTTGTCTTTTTCTCTAAACTGAAAACAAAAACCAAAGTCACCGCCTCAACTTCAAATTTAACCGGAAACGAAACATGTCATGTGAAAATTGATTTTTACCCAGAATCAGCATTTTAACCGGATTTAAGCTTGATCTACATATAGTTACTGCATATTGATAAAAAAATTTAGTCGTAGTCATACCCCTAAACCTTGCATCGATTGAGATTTTGTACTTAATCCTGTTTCCACCACTTTTGGTATTTAATGTGCTTTTATTACAAAACTCCGAAAATCACAAAGTAATATAAAAATAAAAATAATACTTATTGGAATCAGTTTACTTTATAAACCATGTTGAATAATATTACTATTATTATTATTATTATTATTAGTAGTAGTAATAGTAGTAGTAGTAGTAGTAGTATTAGTAGTAGTAGTAGTAGTAGTAGTAGTAGTCGTAGTAGAGTAGTAGTAGTAGTAGTAGTAGTCGTAGTAGAGTAGTAGTAGTAGTAGTAGTAGTAGTAGTAGTAGTAGTAGTAGTAGTAGTAGTATCATTAGTATTTTTATTAGAATTATTATTATTATTTATGATTATTATTATAGATTATAATTATTATTATAATTAAAAACAACTTATCTAGTTTCATTTACCAATGTTCCTAAGAGACCATTCTCTACGGTCACAATTTTGTTGACGTTGCCATTGACCTTAGGCCAAAAAGTTTCCATTTTTTTTCTGATCCAAAATAAAGAATCGTTACTGTTAAAGGTCAAATTATCACGGTTCGTTGCAGCGCATATAGTGCATGTCTTTAATTGATTCCTGTATCTAAAAGCCGTGGGTAGAGGAGCCATTGCTATACATATCGAGCCACATTCTATCTCGCTTCTCACGGGGATTGGGTCATTACAGCTGTCGATATAAGCTCCGTATTCTTTGAACAAGTAAAGTTGGTTTTCCCCATTCACTGCCTTGTTAGAAACATGATTCAAAACAAATAAAATTAAACGGAACCCTAAACAACAAATTGATAGTTCCCGAAAATTCATCGCCGGATGTCACTTAAAATGTAACAAGTATTTGTAATTTCTGATCACAAATATTTCCAATTTGCGACGCGTCTACAAATACTATTACTGTTCTGGAGCTTCAGTTTATAGTCTCAGTTTTTAAGGGATATAGGAAGGTTGCACGATGAATAATTTGTTGCTTGTTTTTTTCAAGGTCTTTGATCAATTGCATTATTTTATTTTCAAGTGTATTAAGTTAGACGGAGCATTGAAAACTTCACTGTTGTCTTTAGTCCGTCCTTCAATACGTTTGTATCGTTCACGTCATTGTAACGTGTTGTGTGTTAGGAGAAAAGATGGAAACGCATGATAGCGTTTCAATGTACACAGTGAACCAGGGCTTCACAATAGCAAGAAATAATAGACGGCCCCGGGACTACATCAGCGGCAACCGATTCAGTGACAACCCGGCAACAACAAACCCACGACGACCAACCCGGCGACAATTCCTCATGCAACGACCAACCCGGCGACATCCAACCATGCAACGACCTAATGGAGTCACAACATCGGTTGAAACCCGACATGGTGACGCCTCTGAGAAAATAACGATTTCATTTTGATATTTTTAATCAATTAAACTTCGATTAATATTTTTAATTATGGTAACTGAGAGTGTAACCCCACCCCCTTTAACAATTTTACATTTACCAGAGTTACTTGATTACTGTTACAGCTAGGTTGATGAAATTTCAAATAAGTATTAAATTAAATTTGTAGTTCTGCTTTAAAATTTTAGCTATTTCCGATAACCGGAAGTGAATCTTACTCTACTTTTGGTTTTTTGAAAGCCTATAACTGGAGTAATGTTTCATATAGATAAACGAAATTTCACACATAAATAAAATATATCAATTTCTGCTTTCTGTCAAATTTTGAATAATTTCCGTTGACCGGAAGTAGTACTTTTACGCTATATCCAATTTTTTTTAAAAAAGCATATGAAAAAAATCATATGAATTTATAAAGTACTAGTATTCCGCACTATTTATACACATATTGTGTGCCGTTCACCTTGTCCGCAAATCTTTTTTTCTAAAATATTCTATTCTATTTTTTTAAATTTAAGTATGTAAAAACTTATTAAAAATCATGCTTATATCCCGAGTTGCCTTTCCCTTTAGTGTTATATAAGAATATTCGAGAAAATTAAGGGGAGATCACTACAGTGCCGCCAGACTCCGCAATGCGAAGGGGGTGTGGGCCACGCCATTTAGGGGCCCATAGCCGACCATAGTAGATCAGAACACTTCCATGACTTATTTTCCTTTGTACTAAATAAATTAAAAAGCAATTACCTC
Source organism: Physella acuta (assembly GCF_028476545.2). Classification (NCBI taxonomy): domain Eukaryota; kingdom Metazoa; phylum Mollusca; class Gastropoda; family Physidae; genus Physella; species Physella acuta. Next base: position 318,592 of record NW_026732099.1, on the reverse strand, counting down.
TATTATTTTTTTTTAAATACATACTAAACGATAGCATAAAAAAGAAATATATTTAAAACAAATAATACAAATGCAAAAAAACATAAGAATAAACATAACACGAGATACATTACCAATACAAAACTTTCACTCTTTAAATTCTTTTGACCGGCTGATTACTAGACGGTAAGCAGTATTACAGCAAACATATGGAAAAAACTAGTTGTAAATCTACACACAAAAAATTCAAAACAAACAAATGCACTAGCACACGTGACATGTCGTAATTTGTTTAAATAAAACATTTTTTTTTCAAAACCCGATTAGGCCAGTAATGACTATATATATATATATATATAAATATATATATATATATATATATATATATATATATATATATATATATATATATATATTATATATATATATATATATATATATATATATATATGTATGTATATATATATATATATATATATATATATATATATATATAAATATATATATATATATGTATATATATATATGTATATATATATATATGTATATATATGTATATATATATGTATATATATATATATATATGTAGGGGGGGGGCCAGAAATTTCTTTTGCTGGGTGGCCCTTTTTTTCTAGTTCCGCCACTGGAACACTCCAACTTTATTTTAAATATAACTAGAATACCCGTCATCCGTTGGATAACTGTGGGTTTCGGGGGTCATCCATCAAAAAACATCACGTCTGTCACTCAGAGGCATAGCGACCCTTCCCGGCGCCCGGGGACAAAGTTTTCGATTTGAACCCCCCCCCCCCTCAAACTTTTGATGTGCACCCCCCCCCCCCCACTCAAACTTTCGATTTGAACCCCCCTCAACCTATCAATTTATTTTTCCAAACCATTTTGGCGCCCCAACATATGTCCCCCCCCTTCCCCCCTCCACCTCCCCACCCCCCCTTCCCCCCCCCGCCTCCCCTCCCCACCCCCCGCCTCCCCTCCCCACCCCCCGCCTCCCCTCCCCACCCCCCGCCTCCCCTCCCCTACCGTCCCCCCCCCCCTCCTCGGTACGCTACTGCAGTGTCACTTATCGTCACAAAAAACAGACCCCACATTCAAATATATGTTTTTTATCTTTTAAAAACACCGAAAACACCGATTTCGGACTATCCCTTCATAAACTGACGTCACAGGTGACCTACTCAACTCTACTTCACCTGCCCAGTGTCCTGCCAAGTCTCAGACAACATGTTTTTATCGTTTAAAAAACAATTCCAGCCGAGCATGTATCTGACCACACTATCCTTTCATATGCTTAGGACAAAGAAACAGATGAACTCTACTTCACCTGCCATGTATCTTGCCAAGTTCAGATAGGCAACGTTATCATTCACATCTAAAAAAAAAAATTGAAAAAAAAAATTTCAATGACATATTGGTCTAGAACCCGTGCCTCCTGCATGAGAGCTGACTACGCTACCATTTTAGCTATTTACTCGTGACGTCACAAGTGAATTTTTATACTATACTATGTGTCTCCTTATGCAACTTGATTTACGCGTATAGATTCTAGATCTAGATCTAAAAATAAGTCTAGTAGTACTAACTTTCAAATTAAATTTTATCTTAAATAAGCCAAACAAAGATTTATATAAAATAATTAAGGCCTGAAATAGATTCTAGATGTAGAATTTACATTGAATCTAGTGACCTACATCTAGGCTAGATCTAGATCTAGGCTAGATTCATAAATTTCCTTCGATAGCTGATCTTTAGATCTAGAGAAATTTATCGTAAAACTAAATGAAAAAGACAGTTGAAAATTGATATAAGTGTTGGAACGTAATAAATACAGCAAACGGACGTATTGTTAAAGTTATGACCGACAGAAAATTAGATTTAGAACGCGTTAAACTTTTGAATGGGAACACAATTTTCTTCAATAGACGCCGCCATTTTATTGTACTAAAGAGTAAACAAAAACCTGTGACGTCACTATTCCCACAAAGTTTAGTCAAGGTTTTAACATTTTAAAAAAAATGGGTTATTCTGCGTAGGAATAAATCAATAAATTAATTAACGTCTTTAAATAAATTTGTGATCAACAGTCTGTCTGCATTAAAAAATTATTCTCTACCTGCATACCATTTTACAGCTTTCCAGATAGAGTCGAACATATCACAATTTTCGATCAGGCAAACAAATAAATATTCAAACATGTAAACAAACTTGACTTTTAGTAGTATATAGATGCTATATAAATTGATATTTTGCCAAGTTGACGATTTGCCGATTGGCCGTAGCTGATTTGTTTCCTACTCCGCTTACAGCCATTACGAATTCTCATTGAAACCGCCCTACATGAAAGAAAGGTAAATACAATCTAAACAAAATACTAGAACTAGAATTTATATAGAATACGAACAATTCTTATAACAAATATCTTTAAATCGAACTTAACAATATAATTAAATTTCAACTAATGTAGTATACTTTTCCCTTTACGCTAGTATATATTCAAGTGTGCGTTCGCGCGTCCACCCATGCGTATGTGTGTTTATTTACAATTAAGGCTCGAATTTGCTTCTTGTATATATATTTTACTATTTCTTTTAGAAACTGTTGATTCGGTTGAATTTAAAATGCAATGGGAATAGGAATTTCCCCTTTAATTATTGAACTAGGTAGGCCTATTGTAATCATTGCCTTTGTATCAATCGAAGCCTGGCCAATTCTCTTATCTCACGTGATTACTTCATAGTTCTTGTAGCGTAGGAGGGACAAAGTTTTTTTTTTTCCTTAAACAAAAGTTAAAATGAGTTGATACTTGACGTGGTACATTGTTGGTACATAAGTCTCTGTATTTTTTTAATGGTGTTCGGAGACTACAATTGTGACGATCAGACTTCTCTGTTAAATTTAGTGGTATTTATATTCTTTTAAATATTGGTTTTCTTAACAATAAGAAATGAACCAGTGTGCTGAGAAGGCGCGGGCTAGCCCTTGGGTGAGTGTGGCGGGGTTGAAATCGGACTTGTGTAAGGCAGTGGCGTCGCTAGGTCTAAACTTTAAGGGACTCATAATGTGAGTTTTATTTGGGTTGGAGAACTCATACCATGTCTGAATGTTCTCTGTTATGAAGATGTTGATGTACGAAGATTGAAACAGGTAGTAAAGATTAAATTCTTGATCTGGGACAAAAGGAAAAGTGTTCATCGGCGGGTTGAACTCGAAATCCCAATTGTTGTTTGTAAGGGTGTTGAATGCAATCAAAGACGTGCTTCCGTTGAGACGAATTTGGAATAGAAAATAATTTGTTTCGTTAATTTTCCTTTTAAAAGTAATAGATTCTAGTAACTACAAATGGTATCATTACCACCAAGTGTCGACAAAGTCAATGTTGTAATGCAACCTTCGAGTTCTATCTTATAATATCAAATTCGTAACAATACCGTTGGATTAGAGTTAAATAATTTGTTAATTTTGTTAATGTCTTTGATAAAGCTACCGTTATTTTAGTTTTAAGGAAACTTGGTACGTTTATGGACATATCATTTGGAATTTATAAGTTAAATTGTGTCACTGAAGCGTTCGGGTTTAAGTAGAATGGCGTGCATAGAACGATACCCTTATAGAACCAAACCTATACACGTATCGAACCAGACCTATACACGTATAGAATCAGACCTATACATGTATAGAATCAGACCTATACAATTAAACTGGATAAGCGCCAACTGGGCAATCGTCACAACTGCTAAAATAAAAAGGGAGACAACCAACTTGGAGAAATTTAACTAGAGACAACGTACTGAGAGACAAACAACTTGTAGACTACGTATAGGTCAACGTGATAAACCTTGATAACCTCAGCGATTTATTTATATATATTTATTGAGTGTATTATATACTTACCAATCGCCCACTTGCTAAACGCCCACTTGCCAAACGCCCAGTTACCTATCGCCCACTTACCAAACGCCCACTTACCATTCGCCCACTTACCAATCGCCCAGTTACCAAGCGCCCACTTGCCAATCGCCCACTTGCCAAACGCCCAGTTGTCAATCGCCTACTTGCTAAACACCCACTTGCCAAACGCCCACTTGCAAAACGCCCACTTACTAATAACCCATTTACCAATCGCCCACTAGCCAAACGCCCACTTACCAATCGCCCAGTTACCAAACGCCCAGTTACCAATCGCCCACTTGCCAAACGCCCACTTGCCAAACGCCCACTTGCCAAACGCCCGCTTACCAATCACCCATATACTAATCGCCCACTAGCCAAACGCCCACTTACCAATCGCCCACTTACCAATCGCCCAGTTACCAAATGCCCACTTACCAATCACCCACTTGCCAAACGCCCACTTACCAATCGCCTACTTGCTAAACGCCCACTTGCCAATCGCCTACTTGCTAAATGCCCACTTGCCAAACGCCCTATTGCCAATCGCCCAGTTACCAATCGCCCACTTATTAATCGCCCACTTTCCAAACGCCCACTTGCCTATCACCAACTTGCCAATCGCCCACTTACCAATCACCCACTTATTAATCGCCCATTTGCCAAACGCCCACTAGCCTATCACCAACTTGCCAAATGCCCACTTACCAATCACCCACTTATTAATCGCCCACTTGCCAATCGCACACTTGCCAAACGCCCTCGTGCCAAACGTCCACTATACCAAGTGTCATAGAATATACCTGTTAGGTATGACCTCTACAGCCATTACAAATTCTCATAGAAATTACATAAAGGTTGACACATTCTTAGAATTGGAATACATATTGAATTTAAACAATAGTCGTAAATCTATTGAGTCGAACCTTAACAACCAAATGAATTTTAAACTTACGTGCATACTTTTTATCTCTGTTTTGTGCCCACGCTTAGGCGTCTAAAAAATTTTCGTTTTCTATAAATCCAATGTTTTATTATTCTATTTTTTTTTATAAATCTAATGCTACATTTTAATTTTACAAACTGTTATGAAGATTGGATTTATAGTACAATCAGAATGTGAATCCCGCAAAAAATTAATTATCGAACTCTGTGTTGTCTTTCTGTCTATGAATCAGTCGTTCTTTTGTCAAAGATTCTACACACGTCTGTTCTCTATGTTTTTCGTGTTGTGTGATGAACAATGCGATTTACCTACATCAACCATCAGATCAGTTAAAACTTGCCGCAATAAATTGTTTGGTGTTAAAAGATTCTAATGTTTACTTAATAATGTTTCGTACCGTCGCTAATGACGACCAGATTTTTTCTAAATATTTAGTCATTTTTCATTGACGTTTTTTTTTCCATAATTGTTAAAGTAAATACTTAATTTTAATTACGCTGTTGTCTGAAGACCCTGATGAGCAAAGGGCTGCAACTACACCTGTACACTGAACTCAGTTTTGGAAGTTCTCTTTAGATGAGCCCATATAAGCCCAGCAACCCTAGCTTCTTCTTCCACAGTCCCCTTTAAGGATTGTTTATTCCAGCTCAATTTTCTTACCCTTTAGGGTTCCTATCCAATTGTTGCCACGCGATGCTGACATGTTTTCATCTCATAACGTTCTCGATCTATCCCCATTTGTGTCTTGTAATATCCCTGTCTATGCGATTTGTGATTTGCCATAAGTCGTCGCTGAGGTAGAGTATGCTGCAACTCAGGAAAAACTAGCCTTAGAATTCCCAAAGTTAAGAAACACTCAGCTTCGATGTAGGAACAGGGAAGTAGATTCACAAGATTGAGATTACTCCAAAGAGGTAAAACATCTAATAAGGAAAGCTACCCAATCTTGTGATATGCATTGGAATCTATACATGTATAGGAAATCAGTGAAAATGGGCCTAGCGTATGTATGCATATTTAAAGGTCATGTGCTTAGCTTTCTCGCGTATTGCCCATGTTTTGGAATAACACAAACACGATTGAGATTCAACTTGAAGCCTTTCAGAACTAGTGATTACGGCAAATATTGTGAATAGAAACAACACTCATTCAACCATTAAAGGCGGTTATCAGACCTATGGATGAGCCCTGTATTAATGATGACATCAGATAATATTACAGGAAAGGCGCTGTACTGGACGCCTTAAGGGAAACGAAAACAGAGAAGGTCAAAGAAAACGTGATGGCGCACAGCAGAGAAACAACTTACAGGAGTCAGATTGTCTTGAGGAACTGTAAAGAAAGTAGAGACAGCTTTCTGTTAGGGCCCTATGTGTCTTGGGCGCCGAAATGAAAAAATAATGAGCTCCCTGTTTCAATGCTTTGAGGGTTATCCAGAAGCTATATCTAGATATCACGGATGTTATTATCCAGTAACACCAATTTGCTTAGATTTATTTCCAGCCCTTAATAAATTAACACTGAGCCTGAGTTTGATAGTATAATACTTAATTATTCGCCAATAATTTTTTTTTAATTTAAAACAAACATTGATTAACATTAATTTAATTTAATTAATAAGAGAATAACAGACTATGAGATATGACGGTGTAAGAAATTTTTTTACTGTGCATAATTTCCACTACAAAACCTTAATAGCACAATATTGATATTCTAACTTTAATTCGTATTACCATTTTTATAGGTGAATTTTTTATTTAATTCGTGACTTGGTTTTGAATGCAATTTGATAATAACGATTTACAGTATTTAGTCTACTCTATATCTGCCCGAACCCTTAAAACGATGTGTAGATTAAAAGCAAGTTATTAGATACAAATTTATATTAAAAAAACATGTGTTCCAAACAATAATGAAAGATGAATTAATACAAATGCATTAAAAGAAAGCTTACTTTAGGGCGCCATGCACGACATATGCCATCGTGAAATGTGAATTTAAATACACATCATATAGGCTACTTGTTCAAAAGTAATGGTTAAATTAATACATCAAATTCAATTTGATTAGAATCGTATATATATATAAATATATGTAACAAGCAAACATTTATATAAATTTAATTTTATCTTTAGAAATACTACAATCTAAGTTTATAAATAAAAATATGACGAGACAGTGCTAATTCGTTAATGTTTCTCCAGAAATCGAAACTTGCAAGTTATTTCTTTTTGTTAACAAGTTGACTAGAGTCAATATGTTACGTATTTACAAAGTAAATCCGAAAGACAAAGATTAAATGTGTATATGTAGGCCTACATTCAATTTTTATGGAATCAAAACATGTGTTTCAGATGTTGATATTACGTGTGTTTCAGCACAGTGTTTCTTGTCCATTTTTTTTTTACTTTAATCTGTAATAATACCATAGAGGCTAGGGATGGGGTATTAGATTTCAAAATTTTTCGCACATAATACAAATTTTGATGTAAATCGAAAAAGTCAGTCGCACAAAACATAGTTGAAATAAAACGAAACGAGTTGGTAAAGCTCATGGTTGCTAAACCGAAAAGTCTTTAGTTCGAACCCTCGGGCAGATGAGGCTCGATAACTGTGTAGTTTGTTCTTGGTTAGACAAAGGCTAGGGAAGCAAATCCAAAAAGAAAAACAAGCTGAAATCGGAGTTAACGTCCTAAATGGATTGTGACCAGTTGACGTATACTTAATTGTGTTGGCGGGAATCCCTTGCAATACTAGAATTAAGAACGAAGAAGAAGAAACAAGAAGAAAGGAAACTTTTTTATGGTTACAAATGTATGCATTTTCAATTTTTTATTTCTAAGTGACAGAATTATAAAAAATATTAAAGTTTAAAAAACAAATTAAAAACAATTACAATACAATAATCAACGTATAATTTATTTTAAATAAAAAAAATTATATTAAAATGTTTTTAAAATTTTAAAAAGTTATCTTAACAAGCGTTTTCATTTACTAAAAATTGAAAAAGATATAGATTTACCATTTATATAAATATAGTAGTAAAAGAGTTGTTAGTAAAATACATTCATTACATTTTTATCGAAATTTAAAACATGTAAACTTAAACATGTTCCATTATTAAAGTATATAAAGGTCTCCGTAGATGACCCTTGTAAGATTCTTAAACGATTCTTAAACAACATTAATATACACCAGCCAGGAGCGTAGCGAGGGGGGGGGAGAAGGGGGACATATGTCCCCGGGCGTCGACCTTAGGGGCGCCAAAATGGGTTGGAAAAACAAATTGAAAGTTCGAGGGGGGAGGTGCAAAACGAAAGTTTGAGGGGGGGGGGTGCAAATCGAAAGTTTGTCCCCGGGGCGCCGGGAAGGGTCGCTACGCCTCTGACAACAGCTCATCTAGCTGATCTCCATTAATTAGTTATATTACCCTTTTCTTTATATATGTATATATATATATATATATATATATATATAATATATATATATATATATATATATATATATATATATATATATATTATATATATATATATATATATATATATATATATATATATATATATATATATATATATATATATATATATATATATATTATATATATTATATTATATTATATTATATATATATATATATATATATATATATATATATATATATATATATATATATATATATACAGGTAATAATATTTATATACATATATGTGTGTGTGTGTGTTTTTGTGTGTGTATGTGTGAGTGTGTGTGTGTGCGTGAGTGTATGTGTGTTTGCTTTATTTGTTTGTCACTTTAACATCCTTTAAAAGCTTAGTTCTGTCACGTGAACTTCTCCGCTAATCTGGATCCCCACAATTTGTGATGATGTTGGATATTTATATTCCTTTACGAGGCTTTCTTTAATGTAAATATGAATTTCACCATCTTCAAAAAGAAAGTAAATATTAAATTCTTGCTCAGGGAGGAAAGGAAACGAACCGCTCGTCAGGTTGAACTCTCCCTGCCATAGGTTTTCCTTTAGTGTATTTATAGAAATGCCAGCAAGACGGCATTCGAGGAAAACATAATTTTGTTGATTTTCAAACATCTTCATAGAAAACCGGGTGTAGTTCTTGTATTCGCCTTTAAGATGTAGCTATTGACGAAGCAGAAAAAAAACAAAATCAGCATAGATTCAGCAAGGTTTTTAGAGAAAATTGATACCAAAAAGTATTATTTTTATATTACTATGTGATTTTCGAAAGTGTTGTAATAAAACTATTAAAGATAAGATAAACAAAATAGTTTCATTTACCAAATTTCCTGCGAGTCCATTCTCTACAGCCACAGTTCTGTTGACGTTGCCGTTGACCTGAGGCCAAAAAGTTTCTATTTTGTTTCTGATCCAAAAGAAAGAATCGTTACTGTTAAATGTCAGATAATCACCGTAAGATACTTGACATATGGTGCATGTCTTTAATTGATTCCTGTATCTAAAAGCCGTGGTTAGAGGAGCCATTGCTATACACATCGAGCCACATTCTATCTCGCTTCTTACGGGGATTGGATCACTACAGTATGCAAGGTGCGCTCCATAATTTGTGAACATGTAAAATCGGTCTTCCCCATTCACTGCCTTGTTAGAAACGTGATTCAAAACAAGTAAAATTAAACGGAATCCTAAACAACAAATTGATAGTTCCTCCCAGAAATTCATCGCCGGATGTCACTTAAAATGTAACAAGTATTTGTAATTTCTGATCACAAATATTTCCAATGGGCGACGAGTCTACAAATACTATTACTGATCACGAGCTTCAGTTTATAGTCTCAGTTTTAAAGGTTAAACGATGAATAATTTGTTGCTTGGTTTTTGATCAATTGCATTATTTTATTTTCAAGTGGATTAAGTTAGGCGGGGGGGGGGGGGGCATTGGCAGCTTCATTGTTGTCTTCAGTTCAACAATCTGTATCGTTTTCGTCATTGTAACGTGTCGTATGTTAGGAGAAAAGATGGAAACGCATGACAGCGTTTCACCGTGTACACAGCTAACCAGGGCTCCACAATAGCAAGCAAAAATAGACGGCCCCGGGACTAGCTCAGCGGCAACCGATTCAGTGACAACCCGGCAACAACAAACCCACGACGACCAACCCGTCGTGGGCCACTTTAGTATCTATTGGATACCTTTACTAATGTTTAGGAAGAGACCCACGCTTTTCTTCATAGTTATTAAAATAGTAGTGTATAATTTATTTTCTACTTTTTTGTGCAGTATTACATAAAAGCTTGTTATTAAAAAAAATTTCCTGAATTTTTTTTCAGTACTTTAAATTTTTTTTTTACAATAGAGTTGAATGACTAAAAACCATTGCGCACCCGATGAACGTGATAACGCGTGTATAATAGTGCGGAATAGTTGGATAAGTCTGCCTACTAATTTGGTCAAAATTTGAATTAATTCATACAAAAATTAATTAGGCAACCAATTAAGTCAAAAGTATTGTCATGTTGCATTGTCTTTATGTCTTAACCCACGTACCAACTATGAACCGAATCTGTCAGTTAAAACTGCCGGAATTTTCGCTCGAGCGTTTCGATCTAGACATAGACAGTGAGTTAAATAAAAGCTTGTAATAGGCTAGTTTTTTTAACTTGACGTTATATAAATTGGTATTTTGCCAAGTTGACAATTTGCCCATTTGACAAAAGCTGATTTGTTTCAAACTCCGCTGACAGCCATTACGAATTCTCACTGAAACAGCCCTACACGAAACAAAGGCGAATACAATACTAGAACTAGAATATACATAGCATACGACTAATTCTTTTCGCAAATATCTTTAAATCGAACTGAACGATATAATTAAATTTTAACTAATGTAGTGTAATCACGCTTCTCCCTTTACGTTAGTATGTATTCAAGTGTGCGTTCGCACGTGCGTCCATGCGTATGTGTGTGTGTAGTTACAATAAAGGTTCCAATTTGCTTCTTTTATACATATTTTACTACTATTTCTTTTACAATCTGTTGGATCGGTTGAATTTAAAATACAATCGGAGTAAGAATCCCCCCTTTAATTATTGAATTATGTAGGCCTATTGTAATCATGGCCTTTGTATCAATCGATGCCCGGTCAATCTCTTATATCACGACATTACTCCATAGTTCTTGCAGCGTAGGAAGGATAAAGGTATTTTTTTTCTTTCCTAAAACAAAAGTTAAAATGAGTTGATACTTGCCGTGGTAAAGTGTTTGAGGTATATGTCTCTATATTTTTGTAATGGTGTTTGGTGACTACAATTGTGGCGATCAGACTTCTCTGTTAAATTAAGTGGTATTTTTTTATATAGGTTTTCTCAACAATAAGAAATGAACGAATGTGCTGAAAAGGCGCTGACTAGCCCTGGGGGTTAGGGGGGGGGGGGGGTTGGAAGCGGACTAGTGCAAGCTGTAGGTGAGACGTGGCTTAGTGCTAGTGGAGGCCTGGCTTAATGCTATTGAAGGCGTGGATTAGCGATAGGGTGGCATTAATTAGAGCTAAAAGCGTAATGAAAAAGAATGAAGAAAATACTTGAAGAGAATGAAATTGGAAGAGAGAGAGAGACAGAAAGATAGAGTCAAGAGAGAGAAACGGGAAGAGAGAGCTAGAGAGGTGTTCTATATGCTTTTATCGTAACTTTCTCCAGTGGTCGTATACTTTACAAAGCATTTGATTAATAAAAATGGGTTTAATAATACATTTTCAAGTGAGATTTTTAAGGAATTAAAATGTATTTGCACTCATAACAATTAATTTGTTGTAATCATCTGATTTAACATTTGATTAATTATGGTGTTAATTATGTTGCTAATTTTAATGAAGATGATGGTTATACCGGTTGCGATGATGTTGGTGATGATGATTTTGTTTATAAAGATTAAAGTGTTTGTGCTGTTGTTTTTTAAACCATCATACCATAAATCTAAAATCGACGCAGAACGACAATCTTATACTTAAAAATAGGAACATCATTTCTATCTTCGTGCTATTGATTTCCCTCAACTTTTGACCCGGTCTATGGCAGTACTGACGTCACGATGCCAGAGCTCAAAAGTCAAGTAATTACTGGTCGCGGTTGATTGACCTCATCAAATTAGCGAGTAAATTGGCTTGATTGTTACGCCCGTCTATAGTGTTCTATGGCTTATTGGCTTATTGAAATCGTATGCTGGTACCCAATAGTACGGAGAGCGCATAATGGTTCCGTCTTTTATATTTGGAATAGCGGAGCTGCCAGCACTAAAGCATCAACCCAGTAGACATCGTAGTTGGTAATTACTAGAACTCATTAACTCTCTGACGCTTCTAATTACATTTTCACGCCGATCGTGGTGAAAGCGTTACTACGTATTAGATTGTTTCCGCTAAAATTATATCTTAGGTGATACAAGAAAAGTATCAGTAAAAGTTCAGTTAAATTTGGAGTAAAAGTTCAATAAAAGTTTAATACAAATTCAATAAAAGATCAGTAAAAATTCAGTTAAGGTTCAATAAAAATTCTGTAAAAGTAAGTTCAAAAATTAATATAACCTGTCCGTACAAAAAGCACTGTGATGAGCTACCTGCGATGTTAGAAATTATAAGACAAAAAAAAGTGAAGTTATCAGTTTGAACTTGACGGTACATGAAGTGGATGAAGTAGAGTTTACCCTTTTCTCTGACATCTTTACTATCCCTGACATAACTCTGGTACACATAAGAGCTGGATGGAATAAAGAATTCGAGCTTAAGACCAGAGGCGTAGCAACCCTTCCCGGGGCCAAACTTTCAATAGGGCGCCCCAACTGGAGCAAATTTTCAATTTGCACCCCCCCCCCCCCCCCCCCCGCAAACTGAAAAACTGCAGCTAAAATGACATTTTAATTTGTTTTTACAACCCATTTTGCGGCCCCCTAAGGTCGGCGCCCGGGGACATATGTCCCCCCCCTGCCCGCCCCCCCCCCCCCCCCATCACTACGCCTCTGCGTAAGACCTATATTTAGTTTTTAATATCCTTCCTTCAGCTAAATTTACTTTTATGAGTTGTCCCCATTGCTAGTACGTCTTAGTCATCTGACTAATATTCACAATATCCCAGATACGGCTAACTGATACCAGCGTGATTAATATCAAACACAAAGACAGGCTTAAAGAACGGACCCTAAATCCCGCTTAGGCATAGTACGGTAACTTAATAGGAATTCGTTAGTAACAAAGATTAAAGTCACGCTCCACTGGTTACTGGAATGTGGGGTTAACCTAAGGAGGTCAAGCATGACCTGAGAAAGAATATTTGTTCTAGTTTGTTGAATATTTGAACAGTCGGGTCTTTTTGTAGTAAAGTACATTTTAAACCATGTAATACATGATTTTATTCATAACAAATAATAATTGTAAATACAATATACAAATAGCTTTTAGTTTAATAAGTCTAACATTAATATAAAAGAATTTTTTTTTTATCAATTCGTTGTGTTGTTTTTTTTTACGAGATAGATAATTTTTAATGAATTTGAATGTTACTTTAACTTTATTTAATACGTATATCTATATATCTATATATATATATATATATATATATATATATATATATACTTTGTCTGGAGGTTGTATATTCTACCAAATAATAGAATAGTAATGGCGTAAAATAATATTTTTGAATAATTTCTTTAAGGAATTGAATTGTAATTTAGTTGTGCAGATAGCAGTGCAACTGTTGTAATCATGTTTTTTAACTTTTGGAAAATTATGATGATGATAATGATGGTGGTGGTGTTGGTGGTGGTGTTTGTCAGGGTGGTGGTGGTTTTAATGATGATGGTGATGGTTAAAGGATAACGATTAAAATGTTACTATTTTCTTATTTAACGAAAGTACTACGAATCAACAACGTTATCACTAGCTGATTAACCACTAGAAAAAAAAAATTACATTTAGAAAAAGTAATTAGTCTTTAAAAAAATTAAGACTGGCCAATATAAAATTACCCACTCCTTGGAAAAATTTCCGAAGGTTATTGCCCGGGTCAAAGGTTAACCGGATCTTTTTTTTTTGCCGGACCAATCAGATCGCTGAAGTTTTCTACACACGGAAATAGGTATGTGCAGGTTCATTGAACACAAGGGCGTTCACTCTACCGATGTAAATATGGCATAAGCTCCAGCAGTTTCAACCTTAGTGGTAGGCCTACATTCTTTCATTCTGACTATTTCACAGCTAGCATGGGCGTACTGAATAAGTACGAGTTTAATACGAGAGCGACTTAAGATTGTTAACCGATTTTGTTTGAACTTTTCATTTTAAAAGGACAGGAATTGTAAGTAAATTTAAGTTTATATTTTTATTCAATTTGTTTCTATATTCATCAGATAATTAAAACGGATAGATGGTTAATTTAAATGTTATAAACTTTTTTTTTTAAATTGATGATGCGTATTGTGTGGACATAATGCAGTTTAAGTCAATGAACATGACCGATTTAAACAATGTGTAAAACAGAGAGATGCTGAATTGTTAAATATAGAAGAAAACAAGTCGCCAGCGTTGAATAATGCAGTATGTGTACGTGTACATATTAATGTCAAATTATATTACTTGAAAGTAAGTTTTATTTTACTTTCGTCAATAAACAAGTTGATCACTCTTCTTGCGAATTAACAAGGTAAAATAAAATAAACATAAAAATCTTTAATAAGCTTTTAATTGCACTAAAAATAAGAAAATGAAACAAACTTGCTATCTATAAAAAATCATTGGTTGCTCATTACATATTTTAGCAATAAACCGGGAGTGATCTCCCCTAAACTTTCTCGAATATCCTAATATAAAATTACGAGGGATGGCAACTCAGGACATAGACAATATTTGTTATCCATTTTTAATTACTTAAACTTTTTATAATAGAATTGAATCTCGTAAAAAAAAAGAATTGCACACCAAGTGAAAAAAATTCCCTTTCAAACCTGACGGTCTATGGGGCAAGTGAAGTAGAGTTCACTTGTTTCTGTGACCTCGGCATATGAAGAGATAGTGTGGTCAGCACTATGCCCAGCCGCCTTTACTTTCCCTAACAGGAGTTAGGTACCCATCAGAGTTGGGTGGACTCAGGGACGGTCTACTGACTTGAACTCGAATTCGAACTCATGACTAACCGGTTAGCAGTCCAGCTCTCTACCGCTAGACCAATCCTTCCCTAATAAAATGTGTATAAAAGTGCGGGATATTATTAGTACTTTATAAATTTACATGCGTTTTTTGAGAAATCGGAAATAGCGTAAATTAGTACTTCCGATCAATGGAAATTACTTAAAATTTAACAGAAGGTAGAGAATTAGATTTTTTACTTACGTATGAAATTTCATGCATCTATCTAAAATAGTACGCAACTTATAGGCTTTTGAAAAATTCAAAGTAGAAGAAGTACCACTTCCGTTTATCAGAAATCACTCAAAAGTTGATCAGGATCTACGATTTTGATAAAATACTTTTATATGAAATTTCATCAACCTAGCTGTAACAGTATTCAAGTTATCGTGTTTACACACAGACACACAGACAGACACACAGACATACGGACAGAATTGCAAAGTCCAGTTTTTACGACTCGATAACGCATAAAACTCCAAAACGTTTATATATTTGTATTTATAATTTTTGCCTGATAAAAATAAGTCCTCTATACTCGGGATATGATGAAGGACTGAGGAGTAAAACGGTAAAAACTGTCAAAATTTCATGTTATTTTTGTGCACGATTACAATACTTCGTATACTTCGTATATACGAGAAAGTAAAAAAACTACCACATCCCACCAAAAAAATCAAACATTGTGAGCTAAATAAAAGTTTATAGAACAAGTTGTTTGCACGCAGGATTTCAAGCATAAATATAATAGCTAGGAGCTTAAAGGAAATTCCTAATAAAGAAAATGCAAGCTAACAAAAAAAAACTGCAGTTGAATACGAATAAGAGAAAAGTATTCCTCGCAGTCTTACAACAAAACATATTCAAATTTTAATTATTGCATTGTAGTTAAAATTCTAGGTAAATTTATTTAAAATATAATTTAAATTAGCAATGTTAAAAATTAGTCGATATTTTTTAAGGAGCATACACATGAAACTATAAAAAGCGAACTAAAATGTATATTTCATTCTGTAAATTAATCGACGACTTGATAAACGCATAGTAGTCATAATTCGAAATATAGGTGAGAATGAAATAATGTCCAAGTACATATATAAATGTTTCTAACACAGTGGCGTAGCCAGGATCGTCTCAAAGAGGGGGGGTCCAATTTTTACCCGGGGACAAGCTTTTAATTTGCACCCCCCCCCCTCAAACTTTCGATTTGCAACCCCCTCATACTTTATATATATATATATATATATATATATATATATATATATATATATATATATATATATATATATATATATATATATATATATATACCGAGGGGTCTATAGGGGGGTTATGACCCCCCTAAACCCCCCTGCCTACGCCACTGTTCTAACATAATACAAATTAGATTTTGTATTCCTCTAGCCATGAATACCACATTGATCGGCCCAGCGACATTATAGCTTGGCTGTGACTTAAACTGTATATACCACTAACGATGAATACCACCTGAATCGATTTTACAACACCATAAACTGGATCTCACTCAAGTTGTATATATCGCTGGCCTTGAATATCACTTTGATGACCAACACTACTTTGATGGCCAACACCACTTTGATGGCCTTCACCACTTTGATGGCCAACACTACTTTGATGGCCAACACTACTTTGATGGCCAACACCACTTTGATGGCCAACACCACTTTGATGGCCAACACCACTTTGATGGCCAACACTACTTTGATGGCCAACACCACTTTGATGGCCAACACCACTTTGATGGCCAACACCACTTTGATGGCCAACACCACTTTGATGGCCGACACCACTTTGATGGCCGACACCACTATGATGGCCGACACCACTGTCATCGACACAACGACACCAAAGACACGCTATGATGATTCTGGAAGGCCATCGACTGGTGAGGTCTGGTCGGATCTGGGGTAGGGATCTGGGTCGTCTGAAACTGTCTGAGTCTGGGGGTCCTGTGTGGCAGCGTGAGATGAGGGTCGACAACCTCGTGAGTAACTTTCATGCACATATGTGTTAGTGACTTTGTTTGCGTGAGTGGTTTCATGCACACATGTGTTAGTGACGTTGTTTGTGTGAGTGGCTTTCATGCACACGTGTGTTAGTGAAGTTGTTTGCGTGAGTGGTTTCATGCACACATGTGTTAGTGACGTTGTTTGTGTGAGTGGCTTTCATGCACACGTGTGTTAGTGAAGTTGTTTGTGAAATAGCAACATAGACTAAAATGTACGACATTTTATCGAAGTAAGTAAAGTTTCCCTTTCAAACCTGACGGTCTATGGGGCAAGTGAAGTAGAGTTCACTTGTTTCTGTGACCTCGGCATATGTAGAGATAGTGTGGTCAGCACTATGCCCAGCCGCCTTTACTTTCCCTAACGTGAGCTAGGTACCCATCAGAGTTGGGTGGACACTGGGACGGTCTACTGCCATGAACCCGGATTCGAACTCGAGACTTACGGGTTAGCAGTCCAGCTCTTTACCGCTAGACCACTCCGTCCATTTTATCGAAGTAATAGAGACAATAGTTGGTGTTCTTCACTCGAGTGTGAGCATTAAAAGAATGTTCATTGTGTGCACTGTTTACGTCGACTCATCATATAGTTTAAGTACTTAACTTAGAGGCTCGTGTGTGTAATTACTAAAAACAAAATTTGTTTTATAATAGGTATAATAATACAAAAATTGAATAAATGATAACGGTAAATTGTGTGTTGTATCGATTGATCTTTATTAACTCTGATATTCTTCTGGCAAACGTAACCTACCTTATTAATTTTGTTTTTTCTTCAGTTTATATCTTATCGCAATGGCAATCTATGATCTAGTGTTTCTATTGGTCAACACAGTTTTTATTAGCATGGATTATTTCCATTTCGGAGTTACAGGTATGTAATCACTAAACGTTAAGTTTGTGTTTAGTTGTTTTTTTTTACATTTAGTTCCCAAAAGATTATTTATTTTTCGAAAAATATATTTTTAGAATATTTTTAGGCACTTCTAGTTAGCAAATTGGCATTAATTAGATTTCTATATATTTAGATTTTAAAACATATTCGTCATAAAGCAACGTCTCGACATAGAGAGATTTATTTTCTTAAAAGATGTTTAATTATATTGTATTATCGTTTACAAATTGAGTTGAGGGAAGGGATATAAAGTATTTTAACACTACATTAAACAAAACCTACACTTATAAGCGTATAAACCTACACTTATAAGCGTATAGTATTTCTGGTTTAGTAGTTCTTTACCAGGGTTCGATCGAACTTCAAGGGTTCGATTAGCCAGTCTCAGGGGCTCGGTGGAAGTCAATGCACACCCGACATATGATTCACAAACGGAATGTGTCAGTACAGGCGATAAACTATCAAGAAGGGGTCGGTGAATGTGTATATGAAACTGGTGGTGTACGGCACCACCAAAAAGGTTAAGAACTACTGTTCTAGTTAAATGTATCATGGTGTATTTTGTACACAGCTATTAGCAATAAGTGTACATAAATCATATAAAGCTTGATGTATATGTTCACACAGGACTGAATGACTGGCATGACGCTTATGTCAGTCTCGCTCAACCTTTTGTCAGTGCATTCACTAATGTGGCTATCACAGGGTCAGTGTACACGACGGTCATCTTGTCAATTGACAGGTAGGTGAACATACGTGTGGTGTTCTTAAGGTAGCAGCTGTTATTGTGGTAAATGATTGTGGTGAAGGTTCAGTGGGTGTGGTTGTGTGGTCAAACGAGTGGTTGTACAGTACCAATAGTTGTGTAAGGAAATAAATTGTGGTGTTTGATTAGTGGACATCGTAAGGCGATCAGCGATATCGGAACGATCAAGTTGGTATTCACCGTTAGCGGTATACACAGTATGCGAGTGTATGTTTTAAAGCAGAAAGGAAAGTAACTATAATAATTTTTTGCCAACAAAATCCATATGAGTATTAAATTTAAAAAATTACCGTAGAATATTTCAGCTTTGTTGCATATATTTATTACAAGAACACAGTGATTTTTATTTCAAAATCTTTTAATTAGGTCATTCTATTTACTAGTAGTTCCATGCAGTGGCGTAGGCAGGGGGGGGGTTAGGGGGGGTCATAACCCCCCCCATAGACCCCTCGGTATATATAAAAAGTATGAGGGGGGGTGCAAATCGAAAGTTTGAGGGGGGGGTGCAAATCGAAAGTTTGAGGGGGGGGGTGCAAATCGAAAGTTTGAGGGGGGGGGGGTGCAAATCGAAAGTTTGAGGGGGGGGGGTGCAAATCGAAAGTTTGTCCCCGGGTAAAAATTGGAACCCCCCCCTTGAGACGATCCTGGCTACGCCACTGGTTCCATGGGGCTGATGAAGTATAGTTCACCTGTTTCCATGACCTCGACAAATGAAGTGATTAGCTCGCAATCAAGCCGCTTTTGTTTCCCTAACAGTAGTCATGTACTCATCAGAGTCATGTGGAATGGAGACTCCAACGAACTCTATCCCAGGATCCGAACTCGAGACTTTCATGTTAGCAGTGGCACGCGCAACCGTCCGCCCACGTCATCCCATGTATTTAGTCCACGTTGTTTATGTTTCTATTTTTTTACTCAGGACAATCGGAATTCAGTTTCCTCTCCAATGGCACCGAATCTGCAGCAGTCGCCGGGTCAAGGTCGCGCTGTGTGTCGTGTTCTTCACGTCGGCCGTCTTGAACGTGCCTATGATGATGGAGGACCGCTGGGAGTACCACACCAAGGAGTGGTCCAACGTCACGGAGTTCCAGTCCGTCAGTTCTGAGTACTCCAAGACTTACTTTCATAACGAGGTCAGTAGCGTGACACGTGAGCAGAGTTTCTTTTAGGCATCTCTTCTTCCAACCCCTCCTCATTGAACGAAATAGAATTTATATATAAAATATATACTTGTACAATTTTCCGCACCCCCCCCCCCCACCGGAAATTTTAGTCCGTACCCTTGGAAATTTTAATCCATCCCTCCGAAAATTTCAAGTGCCTCTCCCCCCAACCCCACCTAGGGAAGGGGGGGTTAGAAAAAAAAAGGGAATTCTAAAAAATATTAAAGTTCCAAATTATGTTTTTGCTTAAATTTGTTTTTTTCTTACGACCACTATGAAGTCAAAATATTTGTTTAAAAACAAAAGTTTTTTTCCATGTCAACTCGCTGGCCTCCATTGAAAAAGAAACATTGTCGACAGGTTATAAAAGCTACCTCTGAACAATTATTACCTTCATTTCTTTATTACATATTTAAATCCTTGGCTTAATACTATACAATCGTCACCCACTGGCTACAAATCTTCTCTAAATATGGGTTGTATAATTGTTTCATCAACACCTAAGAAAGCCTCCAATGTTCTCTTCGGAAATCTCACTCCGACGTATTTCTATCTTAGCAACCCTTTCCCTCCTTATACAGGTGTGTCAAGTATCCCTTTTATACCTACCTTCACTCCCGTCATCTGTTTCTATTTCTGTGGCATAAGCGGTAGAGCGCTAGGCCGTTAAATCTGTGGCATAAGCGGTAGAGCGCTAGAACGCTAAATCGAAAGTCCCTAGTTCGAATCCGGGCTCAAGACAGTAGTACGTCCCAGAGATCACATAGCTCTTATGGGTACCTAAATGGTGTTAGTGAAAGTAAAGGCGGCTGGGCTAAGTGCTTACCACATCTTCCCTTCATATGCCGAGGTCAAGAAACTAGAACTCTACTCCATCTGGCCAATGGATCGCTAGGTCTAAAGAGGATTATTTTATATCTCCGCTATATAACCCGCGCACTTTCCTTCACCCACTCCTATATCTCTCTTACGTCACCCTACACATCTCACCACCCACAGGTATACCTCCGCTACATCAACCCAATCTTCGATGCCTTCGTGCCCGTCATCGCCATCTCCACCATCAACGTCATCATCGCTAGATCACTCCATCAACGTAGTCGTCTCCAGAAGACCCTGATTAGCTCTGACCCCACCCAAGACTTAAAATCCACAGAAACCAAACGGATCACTTCCATGGTAAGTGCAGAGGACATTGTGACAACTGAATTTCATGGAAGGATTTTTTTTTAACAAGACTTTACTAACAAAGTTATGTAAAATAAGTGTAAGAATCATTATCAATGTTTTTACAAACTAATCGTCAGTATAAGTTATGTTTTATGATATCACATAGATCTTAATAGAGAATCACGTTGTGAATAAAATAGTGAATACATTTTATCACCCCCACCCTCTTTCGCCCCCCCCCCCCCCAAATTGTATACAGCACCTCAAGCAAGTGTAATCAATATCTAACAGACAACTTGACCAAAGCTTAAAGACCGTGCAGAACTTGTACATAACGTGAACCAAAAACCATTGGTGATTAACAATGTTGCGCCCCCTTCCCATTTATGTGTGACTATTTTCTTCTTCTTCATTCTTAATTTTAGTGTTGGAAGGGATTCCCTTCAACATAACTAAGCATCACGTGTCAACTTGTTATGCATCTTGTAGGTCATTGACTCCTATTTCAGCCTACTTTTCTTTTTCGATTTGCTTCCATAGCCTTTGTCCAACCAAGAACTTAAAGGCATCAGTTGTTTGATTTTGGAGTTGTCTCTACTAGAAGAGTTGATGTCCATCGTATAGCTATTAATAATGGCAAAACGCCCCCCCCCCCCCCACTCCCCATTTGGAAAGGTCGAGGGTGCTTTTTACAAAACACAGTATCTTAATATTTTTTTTTATTTGTTGTCACAATTTTGATGTCGAAAAAGTTTAAATAATGCAAGGTAGAAGCCTATGTTCTTAACTCCGACTGTGCAATGCAGCTCAGAAAAATAAGCTTTTAAATTTTTTTCTATCCCGTTTGGCGTCCCGCCCGCCGTCCCCTATCTATGCCTGTTGTAATATATAATAAAGCTCCCTTTCTAAACCTGACGGAACTTGGGGACTAATGGAGATCTAATATTGAATTTTTCTTCGTATATCGTCAAGATATGTTCTATTGTTTCCACCAGGTCATCTGTATATCATTGGAAACTTTGATGACCCGCACCACACGTATGGTCAACTTCATCATTCAGGGCTACTACGGCACAGCCTACGTCAACGCCTGCCCGCTGTACTGCGGCGTCATTGCCGCTCTGGCCCACTTCCTCACCATCACCAACGCCACCTTCAACTTCTTCTGTTTCTGCTACTTTGGCTCCAAGTTCCGGCGTTGTTTTTTACAGGTAATTAATCTGGTTAACCCTTTATTTACTGAATTATTTTCCCAATGAATGTTTTTTTTTCAAACATTGTGTTATCTGGCTTTTTGTACATATTTAAAAAATAAAAAAATTAAAAGACAAAAGTATATTGTTGTACGTATAAGTACCTACACGAGTGTAGAAAATTACACAATATTACTTTGAAAAATTTAAAGTTTTAAATACAAAAGACTGAATTATTTTGGTGGAAGTACTTAGTGTGTTGTCCGATTCGAAAAAATAAATTTCTGACAATTCTGGGGTAGTTTATCTAATATTCCAAGTATTAACCATCATTCTTGTGTCGCTAAGTCTTTTCTTCGTGTTGTGCTAAACCTATTTCTATTGTCCTGAGAATTTCAAATATGAAGCTACGCCATGCTTCATTTGTTGTTGGCTTCCTAGGATATGGCTGATCTATCTCAATTTATTTTTTCGGTGAATTGTGTTCTCGAATGTCTTTAATTTTTTGCTTTGACATTTGCTGGTTATATTTGCTAATCTGAATACTAATTTATTTTTCTTTCAAATAATAATTGAAAGCTTACATTGCCACCCTTGTGACGGGATTCTTTAATATATTTCATATTTTCAATCAGTTTGTTAGGATCTATAATAAATGAAATTCGATTAATATAATTAAAATGTTTTCTAATTTCAGAAATATTTGAAAATTTCTTCGACAAAAACTAGCAAAACTTCCTGTGAAGTTAACAGCAGACAGCAGATTTACTTAAGTCATCACACAACTACAGTTCCCATGGACACTAAGTCAACCGTCATATGTGACGTCACCGGTAGTTGATCTGTTGGTTAGTCCTAGTCCGGAATTATCTAATGTGGTGGATTTGATGCAGCAATAACGGGAGATTTGTTACAAAAATGCTCGCTGACAGTGAAATGCAATATACGGTTTATGTGCTTTTCTTTAAATTATATCTAATACGGAACAAGTTTTAGGATCGAGACTCAGGTTATGAATAGGTTTAAGCATAGTCAGAGCTAGGGTAGAATACGTTTTTTTTTTGGCTGGTGTTTTTATTGCTGGATTTGCTTCCGTATCTTTCGTCTACTCAAGAACAATCAGCACGATAAGGGTTATATGACTCTGGAGTTTTCTCTCCTAGATGGGTTGCTGTAGCTAGCTATCGAGCCTCATCTGTCCAAGGGTTCGAACTCACACCTTTTGGAGTAAGCAACTACACGTTCTCCTACCGGGCCACACAGCCCCATCAAAACTTATTGACACAGGTTGTGGAAAAAAACTGTACAAATAATATCTCTCTACCGTGTTGTGATACACACGTTGAAGGGAGGGAAATCGGGATGGGAAATAATTCACTCTGTTGTATTAAAAATGTGCTTAATACAGAAATGTGACAGGGCACAGAAACTAAAACCTAGATATTGTATCCTCATGTTCAGTTTGTTGACTTGTAGAAAATATACTTAAAAGCTCTATTCTCGAGATATTCTAATGCTCTATACTTGAGATGTACTAAAAATACATATTTATACAATCCTTTAACGTTAAAACATTGTAATTTATATGTGCTAACAAATTTGGATTAAATAAAACTAAAGGAAAACAAAATGTTTCCGTTTTGAATGCTGGCTTATCGTATAGTTCAAATGGTAGCCTTAACTACATGACCTAGAAACATTAATCCAGAATAGTTGTTGCAGGATCTCTTCCCGTGGTGAAGTAACTGTGCTATTCATGACAGAGAAATATGGCTGTATGCTTGAATTAGAGAACAGAAGGCATATTATTTATAATATACAGTGTAAATAATTAATATTTAGTTTTTACTTACTCGTGTGTTCATTTAATTTTTCTTGTCGTTGATCGTTAACTGTTATAAAAGTTTGGTATCGTCAGCATGACTCGACACTGACCTTTGTGAGTTTTTTCGATCTGTTTCGCCGCTGGTCTAGCGAAAGTACTTTATGGAAGAACTAAATTATTTTCAAAGAGCGGTTTTCTTTACAATATTCCATACATCGAAGATGTTTGCGGCGTTAGCTGTAAATAAAACATATGTATCTGAAAAAAATTAGTAGTTATATGCAGTGGCCTAGCAAGGATCGTCTCAGTGGAGGTGGGGGGGGGGGGTTCCAATTTTTACCCGGGGACAATCTTTCGATTTGCACCCTCCCCCCCCCCCTCAAACTTTCGATTTGCACCCCTCCCCCTCAAACTTTCGATTTCCACCCCCCCCCCCTCATACTTTTTATATATATATACCGAGGGGTCTATGGGGGGTTATGACCCCCCCCCCCCCCCCCAACCCCCCTGCCTACGCCACTGGTTACATGAACTTTCCTCCCCTATACAGTAATGCGCCAGACCAACAAGAATTGCATTGTAAGCCAGATTCTTCTTCAGAGCAGATGAAATAGAATATATCTGTTTCTGTGACCTCCATATTGGAAGTGCAGTGTGTCTAGCCGCCTATATTCCCCCCGTAATTTTCCAGATACTCATGAGAGCTGGCGGACGCAATGAAAATTATTTTTAGTCTAGTACCAAACTCAAAGTTTCCGGGTTGATCATTCTCTTATCTACCTCTCGGCCATATCACTCCCCAACAAGCGGTCACGTTCATCTGCTATCCACTGCCTCACAATGAGTCGACTGTTACGTATTTAATAAACTAAAATACATTTAAACAAAAACATTTTTCATTAAAACAAAGAAATTATGATCAGGGTGACTTTATTTCCAAATAGTTTCTTTTCAAAATATAACATCAATATTAAAACACTTGATTATTTCTATCACAAAATAGTATCTTTTCAAAATATTGCATCATTAATAACACTTGATTTTATTTATCACAAAATAGTTTCCAAAATAACTCATTATGTAAATTACCTATGAAGAATTATAGGTAATTTAAAATCAGCAGTTCCACTAATAAGTATTTTCAAGGCAATAAGATTAAATCTTTAAAAACAAAATACAAAATTTACAGCCCCAAATTTCAGATTGTTTTTCTATATGGTTAATGGGAAAAAAAAGATAGAGTAAATTTGTTTTTATTTTTTTACTACGTGAAAATATTATGTTTTGTTCTGTAAGAGGCAAGTAGGGTTTTATTTTAAATAGAAAAAAATGACATTCCAATTGTTAAACGTTCCAGGGAACACTGTCGATTTTTTCCACCCATTTTAAAGTGTATTCGCGTAATTATTTTGCCTGTAAAATGTGATTCATTAAATACATTACTGTGCGCAGAGTTTCTTCCAGGCATCTCTTCGGGGGGGGGGGGGGGGGGAGGGTTTAAAATTTCGAACGAAATGAAATTTATATAATTTATATAGAAAATATATACTTTTAACAGTGTACCCCCCCCCCCCCCCCCCCGAAGAAAGTCTATCGCCCCCCCCACCCCCGAAAATTTCAAGTGCCCCCCCCCCCCCCCCGGAGAAAAAAAGTCTGGAAGAAACACTGACTGTGCGCCATGAATAAAGCAGTATGGATTTAAACCAGTCTTAGTTACACCTATTTATAGCTTGTTCTATTACTTCGATACAGACGGATACGTATCGAACACTAATCTTGACAGGATTATCCATATGTAGCTTGTTTAGTTACAAAAACAACGTATTTTGCTGTCAACAGGAAAAGACCAATGCCAAAACCAAATCGAGCTATGATATAGAAATAAATTGTTCATATGTTTAAAAATAAGCAACAGCTTATTATTAAGCCTGTGTGGTTGCGTTTAAATAAATTATATTTGGACCCAGAGGCCCGCTGACTTACTTTGCATACCTAGTGTTCCGTGACTATTTAATCCCTTTATTTTGTTCTTCAATTTTAAAAAAATTAAAGCAATTCAATTAAATGTTTAAGATGGCAAAACCTCGTGACATGGGAGACTAAAATAGTAGCAAGTTTAAATTCATATTTTTAAACAGCAAAAACTATAATATCAGTAAAGTTCCCATTTCGAACCTAACAACTTATGGGGCATAACTACCAGACTGACTTTGTAATTTTTAGTTGAAAATATAGATTTGTTTTTAAAAAATCTATTGAGTTATAAGAAACAAATCATGTACGGTGGTTCTCATATTGTAAGCTAGAAAATAATGTACATATTTTTTTAATTGTACAAAAAGTTTTTGAAAATTGTTTAGCCTTAAAAATTATACACAATTTAGAATAAACATGTTTGCTCTTTTGATCTTACGAGAAATACAATTATAATTCATTAAAACTAACATGAGTTTTTGAATGTGCATAATGTATGAAGTTTTTTTTTAAAAAGCTTTGAGCTCTGAAGATGTATTCAAAAGATATATATTGTTTTTTTTTTGACAATTAAATTAGAGCGAATTATCTACCCTTTGACATGCTGATTATTTTTTTATTTCGATCTCTTATATTTCAAAGCTATTAGCATTTTAAATTTGTATTTTTGGTAATATCCTAGATTTAAATTTTTATAACTAAATTGTTTGCACATTTACATTTTAAAATATAATAAAATGCATATTAACAATATATTAATACCAAAAAAATAATGTAAAAATGTATGCTAAGTGAAAAACATTTCAAAATGTAAAGTAGCTAAAAAAAGTGCATTAATACACAGGGGCGGAACTACCATACCGCCAGACCCCGCAATGCGGGGGGGCCCAGGGCGTTTAGGGGCCCATTTCCGACCAAAAAACAATGAATTTACTTTTTCAAAAATTATGTTTTTCATGCATCTTGAAAGTGGTTTTGTAAAAAAAAAAAACAGGTCTACTATAGCAGAGATTGTTGCGTAGAAAAATATTTTAAAATCTACAAGAGCTATAGTTTGAAAGGTAGGCAAACATTCACACTACTTCCATGACTTACTGCCCTTCTTTAAAATAGGGATGCCCACAAAGCTCATTTAAATAGTTTTGTACTATGTATATTAAAAAGCAATTGATTCTCTGAATTATTATTTAAATAAGACGTACTAAACAATGGTATAGCTATAAAAATCTATGTTTACAAATTTGATATTATAAAAGCCAAAAATGAAAAAAATAAACATAACGCGAGAAACCATTCATGAATCAAGCTTACGTCTTTATATATTTTTGACCAGCATGTTAAGTAATATGTTTTCCTAGCCCAAAATGAGTTTGGACTAAATTTGTCTGGTTTGTTCTCTCAGAATGGTTATATATTGCAATGAAGTAGACCAAATTACTCAGTTAGGATTATATATATCCTATATATATATATATATATATATATATATATATATATATATATATATATATATATATATATATATATATATATATATATATATATATAGGGGGCCCTAATTTTTTCTTTGCGGGGGAGCCTTTTTTTTCTAGTTCCGCCACTGTTAATACAATGTTTATTTAAAACGCTTTTTCACATAAAATCAGGCTTCTGTGTATTCTTCATTTTTAAAATTACAAACTGTTTTCTTATTTTCTATGCTAATGAAGATTTAATTTTTAAATTCATTAAAACAAATTTGAAATAGTTCTCGGTATAAATTAAAATAAAGGAATAAAAAAAAATGATAGTCAAAACCACATCATGTGTAATACCATAATTATTGCAATAATATAAATTATCATTTACACAAAGATATATATATATATATATATATATATATATATATATATATATATATATATATATATATATATATATATATATATATATATATATATATAATGGAATTGTCACTTCCATCTGTCTCTTAAAAATGTAAGAACATAAGCAAAAGCAGATATATATATTATATATATATATATACATATATATTGTCTGTGTATATGTATGTATAATTATATATATTTATAGTTGTGTTCGGCCTCTGCTAAAATGTGTATATTTGTGTAACATGAAATAAAATAATAAATATTTTTTAGAATAAATTTCAGATTAACAATTTGAAGAAAACGTTCTCTCAATATCACAGTTATTAATGATCAACAGCGAAATTTATCAACACATTTTTCTCGTCTTAAATTTGAAAACTCTTTTCTGCAGTTAAATTGAGTTTTAACAATTTTGCAATAATGAATTTCAGAGGACAAGACGTTTAATTTTAATAAAAATATTTTTTTATTTGTCGTTGCATAACTGTCTGATCAGATATAATTTTTGTTTTGTTTTACTTAACAATATAAGGCAATTTATGTGTGTGTGTGTTTGTGGGTAATGTATGTGTGTGTGTTTGTGGGTATGTATGTGTGTCTGTTATGTGTGTTTGTGTCTAGGCGTGTGCTGTATTTGCTTGCCACTTTGACATTAATTTAAAAGCTCAGTTCTGTCACGTCGACTTCTCCGCTAATCTGGATTCCCACAATTTGTGTTAAAAAGTCATAATTATAATTTTCTACAAAGGTTTCTTTCATGTATATTTTAATATTACCGTATTCAAAAAGAAAGTAAATATTAAATTCTTGGTCAAGGAGGAAAGGAAACGAATTGATTGTCAGGTTGGCTTCTCCATTCCATCCGTATTTGGTGTGTGTATTTATAGCACTAGATCGTGTGTTTCCGGTGAGACGGAATTCAAGATATACATCATTTTCTTGACTTTCAAACAACTTCATAGAAAACCTGGTGTAGTTCCTGTATTCGCCTTTCAGATGCAACTAATTGAAATGCAGAAAAAACAAAATCCCTTATTCAACACGGTTTTTAAAGAAAATTGGTTCCAATTAGTATTATTACTTTCTCGTGTATGAAATATAGAGGAAGTATTGTAATCGTGCAAAAAACAAGTAAATAAAAAAGTCTAGTGACAATTTTAGCGCATTTCCTTATGTTATCTAAAAATAGCTCTGTCGTAGCGTAAATCAAGAGCAGGGTTAGTAAAACCATTGGTTAGTTATTAAAACGTTTTTTATTAATTTTTTTTTCAGTATTTTACATGTTTTATTTACAATAGAGTAACATGACTAAAAACCATTGCGCGCCTAGCTACCGAACGTGATATCGCAGCCATTGAACGTGATGGCGCAGCTATTGAACGTGATGACGCGTGTGGTGTAGTTGGATAAAATGCCTACTAATTCGGTCCAAATTTTAGTTAATTCAAAAAATTGTTTGTGACCGAACGAAGGGATATTTTAAATTATGGCAGGAATCGATTGGTACATATTTCAAGTCGCTAAGTGGTCTAGTTGCCGAGATATGGGCCAAAAACTGCATTTTTTTGAGGATTTTTGGCTTTTCAGGGACATCCATGAAAGAAACCCGGAATTTTTTTGGCCTATGTTCATCCTGGTAATTTGCTTAACATATTTGCTTTTGGTACTAGTCCTCGATATTGCTTCGTTGATGAGGAGATACGACTTAAAGCTGCGGACTCACATCCATCTATCCATTCCCAGAAAAGACGAGTTAATAAACGCAATTCTCCAGAATGGAAATTGCGCTAAAAAATAGAGATTTTTGCAAATCTCGACGTTTTACACCTCCCTGGGTCGGAAAAACATAGTTTTGTCCGTATGTTTATATATGTGTGTGTGTATGTGTGTACGTGTGTGTGTATGTGTGTGTATGTGTGTGTGTGTATGTGTGTGTATAAACACGATAACTTGACTACCGTTACAGCTAGGTTGATGAAGTTTCATTTACCAGTATCATATCAAATTTGTAGATCTGTATCACATTTTTAGCGATTGCTGATGAACGGAAAAGAATTTTTTCTTCTTTCAATTTGTTAAAAAACCTATAACTTGAGTACTATTTCAGATAGATAAATGAAATTTCACATATTCCGCACTATTATACATAGATTGTTTGGCGTTCACTTCGTGCGCTATTCTTTTTCCTACGCGATTGTATTCCATTTTTTAAAAATGTAAGGGTTTAAAAATTGAATAAAAATAGTGTCTATATCCCGAGTTTCCATCCCCCATATTGGTATGTAAGAATATTCGAGAAAGTTTAGGGGAGATCACTCCCGGTTTATTTTTAAATTATTATATGCTTTTCGGAGTGTTGTCATAAAACAATTTCTCTTGTTTTAAAATTGTTGTTATTGAGTAATAATAAAATATAGATGATATAGGCCTATTATTATTTATCTATATACTACTAAAACTCATGCTTGTTTACAAGTTTGTATAATTTTTTTGTCTGCACCAAGTGTAGAAATGTGAAATACGTATTAATGTAGAGAACAATGTTATTTTTTACCAAACTGTTAATCACAAATTCTTTTAAAGACGTTAATTAATGTATTGATATATTCATTGGTAGGAACACCACTTTAATTATAAAAGTTAATAACAATTACTTTACTTAATGTGACATCACGTGATTCATTCACTTTTTAAAACAAACAATGAAGATTGAAGATTATGTTGCCCATTTAAAAGTTTGACGCATTATAAAGCTAAATTTTATGTAAAATTGTATATTACATAACGATATGTCTATTTGCTTTTCTGATTAGGTTCCAACACTATTATCAATTTTCAACAGTTCTTCTAAATTGAGTATACAATAAATTTCTTTAGATCTACAGATAAACTGTCGGAGGAACGGAAAGTCAAAGTAGAACCTAGATCTAGATCTAAAATCTAGGTCAAACATAAATTAATTAGTTAAAAATAAAAACAATTATTAAAACACAACAAATTATTGGGTTTCCTTGATAAACTTGTTTAGTCCTTAAATATTTGATATAAACCTTTGCTTTATTTTAAGCTTCTACTACGAGAATACAAGGGATTTATCTATCTAGATTCTAGAATTTGTGCTACGGAAAAACTAGACTTAAGCCAGCCGTAGATTCTACATCTAGATCTAGCTCTATTTAGATCTAGAATCTTTGCCAATAATGAGTTTCTATACTAAACTATTTCCTACACCCCCCCCCCCCCCACAAACACACACACACACCCAAAACATTTCTACCGTCCAATTCAACGAAATATAATTATATGCTTTTTCCAGTGTCCGCCCCCTCCCAGAAAATTCTACCCCCGCCCCCGAAAATTTCAAGTACCCCCACCCGTCTCCGGGGAGGAAAAAGTCTGATAGAAACATTGGTCGCATTTGTAGATCATACAAACTAAAGGAAGAACCTGGGCGGGGCTTCGCCCCTACCGGAAGAGTTGCATGAAAAAAACTGCACGCTAAACACTTTTTTTAGATTACAAAAATTTCTCCCTCCGGGGAGGAAAAAGTGTGAAAGAAACGCTGGTGTCGCGCTTAGCAACTCCACGAAGAATTGCATGAAAGAAACAACTTTTTAGATTAGACACATTAATTAGGCGGTAATTTTATTATAGAGTATCGACGAAGAAATTTCTTTTGAGTTGGGGAGGGGGGGTGGGGGGCTCAGACGTTCTTACGCGGGGGTGGGGCTTCGCCCCTACCCGAAGAATTGTATTAAAGAAACTCTTCACGCAAACCACTTAGATTAGACAAAATTGCCTTTTTATTCAATGTTTACTCGAGAATCAATGACGTCATATTACTGTGTGCACTCTCCGGCTTGATATTATTTTCTATTCCATGCTCAATATGACGTCATATTTCGTTTCCGTATTACTATGCATGTTTTTATTTTGCTTGTGTTTTCTCTACAGCGTTCTTGTCAGATACATAGACAGACAGCGAAACTATTAGTATTAACTAGAAAAATGGCCCGTTGAGGAAGGATACAAAGGGCGCTATGTTGATAGTGCTGTCTATTTTCTCGGTACTTTAATTTATACAAAATATAGTCATAGGCATATCCCTAAACCATGCACCTAATCTCATTCATGACAAAAGTCGCATTTAGAGTTTCTTTCAGGCAACTCTACTTGGGAGGATGGGGCTTCGCCCCCCTACTCCTCCCCCCCACCCCCCCCCCCCCCCCACACACACACACACTCCAAATCATGTCTACCGTCCCATTCAACGAAATATAATTATATGCTTTTTCCAGTGTCCGCCCCCTCCCAGCAAATTCTACCCCCGCCCCCGAAAATTTCAAGTACCCCCACCACCCTCCGGGGAGGAAAAAGTCTGAAAGAAACACTGGTCGCATTTGTAGATCATACAAACTAAAGGAAGAATCTGGGCTGGGCTTTGCCCCTACCGGAAGAGATGCTTCAAAAAAAACAGCACGCTAAACACTTTTTAGATTAGAAAAAGTTCCCCCCTCCGGGGAGGATAAAGTCTGAAAGAAACACTGGTGTCGCGCTTAGCCACTACCCGAAGAATTGCATTAAAGAAATTGCAAGAAAACCACTTTTTAGATTAGACACATTAATTAGGCGGTAATTTTATTATAGAGTATCGACGAAGAAATTTCTTTTGAGTTGGGGAGGGGGGGTGGGGAGCTCAGACGTTCTTACGCGGGGGTGGCGCTTCGCCCCTACCCGAAGAATTGTATTAAAGAAACTCTTCACGCAAACCACTTAGATTAGACAAAATTGCCTTTTATTCAATGTTTACTCGAGAATCAATGACGTCATATTACTGTGTGCACTCTCCGGCTTGATATTATTTTCTACTATATGCTAAAGGTGACGTCATATTTCGTTTTCGTTTCACTGTGAAAGTTTTTTAATTGCTTGTGTTTTCTCTAGAGCGTGCTTGTTAGATACATTCACAGATAGATAGATAGTTACATAGACAGACAGACAGCGAAACTATTATTATAGATTATTATTATCATCATTATTATTATTATTATTATTATTATTATTATTATTATTATTATTATTATTATTATTATTATTATTATTATTATTATTATTATTATTATTATTATTATTATTATTATTATTATTATTATTATTTTTATTATTATCATTATTATTATTATTTCTATTATTATTATTATTATTATTATTATTATTATTATTATTATTATTACTATTATTATTATTATTATTATTATTATTATTATTATTATTATTATTATTATTTATTATTATTATTATTATTATTATTATTATTATTATTATTATTATTATTATTATTATCGTAATTATGATTACTATTAAAAACAAAATAATTTCATTTACCAATGTTCCTAAGAGTCCATTCTCTACGACGACAGTTCTGTTGACGTTGCCGTTGACCTGAGGCCAAAAAGTTTCTATTTTGTTTCTGATCCAAAAGAAAGAATCGTTACTGTTAAATGTCAATTGGTCACCGTAAAATGCTGCGCATATAGTGCATGTCTTTAATTCATTCGTGTATCTAAAAGCCGTGGATAGTGGAGCCACTGCTATACACATCAAGCCACATTCTATCTCGCTTCTCACGGGGATCGGATCGTCACAGTATACAAGCTGCGCTCCGTATTCTTTGAACATGTAAGATTTATTTTCCCCATTCACTGCCTTGTTAGAAACGTGATTCAAAACAAATAAAATTAAACGGAATCCTAAACAACAAATTGATAGTTCCCGGAAATTCATCGCCGGATGTCACTTAAAATGTAACAAGTATATGTAATTTCAGATCACAACTATTTCCAATGGGCGACGAGTCTACAAATAGTAATACTGCTTTCGAGCTTCAGTTTATAGTCTCAATTTTTAAGGGACATGTGAACAAAAAATAATTTATTGACTGGTTTCTCAAGGTATTTGATCAATTGCATTATTTTTTTTTTTTAAGTGGATTGATCAATAGCATTGTTTTATTTTCAAGTGGATTAGGGAATAGACAACTTCATTTTGATCTATAGTCCATCAATACGTTTGTATTGTTCTCGACATTGTAACGTGTCGTATGTAAGTAGAAATGATCGTCACGTTTTACGGCGTTTTACAGTGTACACCGCGAACAAAGGCTTCACGATAGCATGAAATAATAGACGACCCGGGGACTAACTCAGCGGCAACCAATTCGGCGACAACCCGGCAACAACAAGCCCACGACGACCAACCCGGTGACAATTCATCGTAAAACAACCAACCCGGCGACAATTTAGTTACCACATCGATTGACCCCGACATGGTGACGCCTCTGAGTAAATAACGATTTCATTTTGATATTATATGTTCAATCAGTTATACTTCGTTTTATACCTTTAATTTATGGTAATTCAGGGTGTAACCCCACCCCCTTTAACAATTGTACATTTAAAACGAGTAACTTCATTACTTTTACAGCTAGGTTGATAAAATTTCACATGTAACTATTATATCATATCGAATTTGTAGTTCTGCGTCAACTTTTCATCTATTTCCGGTATTATACAAGAATATTCGAGAAATTTTAGGGGAGATCACTCCCTCTTTATTTTGAACATGATGTTATATGAATTGATATGAATTGATATTTTGCCAAGTTGACAATTTGTCGATTGGCAAAAGTTGATTTGTTTCATACTCCGCTTACAGCCATTACGAAATCTCATTGAACAAGCCCTACATGAAAGAAAGGCGAATACAATCTAAACAAAATACTAGAACTAGAATGTAGGCCTACATAGCATACAACTAATTCTTTTCGCAAATATCTTTAAATCGAATGAACGATATAATAACATTTTAACTTAGTCACTGTAATCACTCTTATCCCTTTACGTTAGTTTGGAATCGGACTAGTATAAGGGGGTCACGGACAAGCGGTAGGGGAGGCGAGGCTTAGCGATAGGGTGGCGTTAAGTAGAGCTAAAATTGTAATGAAAAAGAATGGAAAAAAATAGATGAATTCCAATTGCTGCTATAACCAAGTTAGGGATTTGTTTTTTTAAATTTTGACATGAATATATTTTCAGTAACAGAAAGTTTTTATTCTATTATGGATATTCTTTCCACAAAATGTTCTAAGTCGACGTCAGGTTAATGGTCTCTGTCTCCCACAAGTCAATGGCCTCAGTCCCACACAAGTCAATGGTCTCAGTCCCACACAAGTCAATGGCCTCAGTCCCACAAAAGTCAATGGTCTCAGTCCCACACAAGTCTATGGCCTCAGTTTAACACTAGTCAATGGCCTCAGTCCCACACAAGTCAATGGTCTCAGTCCCACACAAGTCAATGGCCTCAGTCCCACACAAGACAATGGTCTCAGTCTACCTGGGTTGGCGGAGTAAAGTCTATGAAAATGTTGGTTTAACATTGGGTGATACTAACTATTTTTAACCTAAATCAGCGGTTAAAAAACATGGGTGTACACGCCCCAAGTGTGAGCGAGAGAAACGTGAGGACTAATTCAGAAGGACAAAAAGAAAGAGAGAAACGGCAAGAGTGGCAGAAAGAAACAGAGAGAGACTTGATGAGAAAGAATGGGGAAGACAGAGAGAGAGGGAGGAAGAGATAGAGAGAGGAATGAAGAAAGAGAAAAGGGAAGAGAGGCAGACAGAAACAGAGAAATACTTAAAGAGAAAGAAAATGAAAGAGATTGTCAGGTTTTCTAATTTCAGAAATATTTGAGAATTTCTTCGACAAAAACTAGCAAAACTTCCTGCGAAGTTAGCAGCAGACAGCAGATTTACTTGAGTCATCACACAACTACAGTTCCCATGGACACTAAGTCAACCGTCATATGTGACGTCACCGGTAGTTGATCTGTTGGTTAGCCCTAGTCCGGAATTATTTAATGTCGTGGATTTGATGATACCAGCAATACTGAGAAATTTGTTACATATATGCTCGCTGACAGTGAAATGCAATATACGGTTTATGTGCTTTTCTTTAAATTATATCTAATACGGAACAAGTTTTAGGGTCAAGACTGAGGTTATGAAAAGGGTTAAGTATAGTCAGAGCTAGCGTAGAATACTATTTTTTTGCTGTTGTTTTTCTTGCTGGATTTGCTTCCGTATCTTTCGTCTACTCAAGAACAATCAGCACGATAAGGGTTCTATGATTCTGGAGTTTTCTCTCCTAGAAGGGTTGCTGTAGCTAGCTATCGAGCCTCATCTGCCCAAGGGTTCGAGCTCACACCTTTTGGAGTAAGCAACTACACGTTCTCCTACTGGGCCACACCCACACCGCCCCATCGAAACGCATTGACACAGGTTGTGGAAAAAAATACTGTACAAATCATATCTCTCTACCGTGTCGTGATACACACGTTGAAGGGAGGGAAATCAAGATGGGAAATAATTCACTCTGTTGTTTTGAAAATGTGCTTAATACAGAAATGTGACAGGGCACAGAAACTCAAACATAGATATTGTATCCTTATGTTCAGTTTGTTGACTTGTGTAAAATATAATTAAAAGCTCTATTCTCAAGATATTCTAATTCTCTATACTTGAGATGTACTAAAAATACATATTTATACAATCCATTAACGTTAAAACATTGTAATTTATATGTGCTAAAAAATTTGAATTAAATAAAACTAAAGGAAAACAAAATGTTTCCGTTTTGAATGTTGGCTTATCGTATAGTTCAAATGGTAGCCTTAACTACATGACTTAGATACACATTAATCCAGAATAGCTATGGCAGGATCTCTTCCTGTGGGGAGGTAACTGTGCTATTCATGACAAAGAAATATGGCTGTATGCTTGAATTAGAGAACAGAAGGCATATTATTTATAATATACAGTGTAAATAATTAATATTTAGTTTTTACTTACTCGTGTGTTCATTTTTTCTTTTCTTTGATCATTAGCTGTTATAAAAGTTTGGTATCGTCAGCACGACTCGACACTGACCTTTTGTGAGTTTTTTCGATCTGTTTCACCTCTGGTCAAGAGAAATTACTTTATGGAAGAACTAAATTATTTTCAAAGAGCGGTTTTCTTTACAATATTCCATACATCGAAGATATTTGCGACGTTAGCTATTAATGAAAAACATATGTATCTGAAAAAAATTAGTATTTACATGAACTTTCCTCCCCTACACAGTAATGCGCCAGACCAACAAGACTTGCATTGTAAGCCAGATCCTTCTTCAGAGCAGATAAAGTAGAATATATCTGCTTCTGTGACCTCCCTATTTGAAGTGCATGTGTGCCTAGCCGCCTTTACTTCCCCGTAATTTCCCAGGTACTCATGAGAGCTGGCGGGCGCAATGAAAATTATTTTGCCTCGAGTCTAGTACCGAACTCAAAGTTTCCGGGTTGATCATTCTCTTCTCTACCACTCGGCCATATCACCTCCAACATTCATCTGCTATCCACTGCCTCACACTGACTCCCCTGTTACTTATTTAACTAAAATACATTTATTACACATTTAAACAAAAATTATTTGTCACTAAAAAAAAAGAAATTATGTTCAGGAATACTTTATTTCAAAATAGTTTCTTTTCAAAATATTGCATCATTAATAACACTTGATTTTTTTATCACAAAATAGTTTCCAAAACAACTCATTATGTAAATTACGAATATAGAGTTATAGGTAATTTACAATCAGCAGTTCCACTAATAAGTATTTTAAAGGCAATGAGATTAAATCTGTAAAAACAAAATACAAAATCTACAACCCCAAATTTTAGATTGTTTTGCTATGTGGTAACTGAAAAAAAAGGAAATTTGTTTTTATTTTTTATACTCCGCGAGAAGATGCCGTATTGTATTAGAAGAGTCAAATACGGTTTTATTTAAAAGAGAAAAAAAAAGACAGTCGAATCGCTAAACGCTCCAAGAAACGCTGAAGATTTTCCCACCCTTTTTAAAGTGTATTCGGTAATTATTTTGCCTGTAAAAGTTGATTCATCAGATACATCACTGTGCGCCAGGATTAAATACAGCAACATAGATTTAAACAAGTCTTGGTTACACCTATTTATAGCTTGCTCTATTACTTTGATACAGAAGGATAAGTATCAAACACTAATTTCGACAGGATTATTCTAATGTAACTTGCTTAGTTACAAAAACAACGTATTTTGCTGTCAACAGGAAAAGGCCAATGCCTAACCCAAATCGAGCTATGACATAGAAATAAATTGTTCATGTGTTTATTTTTTTTAAATAATAAGCTACTAATTATTAGGCCTTCGTGGTGGCATTTGAGTACATTCAAGTGGGACACAGAGGCCAGATGACTTAAGCTTTGCATACCTAGTGTTGAGTGACGATTTAGTCACTTATTTCGTTCTTCTATGTTAAAAGAATATTCAACGCAGTTCATCTACATTTCTAAAAATTAAAAGATAAAACAGCCTTACATAGGAAATGAAAAAAGTAATAAGGCCAACAACTTTAAATAATTAGTTACCTTTTTGAACCTGACGGTAAATGGGGCTAAATTATCAGACTGGCTTTTCAATTTTTAATTAAAAATATGAATTTCTTTTACAAAAATTGTCTATTGGGTTATAAGAAAAAATCATGTACGGTGGTTTTCATAATGTAACGTAGCAACTAAAGTACATATGTTTAAAAAAATGTTCAAAAAGCTTTTGAAAAATGTTTAGTCTTTTAAATTATACACAATTTAGAATAAACATATTTGCTCTTTGAACTTACGAGAAATATAATTTTACTTCATTAGAACTAACATGATTTTTAATGTGCATTTTGTACGAAGTACTTTTAAACAAAGTTTGAGCTCTGAAGATTAAAAATAAACAAATTGGTGTTCGAGCGATAAAACTAGAGCGACGTGTCTGTCCTTTGGCAAGTTGATGTTTGCCAAGTTACTATCATTTATATTTAAAAGCTATTAGCTTTTTAAAAATCGTGTTGTTATTGTCATAAATTTGAATTTGAATTTTTTTATTTTTTAGCACTATTGTATATTTTAAAATATAATGAAATACATATTAACTATATATTAATACCAAAAAAGTAATGTAAAATCTATGCTACATAATAAACATTTCAAATTGTAAAGTAGCTAAAAAAGTTGGATGATACAATATTTAAAAAGCTATGAATTTAAAAATGGAATTTCACAGAAATCAGGCTTCTGCGTATTCTATATATTTAATTCCTAAATCTTATATAATATTCTGAAACATAACTAATTTAAACTCCTAATTTTAATTTTTAAATCTATTAAAACAAATTTGTATTAGCACTCGGTATAAATTGAAATAAAGGGATAAAAAAATATAGTCAAAACCACATCATGTGTAATACCATAATTATTGCAATAATATAAAAATGTATCAATTACACAAAGATATATGTAATGGAATTGTCCCTTCCATCTGTCTTTTAAAATGTAAGAGCATAAATCTGAGCGCCGAATTTAAGCAGATATATATATATATATATATATATATATATATATATATATATATATATATATATATATATATATATATATATATATATATTGCTTGTGTATATGTATGTATAATCATGTATATGTATAGTTGTGTTAGGCCTCTGCTAACATTTGTATAATTTAGTAACATGTAATAAAATAATACATATTTTGCAAAATAAATTTCAGATTAACAATTTGAAGAAAATTCTCTCTCAATATCACAGTTATAAACGGTCAACAGCGAAATGTATAAACAAATTTTCTCGTCTTAAATTTGAAAAGTCTTTTCTGTTGTCACCTTAGGCGCTGTTAAATTTATTGTTAACAATTTTACAATATTGAAGTGCAGACAACGAAACGTTTAATTTTAATAAAAATATTTTTATTTTTTGCTATTAGTCGTTAACTGTCTAATCAGATATGTGGTTTTATTTTGTTTTATTTGACAATAAAAATCAATTTTGGTATCACACACAGTTCTGAAAAGTTAAAATTTTACGAAATATTTTAAGCAAAACCTTCTTGACACGGCTATTAATACAACAATTTTACTTCACGATATAAATATGATTTTAAAACGATTATTTACCAAACGCAATCCAAAAAAAAATAATAAGTTAAGACAAGGAATGTTTAACAAACTATTTATATTTAGTACGCAGGTTAATTTCAGTTTCTTTCAGGCATCTCTGCGAGAGGGTAATGCCCACAGCTCTCTGGATCAATTCTATCACCAATCGAGAGAAAATTGAATAATCTATAATGCATATAGAAAATAAATCCTTTAACCTGTGTTCGCCCCCCCCCCTTTCCCTCACACGGACAGTGCGCCCCCTCGCCATAGAAAAATGTCTGAAAGAAACCCTGCTGTAAAACTTAGTATCGTATCTGGGGTATTTGCTGACTGGCTTAACTAAACCACACCATGTAACAGTGTAGTGATTGTGAGAGCCAGTTATTTTAGCTGTATAACTGTATAGAAATACAATAATATGCTATTTTAGAAAATAAAATTCTTTCGTTTTTTAATTCGCTTTTGCATGATTTTAAAATAAATGTATTTTGACTTTTAAAAAGGCGCTTATAGAATTTATTTCGATAGAAAATATTAGCAGTCAGTCGCGTATTTTGTGCGAAAAGGGAGATCTTGTCTTTTACTTGCCTTGTTCGCTATACTAAAAAAATTGTTTTAGATAAAATTGATCCCATCTTTTGGGTTTGATTCCCTGTGGTCTCGTAACCAACCCAACAACCTAGCTACTCTAGATGTGCTGAGGACAGTTTCAAATGCGTAGGAATACGTGACCTTTATGAGATTCGAACCGAAAAAAAATTAGTTCGAACTCTATACAAATCAAACACTGGGTTATGGCTCTATTATTGTCTTGTTCCCATCTCTTTGTACTTTGCTTAATGTTGTTTAGATGGTTTTATATTATAATATAGCCATTCGGTAAGAATAATTATAGCAAGAAATCTTTGCTATATACTAAAATGATATTTCTAGTTGGGTACTTAAAACTATTTTTAAACGAGTTATTTGGATTTTTAAAAATCTGAAACTAAAGTATTTGCTCTTAAGTCTGTTTTTTTTTAAATGTGTATTAATCTAAGCTAAAATGTAAGATGTTTTTCCATTCAAAAACGTGATTACAAAAACGTGAGATATTTTTATACAATTTCTGGCTATTTCTATGAGCCCTACTCTGCTATGAAAAGCCTTTTTTTCTTGGTGGGTTTTCGCTGGAATGGAGTCTTGTCCACGGCGTTGGTTTTTAAGATGTCAGCAGCCCGTTTGGCCATTTGCAGTGTGGACAAGGCATCGTACCTACAGAAGAAACAAAGCATGAGGATGTTTTAAAAAAAATGTTTTCCTTTTTTCTTTAATCCTCGTCACTCCCTGTGGAGTATAGGGCAGAAACAAATCTTCGCCCTCCCACTGTTTTGGGCGGGCCACTTTAATTCGTGCCAGGTCTTTTAAAAAAAAAATACTTAGGTAATA
The DNA here is from genome assembly GCF_028476545.2 of Physella acuta. Lineage (NCBI taxonomy): Eukaryota > Metazoa > Mollusca > Gastropoda > Physidae > Physella > Physella acuta. Next base: position 277,230 of record NW_026732099.1, on the reverse strand, counting down.
TTACAAAAATATTAACTAAGTATATTTCCCAAACGATTCTCCAATGAAATTTGATAGTATCCCTTATTGTTTCCGTAGCAGGTAGCGTCATTGAGGAAGAGCTGAGATGCATCCGCAACGGGTGGCACTATTTAAAGGGTGACATCAAATAGAAAATAACGGAAAATGTACTTTATGAAGCGTATTTTCCCGGTCTTGAGTTCGAATCTGGACACGACAGTAGGGCGTCATGAGTATAACCAGCTCTGATGAGTACGTAAAGGGAACCTAAAGACGGCTGGGCAAAGTGCTGACCACACTATCTCTTCATAGGCCGAGTTCATAGAAACAGATGAACTCTATATCATTTGCCCAATGGACCGTCAGATTCGAAAAGAGAACTTTATTAAATGTATTATACTGTCAAAAAAAATTGTATATGGAGAGAGGTGACGCTAAGCCTAATATGTTAAATTGTTACATTGGGTGGAGGGGTTGGGGGGGGGGGGGGGGGGTGGGGGAGTGAGACCCTCAATTAATGCATTGTATTTCACACAACCTTGTGATGCCTTGCCTAGTATTATTATTTATATGTGTGACCTTGGTAAACAATAGATGCAACACAATGGATGTTTTACTTCAATACAGAGCTACTCCTGCAGTTACTATGACAACCTACCTAGCCATTTTTATTGTTCATGTTTTCATGCCTTGCATCGTGTTTCAAATTTCCATGGCATCATAGCGTGTCATGGAATTTTAATGCCAACATGCCTTATCAAAAATGTCTCTATTATGTAACAATGACAATCTACCATGTTGGGTTCATTATTTATGTTTTTCCTAATTGATCTACATCAACCTTCGTGTTACCATGACTACCTAACTCGCCAACAGTTCTACACCAACTTTCGTGTTACCATGACAACCTACCTAGCCAAAAGCTCGTCCTTCATTGCCTGGGTGCTAGTTCTCCCCGACACCCCGCTGGCGCCCGCCTCAAAATCACTGGCGTGGAACTTGAGCGCATTTTCTCCGAACGGCCTATTGTGTAAAGGATCCCAAGCTCTGTGAAAATGTATTCAAAGTTATTTTTTTATACCAGCTGGACCACGACTACTCATAAGGCTTTAGTGTCCCGAATTAATAGAATTCTAAATTAACTTCGCGGCCCTTTTCTCTAAATATTTTAAGTGTCAGAAATGTAATAGAATTCGTAATGAACTTCATGACCTTATTCTCTTAACATTTAAAAAGTGTAAGAAATGTAATCGAATTTTAAATGAACTTCATGGCCTTATTCTCTTGACATTTAAAAAATTATAAATGTAATAGAATTCTAAGTGAACTTTGTTCTCTTAACATTTAAAAATTGTTAGAAATATAATAGAATTCGTAATGAACTTTATGGCCTTATTCTCTTAACATTTAAAAAATTATAAATGTAATAGAATTCTAAGTGAACTTTGTTCTCTTAACATTTAAAAATTGTTAGAAATATAATAGAATTCGTAAGGAACTTCATGACCTTATTATCTTAACATTTAAAAAGTGTCAGAAATGTAATCGACTTCTAAATGAACTTTATGGCCTTATTTTCTTAATATTTAAAAAGTGTTAGAAATGTAATAGTGTTCTAAATGAACTTCATGATCTAATTCTCTAAACATTTAAAAAGTGTCAGAAATATAGAATTCTAAATGAACTTTATGGTCTTATTCTCTTCACAATTAAAAAGTGTCAGAAATGTAATAGAATTCTAAATGAACTACGACTATAATCGATAAACGTTTATTTGAAAACAATCAACGTCTCAGAAGACCTTGTAGCGTTTTCCGATCGTTACACCAAGAGGTATTTAAGTGGAGAAAGATAAGAAAGGGCAATATCGATGGGGTGAAGGGGGTGCGGATCAATAACACGCTAACACTTCAACAAAATTTATTTCTGGGTGATCAAAGGAAGTAAAATCAATTATGATAATGCAATCAACAGCCAACAAAATAGAAGTAATTTGACGTAAAATAATCCTAGGCGTTATTTAACGGTTTTTGCTTAGAGTTGTAAAAATATTAAGATTGATTACCAGATAAAAATGTATTCAATAATAAATATACATAAATGTTTATTCATATATATTTATATGTATATATGTATATTTATATAAATCCATAAATATACGTATATATATATATATATATATATATATATATATATATATATATATATATATATTCATTTATTTATTTATTTATTTATATATGGGTGAAATTATCATTACGTTGGTGAGTTAATAACATTTTCTGTATTTCTAATGTTGTATTACAGCTGACTATACTAGTATGCTTTTAATTGACAGTAGACAGGAATACGAGACTCGCAGATATATGAGCTTGGAGATTAAGCTGTTGTTTCCAGATACGAATTAGGGCACACTTGTACATACTGAATATTATTTATTTTATTTTTTTGTTTTTTGATTATCAGCTAAGCTGATTTAATCGATAATAAAAGCTTTTAAAATTTAGTAAAAAGGGTCCTGGGCCTAACCCCCGGTTATTTAACCCACACCCCCCTCCGCTACGTCATTACCTCACCCCATAGCCAATATCCAAGACAATTTACTCCTTCCCCCCTTCATTGTTACCCCGTCCTCTGCCAATACCTCCAAATGAATTACCCTTATAACCTAATCATAACTGTTTACTTAACATAACCCTTTTACCAGTGGCGTAGCGAGGTCGGGTCTCACCCGGTGCGGCACTTAATGGTGTCACCCCCCCCCCCCCTCCAAGGCGTAGCGACCCTTCCCTGGGACAAGTTTTCGATTTGCACCCCCCCCCCCCTCCCACAAGTTTTTGATTTGCAACCCTCTCAAGTTTTTCTCTATATTTTGCTATTTTTTGCCTTGGTGTCACCCCCCTAAATGGTGTCACCCGGTGCGGTCCGCACCCCCGCCCCCCCCCCCCTCGCTACGCCTCTGCCTTTTACCAAACCTTAACTCTAAAACCTAATCTAACTAACCTTAACACACTTGTTCTTTTTTTTTGTCGGAGAATAATTTATAGGGAGGTAATTCACCTCTACTTAATGTTTTGGTGGGGGGATGGGATTGAATTGGTGATATTGATGGTAAGTGGGAATAAATTACATCAGTGGCGTAGCCAGGATCGTCTCAAGGGGGGGGGGTTCCAATTTTTACCCGGGGACAAACTTTCGATTTGCACCCCCCCCCTCAAACTTTCGATTTGCACCCCCCTCAAACTTTCGATTTGCACCCCCCCCCCTCAAACTTTCGATTTGCACCCCCCCCTCAAACTTTCGATTTGCACCCCCCCCCCCCCCTCAAACTTTCGATTTGCACCCCCCCCTCAAACTTTCGATTTGCACCCCCCCTCATACTTTTATATATATATATACCGAGGGGTCTATGGGGGGGGTTATGACCCCCCCTTAACACCCCCCCTCTGCCTACGCCACTGAATTACATCCCCCCCCCCATAGCCTCAGTTTCAGAAAGCATCCTTTCAATAAAATTCGAAGTTATAATGTTTACTTTTATATCGATGCATTCAGAAATACATTAACTACATTTACATGCGTTGTCTAAGTAAACAAAATAATTAACACATGAACCAATCAATTTACTTGCAGCCCTCTAACATTGGCATGCAAGTGATGAAGGTAAATTGATCCTGTTTTTTTAAAGCCTTAGCTCTATCTTAGCTTTAACACATTTAACTAAAACTGGCATAAGAGTCGTGTTCTATACTAGGCTAATCCGCCTTAACTAATGTTTAACCTTACCTGAGGTTGGGGTCGGCAGATAGGGGAACGATTTCAATTTTTTTGGCCTCAGAAAAACGCGAAAAATCTGTGGCCTTGAGCGTAGTTGACCTTTAGAAAAAGAAAACATAAAATTAGATTGTGTTCAGATAGTGAAATATTTAATATTTACAATGAAGGTTACATACAAAGTCGCCTTCGTATTTTTGAAGACAGTTGTTAATAAACATAAAATAATTAGAATGTATTCCCTTCAAATATGTTTTCAGATTTTTAAAGTAATATTATTTTTTCCATTCAGTTTCATTATATATATATATATATATATATATATATATATATATATATATATATATATATATATATATATATATATATATATATATATATATGTGTGTGTGTGTGTATGTGTGTGTGTGGGTGTGTCAACTCAGAGTTAATGTTAACGACACTGAAATAAAATATCCGTGATACCTGCGTCAAATCACAAAATTGTGGTAACTCTATACTGCGTTTCAAATATATGTATTTGCATGTATCAATTATGCCGTCTTAATTAAGAGGAGTTTATTGAATAAATGATGGAATATTTCTAAACACAGACATACATTTCTAAAACCTAAAGTGTATAGGTTTTGGCAACGGACCAGTTGCCAAAACCTGTAAATGGATTCCAGACAAAATGGTGACACCAATTTCCATGCAGGTGATATCTTAATTTTTGGAAAGGTAATCTTAATGATGTCCGTGATATTTTACTTGTTGGAAATGTAATCTCAATGAAGTCCCAGATATCTAATAAGCTTAAAAGGTAATCTTTTTAATGTCCGTGATTATCTTACCTGTGATCTTAATTATGTCCCACTTGTTGAAAGAGTAATCTAATAGGCTAATGTCCATAATATCTTAATAGGTTAATAGGTTAGTGTCTATAATACTTTACTTGTAAGAACATTAGTTTTAATTAAGTCCCAGATATCTCAATTGTTGAAAGAGTAACCTAATAGGCTAATGTCAATAATATCTTACTACATGGAAGAATAATCTTTATAATAACCGTGATATCTTACTTGTTGGAAGAATAATCTTTATAATATCCGTGATATCTTACTTATTTGAAGAGTAATCTTTATATTATCCCAGATATCTTACTTATTTGAAGAGTAATCTTCAAAATTGGCGTGGGTTCGAGTCTCTTCAAACGGTTGGGCGTCAACGGCCCTGACCGCGGGTGGCTGGCCTTTGCTCACGTGCCTCTGGGGTGGAGGGGAATCAGTGGAGGATGAGCTCATGGTAGCGTTGGCTAGCGTGAGTGTCCGAGCACCATTTGTGTCTGTTGATGAGACAAGATGGTTTTATTCGCAGGAGAACGTGAACAGAATTGAAAAGAATCAATGACATGATGATAGTAGAAAGTACATTAAAGAAGTTGAGCAGTAGCATAGATTAAAAAGTCACTATATCCTAAACATGTGCATATTAAATGTCAAAGCAGGTACAAATCTGTAGTATCTACATTACAGGAAGAGCACGCCATTCATATGTCGAGGGTATAGAGAACAAATGCAGTATGTCCACTTTTTTTGTGAAATTGATGTACAATTACACTTATATCGTAAATAATACAAGCTACAAGAACACTCATGTACAATTTCAGTAAAGTAGAATGCAAATATTTTATAAATGTTAAACATAATATTTTGCACTATTTTAGTATTGAAATGAGATTTATAAACTCTTTTTTCTCGTGATTGTTTTTTCGGACATACTGCATTTGTCCTCTATACCCTCGATGTATTCGTTTATATAAACTGTTGGGAGGCAGTATGACCAGTTTCTTTCACGCATTTGTTCTGTGAAGTAGAGGAGCGCTCTCATCGAAGCATGTCCTCAATCCTCCAATACGTCTTCTTCCCCGCCCCCTCCCCCCCCCCCCGCCCAAGATATGTGACAACATTTAAAAAAAAGATTTCATTTAAATATAAAGTCCGCCCCCTCACGAAAATATAAATGCACCCCACCGAAAGTTTCAAGTAACTCCCAACACGCCAGCCCCCGCCCCACCCCCACCTCTGAGATTCATGTTTGAAAGAAACACAGAAAATGGAGAAAACTTCCTTACTCTTATGTTCCTCGCTGAGTTTGTCCTCCAGGAACGATCCTTTACTTCCGGGTCGTCTGCTGTGAGAGTTACCAGACGACTGGGTCCTCCTACCCTCCTCCAGGAGAATGTCCTCGTCCTTTAGTTTGTCCGGCAGGTAGCACGCCCCACCGTTGGTCTTCTGGACATTGGAAGCGACATTTATTTATTGCAACGACATTTTAAAACTATATAAATCTAATGGGGCGGCGTGGCATAGCGGTAGAGAGCTTGATTGCTAACCCGTAAAGTCACGAGCTCGAATACGGGTGCGAATCATTAGTAGGCTACTGATAATGAAAGCAAAGGCGTCTAGTCATGGCGCTGACCACACAATACATGCATATTCCATTGTTTCTGCAAGATTTTTTTTTTTTTGCATGAACTGGAAAAGGTGATGATTATTTCACATCTTAGAATGAGGAAATATAAATTAAATTGCAACTTTAATTTGAAAAAAAAATTCTTATAAACTTCATAACTACTTCATATGCGCGTGAACAATGTTTAAATTAAAAACAAAATTTTTTTTCACACCACAAACTTATGACACTACATTTTCCATATAAAGGAACATGTAAGTTATACTATTACCAAATTTGGCATCTGTAGGTCTAATAGTTTTTTTAAAACGTTTTTCTTAACTCAGCTTCGCGTTTGTTTGTTTGTTTGGTTGTTTGGATGTTTGTTGTTAAAATTGACATCGAAAATTAGCCCACTTCTGATTGCTCTAGAGACCTGAAATTTGGCATGCATGCTACTTTCGCCTAACAATTTCAGATGCAATCATAAAAACTAGCAGATAGTGACCGTAATTAGCTTAATTTAATTACGCCCCAAGGACCATACAATTGAGGACATGATTTGTAAAGATACCGACAAGACTGGAGGCCTATCGACACAGTTACTTCGGCCCCAATCGATGTGAGCGCGCTGGCCGTGATCGTATAGTGGTTAGTACTTCGCGTTGTGGCCGCGACAACCCAGGTTCGAATCCTGGTCGCTCAAGATTTTTAGTCCGTGTATTTATAAACACTTTTTTAAAAACCACGTTTTTCATGTGTAGCAACGGACTAAAAAGGAGAAAATAAAATACTTAAAAAAAACTTTTTAAAAAACCACGTTTTTTATGTGTAGCAACGGACTAAAAAGGAGAACGGACACGGTAACACATTGTTAACGGTGACACGGTTGGTACGCTGGGCATGCTAAAATACACATAAACACGTTTTTCCTTAACTCAGCTTCGCGTTTATTTGTTTGTTTATGGGAGATTTGATCACGTGATTCGTGAGTAGATCTCCACAGTGGCGTAGCCAGGATCGTCTCAAGGGGGGGGGGGTTCCAATTTTTACCCGGGGACAAGCTTTCGATTTGCACCCCCCCCCCTCAAACTTTCGATTTGCACCCCCCCTCAAACTTTCGATTTGCACCCCCCCCCCCCTTCAAACTTTCGATTTGCACCCCCCCCTCATACTTTTTATATATACCGAGGGGTCTATGGGGGGGGGGTTATGACCCCCCCTAACCCCCCCCCCTGCCTACGCCACTGGATCTCCACGCCAGCAACGTAAATTACACCCTTTCTCTGTTTAAAGCGTATCGGTCGCTCAAGATTTTTTTAGTCCGTGTATTTAAAAACACTTAGTCAAGTCATACTTAATCAAGTGATTAGATAAAGTAGAAAATAAACTATATAAAAAACTTTTTAAAAACCACGTTTTTCATGTGTAGCAACGGACTAAAAAGGAGAAAATAAAATACTTAAAAAAAACTTTTTAAAAAACCACGTTTTTCTTGTGGACTAAAAAGTAGAAAATAACTATTTACATACATTTGATGACAAAAAACGTGGGTCGGGCAGATGGGTCGGGAAATTTGATGGTGAACGTACCGACGTTTTTTGTCATCAAATGTATGTAAATAGTTATTTTCTACTTTTTAGTCCACAAGAAAAACGTGGTTTTTTAAAAAGTTTTTTTTAAGTATTTTATTTAGTAAATTTTTAAGTAATGTAACTATGTTCTGACAGCCCCTTAAATTTGAGTTAAAAATTTATTGAAAAATTATGTCTATATCGCGAGTTGCTGTTGCCCATAGTGTAATATAAGTACGTTCGAGAAAGTTTAGGGGAGATCACTCTAGCTTTATTTCTGGCTACAGTTTGTTGTAGGCTAAGATATCCCTCAGCGCTTTACCACTCACAGTTGAGAGTCTGTAAATTACGTCACACTCGTAAAGGGGGGGGGGGGGGTGGAAGCTAGGTCCATAATTTTGTGATGTTATATGATGAAGTTGTAGGGGGGAAGGGGGATAAAATAGTTGACGTCACACTTTTACATTTAAAAAAAATAATCTTAGCCGTTATTATGCGTTTTTGAAAGCAGTTTTGATAAACTGTGATAGAAATTGACTAAAATACCATACGTTGACTGAGATCAGTCAATATTTTAAAGAAAAAAAAATCGGATTAAAAATTAAAATGCAAATGCAATGCAATTTCTAGGGTGGGGGGGGTGTAGGCTGAGGTGTGTCGTCATTTTAGGGGGGGGGGAATTAGCTTTTTTTTTGACGAAATGTGACGGAGGGGAAGGGAAGGATATAAAAAATCTATTTAAAAAAAAACGTGACGTAATTTATTTATGCCCCTTACATCAGTTAGAAAAAACACTTTATTTAACTAATGATATTACATTTTGTAAGTATAGTTGCTTTCAATTTCCGATCGCAAATTCAAGCTTTTAATTAAAAGAGTAGGCCTACTTGTTTTCGAATTAATGAAATTTCACTGTGTTAAAAAAAATTTACAAAAAAATAAAAGGTTAAAGTAAAAAAAAAACCGGACCCCAATATGGACATAACTCACTTGTCCTAAGGCCGATGCAGCCGCCGCCTTGTCCTGTACTAACCACGGCAGAGGTGATGAGATGCCGTTAGGCGCCCCCTCCGTCTGGCCCGACCATTTGCCCTTTGAGTCGTTGTTCATGTCCACCCACGCTTGACTGATTTGGCTGATGGGGCGTGTCGGGACCTCTGGAATAAAAATAAGATTTAAAAAAGAATGCAATAATTAATTTATCTTGTGTTCATAGTGTTCGTCGGCCATACCATTAAGGGTGTAAATAAAATAAATGAAATTATAAGGCGGATTTTCACAACTTAACAAGAACTTGTACACATTCTTCACAATCAATAACTTACATTTTATTTTAAAACATCATTATTGTTTGTGTATTTTAGCATAGCTTTTCAATCAAGCTAGTTCTCATTTGCATGATTAACCCAGTTGTTCCAATCATATTAACCATAAATCGTTAATATATTTTGTTGTACAATTTTTTGTTTAAAAGTTTACTAACTCACATTTTAAAAGATAATTAACCTAACCGTAGAGTTGATAATCCCAGTGGCGTAGCCAGAAATTGGTCATGGAGGGATTCAAAAATGTGTCCATACGTATATAATCATATATATATATATATATATATATATATATATATATATATATATATATATATATATATATATATATACAGTTCTAAACTGTATATATATATATATATATATATATATATATATATATATATATATATATATATATATGTACATATGACTTTATATATAGGGATCGGGGTCCATGGGAGGGGTTATAACCCCCCTAACCCCCCTTCTTGCCTACGCCACTGGATAATCCCATTGAACTTGTGGTCAATACTCACCGTCCTCCTCCTTGGATTGGTCAGTTTTGTCCGAGTTGAGCGAATCACAGTCCTCCTCTTTCAGCCTCTTGTGTTTCCTCCTCCTGAGGTAGACCCGGCACTTGTGTATGCAGTAGATGGCGCTACAGCCTCCGTAGATGAGGATCAGAACAGGCAGCACACAGTACATAGCCATGTTGTTTTTGTCGGAGTAGAACTCCTGTAGGGTACAAGGGGAAAGTTTAGAACTGTAGGGAACAAGGGGAAAGTTTAGAACTGTGGGGTACGAGAGGAAAGTTTAGAACTGTAGGGAACAAGAGGAAAGTTTAGAACTGTAGGGAACATGGGGAAAGTTTAGAACTGCAGGGTACAAGAGGAAAGTTTAGAACTGTAGGGAACAATGGGAAAGTTTAGAACTGTAGGGAACAAGGTGAACGTTTAGAACTGTAGGGTACAAGGGGAAAGTTTAGAACTGTAGGGAACAAGAGGAAAGTTTAGAACTGTAGGGAACAATGGGAAAGTTTAGAACTGTAGGGAACAAGGGGAACGTTTAGAACTGTAGGGTACAAGGGGAAAGTTTAGAACTGTAGGGAACAAGAGGAAAGTTTAGAACTGTAGGGAACAATGGGAAAGTTTAGAACTGTAGGGAACAAGGGGAACGTTTAGAACTGTAGGGAACAAGAGGAAAGTTTAGAACTGTAGGGAACAAGAGGAAAGTTTAGAACTGTAGGGAACAATGGGAAAGTTTAGAACTGTAGGGAACAAGGGGAAAGTTTAGAACTGTAGGGAACATGAGGAAAGTTTAGAGCTGTATGGTACAAGGGGAAAGTTTAGAACTGTAGGGAACAAGAGGAAAGTTTAGAACTGTAGGGAACATGAGGAAAGTTTAGAACTGTAGGGAACATGAGGAAAGTTTAGAGCTGTAGGGAACAAGGGGAAAGTTTAGAACTGTAGGGAACAAGAGGAAAGTTTAGAACTGTAGGGAACAAGGGGAAAGTTTAGAACTGTAGGGAACAAGAGGAAAGTTTAGAACTGTAGGGAACAAGAGGAACGTTTAGAACTGTAGGGAACAAGAGGAACGTTTAGAACTGTAGGGAACAAGGGGAAAGTTTAGAACTGTAGGGAACAAGAGGAAAGTTTAGAACTGTAGGGAACAAGAGGAAAGTTTAGAGCTGTATGGTACAAGGGGAAAGTTTAGAACTGTAGGGAACAAGAGGAAAGTTTAGAACTGTAGGGAACAAGAGGAAAGTTTAGAGCTGTATGGTACAAGGGGAAAGTTTAGAACTGTAGGGAACAAGAGGAAAGTTTAGAACTGTAGGGAACAAGAGGAAAGTTTAGAACTGTAGGGTACAAGGGGAAAGCTTAGAACTGTAGGGTACAATAGGGAAAGTTTAGAACTGTAGGGAACAAGAGGAAAGTTTAGAACTGTAGGGAACAAGAGGAAAGTTTAAAACTGTAAGGAACAATGTGAAAGTTTAGAACTGTAGGGTACAAGGGGAAAGCTTAGAACTGTAGGGTACAAGGGGAAAGTTTAGAACTGTAGGGAACATGAGGAAAGTTTAGAACTGTAGGGAACAAGAGGAAAGTTTAGAACTGTAGGGTACAAGAGGAAAGTTTAGAACTGTAGGGAACAAGAGGAAAGTTTAGAACTGTAGGGAACAAGAGGAAAGTTTGGAACTGTAGGAAACAAGAGGAAAGTTTGGAACTGTAGGGAACAAGAGGAAAGTTTAAAACTGTAGGGAACAAGAGGAAAGTTTAGAACTGTAGGGAACAAGAGAAAAGTTTAGAGCTGTAGGGAACAAGTAGAAAGTTTAAGACTGTAGGGAACAAGTGGAAAGTTTAGAACTGTAGGGAACAAGAGGAAAGTTTAGAACTGTAGGGTACAACAGTAAAGTTTAGAACTGTAGGGTACAACAGTAAAGTTTAGAACTGTAGGGTACAAGGGGAAAGTTTAGAACTGTAGGGAACATGTGGAAAGTTTAGAACTGTAGGGTACAAAAGGAAAGTTTAGAACTGTAGGGTATAATGGGAAAGTTTAGGTGGAACTGTAGGGAACAAGAGGAAAGTTTAGAACTGTAGGGAACAAGAGGAAAGTTTAGAACTGTAGGGTACAAAAGGAAAGTTTAGAACTGTAGGGAATAAGAGAAAAGTTTAGAGCTGTAGGGAACAAGTGGAAAGTTTAAAACAGTAGGGAACAAGTGGAAAGTTTAGAACTGTAGGGAACAAGATGAAAGTTTAGAACTGTAGGGAACAAGAGGAAAGTTTAGAACTGTAGGGTACAATAGGGAAAGTTTAGAACTGTAGGGAACAATAAATTGTACCTGGAACTTAAGGGAACAAGAAAAAGTTTAGGTGAAGCTGTAGGGAACAATAAGTACGTTTAGATTGAACTTTTTAGGAAACTAGCGTTTTTTTTATGTGGAACCTTTAGGAACAAGAGGAAGTTTAGTGAAGCTATGGTGAACAAGAGTAATTTTTAGGTTGAACTTTTCACAACAAGAGCATTTTTAGGTAGGTCTTTCGGAAGAGAAACACTCAGGTGGATTTTAGGAAAAAGAGGAATTTTTAGGCGGAAGAATAGGAAACAAGAGAAAAGTTTAGATGGAACTTTAGGAAATATAAGTGACTTTTATGTGGAACTTTAGCTAACCAGATTAATGTTTAGGTGAAAGTAAAGGAAACAAAAAACGTTTTTGTGGATGTGGTTAAAAAAAGAGGAATTTTTTGTACAACTTGTAGGCCTAAATGCTGTAAAGTAATTTTTTTTTATTCTAGTGTGGGGTTGAGTGTTACGTTTCGCTTGTGAATATGAAATATCAGAAAACATAAAAATGGCTTTTAAAATTAATCATATTATGTGTATTTGAACTAAATTTTACTCGAATCGTTAAAATAACGAAATACTATTCTCATTTTGATGCTCATGCCTAATGTTTTAAACTAACAAATCCCAGCTATGCAGTTTTGTCAACTAAGGTTATCGATAAATATAGTAGCGGAGATGCCATTTTGGAGAAAAAAAAAGTATAATAATGGTTTTTAATAACAGAGATTAGGTGGATTAAATTTAATCCCTCTAGCTTCGTAACAATGAGCAAGGATTACTGATAACATGGAATATGATATGCTAGATGCCTGCTGATAAAACAAGGTAACACGACCAACTTATAAGAACCCAATTAAACCAATCGCTAATTAAGCCTCTGGCGGTCGCATAAGTAGCAATGCATAATCTTTATACTCAGAGGCGTAGCGAGGGCGGGGCGGGAGTTGCGGACCGCACCGCGTGACACCATTTGAGGGGGAGGTGACATCAAGCCAAAATATTGCAAAATGTACAGAAGAAAATGCCTTTTTGCCAGATCCATAAGTGAGTGATTAAAGTGATATAGTCTTTTAAGTAAAAATCGACAATTATTAACAGAGGGTGAAACCATGACGTAAACGTGCTAACTATAAAGACTGCATTATTAACAAACTATAGAGAAACATCGTTACTATTAAGCCTGCAGTGATTAAAGCTTATACACATACATGTTCGCGTATGCGGCATGTATTTAAATTTTAGACCTATGTATGCCGACTCACATACATTCACAAACACACACACACGAATATATATATATATATATATATATATATATATATATATATACTTTGTTTCTTGGGGGGAGGGTGACACCACGAAGTGCCGCACCGGGTAAAACCCGACCTAGCTACGCCACTGTTGAAACTATAATGAATCTGATGAAACAAAGGGTGGTAAGTAAATGTGGCCACCATATCTTCAAATAACTGAATTTCCCCTTATCAAAGTACTAACTGCTTATAAACCTATACAGTAAAACATGTCTTCATGCTCTGACAATTGTACATATTTACTTTAACTATAAGATTATCGTGTACATTCTTTTACAGAGAGTGGTCTCCCATTCCCACCGCTATGTAACATTATTGATTGGGTTTGATTTTTCCGTACTTCAAAACCCCACCTCAATTTGTTCCGCTAACTTCGACATTTTTAAATTATTATTTCTCAATCAATGCAATTATCTTTAGTAATTGTCGTCTCAGTTCAATACTAAAATCAATGTTACCATATGAATTAATAATACAATATAATGTCTATCCTGGAAAAAACTTATTCTCTCCACTATATCCAGTAAAGAATAACTATTTTATTTAAATTGTCTCACCTCTATTTTCTCCAAAATAATTTTGTCGTTACTATTGAGTATCTCATCTAGCATAAGTATTTCAGATCCAGACATACCATTACATTAATATATCACCTCTATTCTCCCTTATATATAGGGCATGCCTAATGTGTCTTAGAAGGGGAGAAGGGGAAAGGACAACATCGCGATAAAAAAGAATAAGGCTGGAATCCCCAGGGTAGGAGGAAAGTTTGTCTGCCAAAGAAATCCTGGAGAAGGACCTTGGAAGATGAGGCAAGGGCTGTCGGGTTAACGTGGGCGCAAATAGAGAGAGATGCTCAAACTCGAGTCCAATGTAGAGGTCCGGCTACAGCTCTTTGCTGCCAAAGGGCCACAAAGGAATAACGTTTTAGATATCAGAATCATTTCTGCTTTATAGGCCTACTTGTTTTACTTACTTCTGAGTAGATCATTAAGCTGAAGCACTTAAAATCCAATCAGAACCATGAAACAATCTCACCTATATTTTATGCCATATAGGCCAACATTTGTCGTCACTTGTGAGTATCCTTTAAACAATAACCATTTAAAATCCACCCAAAACCATGCAATTATCTCACCTCTATTATCTGCCATTTAGGCCTACTTTTATCCTTATTTGTGAATATCCCATCAACAATAACCCCTTAAAATCTAGACACAACTATGCAACAATCTCACCTCTATTTTCTGCCATATACTTTTGTCCCCACTAGTCGAGTTGCCCGTATCCCTACGGGACCGTGACAGCAGTATATCCAGCAGTGAATCCCTGGGCTCCTCCATGTAATCCAGCCATGGCAGCTCCGCGTCCACAAACACGTCAGACTGGTCTGGGGAGTTGGTGCCATCATTGGCCTGGACGGTACCTGGGGGAAACAGGTGTTAGGTTGCTGTTTTAATACATTCTTTGGATGAATGAAAGGGGGTCGGTGTGGTCGAGTCGGTGGACGGTACCTGGGGGAAACATGGGTTAGGTTGCTGTTTTAATACATTGTTTGAAGGAATGAAAAGGGTCGTCGTGATCGAGTCGGTAAAGCTCATGGTTGCTAAATCGAAAAGTCACGAGTTCGAACCCTCGGGCAGATGAGGCTCGTTAGCTAAGGACAGCCACTCTTCTAGGAGAGACAACTCCAAAGTCAAACAACTGCTGCCTTGTAGTTTGTTCTTGGTTGGACAAAGGCTATGGAAGCAAATCCAAAAAGAAAAGCAGGCTGAAATTGGAGTCAATGGCCTCAATGGCGCATATTTAATTGTGTTGGAGGGAATCCCTTCCAACACTAAAATTAAGGAAGAATAAGAATGAATGAAATAAGTGAAATATGTATGTTTAATGGTTTTATTATATAAAGCTAAACTAAATGGCTCCATCAGGCTGGTCTTTCGAGTATGGGACATGCTTGTCATAACCGGTGCTTGGCAGATACAATCGTACCGTTTTTATACATTGTTTGAATTAATTAATTTATTATCATATAATACACAATTAAATGGTTCCATAGTCAAAGACGCTTCGGTTATTGTGCTTTGGTAATCAATGCTTAGGGCCTGGGCAGTAGGTTCAATAGAGCCAAATGTTGATGAATTAATTTAGTGAATTATGTATTTTGAATATGTTTGTTTTATATAAAACTAAACTAAATGGCTACATAGTGTATAAGCCGATTTTAGATATTGCGCTTTAGAAATCAAGGCGAAATATATTGTGAAGAGCCAAATGTTAATGAATGAATTTACTGAATCATATATTTTGAACATGTTTGCATTATATAAAACTAAACTAAATGGCTCATTAATTGTGCTTTGGAAATCCAGGTGCAAAGCCTGGGCAGTACGATGAGAAGAGCTGTATGTTACTAATGTATCAAACCATCTCTCCAAACAGCTGATGCTCAAAAGGAGGCGTTAACTTTTTAACTATATGATACAATTTTGTGGCGTTAAATGTATTCTTTTCATTGACTCTTTTTAGAAATCATTGAATACAATTATTTCAGTAGTGTTTTTTTTTTTATTTGAGTGGACTATTTTACTAAACAATTTGTTTTATATAATATAGCTTTTCTTTGTATCATTATAAGAATTATTGAATAAGACTGGTTTAGTAATTTTTAAATCACATTTTAGTGAACTACTTTACTTAACTAGTCTAACGTGTTAGTTTAGCAAACGAAGACTGTTTATTTTTAACTTTAACACACGTTTTCTTATTTATTGATTGCCATCACACCAAGCCAAGCTTCCCCAACACATACAACTTGTACATAAATATTTTATAACCCAACAATAATCAACATTTGTATAGTAAGCGATTCATTGATTAACAGAATACTTTCAGCACAGAAAGAAATCGATATGGCTATACTAATCTGTGACAACCATACAAAGACATTACTTGACAGATATATGATTAAAACTTGTATGTGTGGTCAACTGGTCAGCGTCTGGTTGCTAAAAATAACCCCCTTTTGAACCTAAAGGTCCATGGGGTAAGTGAAGTAGAGTCCACCTATTTCTGTGACAACGATAAAAGGATAAAAAGATAATGTGGCCAGCACTATGCCCCTCCGCATTTACCTTCCCTAACGTGAGTCAGGTACCAATGAAAGCTGGATGGACTCAGGGACGTCCTACTGAACCCGCCTTTGAACTCGCGACTTTGGTGTTAGAAGTCTAGCGCTCTACCTACTCTGGTTACTAACCTAATCCAGCTGGCAAAAATTTGGGGAAAGAATCGACAACCGGAAATCTCGCTACACCCAAAAGAAATAAAAAGAATAATAAAAAAAAAACGCAAATGTGGTCTGACACACACCCTCACTACACTAAAGATGATGGATATTATAATTTGACAAGAAAACAACAATACACAATCTTTCGACTTAGAACAGACAATAACAGACTAAATCAACACATGCATAAAAAACTAAAGGTTGGGTGTGGCGAAATGTGCCCTTGTGGCAAGGCCCCGGAAAATACGGAGCACGTCCTTCAGGAATGTTCTTTGTATAGCCAGGCGCGAGTCAGACACTGGCCCCTGCTCACCCCACTCAGGGAAAAATTATATTGGGTACCTGCCAACCTGGAGACCACAGTCCGGTTTGTTCACGAAGTTGGACTTGTTGTCTAAATCCTCCACCATATTCTCAATTAAGAACGAAGAAGAAGAAGACTAACCTAATGAATACAGAATTTACCTTGTTTTTAAATTGTATTGTTCTACTCTTCCCTTGATTGTTTCATTATTTCCGTGTAAAGAATATGAACCAAAGATGCGTTACGAATTTAACTTATATTTTAAAAATCTCTGTTGAATTAAAATGTGACGAAATGTTCTACTGTTAGTAAAGATAACTGTTCGCTATGACCACTAAATAAAATCTACAGGATTATCACCAAAACAAACATATGGAACAATATGAACCGGTTACGAACAATTCACGAGATTTAACTTTGGTTATACCTGATCTATTTAAACAACTATAGACAGACCATGACTACGATGCTTTTTACATGCTTTTATTTAGTTCTCAATGTCAGTTTGTTTGTTTGTTTATTTGTTTGTTTTGGTTGCTAAAATATGTAAACGATCTCATGAGCGACCAAATCTTTTGTGAAAGAAAGTAGTTTTATTAAAAATAATGTTATTAATTTATGATAGGTTATCTGTAGTATCGGTACAAATTAATTTGGACAAGTCTTTGGAGTTTTTAAAGAATGTTATCATATTTATAGCCCTGTAACAGAAACAATTTTTCTATAGGATCGTCAATAGACAAATCGTGAGGGTTTTCAAACAATATTATGAAAAGAATGAAACATACACCGTCAGTCTTGATTGAGCGTTAAATTTCAGCTATACCTGTAAAAATAATTATAAGTAGATAACAAATAAAGATTCTTCATTAGCTATTAACTGAGCAGATTTCGTATGTTTCCTGACCTCGACGAGATGGTGGGGTCAGTACTATGCCCCGCCCTCTGTACTTTCCCCAAAAGTCAGGCACCATCAGATCTGGGTGGACTCAGGGACATCCTACAGTCACAATTCTGAACTGAAATCCGACCTCGAGACCTTCGGGTTAGCAGCCAAACGCTCTAACATTCGACCACGCCATCCCTATACACATAATTACATACAAAACAAAATGGTTTTATGTTATGATAAACTTTGTACATATACCATCTGTCTTGATTCTGTTACTTACTCGTGTACAAATATTGATAGAAAACAAAGGTGATTTATAAATAATGCTAAGTTAAACTTTGGAATCCACAGGGCAGGAGGAGGAGAGGCAGACCCAGAAAGACCTGGAGACGTGACCTGGAAGAAGACACCAAAAAGATTGGATACACCTGGGGACAGTTGGAGAGACTAGCCCAGGACAGAGATGCCTGGAAAGCTCTTGTCAGCGGCTTATGTCCCAGGAGGGGCGACAGGCAAACCTAACCTAACCTAACCTAACCTAATCTAAACTTTGCACATAAACCGTCTGTCTTGATAGAGCGTTAGCTATGCCGACACCAATACGGTTAAAAAACAAAGGTGGTTTTTATAATAATGATATGATAAGCTCAGCATATAAACGGTTTTGTCATTACTCAGCATCACGTGACATGACACAGCATAGAAAGTGCTAAAAATAGATATATGATGAAGATTGATAGTGGTGATAGAAAATATTGGAGATGATCGATCGCCGGCAGTGTGTTGGCCAAAACTACTCGATAGTCTGTGAATGATTTGATTACAGTTGGGCTGTATTCTATGGTTTTTATTTTCAATCGTGTATTGATGTTATGTTTGTTTGTGGATTTGGGTTTTGTGTGTGGTTATTGTCTGGTTATGTGTATGTTTTTGAGTGTGGTTGTGTGTTTTTAAGTGTCTGTTTCTTTATATGCTTGTAAAGGATGTTTTGATTCGCGTGTTCGTTTTTGTTTTCACACATGTATTGATGTTATGTTTGTTTGTGGATTTGGGTTTTGTGTGTCGTTATTCTCTGGATATGTGTATGTTTTCGTGTGTGGCTGTATGTTTTTAAGTGTCTGTTTCTTTGTATGCTTGTAAAAGATGTATTGATTTGCCTGTTCGTTTGTTTGTCTTTTTGTGTGTGTTTGTGTGTTTGCTTATTTGCTTTCTTTTGTGTCTGCTTATGCAACTGCTTATATTCTGTATGTATATTTGATTATTTGATTGCTTTGGTATGTCTCATAGTGCTCCTGATTGTATATGTTACTCTACTTGTTTGCCCCTAGCTAGTCTGATGTTGTGTCTAATTTCTACTTGTGTGTCTATTTGTTTATACTTGTTTCCTACGAGTACTATAAGTGTGTCCTTGATTCTAGTTGTATCGTTCTAGTAAGTTTAGTGTAACTCTAATACCAGTAAGTCTTTTTTTAACTATAGTTGCTTTCTACTAGTGTGTCTACATGCGATTCATCTTGTTTCCTACTAGTGTGTCATACTTGTGTGTCTGCTAGTGTGTCTGTTTGACTCTTCTAATTCCCTTCGAGTGTTTCTTCTAGTGTGTCTGTTTATGACTCTCCCCTTCGAGTGTGTCTTTATAACTCTACCCTACGAGTGTGTCTGCTAATGTGTCTGTTTATAGCTCTACCCTACGAGTGTGTCTGCTAAATGTGTCTGTTTATAACTCTACCCTACGAGTGTGTTTGCTAGTGTGTCTGTTTATAACTCTACCCTACGAGTGTGTCTGTTAAATGTGTCTGTTTATGACTCTACCCTACGAGTGTGTCTGTCTGTCTGTGTTGTTGCCAGTTTACTCGAGGCGAGCATGAGAGACTAAATGTCCCGAAGAGGCTTTGGCCCCAGGTGAATGACATATCGATCTCCATCGATTTATTTGTTGCTGGTTATTTACGATGGTAGCTAGTACAACCCTTTTGTCTTGGCCTCACGTTTTAACGTTTACAATCCCAGGATAAGAAATTGTATTTAGTTTAAATAATGAATTGTTCGTGTTTGCTTTGCTTCAGAAATGTAAACAAAGCAGTGTTTTTATCTTTTTAATATTCCAATATTTTTTGTTAAGTTTTACGTGTGCAATGAGTGTATGCAAATTAACTATCTGAATTTAGAAATACATTCCATTATTCTTACAATGTGTACAGAGTTTTATCAAGAATGTAGTTCATGCTCCCTGTATTTTCAATAGACATGGATGTAGTATTAAACGTTTTGTAAAGCTAAATTCTAAATCGGATCTCAGAAACATGTTGGGATTAATCTTATCCTTAATTCGTGAAATCATGTGCTATTTATGGGTATAAACTTTACAAATACTTTTATTTAAAAAAAACAACTTTAGATTGCCCAGTCTACGCAACAATAAGCTGCATCACTGGATAGATCCAACGCTGATGGCTACTAACCCGAAATTCTCGAGTTCAAACCCCATGGCAGATGACCCTTGTTAACTAGGGACTGTAAACCATCTAAGAATCTAACTAAAATTCGTACTCAATCAGGAGTAGATTCTCTTATACGATAAGTTTACCAAATCTGGTTTCCTTTCGGCATTTACTGGAATCAGTGCTGATACCAAAAGAATAGTTTTGCATTCCTTTAGACAAAACCGGCCAATATTGAGAGGGAGGGGGGTCACGGTACATGGGTTACGAATGGTTTATTTTTTTTACAGCATGGGCCCACTTTTAGGATGCATTCATTGTACCCCGAGGCAAAGGGGAGCCATAAAAATAGGTCTTAATATCTCCATTAACCGGTTCGGGTATCCCAAATATCGTGAAGACATCGTGACTACTACTTGGTTAAAATAATGTATGGGTGGTTTTCCAATGTTGGTTGGTGCCTGTGGTAGCTTATCTTTAGGTTTACCACTATACTGCCTGATCTACCTGCATTTACAACACAGGTAAATATTTACAATTAAATTTTAATAATCTTGAATCTTTGCATATGAGATGAAACCAAGTTTAAAGTATTGATCGAACTAGATTTTTGAGAAGTTTTTCTGTCCAGTACCATGGCCTTCCACAGCAAAGACCTTAAAGCTACTGATAATAACATCGACCGCGTTCATATCTCGATTTCTTTTTTATTGTACGAGCTGACCCGCAGCGTATCATACGCCGCTATTTAGTTGTTTTATTTTCTACTTTTCAGTACTTCATAGTTTGTGAATTCGACACTACCCTCCCTTCCATTTCCCCACTATCCCCCCCCCCCCCCCGCCACCGTGAAAGCAGCCATCCGTGACCACAGTTTACGAGCAACAATGAAAAGATCAAGCAGAACTTCTTTCCTCTCCTCAGTTTCAAGTCGTTTAAAAGCTAAATTATCTGCCCCTAATAGTCGTCACTAATTCGACCCGGCTCTACGATTGTATACATTCGGGGTGAACCACAGCTCACCAGAATGGTAAGGTTGGGGGTGGTAGCTATATGCCTAGAGAGCGGGGGAGTAACGGCATGCGTTTACGTGGTGTCTCGCATGGTCCCAATGAAGAGAATTATATATATAGATCCCGTGATTTTAGATTTGTTGTCTGAATTTTGATAAAACTTGCTGCACTTCTATTGATTTTTTTTATTTTTTTTTTAGCAAGAGATCGTTTGTATTAAATCTTCTAGCATGACAAAGAGGATAAGAAATAAAAAAAAAATGATGGTTATGAAATTCTGTATATTACAAAATGTAAGGTGCTACGTTTAGAATTTTATACAATTTTTACTTAAATTTTAAAACAATTTAACGAGAAAAGTACATGCACATAATTTTGGCTAACTATAATAATAATCAGAGGTGCAAATAAACTAATGTACGCGAGTGGCATATTTAATTATTACACATAATGCTAATGAGTGTAGTTTTCTGTTTAGTTATTATAATAGTAGTTGATATAAAGTCTCATTTCTTGAACACCCCTTCCTTTTACCCTACTAGAAAATCGTATCTAGAAGTTTGACCATCTCCCCTCCCCCACGTAAAATACAGTCGCAAAAGCCTGACCCTCCCCCTCCCCCCCCCCCCTCCAATGCCTGCCCCTACCGTAGAAAATCGTCTGACTCCCCATGTCCTTAGATGTGGAGCTTTTTTGGAGCAGAACAGTCTTACCTGCGTAGACCAGGAATACAGACAATATTATCCAGCAACACAGCGGGTGTCTCCATTGGATACACGCCGCTGTAAGTCTCATTGTTTGTAAGTCAGATGACTGATAATTAATGTCAGATGACTGAAAAAAAAACAATAATAGATTATTGTAAAACAACAAATATTTGATAATAGGTGACTGACAAAAACAGTATTAGATTATATTAAGTGCAATAGGTGATGCAATGTGACCGAAAAAAAAACAACAGTAATAGATTTATTGTAAAACAGCTGTTGATAAAAACATTGTAATTATCTGTATCTAAAGTCTCAGATATGAATTTCCAAGTTGTTTTATATATAAATTGTTGAAATAATATATTTGTGGTTATAAATTCTTTTAGGAATTTTGATATTAACACTTTTTTATATTTGAATAATAAAAAATGTCTGCATTCAAAAAAATATAAAGTTTGGACAAAATATTTGAATCCCCCATCAAACTATTAAATATTACGAGACAGTTACAATGAAAATTAAACTTTACTATAACTCCTTGTAGAGCATGCTTTACTTATATAGATATATTTTTATTTTATTTTATTTTTATTTTTTTTACAAAATGACTTGTATTGATTATTTATTGTAATGAACAAAATGTCTGTACAGTTCATATATTTAAAGCTGATGCTTAAATTAAGTATTACAAACACAAGCATTCATGCCAGACAGGTTACAAACAAATTCAGCTAATCAGTCATTGTTAATTAGCTTAAAACAAGACAGTATGTAAACAAAGTTTACTCAGGCTTTTTTAAGGAGAGGTAAAGTTTTTTTTGTTTATGGTCATACTTTTGATATTAGACATTATCTTACATGTACTATTTTCAAATCATTGGGATTTTTTTAAACAAATTTTAAAACATTAAACTTTTTTTATAGTTTTCTGGAATTAAGCTTTTATTAAAAAAATAATTGCTTTGCCGGATTCAGAAATAACTACACATACTAGTCAGTATTTATACATATTGATTTAAAAATGTTAATTAAAAATTAATTAAATATGCAGTGAATTAATTTTTTACTGAATTTTAATTAATTTACGAGGTTGGGAGTAACTTCATTCTTTAAATATTTTTTTGATTAATTTAACAAAGATAGAAAATGTAATGCTAAGCATTTCAGTTTTTTTTTCAGTTTTAATATTTCGTAGCAACTTTTTTTTCGATTATTTATTAATGTTAACGTCTTTTTTGTTTATTAAATAGAAAACAAATTGCCTATTTTTAATGAAAAAAAAACTCAAGCTTTCGCTTTATTTTAGCATTTAAAAATTTAAACGATTTTAACAAAAAAAAAACAAATATCTTACAAATATCGACTCCTTTTAATTAAAAAAAAACATTGCCTCACCTAAGTATTTAGAAATAAAACCCAAATCATTGATAGCTGTAAAACATATCCGCTCAGCACACTGGCTACAATATGCCTGGTTTATCTTCTAACCCGCAACGATTCTCTGGCCACCAACGCTGTGCGATGTTTCCGGGGAAACGTCATCCGCGTCATCGATTTCTGCGTAGCCCCAGCCCTTGATCAGCAGACGTATGTTAGGTTATCGGACCTGGGATCCTACAGAACAAACAGGGGGGGGGGGGGGGGACTGCATACAAGATAGGGTGGGGAGAAGGCCAAAGTCATTGTTATATTTTGAACAATCTTAGATGTAGGTACACAATACTCAATGGGTTTTAAAAAAATCAATGAGTTTTGTGGTAGAAATGTTTCATACCGTTTGTGTTAAGGGTTGGGTAAGGTCCTAAATGTACACACTAGTCTTTGTTTCAGGGTGACATTTTGGTCGATAGTTCAAAAGAAGCATTTTTTTTCTTAGTTAAATTAGAAATTTTAACAGATTAACCGACTCCTAAAAAATCATAATTGGAGTTAATTTTATAATAATGCTAATAATCGATACTTGATATTGCATTAGGCCTTCTATAAATAATATCACACAGATTTAGCGTTGTTTTTTTTAATTCACACATTGTCTTACAGTGTCAAACTTCAAAAATATGTCTCCCCCCACCCCCCAAACACACAAAGACCTAAATTAATTCCAAAAAATAGAGTGGTCATGCTTCAGAGGAGTAGCGAGGGGGACATATGTCCCCGGGCGCCGACCTTAGGGGGCGCCAAATTGGCTTGGACAAATAAATTGAAAGCTTAAGGGGGGTGCAAATCGAAAGTTTGAGGGGTGGGGGTGCAAATCGAAAGTTTGAGGGGGGGGGGGTTGCAAATCGAAAGTTTGAGGGGGGGGGGGGTTGCAAATCGAAAGTTTGTCCCCGGTCGTCGGGGTTCATGTCAGCAGAACGTACCTGAGTACACCCAGCTCTAATGGGTACCTAACTCAATTAGGGAAAGTAAAGACAGCTGGCTGACAAGACTATCCCTTCATTTTAGCCCCGGTCACAGAAACTGGTGAACTCTACTTCACTTGCCTAATGGAAACCCTACCTTTACATACGTTGTACACGCCCCACTCCCACAAAGCACATCACTTCAAAAAAATAATAAACCACGCCAGACTTAATATGTTGACGTCATTTGATAACACCTCCCCCCCCCCTAACTAATGTGATATTAATCATCAGACTTGACCAGAAAGTATCCGGTTTTGTGTAAGCAAGAAATTATATTGCTGGTGTACACACAATCATTACACAATCAGATGTGAATATTATCATATATATATATATATATATATATATATATATATATATATATTACGGAGAATACTCTGGTGAATAATGGGTAATTACATTTTTTATAACGGACAGTTACCCCACATGTAACGGGAAATAACCTCATGTGTAACAGACAATCTAATATACATGTATAACAGACAATCATCTAATATACTACGGACAATGACCTGGTGTATTAAGGACAATCACTGGGAGAATTAGGGACAATCACCTCTTGTATAACAAACACATCGTTAATTACGGACAAATATTTCGTGTATAACGGACAAACAACATTTGCTTGTATAACGACTATTAATCCCCGTGTGTTACTAAGCACACACATGCGTATTATAATCAGACAATACAATTCAGATAATACACAGACATTACGATGTGTATAACCGACTGACAATACAATGTGTATCACGTGCTAACAATCCCCTGTGAATAGCTAACAAACAATCCATTGGCGTGATGCAGGCGAATAAAGCCACATTTTAAAGTACAGCACACACACACACACTCACACACACACACAGACACCTACACACAGACAAACACACACACATACACACACAGACACACACACACACACAAATAACTAGCAATATTCCCTGATGTCATCGACTCTATCGATGTTAGCTGCACTTCATGAACCTTGTGTTCAAGACTCGTCACTGTGGTATAAAACAACACATTCAAAATAAAAATGCAAAGAATGAATTGAAAGCAGATCAAAACATCGAAAGGCTTGTTTTATTCAAGCACGATTGAAATAAACAAAATTTATAAATAGTATATTCGCCGACAGGAGGTACGTAGTTCTTTGATTAATGTTGGGTTTTTTTTAAAGAAAGTATTGCATTATTTTTTTATAATTAAAATCATTCACGTGCAGCCCTTCTAGTGATTCTTCGTGTAAAGAAAATATAACAAAAGTATTGTATGCAGAAAGAAATAATGTAAAAGAATATGAAGAATAACGTCAAGATTCTTAGTTTAGATACAACATCAGTTATTTTGATACTTAATTGTAAAGTCAGTACGTGTTGCAAGATAATTGTCTAAGCCAGTGGCGTAGCGAGGTCGGGTGTCACCCGGTGCGGCACTTAATGGTGTCTACCCCACCCCCCCCCCCTAAGAGGCGTAGCGACTCTTCCCGGGGACAAACTTTCAATTTTCGATTTTCACCCCCCCCCCCCTCAAACTTTCTATTTGCACACCACCCCCCCCCCTCAAATTTTTCTCTATATATTTTACTATTTTTTGCCTTGGTGTCACCACCCTAAATGGTGTCACCTGGCGCGGTCCGCACATCAGGAAAGGTAATAGTTGGTCTGAGCGTCAATAAAAATTGTAAAATGATTGTAAATGTAATTAGGGAAGCTCCGCTTTAATCGCAGATCAAATGATAAATCAAATCGTAAATCTAAAAGTAAAGCTATGCTTAAATCGTAAATCAAATAATTGGTAATTGAAACACAAATCTAATGGTATATCTATGCGTAAATTAAACCATAAATCAATTGGTAAATCAAATTGAAAATCATCCAATGGAATAAATATGTTTATAATGCTGCCAAGTAATAGGTGAAACCAAAACAAATGATACCTAAATGAAATGAGAAAATCTGCCTTTTTCGATTAGCTCAATAACTTGTCAACGCTGTATACACCATTAGACACAGTGTGACACCATCTGAGATGGAGGTGATAAATATCTATAGTTTTAGTACATGACAGTTGTTGGTAGAAGTTGGTGACAGTCGGAAACCGCACCGGTTGTCAACTGAACTATGACGCCACTGCAAAGAAGTAATACTTTCAGTAGTTCATGTGTCTGTCCCAGTGGCGTAGCGAGGTCGGGTGTCACCCCCACAGAGGCGTAGCGACCCTTCCCGGGGACAAACTTTCAAATTTTCGATTTGCACCCCCCCCCCTCTCAAGTTTTCGATTCGCACCCCCCCCCCCCCACAAACTTTCGATTTGCACACCCCCCTCAAGTTTTTCTCTATATATTTTGCTATTTTTTTGCCTTGGTGTCACCCCCTAAATGGTGTCACCCGGTGCGGTCCACACACCCCCCCCCTCGCTACGCCCCTGGTATGTCCTGCCATCCCCACTACCTATTTCCTTTAGTTCTCAACACCCACTAAAACATTGCTGTCATTCACCTCACCTAGTTTCTCTAATCTCAACACCAATTAAACATTTCTGTTATTCTTCGTACCTATTTTTTCTTGATCTCAACACAGTAAAACATTGCTGTCATTCTCCGTACCTATTTTCTCTAACCTAAACACCCATTAAAACATTGCTACTACCTACTTTCTTTTAGCTGCACTTAACTCAATAATTAATGTTTCAGATTTTAACTGCATAGATTATTTGAAACTGATTATCTTTTTATTTATTTTAACATCCTACAAATTGTTAGCGGCAACAATATCTATTCAATACCAAAACACCATGCTATATAGCGGCATGTAGTACACCAAAGAGATTTTTTTTAAATTTATGCTAAACACTAAAATCCAAAAACAGCGTCCTAACATTTTACAAGCGTGATTTTTACTAACACGAATCGACATTTCACACAAAAGGGGTTAAAAAATCAATCGATTTCTAGTCCACAACATTTCCTAAGATTTCAATAATTATATCGATCCACAGATCAATAAAAACTGACATCGACACGCCACCGACTTGTCGCAGCATACAAACGCTGCTCAGTCATGAAACATTGAACGACGGATGTAGAGCTTCTTTGAGACCCGATCACAATACATAGCATCGATTTGTGTTAGGCTAAAAAAATGGGTTGCTATTGCCCGAGGATGATTTAGAAAATAACAATGGAATGATTTGTTACAGCGGTATGATTAGTGGTGTGAAGGGGATTAATTTTTAAAAAAGGGAGTGGACGCTGATCAAGCTAAATAGGGGGTCGCCTTATATGTTGGTTTTTTTTTTTGTATGTAACACACGCCTAGCAAAACTAATTAGGCCAATACATATATACAGCTAAACAAGAACATACACGTTCGCAAGTAATTACACATATATAAAACTAATTAGACATGTACAAATACATAAATAATAAGATAGGGACTACATAAAAATACATAACTAATTAGACACATAAAATATACACCAAATTAGAAAACTATTTAAAAACATACAAGAACACAACTAATTAGATACAAACATTTACACAGCTTTTTAAACACATACAAATACTATACAAATAAAGCATATACACATTCACATCTATGCTGGTTAAATATGCCTCTATCAGTTTTAGTATCTAATACGTATAAGGATGTTTTTATATAAAAACAATAGACAAGCACGTACTCTTAAACACGCCATGTACTCATACAATTATTGGATAGTTTTTCAAATGTTTCTTAGAAACAAAGATCAATACGTTGTTCGTTTACACATGTTTTATTACTTGCTTGTTACGTTTGTATTAAAAAATGCATGAATGTCTGGTTAACCTTTTGTGCAAATGTGAACAAATACATAAAAATAATATGTTATATTGACTATATATAAAAATATATTTAAAAATTGTAACGCACACTAGGAAAGTGGAAGTAAAAAAAGATTTTCAATAAAATGCATCAAAAACGTTCAATATTATACCTTGCAACTGTATTAGAGGTTGGGAATTATTAGTATAGCTGTATTGATCTAAAAATCGTTGGCTATTTACATAATTGTAACGTCATATGGTGAGGTAATGCATGTAACAAAGTAAAACAAAGTAATTTTATGTTGCCTGCATGCAATTATTGATAACTAAACAAAGAATTCTATTCACTTCCCGACGAATAATAAAACAAATGAGACTTTTTCTTTTCAAACATATCGATTCGTTTTACTTTGAATCTCTACAGTTTTGATCGATTAAAATATTACATTTCTAAGGGACATGTTGAGGTGGATTTACAGGGGGTGTGGGGACGGCGTGGTCGAATGGTAAAGCGTTTGACTGCTCGTTAAAAGGTCTTGAGTTCAAATCTCGGTTCGGACTTGCGACTGTAGGACGTCCCTGACCCATCCCCGATGGGTACCTGACTTCGTTTGGGGAAAGTAAAGGCGGCTGGGCATAGTGCTGACCACATCACCATACCAGCTTACACACAGGTAGAGAAACATGATCTCTGCTTCATCTACCCAATGGATCGCTAGGTCTAATAAGGAATTTTTTACAGGGTGTAAGGTGGTTTATGCAACCCATGTAAAAACTAATTGAAACAACACTGCATTATTTAATGTTTATTGATGTCTTATCTTACGTATTACTTCGTTTGTTAGCGTTGAAATATCTTCTTACACACATGGTTGGGAAAGTAGAGGCGGCTGAGGCGTGCGCGTGTGCGTGTGTGTGTGTGGGTGGGTGGGTGTGTGTGTGTGTGTGTGTGTGTGTGTGGTTCCGCTGATCTTGGAATATTAATTGAACCCACTGTCCGATTGAGCTGAAAGTCGGCACAGGGGTCGATCTTGGATGACAAAACAAGACTTTTGAAGTTTTATTATAATTACATTGAATAAAATTAAATTTTAAAATTACTATATTCTATATTGAAAGGGGAGATAAAAAGAATTTTTGTTTAAAAATACTATCGATCACGGACGTCAAGGGTGAACTCTTTTCTATTCACGGTTGGCTGATTTTGTGTCCTTTCGTCGATAATGAATCAATTAGAGTCAGATAGCACAATTTTAGAAATCATAATCTGGTAAACGAATTTTAACTGAAATATTTTTAGTCTACCCAATTGAATAAAACGATTGAATAAAACGTAATAAATAAATCTCAAATAAAAACAAAATTATGAAAAAAACTTTTATTATATTATTATTCTGAAATCACAAAAAAATGACAAATGAAAACAAAATGCGTTAAAAAATAAACAAAATTATATTGGCGTAACCTTACTAAAGCTATTATCTTGTATGACTAAAAAATAACACCAGGGTGCTAACTGATAGAGAATATATTCCCTTTCAAATGATGTTCATGATTATGTTTAACGTTCCTTGACATAATGTAGAAGACCTATATTCAATTTTCATCTTTGTGATCTTTTCTGATTTGTAAATATAAAAATAGCCTTTTTCTTCTGTTTTTTTTTTTTAATTCTATGTGAGATTTACATCATTTATGTTTTTTTTTTTATCTGTTAGGGTTTTCTTACGCTTCCGAAATTTTTTATTTTTTACTAGCTAGTGGCTTAATGAAAAATGGCAATTTTTAAATGAGCGAAAGAGGTTGGCATGTTCGGGTCTGTTAAGCTCATGGTTGCTGAACGGAAAAATTCTGAGTTCGAACCTCTGGGCAGATGAGGTTAGGGACAGCAACTCTTCTAGGAGAGACAACTCCAAAAGTCAAACAACTGCTACCTTGTAGTTTGTTCTTGGTTGAACAAAGGTTATGGAAGCAAACCCAACAAGTTGACACGTAATACTTAATTGTGTAGGAGAAAATCACTTCCACCATGAGAAATAAGAACGAAGAAATCAGTGGCGTTTAGTTTTCTACGAGTACTTTATGCTTATCCTGATTTTTATCCGTTTTTGTTTAATTTTTATCTCGCTTTAAAAAAAAATTCTTACGTTCTTTTTATCTTTTTAATTTCTCTCTGGTCATTACCATGAAGTTCTCTTATTGTTTACCGTGATCTTTACCTTATGCCACAATTATACTAATTACTTTACAAAACAAATTTCTAAAAACCTTTCTAGTCTTTTTTTTTATGTTCTAACATTCCCCTGTGTATTTTTTTGTCCTTCTCGTAATCCCAATCCTCAGGGAGAAATAATTCAGATAACACCACAAATTATTCTAACAGATCGAAGTCAAAGATCGATTACATTTTCATAGTGAGGTATCGATTATCTTGTTTGCCAAATGGATCCAAAATGATCGAAAGGCGATATAAAAAAAAAAGATTTCAAAGCGTATCGATTAAGTTAGCGTGCGTTGTTAGAAGACGGTCGAAACTTGAAGAAGCAGTGTATCTTTTTTTTTTATCATTTAAAAATTTCACAAAATTGAAAATGAAATAACCATTACATGTTTTCCTGGGCGTCCGCGCACATGAGCAGCCCTCTCCATTATCTAGTATATGTAGTATAATGTATATCTTTATAGATGTAGATCAATATACTTAGATATATACATTTTTAGCGCAATTTCCATACTGACAATTGCGATTATTAACTCGTCAAGGATGGATGTGTGTCCACAGCTTTAAGTCGTATCTCCTCCTCAACGAAGCAATATCGAGGACTATTTCCAAAGCAAATATGTTAAGCAAGTTCCGAGGATGATTGTGGGCCAAAAAAATTCCCGGAATTCCTTCCTGGATTTCCCGGAAAAGCCAAAAAACCTCGAAAAAATGCAGTTTTTGGCCCATATTTCGGCAACCAGACCACTTAGCGACTTGAAACATTTACCAATCGATTCCTGCCATAATTTAGAACAATATTGCCGAAGAAATTTTTAAAAAATATCCTTTCGTTCGGTCACAAAAAATTAATTAAGGAAATTGCGCTTAAATTGTCACTAGACTTTTTATTAACTTGTTTTATATTATACATTTATGTTTATACATAGGTATGTCCCGCGTAACATCGAGTAACACCGAATAACTTTTATAACACCGACTAGCATCAATGCGAGTGATCATTAAACAGATACAGATGAATGCCTCCGGTAACGACCAATATCGGAAGTTACTTTTGAATTCCTGCAACATTTCGAATGAATGAGCCCCCACAATCAATGTTGTCGTTATATTTCTTTAGTAGTCCGTGACACCTCAATACATGGTGAGGAAAATTTTAAAACATTTGCACTTTAAAGAACCATAATCGATTATAAAGGTAGTTACGATGAGAGAGAAGGTTCGTTTCGTCTTTTTGTTTAGGTACAATGGGTTTGAGAGTGGGTTTGAGGTCGAATCCTCTAACGCAGTTGTAATTCTTTGATAACGAACACTGAGTTGAATAACACCATCCCCATTCCTGACCTTAAGTATAAATTACTCTACTTGCTTTCAATATGTGCAGGGTCCTCACCCTCAAATCAAACTGTTTTTTTATATAGAATTTAAACATAACAAAGTAGGTTTGGAGGCTAGAGGGAAACGTATATGGATTGCGATGTGGATAGAGATATACATTGTCACTGTGTCACATCAGTTTATGCTTGTCTTCTGGGCTAAATAAAATAAGTAATTAGCGGTAAATCGGTAATACTTCATTATATAAGCGTGCTAAGTAGCATCTTCGTCTGTCATTCGCATTAAAATATGGAAGGGGGAGGGGGGAGCAGAGGCGTAGCGACCCTTCCCGGCGCCCGAGGACAAACTTTTCGATTTGCACCCGCCCCCCTCAAACTTTCGATTTGCAACCCCCTCAACCTTTCAATTTATTTTTCCAACCCATTTTGGCGCCCCCTAGGGTCGGCGCCCGGGGACATATATTCCCCCCCGCCCCCCTCGCTACGCTACTGGGGGGAGGCATCTGAGAGAACCTCCAAGAGAGCATTGCGCCACATTGCGCTGGTTTAATTAAGCTCCTGATTGACACGTTTTATACACACTCCTCTTACATTATACACATGCACATATAATACATAATCATTTCATCCATATTTCACGTTACCCCAAACATTCAAAATACTAGTCAAGCATCACACGGAAAAAGCATATCATACATGTTATACAGCAGTGGCGTAGCCAGGATCGTCTCAAAGGGGGGGGGGGTTCCAATTTTTACCCGGGGACAAACTTTCGATTTGCACCCCCCCCCCCCACTCAGACTTTCGTTTTGCACCCTTGCACCCCCCTCATACTTTATATAATTACCGAGGGGTCTATGGGGGAGGCCTAACCCCCCCCCTCCTGCCTACGCCACTGTTATGCAGATACAAACTTAAAATTTCATATATTTACACGTTACACACATTACGCAAACATTTTACAGTTCATACACATTCCACATATTCCTGAGACATAACAAGCTTACACAATATAACACAGCGATTTCACAAGTAACACTTTTTTTAAGTAACAAATACATTTAAACAAATCAAACATTATACACATAATCTACACATTACACACATAGACCCCTACTTATTTTATACATACTAATTATTTCGTACAAATACATAGAAAACATTAAGCAAATGGTAAGGGTCCATTCAACAAAAAAATTTAACACTTTTCGAACCTGATGATCCAAGTGGTAAGTGAAGTAGAGTTCAGCTGTTTCTTTGACCTCGGCATATGAAGAGATAGTGTGGTCAGCACTATGCCCAGCCGCCTTTACTTTCCCAAAATTGAGTTAGGTACTCATCAGAGATGGGTGGACTCAGGAATCTTATACTGACTTGAACCTGGTTTCGACATCACGACTTTCGGGTTAGCAGTCTAGTGCACTATCGCTAGACCACGCCTAAAACAAAAGTAAAAAAAAATTTTTATAAAAGAGTACAAAAATACACATATTACATACATTATGCGAACGATACACTTTTTACACATGTTAACACAAACATAACACACATTACACTCCTCATACACATAAAAAAAAGACCAATAGACAATTACACACACACACACACACAATCATTACCTCGCTAACACAAACAACAAACTTTTCTAACTACCCCGGATTCGCTGCTAGATGTATATATACTTTCCATTACTCTATCCACCTATTCCCCCATCCTAGTTACTGCTAGATTGATATGCTACTTTCTATTACTCTATCCACCTATTCCCCCATCCTAGTTACTGCTAGATTGGTATGCTACTTTCTATTACTCTATCCACCTATTCCCCCATCCTAGTTACTGCTAGATTGATATGCTACTTTCTATTACTCTATCCATGTAAACATCGTAGTCAGTGTTTCTACCAGACCTTTTTCTCCGGGGGAGGGGGGGGGTGCACTTGATATTTTTTAATATTTTTTTCTTTGGGTGGGGGGGGGTGGAACTCATTTTCCAGAAGGGGGTCGCGGAAGAGATGCCTGGAAGAAACTCTGATACTAGTTACTGCTGGATCTATATACTACTTTCTATACACAAAATATATTCTACCCGCCCTGAACATGTTTTATAATAATGTTTATAATAAGATTATATTCCCTAATACTAGACTAAAAGGAAAGGGGTACTTAACATCTTAAGTCTAAACGACTACAAGACAAGAACATGACTACATACTAGACAAAAAGGAAAGGGGTACTAAACATCCAAACTCTAAACGACTACAAGACAAGAACATTACTACATACTAGACAAAAAGGAAAGGGGTACTAAACATCCAAACTCTAAACGACTACAAGACAAGAACATTACTACATACTAAACAAATAGGAAAGGGGTGCTCAACATCCTAACTCTAAACGACTACAAGACAACAACAGCAGACATGAGTATATACAGCCGTCACGCTTGAATTGGGACCCGAGGGACGCATCACAAGCATAAAACATCCGTCACGCTTAGCGGCAGCATTGGTAAAAACATGCCTACGCTTCAAATAGCAGCGCTGGTAATTTTATTAGACTAGTTACATAAGGACACCCTACCATTATTTTACCTCACTGAGTGCTGGTATCTAAGCTAATGGTTCCTCTAAATAACGCCAGCAAGTATAACCAAGCGCAACACGACTGTGCTGGCGTAAGAACCGATACCGTCCAAATGACACTGAAGTAAAACAAATTACCATAAGAACAAACAGGGCCTGCACGCTCGTTCATAACATGGGTACAAACATGCCTGTAGTTTGTTTCATACCACGTGGTACACACATCAAATATATGACCGGTCGGTACGTATTATAAATAGGCGGAGGACTCCTGCGGATTCTTCCTACACATTCGGTGCGACAGGTAAGAACGTACTACAGGTAGGCGGAGGCTGGAATATACCCGGCCCCAGTGGGCATCTGGTCGGTACATACCAAAGTACCAGGGGTTCGATGCGAGGTGTCTGGTATTTGCGCGGACCTCCGAGTAAACAATGTTGTTTTCGATGGTTATTAATATAGTAACAAAATCAACTTCAAATATAGATAGGAAACTGCGCGGACGCACAGGAAGACACATTAACATTTTATGTACACTCCTAAAGTAAAAATCACGTAAACTGACATTTACACAAACATAAATATAAACACAGACACTAAAACAAAACAGTCAGAGTCAGTTGTATGATGGGTTGGTAGAAATCAAAGCTATCTAGAACTTGTAAAAGTTTAAAAGCATCGCGAGTTCGAATCCGAAGTTGAATTGCTTCTTTCAGACATTTTTCTCCAGGGGATGGGAGGTGGAGAAGGGGATATTTAATTTCCCGGGGGAGGGGGGGGGCTGATTTTGAATCTTCCAGAGCGGGGGCGGAATAGCTCAAGTTTATATTTTCTGTATTATTTATGTGTCTAGACTGTAAGAAACCTAAACTCTTGTAGATCTAGAACTGTAGAAACTTTATAGTTCTAGAACTGTAAAAAACCCGTGTAGTTCTAGAACTCTAAGAAACCCTTGTAATTCTAGAACTTGAAGAAACCCTTTTAGTTCTAGAACTATAACGGTTCAAAATTACTGGCCAAAAGTCACGGTTCATTAAACGCGTGTCAAACATGAATTGGCATTCGACCTGTTACGACGTTCACCCGTTAACTTTTACCTTCAGGTATGATCAGGCCCCGGCTCCAAACAATACATTCGTGTGGTCATCGATGCGTGTCCGTATTAATAATGAACGCGGGTGATTTCTGCCAATTCTTTGGTTCGGTCATTAGTGAAGATGTGAAAAAATTATGTTACACAACTACGGCAGGGTAATCAGTGGCGCGACTACATGTTCTTAAGTCCGAGGTAGGTGTTTAATTATGACGAAACGCGCTGGACATTGAATGCTCTTATGTTAAAAAAATACCGTAACACAATTTTAAACAAAAAGGGGTGGGGGGCGGTCTACATTTTCCGGGGGGGGGGGGGGGGGTTGCGCATATTAGTAAAAGTATATGTTTACTATATAGCTTCCATCTCGTTCTGGGGGGGGGGGGGGGGACGGTAGACTTACTTCGGGAGTGCAGAGCCCCCCCCCCCCCCCACCCGAAGAGATGCCTGGAAGAAACCCTGGGAACCACTCAAATATATTTCATAGAATCATTATTTTTTTTTAAATTTACAGATGGAAAAAAAATTAAATTAAACCCAGATACAATACATGATAAACAATCAGAAAGGCGGATAGAAAAAAAAGTTTACATACACTTAAAACAAACATACACGTTCTTAAGCAGCATAAAACTATAGAAACATCACAGGTTAAATTCTTGAGCTAATACAATCGTACTAATCTACAAATCTCGTGTTTGTATCCCGGATTCAAATCCCCGAGCTCACTCGTATCTCTTGGGTACCAATGTTTCTTTCAGGCATCTCTTTAGGAACATAATTTAAAATAAAACTTGAATTGAAAAAATATATACTTTTACCAGTGTCCGTCCCCTTCTCCTCACAGGAAATTTAAGCCCACCCTTCCCCTCGAAAGTTTCAGGTGCATTTCCACCCCTCCCCCTCCACGGAGAAAAAAAAGCCTGAAAGAAACACTGTTAAGTACTTGACTCACGTTAGGTTAAGTCAGCTAGGCGTAAATAAAACTGTACTTAGTAACCTTTCAAATGCCCTACCCCGCCAATCAACTTAACATGTTTCAAATGTTTATTGAACGACGACGTCATACTTCGTTATGACTAATCACCTTAGTCTTCGAGCGATGACCAATGAATTTAGTTAAGTTCTATGTTTAACTCAATCATAAAAATAGCCACATATGGGGCTATCACATCAATCTATGTTTAGGAGGTATTTTTGTTAAAGTCCTTAAATCGATGGGACTTTCACATCAATTACGTTTAGAAGGTATTTTTGTTAAAATCGTTATGTCGGCGGGACTTTTACATCAATCTACGTTTAGAAGTCGTTTTTTTTTTTTTTGTTTTTTTTTAATCCTTAGGTCGGATATGGCTTTTTAATGTTCTCAAAAGTATTTTCTAAACAGTCTCTGCGCCTACATGTCTCAATGAGCTCCAGAACTCGAGGATCGATTCTAAACTCCCGATCGATTTTTAAAGTCATTGAACTGATGTAGGGGGAAAAAATCGTTGGCCTTTCATTACTGCAACACCGCGGAACAGACATTTGAAACTGAACTGCCCGAAGCTCCATAATTGACTACTTCCGTTTCTCGCTTATCAGGAGAGTTAGAATTAAAAGCAGACTAGAGCTGCCGCCATTACAGCTACGGACATTTGAAATAAATAACTGGTCGAGCTAAAAGATGAAAACCAGTCTTTAGCCAAATGAAAATCGATATTTTAAACTCATAATCACCTACAAGGGCCGCAATCGTGTTATGGAAATAAATTTTAGGATAAGACAAACAGGAATAGCTCTGAAAATGAATTACTATTATGCCATTCAGTCTATCAGACTTGTGTGTGTGGGAGTAGTCAGTGGCGTAGGCAAGGAGGGGTTGGGAGGGGGGGGGTTATAACCCCTCCCATGGACTCAGACCCATATATATATATATATATATATATATATATATATATATATATATATATATATATATATATATATATATATATATATATGTATGTATATATATATCACTTTATACATATGGAAAAATATTTGAACCCCTCCCATGAGCTATTCCTGTCTACGCCACTGGGAGTAGCGAGGCTGCTGAACATTACTCTGTATCAATTACTCCCGTAATTTCCCCTTGCCATAAGTCCTCTGATCAGTTGTTCCCTATGATTTACACCCCTCCCCCCCCCCCCCGTCACTTTGCCTACATAAGAAAAATTATGTACCTGCCAAAACACGTGTTATTGGTGATGGAAAGTGGGTGGTTTTTTTATACATGGACCGCGTAGGCAACCGACCGACGGGGGGGGGGGGGGGGGGGTAATACCCTATTACGTTATTTGGTAATGGAGCTATCGGAGTTTCTTCCAGGCATCTCTTCGGGGGGGGGGGGGGGGTCTCCGACCCCCCCCCCCCCATCGAACGAAATGGAGTTTATATAGAAAATATATATTTTTACCAGTGTCCCCTTGGAAAATGTTGACCGCCCCCCCACCCCCGAAAATATCAAGCCCCCCCCGGAGAAAAAGTCTGGAAGAAACATTGGGAGCTATACACATGTGAGTAATGACATGGGGTTGGTATGAGGGAAGTGACTGGGCTAATAGACACGAATAGTAACTAGGTAAATATTGATAACAAAAAGGGGTCGGCGTGATCGATCGAACCTTGGATAGCTGTGGACAGCCACTCTTCTAGGAGAGACAACTCCAAAATAAAACAATTGCTGTCTTGCAGTTTGTTCTTAGTTGGACAAAGTTTATGGAAGCAAATCCAAAAAAGCAGGCAGAAATCGGAGTCGACGGCCTAAATGGCGCAAAACCAGTTGACACGTATATTTAATTGTGTTGGAGGGAATTCCATCCAATACTAAAATTAAGAACGAAGTAGAAGACGAAAAAAAAAGTGTATTGTATCGCAAGCAATGTTTGGTCTCAACTAGATTCTATATAGTCCTATTTAAGTGATAACCTGAGTATAATTTACATAGTTGAATCCTTTAAAAAGATTAATATAACCAATAGCCTACATGTAATTCTACGTTAAAATTTCACATACATGATCTTTAGAAAGTATCAAAGTTCTCACATAAACAATACTTCCCTACCATTTCATTTGGCTGTATGTACCTCCCAAAAAACATATGGACATCAAATTGCCGTTACAGTTTATTTCAGGCATTTCTTCATGTGGTGGAGGGGGAAGAACGTCTATTTTCTACACCTCCCCCCCCCCCCCCCCCCGAACAAAATAGAAATTTTATAGAAAATATATAGCCTACTTTTACCAGTGTATGCCCCCATCCGTAAAAATTTACCTCCCCCCCCCCCACCCCCCGTAAATTTAAAATGCCCCCATTCCCCACCCCCCACCCCTAATTGGAGAGAAAAAAAGCCCGAAAGAAACACTGATCGCCGGGCAAGGAGGTGTTGTGACTTTTGTTATGATGTGTAGCGAGATGTGTGGAAGGGTTTAGAAGGTGAGAAATACAAACACACGCTTTCGGTTTTTTTAAATCGTTTTTTTTTTAAGACTTTGTAAATAAAAAATTAGTAATATAGGCCCACTTAATTTTGACACCATAAGGCATGTTTAAAAAATAAACGTTGGGTCGGGAGGGGTGTGTGTGTGTGATAAGGAGTAACGTTTGTTGTTGTTTTTTTTTGGGGGGGGGGGGGGGGTTGGGGAGGGGAGGGGAAGGTCCTGGGAGATTGTCAAGGCTCTTAAAAATGTTGTGAACATAATGTTTAACCTAATAAGGAAAAAAATATTATCTGGTAAAATCAGTTTTAATAAAAATATAGGATTCTCAATTATATGTCTGTTTCTACTATCTATATTTTACTTTCCTATTCAAAACAAAAATATTAGATCTCTCTATATCCGGAATAATTTTTAAAAGTTCTTATAACAGGTCTAGAGTTGTGGTGTTCAAAGCAAAAATCTGGAACTAAAGGGAAACGATTCTCAATCAAAGATGATGGTGTTAATGTTTGGTAGTTTACCTTGTTTACGCCGGCGTACTGCTCGCTTAGTCTCCTGAAAAAAGTAGGTCATAATGTAATTGTCATTTATATTCATTAAATAAATTGTGAAATAGTAATACACAAACTGTTAAGTGAAGCTATATATTTTGTACACATGTATAAAATTGTACTTTAATATGTATGCTATTTTTACATGCGCAAGAATTGAATGTCGAATGAACTCTTTGCCCACCCCAAGATGGCGTAATGTTGGTGTCTAGTTTGGATAATAAGGAAATGAGTGATAATCATTCAAGTTCTTAATGATAATTTCATTACAATAAGACTGCTGCAAAATCAGTTTGGTGAGATTTCGTATGCCAATGCTTAATATTACTGAAACTTAAAAATTTATTCTCTAGCATGTTACAAAATAAAAAACACATTCACTGAACCAAAAAACTACAAAAACTTACCCACTGAATCATTCACTGAGACTCAGGATTGAATGAAATGTTTTCTGTACTGATGTACTGTATCTGTAGGCCTACTGCATTTATTTCAGTTGACTATGTGTAGTCTATGACTAATCATAGTGAGTTACTTGTTTAGTCTGTGTAATAAATCCTTATGGATTCAATGTCTCTAAAAATCTTTGATCACAGCCATGGTCCATGGGCATAGGATAGGGCATAGGCCTAGTCTGCTAGTCCATAGTCATTTTTATTAGGAGAAAAAATACTGTCTGTAGTCAAGACATCTATATTACTACAGGCTACTACTAGCATAGTTTATTACCTAATTTTTACTTTGGCCCCTACTTAATATTTAGAAATCTAGATTAGTTATTAGGTTAGGTAAGTGTAGTCTAGTAAAATCTAAAAGCAGTAGAATCTCTAGCTAGATCTAATATTACTTCTATTAGTTAAAAATGATTGAAGATAATAAGATAATGATATCCGATAATAGACTTTTCCAAAAATAGTTGTGGTAGGTTGTTAGTAATATTGTAATTTTGACAAGTTTTATGGTTAGAAATTAGGGTTAACCGTATGGTAGGGGTAGTACCCCTAACCTCAACCCTAGTCCTACCATTTATTGGTGGTGTTAGCATTGACTTTAACATTAGTAGGAAGTCTGTGTATTTTCGTTAACTACCAGTAACTGAGTAACCTAACTAACACCCATTTTCAAAGAAGATTCTATTATCAGACACAGGTATAAAAATTACCCCGTTAAAAACAATAGTAATACAAGTTTAGTATTAGATAGATCTACCTAGTAGTAGCGTTGTCGGTATAGGCAGAGTTTGCTGTAAAAACATGACCCGAAATCTCCCATTTCTTTCTGATACCGGACGCACGAGATTTGGTTTTGCATACTAATAAGTTTTTAATTTATGGTAATTACGTTTAAAAGGTCATTTCCTAATTTTAAATAAAAAGTAGAATGGTTTTCCCATTGTTTTGATGGTTTTGCGATCTGATTGGATGCAGTCTTTGCTTTGGTCTTCCCCCTGTATCAAGGTTAGTTTCAAATACGTTGGTATCTCGATTTTTTAAAAGATTATTCTAGATGAGAAAAGGTTACTGAGCAGGCATATCTTATGTATGGGGAAATATTTGTTTTTGGATATTTTGACTCCGATCTTAGTTATACTCGTCTAGAGGTAGTCACTATTTGTAGGTTGCGTTGTCACCATTGTAACATTTTTTCATCCCTATCTTCCGGCCTTTAGTTTTGATAAACTGACAACAGCATTCTTATGCAATGTGCAAACAAATCTCCTAATTGTTGTTTTCAAAATATTTTAACATACCAATCTTTCATTTTTTCAGCTCTAGATCTAGTTTTTGTTAAGGGTTTAAGGACAATTTTGGCAAATTTGTTTTTCTTAAAATTTAACTTCATCATCATCAGACTAGACAAGAATCAGGCCTAGCTTACCTTTCTGTTGCTATACACTATCTATGTGCTAACTGCAATTTTAAGTTTTCAAGTTCTATTTATCCTTATTTATAGTTATATGCTGAAAATCAGAATTCATTCACAATATAGGCACATAAAACATTGATCTAATAACTTCAATCAATTCACACTTATAACAAAATGGCTTAAAGATGGACTCTACTTCACATGCCGAAATAATAAGGCAGTTATATGCACATTACAGACAGTGCACTAGTAATATACTTTAGATTTCTGACTATGTAGTTCTTTCATTCAATTTATTTATATAAAACATTGCTTCAGAAACATTTTCATATTTGCGCA
Organism: Physella acuta; assembly: GCF_028476545.2. Classification (NCBI taxonomy): domain Eukaryota; kingdom Metazoa; phylum Mollusca; class Gastropoda; family Physidae; genus Physella; species Physella acuta. The sequence goes on along the minus strand of NW_026732099.1, from coordinate 235,670 downwards.
GCACACAATTTTGGGGTTAGGGGAGGAAGCCAGTACAAAAATATACTTTCTGTATTATTTTTATTCAATTCAACAACATATACAAGTTCTATATATCATTCTAGCTAAACTATTCAAATATGTACAAAATACAACAGCAAGTAAAATGAATATGCTCATTTACTTACACAGATACACCATTTCTCATCACAAATGGTCAACATTAAGAAGGTGGACTTTTACCCGTCATGAAAAAATTCATAAAAAAAAAAACTATTTGAGATAGAAAGAAAATCTTTTCTGTTTTGGTTTCTCCTTATGGAGATCTGCAAGAACATATAATTTTTATCTTTATATGATGATAAGTGTTTTTTTTTTTACCAGAATCCCTACTAGTAGTGTAGTAGTGGAGTGACTGTTTGATGTAGCTAAATTGTTATAATAGATTGAGGATCCATCAGTATTGAAACTAGACAAGTTCAAAGATTAGATTATTAATAAACTATACTAAAAATTAGACTTGACCTATAAATTAGGAATTCAGTTACTTTAGTAGAAATCTACGTCAAATTATTTCAATGTTGTAGACCTAGAATCTAGCGAGATCTGTCTAATATTAATCTGGTGGTAACTTACTGGATCTAGATTTAGGTAGGATAAAATAATAGGATAGTTTTTAGGCCTTATAAATAGATCTAATAGTAGTACTATTAAGTTACTAGATCCAGTTATCAAATAAAGACAAGCTCATTTAAATGCTAAGTAGACCTATTTTTTTCTAGATAATTTCTAGCGAGAGAGAAAGTTTCAGTATGTTTGGAAAAAATGCTAAACAACTTCAAAGTGTGCTTGATGTGGGAGTAAAATCAACATTGCAAGGAGTGAGATCACTAGGCAGTAATACATATGCTCACAATCAGGGCACATGAGAAAAAAAAAACATGATTTTGTAAATAACGTCATAGAAAAATATGATGATTATAAGCAATGCACAGGATGGGTATGCTATTGAAAATAAAATAGCCTGCTCAAGTATAAATTGTTATCATAAAATAATGAGCGCACCTGTAGTGCATTGCTACCATCTCAGAAGAAAGGTTAACATACCTTTGTAAGAGGATTTCATCAATGTGTTGCCAGTCATGTGTCCCTGTCTTGGTTTGGTCATCAAATGGAGTGGCCCTCCATGTCCCTAGTGGAGGGTGCTCAGGTGCTTTTTAAAATGAATGTAGGCGCCATAGTGCTTAGAGGAGCCCAGGTTGCTGCATGTCTCCCAACTGCCAGTGCACCAGCATAGGCGTCTGGTCCAAGCTTGTCAATGATTAGTTGCCCACAGTATCTATAATGTATGGAACGTAAGCGAGCCTGGGTGCTATGTGGGGTGATGATGCACTTAGTCAGTGCAGGATGCCCAACCAATGGATTTCAGTAGCGCAACGTATCCATTGTGTATCACACTCTTTAAAATTATCATAGTCGCTATACTTCTCACAAGGGAACCCAGTGCGGCAAATCTCACCCTGCTTCACTAATAGTAGCCCATTGTATCCATAGTGAACCGCACTCTTTAAAACAAGCGTAGGTAAGGTACCATGGTGCTAATGGGGGCAGGGGGGGTGTTACATCAAACCTTACCCTGCCTGTACGCCACCTTTAAAAAAAACATTTTAATTTTAAGTTTGTAGCGATTGTATGAACTATGTAGTAGTGTATAAAGGGCAGACACACACACTGGCATTATTTTTATATAGTTAAATGAGGAGCTTTACAGTACACCAAAAAGCAGTTTTGTTGGCAATTTATATACATTTTATTTATAATTCTTTTGGCCTGCAGTTCAGTCAAGGAATGCATTAGAAATGTCTGTTTTGATTTTGCACCTTTTTTTGTTGCATTGGTAACAATAAGTTACTCTCAGTTACTAATATTAGTAGAGTAGCATATTAATTTAACTACATTTAATATTTTATTCTTTGGCCTAGAATCCAGAGAATGTGTTAGCAATTGGGCTATCATACTCAGAGCTATGTTACAGTTTTTTTTTTTAATTTCAGAACATTCTATCCTTTTTAAACTATGCTGATAAAATTATGGAATTGTTATTTTTCAGGCTGCCAAGATTGGATTTTCATGTTATATTCCAATTGATGGAAGCTAGGAACATGTTCTACAATGTGGGAAAAGCTAAGAAACTGTGTTGGATTTATTGTATGATCAAGAATTACTGTGTCATTGACCTATAGACAGTTTATTTTTCTATTGGTGTTTTTCTGCTGCTGCAAATTTGGGAGTCAGATCAAGGCCTAAGGTTAGATTTGATTTCACCTCATTTTCAAACTTATTAAACCTTAAATACAAAATGTTAGGACATGTTGTTTTGTTTTTTTTTTGTTGTTTTTTTTTTTTAATTAAAAATTATTTAATTTAACTGATAAAATGTAAAATAACGAAGAGCTAATTTTAATTTTGTATCTATATTTTGTCAGACAAAAGTGGGTTTTGAGAAACACTGGCTTGTGTAATTATAATATGCGAAAGCAACGACTTTTAGTTTGATTATGCAATCTAGACCATTTGTATTGTATCCTTAGACAAAAAAACTGATATTCTAGACTTTATTTAACAATGTGGTTATTAATTAACATTGTTACTGAAGCTGGTTATTTTTGGCTAAAAACTGTTTGTGATTAGTGTTTATTATGCTGATAAATTTTAGTTATGATTATTAAAAGCAACCCTTTAAAAAATTTTATTATTTGACTGTGCAACACACTGAGTGAAAGATCAAAGATCAGTATTTCATCACTATGTAATGACTTCAATCAAGTTTTTAAGTGTTTAGTCAGTGATGTATAGGTTTTGGGGTAACAGTTAAATTAATGTACTTTACTCAGGAGTTAATTGTCTGGTTAGATCAGCAACAAGGAAATACTTTACAGAGAGTGTATTTTGATGTAGTGAGCTTGGGCAGAAAAGGGCTTACTTAGAATACTCACATAGACCCTAGTCTCTAGTGTAGTATTGTATAATGTGTGTTAGTACTACATAATGGGGTCTAGGATTGTCATCTGTCATTTAACCATCATCACCCTCCTGCCATTGCCAATCACCACTAAACATATTTTAAAATAACTTTTATACCTATCCTAATCTCCTCCAAGTCCATATCCATCTCCCTTACACTAACCTTATACTTAATATCCCAAACCCTCTCCTTTTTTTATTATCCCAAACCCTTTGGTATCTAGTTTTAAATTAATGTTAGAGTGCAGGTTTTTGTATGCTCCAGGGGAGGGAATTAATTATGGATTTGCATTTTAAATTAATAATGCTAATTGCTGATTTTAAGTTTGATCTGAGCAGTATAACACTATCTCACTTTAGCTCAATTCTCTCATTACCATAGTTGAAAACAAACATGCTTCGATGGCTTGGGGTAGGTGGGCTCATCCGATACTGGCTATTAAAAATATTAAAAGGTTTAGTAAATTAACTTAGTAACTATTTTTTTTAAACTGGCCTGAATCTCAAGAAGAATGAAACGGCTTTTTTTAAGAGAACGACATTAATTAACTACATACATTTATTTTATAACTTGGTGAGTGGATTGGAACTTTGTGATATTGTTTTGTGGATGGCTTTTTTGTGGTGACAGTAAAAGGTGGGAGCAATACAGTACTGCATGGTTGTGTGGTAGAGTGTTTGACTGCTAACCCAAAGTCCTTGAGTTCGGATCTTGGTTCAAAATAGTGACTTCTGGTTGTCCTTGTGTCACCCAGGTGTGGCGGATACCTGCCTCACTTTAGCAAAAGTAAAGAATGCTGGTCATAGTGCTAACCACACCATCCCTTTAGATGCCAAGTTCACATAAACAGGCAAACTTTACTTCACTTACCCTATGGATTGTTAGGCCTGACAGGGGAACTTTACTTACTAACTAACAATCAGCTTAAAAATACAGTGAAACATGCTACCCTTAGTGTTAGAGAGGTTTGTTTTGGGTGATGAGTACACTACACATTCAGCTGATACAGATGCTTGTCAATTGTTATTTTTTAAATTTATTCAACTTGTTCATCTATCTTCTATATATATAATTCTCTTCTTGGAGACCCTAGAAAACAAGCTGTAAGCGCGCCTTTCAGTCCCCTCTCTTCTTCACTAGGCATAGATCAAGCTCCCCCACCCCCACATGGTCTGGTGAGCTGTGGTTCACGTTAAATGTTTACTATTGTAGAGCCGGGTTTAGTGACGGCTATTAGGGGCATATAATTTAGTTTGAAACGATTTTAAACTTAGGGGAAGTAACTAAGAGGAGGCTGCTTTTACGGGGGGTGGGGGGGGGGTTGTAGGGGTTGGGGTTTGCGAAAGGAGGGTGGGGGGTATCGTCCTTAAAGACCTACTGATAGTGTTTTAAATCAAATATTTTCAGTGGCAGCATTGGTACTGTCGAATTCACAAGTTATGAATTACTGAAAAGTAGAAAATAAAACAACTAAATAGCGGTGTATGATACGCCGCGGATCGGCTCGTATTTCATAAACCAACATCTGGGTTGGTTTATGAGGTAAACAAAATATCACTTAAACTTCCACATTTGGTTTTCCCTAATCAGTCTAAGTTGACAGGAGGCATAAGTGATGGATGTGACTTTAGGATATACAGATAATTAGAAAACATGTAAAGGGCTGTTAGGGCACAGGTGATCAAAGATAGATGCTTAGTTAATGATTGGTGTACCTGTACGATTACCTGAGGGTAACAAGGTGTGACTCATCCTGTAGGAGGGAAGGGGGGGAGGGATATTTTCCCCCTAGTAAAGTAGTAAACAGGAGCGTGTTGAAGAGATGGCTGCACATCTGACCATTGACTGTGCGAACAGTTTAACCAACAGATGTGTGAGAGTTGTGCTGGCTTTTTAATCATGCTAAGACATAGATCTAGATGTAGGTGTTATTAAAAGATGTCATCACGCCCTTAGCGCAGGGGGGGGGGGGGGAGGGAGGTTGTAAATAAAGTGCTACTAATACTGTGTGGAATGGACCGGAGTTAGTTTAAGTTATGGGCTATGTTTTGTATATTTTACTTATGTTTATTTTAGTGGGGTTTGTTAAACTTAAGGACGCGCATTGTGTGTGTGTGTGGGGGGGGGGGGGTCGGGACAAGTTTTTTTTTTTTTGTTTTTTTTTACAATATGGTAAAATATCGGCGTCACGCTATGAAACTTACCAAATCATCGTACAGAAAGGTTTTATAAATATTTCTTGGTCGTTTTATTTGTGTTTGCTGCTATTGTGTATCTTTATGGTTATCTCTCTTATATATATATATATATATATATATATATATATATATATATATATATATATATATATATATATATATAATGTATTACAAATTACTAATACTTATGTAGAAAGTCGATATTATGCGACCTAACCATTTTGTCCGCATGTCTTTTTATTATTGTAACAATACCCACGCTTCTGAAGTACAGTCTTGAACCGTCGGCAAATAACGTGGTACAGGGCATTTGTGTTAGATACACCACCTTCATGGGCGGCGGCGCCAGGCTGTTCTCGGGTCCCGGTGTTTTCTTTGCAAGTGTAACGCATTAGGCGCCTGATGATACAGGTTGTTTTCTCCTACTGGTTGTGGGTACACACGGACGTGTAGGAAAACTGCAGAAATAACTCAAAGTATAACGTGTTAGGCTACTTATTTCTCGCAAACCAAGGAAACTTGTATCCAAGGTTTTTTTCCAGGTATTTTTCTCCGTGTAGGTGGGGGGGGGGGGGCGAACGCTGGTTAAACATTTTCTATATAGGCCTAAATTAATTTTTTTTTTCGTCCGGTAGAGGCTAGGTGCCAGAAATACATCTCACTCCACAAACATACACCGGAATGATGTCCGGAAAAAAAAACTACTTCGATTGTATCTGACTGTCTAATTCCAAGGTTTTACAGGTGCAATACTGTCTAACACGCGAGAATCATTATAAAAATTAGAGAAGAACGAAACAAAAAGTGAATCATTTCGGGAATTTCCGGACTTGAAAAATAGCACAATTTATAGTGTTGCTAACAATAGAGCAGTGAACGGCGATAGGAGTAGGGGTGGGGCTAATTGTACGGAGATATGCTCAGAACAAATCAAAATGTGATTATCCGGTTTAGCCCCATTATAAATGAATGCACATGTCCGATTCAAATTACATCAGCCTTCATTAACAACACGTTCAAAACCCTGTTTCGTAAAACTAAACATTGCTATGCCACCGTGGAAAAAAATGTAAATTCTTCCTTAACAATTACTGTCATATTTTAAAAAATAAATACTGGTGTAGCCTCTCATTTTATTTTTTTTATTTTTTTTTTTCAAATTCTAGAATTTGTTTGCTTCTAAGAGCTGCACTTAAAAAAAAAGTGTTTACATTGAAATACAGCCTTCTATAAGGTTATCCTATTGCTGCTTCATTAACCCTCCCTCAGCCAAGTTAGCGGGGCAGACAGTGATAAAGCTGTTTCTTTCTCTCCTTGTTTGACGCATCTAGTGAACGCTATTTTACATGGACACTATCTTTTGTCACTACGGTTTCAGAATGTTCTTTCCTCTTCTATTACTTTCAATTCTAACCAGCTTCTAACGAAGGGTTTCGATTAAAGATGCGTTAGTCATTACGGAAGTATTTAAGTTTTTTTTTCCTAGTCGACAATGCGGACAAAAAGCTTATCTAGCTGCGATCTATATTTAGATTTGGTTAAATTTTTTAACGTATGTTGGTCTGGATTCTGTATGAACCACAACAGATACTGCAAGTCTCTTCTGGATCTGGATAAACCACAACAGATACTGTAAGTCTCTTCTGGGTTTGGATGAACCACAACAGATACGGCAAGTCTCTTCTGGGTTTGGATGAACCACAACAGATACTGCAAGTCTCTTCTGTCTAAGGGTTGTGCCAGACTTTCTAGCGTAAAACTTTGATTGTTATCGCGAGATGGCATTGACTGCCGTTACCTGTTGCGCCATTAAATGTGCTGGAGTGTCTAGAACAGTAGTGTGTGACAACCTGAGTTAAGGGAGGGGTCATCAAGTTTTGTACCAATTATCGCGAAAATATATTCCAAGTTTCTGTTTTAAAAAGAGCGGATATTTGTTCTTGAAATGATGAAAAGCGCAGTGCGGTTAAATATTGTTGCATACATATACATTGTTTGTTAACTGAATAAATATTTCGTGGAAATTTAAAATTTCCACGAAATATTTTTATATTTGGTGCAATTTGATAACTTTCATGTTTCATACATTGGGTATGTCAGCGTATAATACGAAGGAGGTAGGGAATGGTTTACGACTTATTTGGAAAAGTGGGTACTGGATGTGTTAGAATAGTCCTATTTACGTTCTTTATGTACACGATTGATTAGAGGCCCCATCTTACAATCACATAACATGATGATGGTTACCAGTAGAACATCACCTCTACATTCTACCATCTCATTACATGATACTTGTTACCAGCAGAACATAACCTCCACATCCTACCATCTCATTACATGATGCTTGTTACAAGTACATCACCTCTACATTCTACCATCACATAACATATGATTCAATGATGTTGCTTCCTACCATCACATAACATGATGTTGGTTACCAGCATACCATCACATCTACACCGTACCATCACATAACATGAAGCAAGTCACCAGCGCAACAACTCGACTTAATAACACGCTCACAAAAAAATTATCGATAATCGCCTTTGGTTCTCTCACCCCCACCCCCCACCCCCACATTTCGACTCGCAGATTTGCATAGTGTTTTGACCTTCACCAAGTGTAGCTAGCATCCCATCCATTCATTGGCTACAGCACGCGTGTATGGGAACCACGGGGTCTTATCGCCAGAGATAACGTCCAGCATCGGCAACTTTCGGGAGCCCGGCACCACGAGCAGGTGGCCGGCTGTTCGTGGTTCTTGAATTACTTCACGGACCTAGCTGCTGCTGCCTGCATATGTTGCTACTTACCTGGCGATTTAATCGAGTTTAAAATATAATGATGTAATGTTGTGGTTTTGATGCGATCGTGTACTGTTGATATACGTTGGTGTTCTGTTTCAGTTTTTAATTGAAACTATAATGTAACGTATTGACGCGAGTTTTAAGCTGGAATCGGTGCAGGTAGATCCTGTTTTGTAATGAACGACCATGCAAGATATGATGTACATGTTACATTGTTTATGTATTTAAAATTCGGTAGCTGCGTTGTATGATCATCTGTTCGTAGGAAGAAGAGTTGCCGCATGTTAATGTAGGTTTGTGTTCAAATTCAAAAGTGTTTTTAAACTTTGTTAAAGTAAACATTTTGCCGCTAACAAACATTTGTCGCTTGTAATGTAGGTTTGTGTTTAAACTCTCTGAATGTTGTTTAGTGTTCAAAGAAAATTTGATTTAAAAAAAATTATATTATCAAGTATTAACGAACTTGGATTGCTTTTTTAAATGTTGACAAGTAACGTCTTTATTTGAATTTCTTTTCTACGGCTTAATATATGAATTTATTTTACTGTCTTTAGTTGATTTTATTCTACTAGTTCTTTGTGTGTTTTTAAGTGAGTTTGTTTAGCCCTCGTGAGGACTATTGTTGCGATCAGTGGATTATGTACCACACCCTTTGTTGTTAAAACAAGCTGGTTCTTAAAACATCGTATTCGAGGCTTAGCGAGCGTTTATCTTAACCCTGGACTTATATCCAAGAGACTTGCCCTCACCCTGACACATGTATAATCATTACAAAAAATGTACCAGTTTTTTCAGCTTCCCTCTTGCCATGTTGCTAATGTATATTACGTACCCCCCCCCCCCCCACTCCCCGCCCTCCCCCATCAAACACACCCCACTAATCCTATTCCTGTCTCTGACTTTGTATTAGCGCTAATGGAGATATGTACCCAACCTCTGGGGAAATCTATCATTTATCATTGGTTTTTATATATTTTTTGCTATTCATCCAAAAGACCGGAAAATTGATGCTCCGCTTTTCTTACTTGGTCGGGGTGAGTCTCAAAGCCTTTTAAGCCGGCTTAGACCTCTCTGCTTTCACAATCATCCCTATCACAACTTCCGCTTACGTCACGATCGGTAGGTAGTAAAGCTATCTCCTCCCTGCTTCTTGTAGGCCCCCATCCATCAAGATAAAACATCCGGCTTAAAATAGTGAACACGTGTATTAAAATAAATCTAGGTAACTTATACCAGTCCAGTGTTGTGTTGAGTTAGATAGGAGTTGGGAGTAGTTTGAAAATATAATGTGATTCAGATTTTAGATGTTTTGGTTGTGTAATACTTAAGAGTTGATTGTGTGGTGCTACAATATTTGTTATTACTCAGGTATTTTTTAAGTCGTTTTGTTGGGTAATTGTTTACAGTTTCTTGTTATTTAAGTCCTTCAAGAGCATTTCGCACACACGTTTTTACTCTTTAACAGTTGGTTGTGTGGTAATGGTATTACGATGTGTTGTGATTTAGACATGAGTTGTTTGCTTTGATGGAAGTAAAGTGCAACTAGTTGTGGTGTAGAGCGACATTTTGGCGTTCAAACATTACTCGTTTCTGTTTTAGGCCGCTGTTTATTAGCCCCTGGGCCTATAAGGCCGTACACTAAAGCGTATGGCCAGCCCTTCACTGGTGTAATTGACTCTACCCCTCTGTTGGATAGGGCTGACGTGCCATTTAACGACATTTTGGATCGTTCACTCCGGCCTGGGATATCTAAAACAAATAGCCAAATATGTGGTGCATAGTTTGAGGATAAGTTCACAAACGCATTCGAGTTTCACTGTTCGGGATTATTGGTGCTGATTTACTCGTGTAGTGGATAGAGGATTAAATGTATTATAGTACTGATTTATTTATGTTCTCTTGTAAAGTGGGTGATTATTTCAAACTATTTGTGGTACTAGCCTGATTATTGAAGTGGATAATTATGTTGACATTTCGCTAAGTCTACGCCTCTCTTCTGAAAACTGTGTTAATTCACTTTTCGTCACATCGATGTTTTAAGCTGTTGGGATTAGATACCACTTGATTATCTACAGTCATGAACGGCGATATTTTCATATGGTAAGTTAGACCATCATTACTTACATCTACTTCAACGCCTGGGAAGCCTACAGTGACTTAAGAGTTGTTAAAGAGTTTAGAATTAAACATTGTTGATTAGCTGGTAGTAATAACTGTAACGATGTTGAAGGAAGTAACATCTTCACTAAGCAATCTACTACTACGCTTGCTCCAATAGGATTGTTAGTTTCTACGGAAGTTGAACGTTATTAATGTGATGTTCAGTATCCAGTATAAATATGTTGACACTACACTCCCATGTCTGGTTCAAATATTCAAGTAAAAAATGTGTAACCCTGTTTGTTTATACTGTCTACATCTCTAGATCGACATTGACTATTTTTTTTTTGTAACATGAATAGAGGTGAGTACTTGTAGAGATGATGGTGCTATATAGTATTTGCATTCTTTCATAATCGCTCGAACTGTGGTGATATGTGTCATCTTGTTGTACCTAGCCAGATTTTGGTGTCTCAGATTTAATGCTGATATTTTTGTTGCGATAATATATTATCCAAATTTGAAAATATTTAACGTGTGTTTCTCTTTATTATGTTTGCTGTAGATCCATTTTTTTCTGAGGAAAGTCGTTATGTCTCTGTGTTTGTACGAGGGAGAGAGAGATGTAAACACAAGTGCATAGCAAAGTATGCAATACGGGAAATGACTAAAACATTCGTGTTAGATTCCCTCCCCTTCCTGCGCTATATTTACCCGCGAAATCCACCCAGCGTATCATCTATCGAAACCTCGATTTAAATGGCGGCGAAAATGTTATTTATTGCCGCGGTTGCTATACTGGAATAGATTTATAAGCATAAAACTCTGCTTCGGTAGCCGATAAGCAGGAGCATTTACTGAAGGTAGCGAGCATCGGTAGAAGAGTTGTAGTCGAGTTTTTACAACACGGTCGGAATCGTTCACGGTCTTTGAAGTGTTGTGAAAAAAAAAAGTACACTTTGTTCGGTACATTTTATACTGATTCCGAAACGGGTCTGCTTGGTTTGAAGTTGGGTTTAAATGTCTACTTTATTTTTTTTGTGCGCGCTTTATGAAAATTGGATTGACACTGCAACAATTGTCAGTTTTATTTTTTTCTTTCTTTCGAGCGATATAATAAGCATAAAAGCTTATCTCATGGCGCGATCTACTGATATATCTGGTTGTGGTGGTGGAAATGTCAAACAATACTTTTTTATTGTTTTTTTTTCTGTTTAGATGTTATGTAGGTAGCACTGACTTGCAGGCATTCACTTCGTGTTGGTTCTTCAGCCAGTGGTTCTCATATCGTTCTCCTGACATCCAGTGCTGCTGGTAGTGGTTCTGGTCTAATTTGGCTTGCCTGAGTCTGTTGTCTAGTAGTACTGTTAAATTATTTAGCGTTCATTTAACATCTAGCATCACTGGCAGTGGTTCTCAAAAATGTCTTGTCATACCCCTGGCATCTAGTATTGAAGTGGTTCTCAAAAAATGTTTTGTCATACCACTGGTATCTAGGTATTGCTAAAAGTGGCTCCCAATGTGCCTTTTTATAGTATTGCTAATAGTGGTTCTAATATTGCTGATAGTGGTTCTCACAAAATGGCCTGTTATACCCCAGGCATCTATTATTGCTAACACTGGTTCTAAAAAAGGCGTGGGTCGCGCCGCTATCGTCCATTGTAGAAATGAGTCATTTAATTACCGCCTTTAGGACTATGACTAGGGCTCGTAAAACTATGTGTCAAGCAGGAATTATGAGAGACAAACCACCGTGATTGTACATTCGATGACTCAAGAGGTTGAATCATGACCGACTGACTTTCACTGCACTAAACAATAAAACTGCAACTTTCACGGTACAACGTCTTGTTTCGCATCATGTACAACAAACACATTCTCGATGTCCTTTTAGGAAGTACATGTTAATGTACAGATGATGTTGGTAGTGTTGGGTTGTAAGATGATGTAGGTAGTGGTGGATTGTAGATGATGTTGGTAGTGGTGAATTGTAGAAATGTTGGTAGTGTTGGGTTGTAAAATGATGTAGGTAGTGTTGGGTTGTAAGATGATGTAGGTAGTGGTGGGTTGTAAGCTGATGTTGGTAGTGTTGGGTTGTAAGATAATGTAGGTAGTGGTGGTTTGTAAGATGATGTTGGTAGTGTTGGGTTGTAAGATTATGTAGATAGTGGTGGTTTGTAAATGGTGTTGGTAGTGGTGTGTTGTAGAGATGTTGGCAGTGTTGGGTTGTAAGATGATGTTGGTAGTGTTCGGTTGTAAGATGATGTTGGTAGTGGTGGGTTATAAGATGATGTTGGTAGTGTTGGGTTGTAGAGAAATAGGTAGTTGTGGGCTGTAGAAATGACGTTAGTAGTGGTTATATAAATAATTTACAAAAGTTTCGTAAACCTGGCTTGTGACGCCATGTTGTGATGTTAAAAAAAGTTACTATTTTGTGTTCCGCGTATACCCACTTTGCCTGGGAGTAGCAGCCAATTCTGTCTTATCTGACATCGTGACTTAGGTATGAAGGTAGCAGTCGCTGCAGCATCCTGACGGCAGGCTATCATGTAAGGTAGACAGATAACAGTCCGTGGACCAGTGCAGTGGATAAAGTTTATTGCTGTACGTCTCCGGTGGGATGGGTAATTAGATTGGGTTCTACGGCTGGGTGATAGTGGGTTGTGGAGATGGTGTTGGTGGATTGTGGTCTTGGGTTGGTGATGATGTTGGTGATAGTGGTAGGTTGTGTAGGTGATGTTGGGTTATTGATGATGTTGGTGGTAATGGTGGGTTGTAGAGATGGTGTTGGTAGTGGTGTTGGGTTGTTGATGATGTTGGTGGTAGTGGTTGGTTGTAGAGATGGTGTTGGTAGTGGTGTTGGGTTATTGATGATGGTGGTAGTGGTTGATTGTGTAGATGGTGTTTGGTGTTGGGTTATTGACGATGTTGGTGGTAGTGGTGGATAGTAGAGGTTGTAAATGATGTTGGTAGTGGTTGATTGTTAGACGGTTTTGGTAGCCGTTTTGGTGCTGGTAGTTGTATTGGGTTGATTATGATGTTGTAGGTAGTAAAGGTTGTAGATTGTGGTGGTAGTGGCGGGTTGTGGAGATGGTTTTGGTAGTGGTGTTGGGTTGGGTTGTTGGTGATGTTAGGAAAGTCGTGGGTAGTAGACATTGTAGTGGCAAGCTGTAGATGATTAAGGTAGTAATGGTTTGTAAGATGATTTACGTAGTGATAGGTTGTAGATGATGTTGGTAGTGATAAGCTGTAAAAGATGTTGGTAGTAGTGGGTTGTAGATAAGATGATGTTTGTTGTAGGGAATTGTAGATGATGTTGGTAGTGGTTGTTTGTCGAGCTGATATTGGTAGTGACGGATTGTAGAGTTGCGTTGCCTTTATTTCATTGTCGAGTGTCATCCATTCGCTACTTTATCATATTATGTTCGTCACTAGTAGTTTAGGCGACAAGTCGGCTTAAATTTGCTCTTCGAGCGAGATAAGCTGTAAATCATGTCTACATGTTACGGGTATTACTAAATAATTAAACCATGTCCGCTGTTATCAAACCGATCCCAGGAAATTTGAGATGCCACCACTGGATTAGTGGCTATAGCAGTGGTTCTTAACCGGGGTTCAACCTTACCCCAAGGGCTCGGTGAGTCAGTCAGGGGGTCGACGGATGTCAAGACACACGTCTGACTCAAATGATTCACGATTGGATATTTTTTAAAGCGCGGACGATAGAACTATTAATAAGGGTTCGGTGAATGCGCGTATGAAACTTATGGGGTTCGGTACATCCAAACATGAACTACTGGGCTATAGCAATACTGTATACGGGAGTGGGGAGATAAAGGTTATAATATTTCACATACCCACGTATGATATATGTTATTTTTCCTTTTTTTTTTTTTAGGATGGGTAAAAATTGTATTTGTGGGATTGTCTTATCTTTTTTTTGTTACATTTTTTTACTCAAATCTTTTATTATTGACTACCAGGTAGGTGCCTGTTTATAAGATTGTAACGTCTTTTAGTTGTGTTGCACATACGTAACCGCCCTAGATTTGATGACTTTTGTAAAAGAATCATTGAAGTCGTATTACCCATGTCTGTAAGGTGTGCATGGATATTTTGTTTTTTCTTCTGTTGAAATACCCGTGTCTATATGAGCACGGATAGCCGTTTTTTTTACCGTTGAATAGGCCCACATCTATATGTTCACAGATATTCTTCCGTTGAATAGGCCCACGTCTATATGTTCACAGATATTCTTCCGTTGAATAGGCCCACGTCTATATGTTCACAGATATTCTTCCGTTGAATAGGCCCACGTCTATATGTTCAGTTATTCTTACGTTGAATAGGCCGCTTCTATATGTTCACAGTTTGCAGTTTTTCTTCCGTTGAATAGGCCCACGTCTATATGTGCAACGGATAGATTTTTTCATCTATTGAACCGTTCCGTTATGTGCAGGGATATTTGAGCTTTTATTCCATTGAATGCCAGTACCCCAGTTATTGCTAGACAGAGGATGGGGAGAAAAGAACCAAATCTATCGATCGTATTCTATTTATCCCCTGCATGCTGGGTAGTGGCTTGCCTGTAACCTGCATCATTTATATATTCTTTCTGTCTGATTCCCCTTTTTTGTGTGTTGTTGTTTTTTTTCACGTTTTCCGCTCAGAAGCCCTGAATTACGTGATGGGCAGGAGTTATAGATGTGTTAAATAGCCAGGCTTGAATCTGTTGTTTGTATCAATGATAACAGTATTGTGATACATGTTAGGCTCGGGGAGTTGGTAAAAAGTGGGATTGTGGCATGTCGATGAACGTGTGCTTAACTATTAAGTGAAACAAACTTTCTAGTGAGTGTCTATGGTAATTATTACACTTGAAAGATATTTGAATACCTTTGTTGGTTTCGTAGATATTTGAAAACCCCTTTTTTAAAAGTTATTTTACATGTTACAAAAAAAAATATGTATCTGCGCATGATTAGGTCAAGTGACGTCACAAATATGTCCGCGCATGTTAAAGAAACGTCACATATTACGGACTGGTGGTCACGTTCTCGTTGATGTGTGAATTAATCTGTGTGTAAATCGCCAGCACGTGTTAACAGATGGCTGTCATCACTTGGTTTACTTGTTGTTTTAAACTCATCTAAAAAATGTCACTGAAAACGAAACCCACTAATTTTTTTTCCCCGTTTTGTATCCTGCTAGATCAAATATAAGGAATGTATTGACCTCTGCGTACTTTAGATAAATAATCAGCGTGCGGTGCAATTAATCTTTCGATAAATAATCCGTGTGTTGGAGCAATTAATCTCTCAGTGTGCCCATGTCCAACGTGTGACCATCCATCTGTTTACATATGACAGGCACATTCCGATAATGACAAATGACCTGGTCTGCAGACTAGCTGCTACCTGCTAATGGCACAGATGGCCGTTTACCACTGGCCCGTCATACCTGATGCGTTTCTTCCAGCCACTCTGTTTTTATATACTAGCTGGCTAGTTCCATCCAGCCCATGTTTTTTGTATGCTGTCTTAATGCTGGCTGGTTCTTTCCTTCCAGTCCATGTTTTTATATGCTGTATTAATGTTGGCTGGCCAGTTCCTTCCAGTCCATGTTTTTATATGCTGTCTTAATGCTGGCTGGTTCTTTCCTTCCAGCCCATGTTTTTATATGCTTTATTAATGCTGGCTGGTTCTTTCCTTCCAGCCCACGTTTTTATTTGCTGTCTTAATTCTAGCTGGCTAGTTCCATCCAGCCCATGTTTTTATATGCTGTATTAATGTTGGCTGGCCAGTTCCTTCCAGTCCATGTTTTTATATGCTGTATTAATGCTGGCTGGTTCTTTCCTTCCAGACCATGTTTTTATTTGCTGTCTTAATTCTAGCTGGCTTAATCCATCCAGCCCATGTTTTTAAATGCTGTCCTAACATTGGCTATTTCTTTCCTTCCAGCCGTTCTGTTTTTACATGCAGTCTTAATACTGGCTGACTCATTGCCTCAATTAAACTCATTTAGCATTGTTTTATTATAACAAGTAGAGTTTTATTAACAGAAGCAGTTTATTGTGTTTCTTGGCCATTACTGCACTTCAAACAAATATTCTTTTTCTTTGTTTAATGTATTCTTAGGCATATGTCACTACATATACATTACAGTATCTATTTACTTGAGCTGCATACTTTGAAACTACGCCCTGTCATGTATCTTAAAGGAATGCCATGCTTTTCTAGCAGAAACCAGGTGTCTTCCCCTCCTAATCCACCTAATCCACCCAGATCAGCTTCTGAAAGCTCAGCATTACCGCAGGACATACTCCCAAGTTTATTTTTTCCGCTGCGGGAAACTGGATCTCATTTCTTTTCAAGCTTTGGCTAATTAGTTTAATTGAAAGACATTTTTATGCCCAGACATTTGATTGTATCTGGTGAAGTGTGTGAAAGGGAGTGACTCATGGTAAAGGTATTCTGAACAAGCTGTATCCATTATAATTCTGCTCACTTCTAATCAATCAATTATTGATATGTTAGACATATTCAAACTCAAGCCTCTCATAGCTTTACCTCCAGGGGTTATGAAACACATGTACCACAAGGCTCTCTCACACTTAAGTGTATATAGAGCAGTTGAAGTAGAGTTTGTTTCTTTAACCTCCTCATATCATTCTAGCCTTTGCTTTCATTGATTAAAGCTGGGTACCCATTAGACATGAGTGGGATATAGGATAAGCCTTGAAGTTAACATCTAGACTTTGGGTTCACCATTGTTCCCTCTAATTTGACCATTTTGTTTAGAATAAATGATTCACCTAATTTAGCGCAAAAAGTTTTAATTTTTTTCTATTATTAACATGTTGTGTTAGATTTTTTTTTAAATTCCTTCTTTTTATGATATTTTTTAAGGGGTTACATTTTTTTTAAAATAATGATATTTAAAAACAACTCTTCTTGTTTATGATACTTAAAAACAACTCTTCTTTTTTATGATACTTAAAAACAATTTTTCAAATTTCAGGCCATCACTGAGTATGGCAGAAGGCCAGCAGGAGACTCAGCTTATTGCCAAGTATGACTACAAGGCTGAGAACTCACAGGAGCTCACTATGCGCAAGGGGGAGAGGCTGCTCTTGGTGGACGACACCAAAGACTGGTGGAAGGTTCGCTCCCCTGATACAGGGAAGGAGGGGTTCGTGCCTTCCAACTTTGTGAAAATTGTCAAACCAAAGGCCTCGCTGTTTTCAACCATCCTCAAGAAGCACGGCGCCAAGAAGAAAGAGGGCAGCAAGCCCTCCCATCCAAGTCCCGTGCTTAACAATGGCGACTCTGTGCGCTCAAGAACTAATGGGAATAATATCACGACAGAGACCTACCAGCTGGGGCAGTGTATACCAGCCTGTGCCAAGTATTTGTACACTGCCCAGAGGGGGGATGAGATCTCCCTGTCTAAAGGGGAGAGAATCATGGTGATAGAGAAGTCTAGTGACGGCTGGTGGCGAGGGAGGAAAGACGATGGCAGCGTGGGCTGGTTCCCGTCCAACTACGTGGAAGAGGTCAGCTCCTCCGGGGGAGGCAACTCCTCCGATAACAACCTCCTTTACTTCACGGCAGCCGAAGCCAAGTCCCAGTCCTCACCCTCCCACAGCTCAGCCGACATTGTCCTGGCGCTGTACCCCTTCACTGGGAAAAACTCAGGGGAGCTGAGCTTTGAGAAGGGGGAGAGGCTGGAGGTCATGAACACTGAGACAGACTCGGAGTGGCTGTCGGTGAGGAACTCCAGGGGAGAGACTGGCGTCGTGCCGGCGAATTACGTCACACCTGCGCCGAGCTCCGGGGAAGAGGGCAGCGAGCGAGGGACGTCAACATCCTCCTCCAACCCACAGTCGCAATCACAGTCCATCTCATCCATTTCTAACACATCCATAGCAGCGCTTGCTCTCGCTGGGAGAAAACAATTTCAGGTATCTGGACCTTTAGCAGACAAAGAGTGGTATTATGGGAAAATATCCCGAAATCAGTGCGAGGATATCTTAACAAAGTTTGCCCAAGATGGAGATTTCTTAATTAGGGATAGCGAGTCAACTGTAAGTACTTCTTTCATTGTCTGATATTTGTAGATTAAAAGTAAAGTTTCCCTTTCAAACCTGACGGTCTATGGGGCAAGTGAAGTAGAGTTCACTTGTTTCTGTGACCTCGGCATATGAAGAGATGGTGTGGTCAGCACTATGCCCAGCCGCCTTCACTTTCCCTAACGTGAGTTAGGTACCCATCAGAGTTGGGTAGACTCAGGGACGGTCTACACTGACTTGAACCTAAATTTGAACTCTAGACTTTCGGGTTAGCAGTCCAGCTCTCTACCGCTAGACCACTCCGTCCCAAGATTAATCGTATTTATTTATCTGAAGTTGTGCTAGTAAAACTTGTATTTATTCAGTATTTCCAATTAATCAAAGTACTTCTTTTGTGGTCTTATATTTGTAGATTAATCATATTTATGTGAAGCCTTTCATGTTTCAAGTCAGTTTACTGCAAATTTTCATACATTCTCAATCAGATGCCGTCATCTCTGTTTTAAAACCTCTCCGTTCTTAATCTTTATTGTTGGAAGGGATCCCCTCAAACATAATTAAGTATCATGTATCAACTAGTTATGCGCCATTTAGGCTGTTGACTCCAATGTCAGCCTCCTTTTCTTATTGGATTTGCTTCCATAGCCTTTGTTATAAAACAAGTGTTAGTTTGTTCTAATTATTTTTACTCTGTGAGCTGAAGTGTTGACCATAGTTTTGTATGATGCTCCTTTTTCAATGCATGGTTTATATTGTTTTTGAAACTAAGCATCTATAATATGATGCTTTAGGGAGTGGGGCAATTCACTCATTGTGCTTTGTTCTCATGGTGAAGTGATCTGTTGTGGAAATGTATTTTGAAGGGAGAATCTTAGTGCAGATGTCCAGAGAGACGCATAAGGTGGTTTGTTATTAAACCGGGGGAAATCTCAGCCCATACCCATTTTTTCACCTGCCACCTGGCTGATCCATAATCTGTTTTATTATAAGCTTTTTGATGAACATTCTTAACAGATTGTAGGGTTAATTTTCATAGGTTTTACTTTCTCTGGCATTTTGTAAGTGTAACAATTCTTCTTTCAGTTTTTTTTTTTTAATTTTAATTTTTTTTTTGTCAGAGCAATAGGCATTGAATAAAACATAATGTTAATTAGGCCTTTAGTTTATATTTTTTTACATAGTTAGTGCTGCAATTTCTTTTCACATTACAGCAGTTAACATTTCTTAGCCTCATTTGGTTTGTACATACAAAGTTTTGCTCAGAATTTTCACCCAATTGTTGCTCTATTTAATAAATTATAGTTTTATACTTCTATTTTGATTTATGCAAAAATCATAACTTTTATTGACAGTTTAATTCATTGTATACAAGGTTGTTTTGTTTTTTAATTTACATAAACGAGTAAAACAATTTTTTTTTCTTAATAATTAGTTAATCTATTTAGCTGTTATTTTGATTTTTTTGTAAGCCTATTATGGTGATCATTTTATTATCTGTTTGTCTAGTTTTTAGATTAACTTATATACATACTTAACGTTATACAATCCTTGATCTGTCACTTGTTACATTTGTTTTAAAAATATCTACTTCTTTAAGTATCATATCCTCATTGTGTTACTATTAATAGACATGTTAATCCTGGTCACTGTTGTTCTATAGATGTTTGTACTCTAAGCTATTGTGCTATTTTTAAGTACTTAAAACTTTGAAATACCAGGAACAATCTTTAATACAAAATTCACATTGTTTTCTTTCTCCTCCCTCAGGCTGGCCATTACACAGTGTCTTTGAAAGCTCCAGGTCGCAACAAACATTTTCGTGTGAAAAACACTTCAGGGGTGCTAGAGATAGGGCAACAAAAATTCACAAATCTAGACGATCTTATAGAACATTATAAAAAACATCCAATTTTCAAACAGGAGGCGGAGAAATTGTATCTTGTCAAACCGTTCATCTGTCCATCATCACAAGACAATTGATGTATCTCTAATATAAATTAAATAGATCAAATAATGTCACATTTTATTTATCCATTTTACAAAATGTATTTTTTTTTTTGGATCTTATAATTTTGAATTTACGTACCATCCAGTTCATTAAAGGTACATCCATTGTTATTATGTTACATTTATTCAGCTAGGAAACATTACACAGGAAATTCTTTTTACAAAATGTATTTGTTTTTTTCGGGATCTTATAACATTGAATTTTTGTACAATCCATTGTTATTTTGTCTCATTCACTTCATCTAAGAAATATTACGCAGGAAATTCCTTTTCCATGATCACATCCTCTGTTTTAAAGTCTGGTGGATTAATTTCTTGATCTCATGCCAGTCCAGGCTTAGTTAACTAGAGACGACACAGCTAAATCCCTCAGTGGTTTATGTTCATGGGCGACTGCCCTCCCCCTCTAACAATGTGCAATGCTAACTTGATCTTATCTCTTGAGGTTGTTTTTTGTTTTGTTAATCTTGTTCTTTCACTTTGTATTTGCCAGTGTTCATTGCATCTGCTCTCTTTTCTATAAGGAGGTTTTTTTTTTTTTAACTTTAGCTAAATGAATTTGATTTAAAGTTGTGACCCTCCATCACTGTTTGAGTTGCTTAGCACCTATGCCTGAATTAGAGTTTTTCAGTCTATCTAGAAGAAAATGTCAACTCTGATTTCACTAGTGAAAACTGTTTTAGTAATATGACCAATAGTAGTTTTAATGTTAACTCTGTCTCTTTTGTGCCACTGAGAAATTTATAATCTGGTATCTTTAAACCTAGCATATTGATTTGTTATGTACATACTTAACAACAATACTCCTTATAAATTTCAACAAAAATTTTGCACATTTGAAAATGTGAAACAACTGAACTCTCCAAACTGATTACCTATAACCCACCCACACACATCCCTCTTCCATATGTTTGCTCTAGCTGAGTAGAACTTAAGATGCAAAGTGACTAATTTTGTCATGGAGGTTCACATTTGCTGTCTATGCTGATAGTTTTTTTTTCTTTTGAAGTTTCTGGTGAACTCATGTTTTCTATATTTTCTATTAGGTTGTTTTTTTTTACTTCTACTTCTTTGGTCAAGTGATTAATGTAGTTTAAATTTAAAGACATTGGCTTTATGTTATATCAGGTTGTTTATTTTTATCTTTAGTTAAATGATTAATGTGTTTTAAAGACATTTGCTCTTTTCTCTATTATTATGCTGTTTTTCTTTTTTTTTTGTAAAACAATTAATGTAGTTTAAAATTAATGGCATCTGGCATAAGTTTCACAGCAGGTTCAATTCTAATGTTGAAGACTTCGTAGATCAAAGTATATAGTCCCTATCCTAATCCCATTTCTTGCTCCGTAGGGCTTTAAAAAACTTTATGGTATATGAGCATTAAAAAAGAGTTAAATCAGTTTTACTCATACTTAATTTTCAAAAGCACACAATTTGACTAAATCAGTAGTTGGCAATATTTCATGGCTGGATTAATGTGATTTCACTTTGAAAATTTACCTGGTGAAATAAAAAGCTGTTGAGTCAGTCACTTTAAAGTCATCTAAAGGTTGTTTTCTTCTTTTCATCTATTGGTTTAGTGTTGAGGACTATATATGCATGGGAGATCATGTGACATAGTGTGAGCAATAATAAATATTTTCCATCTGTGAGTAGTGTCTGAGACTTTGATATTGTGTTATTTGCAGCTGAGAGCTTTGTGAAGTTATTAGATGCATGTGTCAAGCAGATCATGTATGGAACAAAGAATTATGTTATAGAATAGTTAATTTTTTTATACTACAAATTAACACTGTCCACTTGCAAAACCTGAATTAAGTGCTAAATTAGTAATAGTAATACAGTACTTTTACTCTAAAATAATTGGCCATAAATTTTGTTTCAGAAAAAAAGGAAATAATAGTTCAATTGGCACCAGAGGCATTCGAACCCATTTCGGTGCATGGGGCGAACTATCAATTCTGCCCCCTCCCACATATTTATACATTTAATCACGTTAACAAAAAAGGACCCCTACCAGTCACCCATGATAGTGTTTTCCATATCATAGAGCCAAATAGCATTCTATTTTCTAAATTTTGATAGTAATACACCTCAAAATAAGCTTTCATTTTTTAAATTTTTCTACCCAATTAGGTTACCCCCCTAAGGTCGTTGCCCCACGCTCCCTTCCCAAGCATAGCTACAGATTGGCAGTATGTAGATTTCTGAATGGGAGTAAAACATATTTGAAAACTAATTAGCTGTTTCTTGATAAAAGAGTCCTACTACTTATACAAGCTTTAAGCTCAAAATACTAAAATTAATAATGTGGCTTATGGTGTATGGGAGACAATGTGATTTATATAATTTAAAAGCTTTGACTAGATTTCCAGGTGGTTTAGCTTGTGCCAAATGTTGCTCAGACTCTGATCTAGTCTTTGTGTTTTCAAACACTCAATAAACCAAAAGAAAATCACTTTTTTTCAAAATGTATTTGTACCATCTGTACAATAACTGTATAAAACTATAGGGCAAAGATTTTTATATTTCATAGAAATCTAGATATAATTTGAGATACCAAAGGGAAATAATGAAAACATACTTGTTTTATATCATTGTTTAGTAAACGTTTTTTTTTTACTTACAAATTTTACTACTTTACTTGTGAAACTAACCTTCTAACCTTATACAGCAAAATGTATAGAATGACATGGATATTTTAAGGGACCAGTATAGTACAATACATAGGAAATATTGTTTTTATACAACTAAACGATTTTCTTTATTTGTTATTCCACTTTGGCTTACCATAGGCAGTGTTATTTCTACTCATTAAGTCTGGTGATGTTTATACTATTTTTCTTGAGTTTTTGTATGAATCTGTAAATTGATACCAAATTTGATGGTAGTTTTATAATCAGTATGACAATTTGTAAATTGTTATTGTAAAAAATGAACACAGACCAAGATTCATTGTTGTGTTCATGTAATATATTTACTTTTTCCTGATTTACCAAGCTATTTAAGACAATAACATAGGTTCTTTTACATGTTTTTATATTAAAGCGTTTTTTTTTATCATTCTTTGACCATATTGACTGTATACAGGACAAATGATACGTCCAAAAAAATAATCTCGAGAAAAATGAGTTTATAAGTCTAATTCTAATATTAAAATTGTGCAAAATGTTAAAACACAAAAAATACTTGAATTCTAGTTTTCTGACATTTTTCCTTGAGTGCTCAGTTAGTTTCTATTATTGACAATATAAGTATAAATTATGTACATTGATTTAACAAAAAGTGAACATACTGCATTTTTCTTGTATACAGTCATTATGTTCATATAGTTGTGTTTATTATGCGTCACAACATCTCATTGTTTGATAGAAAAGTAAGGCTCGCGAGAGACAGAGTTAGTGTTCTTTTTATTTACTTTTCCCCATCCAAGGCAAAAGTCCTAACTTTCATTAAATTTTTAGAGTTCAAGCAGCCCTGTTATTGCTGAATGCATAGTCTTTAAAGACTTTTCTTCTACTAGTGACCTTGTTTTATTACTGATAATTTATGATGATTTTTTTTTAAGTCCTGTCACGAGGTGCCTTTGTTAGTCTGCATTCAACCAATTGCTAGTGTAGTTTACTGATGAAATTGAAACATTCTGATTTCAAGTATTTTTGTCTTGTTATAACCTTAGTAAAGGGTAATACAGAAAAGTTAGCCACAGATATCTGTATCATTTAAACTATGACCTCTTCCTCAAACTTGCAGTGGTAGATTTTATATTCTATTGAGTTACCAACCTTAATGGAGTTATGGGACTTGGTCAGGCATTTATGTTGTTTTTTTTGTTTTTTTTTACTTAGCTGATTACTATTCCTGTTAACCTAGCTGCCTTTTGTTGTTATTTTTTTTATCTTTTTTAATGTTGCATTTTTTTTTAATAATTTAATACAAACTTGAGATGGACACTTTTTTTTATCTTATTAATTGTTATAAAAACAAACAAGCAATTGTATTAATTAACCTTTCAACAAGGTTGATGTTTTGACAAATCAGAAAACAACCCTTTTCAATAAGGGGTATAGACAATACAAATCTAGGATTCCTGAAGTTGTGTTCAAGTATAGAATAAGTGTTGAATTGTTGTTGTTTTTTTTTAAAGTACATAAACTTTAGCGCAACTTCCATTGTCTTTTCTGTCTACGAAGCCTTGCTTCAGTTTGTGTTAAATCCATGGTTAAGAATGTCACCAATTTAGTGAGAGTAGTTGTTGCAGTCAGTTCATTTAATCCAGCAAGTCTAGTCAAATCATGTTGTATGGTATTAGTTGTAGTGCCTTTCTGTAGACAATACAAGCACATGAATTATCTTGTCCTGTTCACAATTATCAACTCATCCTCTACATTCAGTTATCTTCTCTTGTCCATCATCTCTACACTCAATTATCTTCTCTTGTTCTCTACACACAATTACCTTCTCATGTACCCCATACACAATTATCTCTTGTCCTACACTGATAAGTAAAACTAACCCACCCATGTAAGTAATGGTGGTGATATGAAAATAATTCGCCATGTACTTGCCCTTTTGGCCTTTTCTTTTGTTAAAATAATTTTTTTTTTGGTAAAAGGTTGCTGCCTCAGTAAGAAGCTTGTCAATATCCACTACTGTAAAGATATTTCCTCTCTTGTGCCTAGCCACACAGTGGTGTTTTATAAATGACAATAATAATATGCAGAATAAACTTGATGACTATCTCGCACAGCAGGATTATATATACCTGTACAACATTGGGTCGAGTGTGGACTGCTTGATTTATTTTGGATCTCATCCCTTGTATTAATGCAGATTTTATTTCCTTGTATGAGTAGAACAACAACCATACTTATAATGTTTGTGTATTAAAAACAATTACTTTATATAATAAAAAGGAGTTAATATTTATTTTAAACCACAATTATATGATGTTTCTAAACTGCTTTCAGGGGAAATAATTCTACCTGTTTATCACTTTGTTTTTTTTTTTACAATATTAGTTGTTAAAAAGTTGTATTTAAAGAATATTCTGTTGTAATTGTCAGCGCTTTTTTCACCTGTTTACTACCCATTATTTCTGAAATTGATACTTTTTTACCTGGTGTTCATAAAGCAATTTAATGGTAATCTGACATTTACATTGTGTTTAAAAGTAAATAATTACGTTGAGGTGAATAAGTCAACGTATTATATTTATTTAGTCAATGGTTCTGATTGTTAACATTCATTTCAAATAATACTTTTCATCTTTGTTATAATCTTAAGTGTCCTTTGTTTACATATGTAGATGATGAACAAAGAGTTTGCTTTGGTGTACATAGTTAACGTGACAGAGAGAGAAGGCTGCATGGGTTAGTGTTGTATGAGGTATGTGTAGGTGACTCCCACTGTAAATACTCCATTTATTTTCAGCATCTTCTAAAGTCCTGAACAACATCTGGATGTTCATAATTTATTTCATCATCCACCCCATTCAGTTCTTGAGTACTGGACACTTCTAATTAATTAAATATACCTGTTCAAAACAGATTTGTGTTTTTTTATTATTTTTTATTTCGCTGTCAATGGCAGTCTTTGTAATATGATATATAACATATTATTCTGATTATGTTTGTTCGTATGTACGTTGTACAAAAGGATATAAAAATATGCTCTTATGCGCAAGTCAAAATTTTTCAGTTTTGTTTAGTTGTGAAAATTGCAACTAGACTGATATGTCATTAACACAGCAAAGATCATAATAAAATATCTTAAAAACATCAAAACCTGCAAAATACAGTAAAAATAAACACATTTTTTGATACTTTAACAAGTCATTATTGAATTATTTTTACCAACCTAAATGTGCTGTTAAACAAAATAGTGATCTTTAACACTGAGTAATAGTGCTGTTAATAGGATCATTAGCGATTAGTATTAACATTTACAAACATGTTTAGTACAATATAAGGTCAACAGTGGACAAAGTCATGTATTTCTCTACATGTTCTTACATGTACGCCCCAACAGTTATTTTTTTAAATTATGCAAATAGAAACTACAAAATTTGGCACTTGAGTGGAACAGCAAAAACTTTAAGTCAAGATTATCTTTATATATTAAACCTTGTACAGAAAGTCTACATTTTGAATAAAATGGAGTCAATTATTGCATATGCAGTCTGAGCAGTATGTCCCTGCTCCCTTATAAAAAAAATCTGGTGATTGTCTCCTAGGAAACCCAGTTATAATATTTAATTGGGTGAATACAAAAACATACATAGATAACTAGGCTATGATGAATAGGAATGAGCAGTTCGTTGGTATAAGAATGGCAAGCTGATACAAAAGCAGCAAAAATCTGGATTAAAAAGTAGATCTAGGTGGAATGTCAAAACATCAACAAGTTTTAAAAAATACAAATAAAAAAATAGTAAGTGTAACAATTTGATTGTAAATGTTTAAAGTAACGTGCAATATAATTAAACAAAAATATTTAACCCAATTATAAATGGGTCATGTGAATCAGGTATCCAGTTGTTATGATATATGTAGCTTACAGTTTTTATTTATAAACATTTAATTTCACAAAAGTAAGTCCAGGAACAAATTTAACAAATGTAATGGTCATTTATTTTATTAAAATTAACCTTGGTTAATTACTGTACTTAGAAAAACAATTTTTAAAAATAGTTGCTTTTGACTAATTTAGTTATAGTTAGGTAACATTGCTTTAAACTTTTTACTCAACATTCCAGTCATGATCAATGGTTTACAATTTTAAAAGCTCTCCTTATGAAAAATATGAACTCTTATATAGTAAAATATTTCAGTAAGCAAGTTATAAATATAAAATAATTGATGACTGTTTAATCTTTCATCGTAGTCTTTTTCAGTTCATCCCCAAGGATCATGGGGAAGATGAAGTAGAGTTTATTTGTTTCAATGACTTCAGATGGATAGTGTGGTCAGCACTTTGCCCAGCCATCTTAGCTTTCAGGTACCCATTAGCGTTGGGTGGACTCAGGGAAATTCTACAGACTCGAGTTGGGGCTTTGATCTTAAAACTTTCAGGTTAACAGCTGTGAGCTGTACCATCCGCCAATGCTGTCCCTGTAATCTTTGTTGAAACCTAAAACATACTAGGTGCTGGAGTTCTTTCAAATCCTCCGGGGAAGGCACCTCGAGGTCCCCTGCCATAGGTGATGCCAGAGACATCACGAGGTTCAGAAGTGTTCACCAGAGGGGGCTGCTGGGTTGGGTGTGGGTATAGTACAGGTCTGATGGCGCGAGTAGATTGGAAGTTTTGCTGGTAGGGGTTAAATGAGGAAGTTGGTGGTGGGATGGTGGGGCGGGGAGGTAGTGAGGTGGGTGGGGCTACCTGGGGATGTAGCGAGGTGGGTGAGGCTATCTGGGGATGTAGCGAGGTGGGTGTGGCTATCTGGGGATGTAGTGAGGTGGGTATGGCTATCTGGGGATGTGGTGTGATGGGTGTGGCTATCCGTGGATGTGTGGTGGGTGTCTGGGCATGTACTGTGGGCATGGCTGCAGGGAGGAAATTTGAAGAAGATTGAAAATAGGACTGCAAAGATGGGGCATTTGATGGTTGGGATACTGTTGAGAAGGTGGGGCTAGTGGAGGTGTGTTGGAGAGTTTGCAGGATGGTGACAGGTGTATGTGTGGGGGAGGTGAGGAGCACAGCAGGGGTGGAGAAGTGTGGGGCTGGTGGCTGGGCCTGGGAAGGTGGGGGTGGCAAGTGGTGAGACAGTGGGGGCTGAGCATGACTTGCTGGCAACATCTGAGATGGTGGATGTTGTAGCTGTGTTGACGGTGGCATCACCTGCAATGGTGAATGCTGTACCTGGGTTGATGGTGGATGCTGTACCTGTGTTGATGGTGGCAACTTCTGAGATGGTGGATGTTGTAGCTGGTTTGATGGTGGCAAATTCTGCGATGGTGGATGTTGTACCTGTGTTGACGGTGGCATCACCTGCGATGGTGGATGTTGTACTTGGGTTGATGGTGGCAAATTCTGAGACGGTGGATGCTGTATCTGGTTTGATGGTGGAAATATCTGTGATGGTGGATGCTGTACCTGGGTTGACGGTGGCAACACCTGTGAAGGTAGATGCTGTACCTGAGTAGACGGTAGATGTTGTACCTGACTTGTTGCTGAGTGGATTTGATGTGGCGGTGGATTCATAACTTGACGTGGTGCTGGATGAACAGCCTGACTTTGCTGCTGTGGATTGACCTGACTTGGTGATGGATTAAAGACTTGACTTGAAGGGGTCTGGTGACTCGGTCTTGATGGTTGAAAACTTTGATCAGGTTGGTTAAGTTTTGGAGTAGGCACTGGCTGGAACCTCTGTCTACTGGACAGACCTGAACCATGCAGGGATGGAAGATACTCAGATGTCATTAGAATTTGTTCAGTCGGTTTAGGCTGGGGAACTTGAAACTTGCCTTCTGCAATTAGTTCCCTTAAGCTGTTGAAGTGGAACTTTGATACCCGGCCAAGTTCTTCAAAAACTGGAAGAAAACAAAATATTGAATTTGTTTTAAAAATAATAGATGTAGCTTAAAAATTGAGTTAAAACTTGATTAATACAAGAAAATTATACTTTTTTTTTACCTTGGGCATACAACCTATAGAAATCAAGTGTAACCATCAACATACAAAAATATTTAAGTAAATTATTCATAAACATAAAAGGATGATGTGGAATTGACTGGCCAAATGGTAGAGCACTTGATTACTAAACTTTGATTTTTAATCTCAAAGCTATGAGATGTTCCTGAGTCCGACCACTATATTGGGTAAAAAGTCCTTTTGGAACCTGAAGATCCATAGGGCAGGTAAAGAATTCACCTGTTTCAGTGACATCGGATTATAAAGGAATAGTGTGGTCAGAACTATGCCCTGCTATCTTTACTTTCCATAAGGAGTCACAGTAACCAATAGAGCTGGGTTACTCAAGGAAATTCTATGGACTCGAACCCGAGACTTTTGAGTTAGCAGTCAAACGCTCTAACCATATGACCACGCCAAACATACTATCTGATATTGGGTACTCTACCACATTTAAGGGAAACAGAGACCGCTTGATGTTGTGCTGTAACCACAAAATCCCTTCTTATGCTACGGTCAAGGATACAGACAAACTCTACATCAACTGCTCTGAGGTTGAAGTATGAGTGAGTACTTAATGTTTACATGTCAACACCAACCTCACCTTTGCCAGCGTAGTACTTAGTGCTGGGAGTGTGGACGACAACTTTCTGCAGGTAACAGGTCATGGCGCCGGATGACAGGA
The DNA here is from genome assembly GCF_028476545.2 of Physella acuta. NCBI lineage: Eukaryota > Metazoa > Mollusca > Gastropoda > Physidae > Physella > Physella acuta. The sequence continues at coordinate 206,167 of NW_026732099.1, read as the reverse complement.
ACTGCTCAGGCTGGGTCAGGGAATGGAAATACTCCAGGTCAACTTCAAAGGGGTTTCTGGGAGCAGGAAAGGTGCTCAGTTTTACAACCTCTGCAACAATGTCTGCAACCTTGATGTCTGCAGTTAGGGAAAGGAAACATCACAGGATTTAATATTTATGGACAAAAGATGGCCTATAACAAATTTAATGTGTTGAAGTAATCAATTTCAAACAAAATAACACTTTATAAAGAATAAGGCGTTTATTATATACACAAATTAAAAAAATGCACTAAAAAGTAAAAAATTTAATTTGGAGTAGACTTACAAAAGCTATATACTGATATGACTAAAACTAACAGCCTGGGCGCTCAATGATGAAAATTGAACATTTGTCTTATATTATTTAGTCATACCAGCATTTAGCTTTAGTAAGGCTACACCAAACGGGTGTAGGACAAAAGGCCGACAAGACAAAGGCCGACATGGACAATAGGCCGACAGCCAAAAGGCCGACAGGACATAAGGCCGACAGGACAAAAGGCCGACAGCCATAAGGCAGACAGCCAAAAGGCCGACAGGACATAAGGCCGACAAGCATAAAAAATACTAATATCGCAAAATATATGTTACTGCATATCTGCTATCTTGACAACTATCGAAATAAAGCATATTCAAGAGAAGAGACGATGCTAGTTGCTATCCTTATTAGGTGAACCATCGGCTCCAAGCGACTGAAGATTATGGGAGTGTCTTAAACACAAAGGATCAACACCTAAATATTGCGAAATGCGGTCACTACTGTCTTTTATTGCTCTTTCTATGTCAACGAGGTGAGGCAATCATCAAAGAACCAAGTCAAAAGCCGTCGCATCATCGCCCACATGCAACAAGGTGGGACGCCAAGAGACAATGCTAGATGTGATCATTATAAGTTGAACAATGGGGTCCATGCGTCTGGAGAGGATGGGAGTGTACAAAGGATAGCCAGAAAAGTGGTGTCACCACCATATTTTGCAAAGAAATCAAAGAAACCGAATGAAGTAGAACGATCACGTGCCTTTACTGGACTAAATGTTAAATACAGACAAACTGGGTTTTAGTTTCGTCAATTGCGAATTGTGTGAAAGTGAAAAAAAGTGTATACTATATTCGTTGGATTTATTAATTCTGTTGTGATTGTGATACAAGTGCCCCAGTAGGTTACGAAAACTGCAGTTTTACCGCTTGTCTACATTTTGATGTCTCGAAAAACCGAGGCTATGTATACACGAGCATTTCTGGACCTCGCAGATATCGCAGAAAAAATGCACATACACTTATCTCCACGGTTTATTGTCACTGACAATCAATACTTGCATTAAATTCCCATTTTTTTCTATTTTGTAATATACCTTTATCATTATGTAACTGGTTTTCAATACAAATTAAACATGTCTGTAATTGTAGTTTGTTGTTTTATAAAACTTGTTGGCCTTTTGTCTTGTCGGCCTTTTGGATGTCGGCCTTTTGGAAGTCAACCTCTTGTCTTGTCGGCCTTTTGTCTTGTCGGCCTTTTGTCTTGTCGGCCTTTTGTCCGTGTCAGCCTTTTGTCCGGATCCCACACCAAACAACATTTATTTTTTTACTTTTTTGTGCAATTTTTTTGTTTGTGATTTTTTAATATAATGAAATTCATTTTCCCTAAAAATTTTATTTTTATATGAGGTTTACATTATAGTAATTCATTCAAAATGAAGTTGACAACAATCAACAAAACACAAATTTTAAAATATCCAGTTCAAACCTCCATCCTTCCACCTGGCTGTAGATTTTAGTCTGAGAGGACTATCTTTGTCACCATCTTTGTTCCCAGATAATCTGAACAGCCTGTCGTGGTTTGACCTGACCCAGACATAGGGACAAGAGTATCTTGCATAGCCAGCCAGTAGAAACATCGTCACATCATCTCCCTACAGGAGAAAAAACATCGTCACATCATCTTCCTACAGGAGAAAAAACAATATCACATCATCTCAATACAGGAGAAAAAAACATCGTCTCATCATCTCCCAACAGGAGAAAATACAATGTCACACCATTCTCCTAGAGTAAAAACATCGTCACATCATCTCCCTACAGGAGAAAAAACAATGTCACATTATCTCCCTACAGGAGAAAAAACAATGTTACATCATCTCCCTACAATAGAAAACAAACAACCCAACATTCACATTTTAGAACCCTGTTTATGAGCATTATGAGTATCTTGCATAGCCAGCCAGTAGAAACATCGTCACATCATCTCCCTACAGGAGAAAAAACATCGTCACATCATCTTCCTACAGGAGAAAAAACAATATCACATCATCTCAATACAGGAGAAAAAAACATCGTCTCATCATCTCCCTACAGGAGAAAATACAATGTCACACCATTCTCCTAGAGTAAAAACATCGTCACATCATCTCCCTACAGGAGAAAAAACAATGTCACATCATCTTCCTACAGGAGAAAAAACAATGTTACATCATCTCCCTACAGTAGAAAACAAACAACCCAACATTCACATTTTAGAACCCTGTTTATGAGCATTATGTAAACATAAAAAGATAATAAATTAAACAAAATTAAACAACATAATTTAATACCCCAGCATGGATGACTCGCAGCAACTGTAAGTAAAAAAAAATGACACAACATACCGTAGGACTCTCCAGCTCCGATGGAGAAGCTGGTGGCAGCCCCACATCTTCATCTCTGAAGTTGCTCAACCCTTTTTGTGTGTTGTGTGATAGGAGCAGCGAGCGCCTGAATTGATTTTTAAATGAACGAATATAAATGAAGTTGGGGTAAACCGTGGGTCGACGTGGTTGAATGGTAGAGTGTTTGGCTATTAGACTGAAGCCCTCGAGTTCAGATTTTGGTTCGGACTTGTCACTGTAAGACAACCCTGAGGCTGAGTCAACCTGACTTATGTTGGGGAGAGTAAAGGCTGGCCACACCATCCCTTCAAAAGTCGAGGTTAAGAAATATATGAACTTTACTTCATCTTTACTATTTTACTTTATGGCTTAATCACACATAGAAAAAAATATTAATTTCGTTTAAAGGGACAGTTTAAATGTATTTTAAAATTAGTAATACTTTCACTTCAAAATTTGTATTGGAATATGACTGGAAATTAAAATGATAGAATTTTATTTTCTCAGCTGGGAAGATCAAAGTTTGACAGCACACAACCAATGTATAAAACTGTTAAGACTAACTTGTCATAAGGCAGCTGAGATGATGTAAAGCTATCACTGTAGCCAGCCAGGGACTGTCGTCTAGAAGTCGAATCTGCCAGGGCAGATGAGCTACTCTGTAGACACAACAGTTTATTTGTCTTCAATATAAGTTTTTGGAAATGTTGATAAAACAAAATAATCTAAGTTAACAAAAACCATTTCTTTTTTAATTATTTTCATCCTATTTAAAATTACACTTTTAAGATTGAAAATATTTTGGATAACACTTGATTCTCATAAATGTTAAAAATGGTATCAGGATATCTTTAACTGCGAATCATTTATTGGCTATTATAAGATTGATGACAATGTTTCATAATGCACACAATATTTTGGCAATATTAATTAAATTGTGTGTATTGTATGGATAACTGCCTAACTGGTTAATTGGTATCACTTTTATTTAAAACAAATGTGCGCTTGCAATAAATGTTTTACTTTGTGACATTACCTGCAAACTATTGTTAACTGTTATAAGCAGTTCCTCCTTGCCCCTGACATAGCAACTAAAATGTTTAAAACCTTGCAACGTCCCAAACTGTGCCATCTCCTGTAGGAAGAGCTGCAGCTTTTTCTTCAATGCTACTTCGTAGTTCTGTTAAATATAGAGAAGGAAATCTTTGCAGGCATTTTTTAAAATTCTGCTCCATACACCTGTTCAATTATAGCAAGGGCAGCTTTTAGTATAGGCCTACATGTTTAAAAATTATAAAATTCTGCCTCATAGCACTGTTTGAATAAAGCAAAGGAAACCTTTAGCATAGATGGTTAAAATTTCTATAAGCTACTTAACTAACTAAAAAATATTAGTAGTAGTATTTCATGGTGCACACACTGTCCCAATACTCCATCTATTAGCCTCTACAGGAATGATTATGAAAATTTGATTCGTGTGGGAAAGAATCCTATTCTTCTTGTATATCCTGCATGGTACTGCTGCTAAAAAAGTGTAACAACATGAAAGTCTTCTAAAAAGAAACTGTAGTGATAAAGAAACTAGTAGTAAATAGACAGTGTGTGCACCATGTTAATGAACACTAGTATTTTTCCTTACCAATGAATTTGATGCCATGATTCAGCTGATTTGGCTGTCAGATGATCAAGTTGCTTGTCATACCTTACTGAAAAATAAAAGTTAAATGAGGTGACTCAGAGGCATACAATTTTTAAACTAGATAGATGAGATTCTAACTACTAACAACATAGAGCTACATTCATACACCTTTTTATTTTTGGAAGAGTCAATCTAGAATAAGAATTAATTCTAGATTCTAGCTATCTAATTCTAAGCTAAATGAGCTCTATGAACTGGTGCTATTACATTTATTTTTTTTTTTAATTAAAATTTCATCCAAGCCCCTAGTTAACTAGCTAACTAATCTAGATCTCTAGTATAATAATCTATAGATCTATATATAATTCTCTTCTGGGAGACGTTAGAAAACAAGCTGTAAGCGCGCCGAGCAGTCCCCTCTTTTCCTCTCTAGGCATATCGCAACCACCCCCACACCCATATGGTCTGGTGAGCTGTAGTTCATTTAAATGTTTACATCGTAGAGCTGGGTTTAGTGACGGCTATTAGGGGTAGATAATTTAGTTTAAAGCTATTTTATACTTAGGGGAAGTAACTAAGTGGAGGCTGCTTTCACGTGGGTGGGGGGGGGGGGGGGGGGGTAGGGGTTGGAGGAAAAAAGGGTTTTAGTGTTTTAAAGCAAATATTTTCAGTGGCAGCATTGGTACTGTCGAATTCACAAATTATGAATTACTGAAAAGTAGAAAATAAAACAACTAAATAGCGGCATATGATACGACGCGGGTCGGCTCGTTACTAATAATTACAATACGTAGGCCTAACATTGGCCGGGCAATAGTATAGTATAGCTATAGGACTATAGGCCATAGACCTATCAGAAATCGGTATCCTCAACCATCCCTCACAAGTAATCAAGTTAGTATGTTTTACAGTTAAATTAGTACTGTAGTTTTATACTTAACTATTTAGTTTTACTTAACGAAGTGTCTATTCACAGCCGGCTGTGAATAGCCGTATTGGGGCTATTCACAGTCGTGACCGTTTTTGATAGATTTAATGTTAAAAATATCACATTAGGCATGAAGATGTGTGGTCGAGTGGTCATAGGGAGAGGCTGTCATGCCAGAAGTGTGGGGGTTCAAATCCATCAGATGCCAATTGGTCTGACCCTTAATGTATGCCTAATATTGTTATTATCAAAATATTTTTTTACAATTAGGTCTAGATTCTACTTGAGTTACTCATGGGAGGGTTATTTTTGTTAATTTTTTTTTTCGTTTGTGACGTAATTGTTGGCATATCAGCAAAAAAAAATAAACCGGGAGTGATCTCCCCTAAACTTTCTCGATTATTTTTATATAAAATAACAGGGGATGGGAACTCGGGCTATAGACATGATTTTTAATCCATTTTAAATACTTAAAGTTTTAAAAATAGAATAAAATCTCGTAGACAAATTAATTGCACACCAAGTGAACGCAAAATAAAAAAGCGCATAATAGTGCGCAATATTATTAGTACTTTAAAAATTTACATTCGTTTTTTGAGAAATCGGAAGTAGCGTAAATTACTACTTCCGGTCAACGGAAATTACTCAAAATTTAACAGAAGGTAGAGAATTAGATCTTTTACTTACATGTGAAATTTAATTTATCTATCTGAAATAGTACTCAAGTTATAGGCTTTTGAAAAATTCAAAGTAGAAAAAGTACCACTTCCGGTTGTCGGAAATCGCTCAAAAGTTGATACGGATCTACGATTTTGATAAAATACTTATATATGAAATTTCATCAACCTAGCTGTAACGGTACTCAAGTTATCGTGTTTACACACGGACACACACACACACAGACACACACACACACAGACACACAGACAAGATTGCAAAATTATGTTTTTCCGTATCAGTGAGATGCAAAACGTCGAGATTTGCAAAAATCTCGATTTTTTTTTTTTTTGCACGATTACAATACTTTCTCTATACTTCGTATATACGAGAAAGTAAAAAGACTCGTCCCGTAGATTTTTGCTAAGAGAAAAAACAAAAGTGTGATGGAAACTGAATTATAGCTGATGAGAAAGGACATCCTATTTCACCTGATATTTATTCTAGATCTATGTGATTATGTGAATTTTTAATGGTAATTGTTAGTTGAATAGCAATGTGAACAACCAAATAAACTGATGATTAATTAGTATTATTTATTTAAAAATTACTAGATCTATTATTCTAGTGTATAGATTTAGAGTGCATAATTGATCATCTAATCATCTATGACCTACGTAGCCTGTAGCAGATATGTCTGATATAAGCCTAAATAAAAGTTAAACTAAACTTTAACGGTAATAACTTTTTTCATAAAAATATAACAAAATAAAAATAGCACTGCTCTCTTAATCTATACCTCACTCCCCAGTCACAATAAATGCTTATATTATTTTAAGATATTATTCAGTCGTATTTAGCATTAAATGACAGCCGACTGTGAATAGCCGTATTGGGGCTATTCACAGTCGGCTGGGAATAGCCCCAATACGGCTATTCCCAACCGGCTGGGAATAGCCATGGCCTTTACTTAATTTTGGGCTAGAATCTAGATTCTAATTCTAGATCTAGATTCTAACTAGATCTAGATCTACTTCTTAGGCCTACTAGATCTAGATCTAGATCTACTTACTTTTTTACTGTTTTTTACTTTTTTACTAACCTGACCTGTAGCAACTGACTGGCTGGTAGTGGTAGTGGTAGCAACTTAAATTACGCTGCGTAGGCCTCTTCTTCTTTTAAAATCTAACTAGATTTCTATATCTGGCATGTTATTATTTAAGATAATTAATAAACTTATTAGGACTAGATCTAGATCTATATTAATTAAGAAAGGTAACCAAGCAATCTTCAGAAACTTTAATGAACTGTTTTCCTGGTTTGTTTATGTCCAATCTAAGAACCGGCACAAATATTATTTGATAGATGTTTTGAAAATACCGAAACACACCAAATGCCAGTGCTCTATGTAAACCTTGGTTTATTAAAGAAATGTAATGTTTAGGTTACAAAATAAGGTTAATTGATGCACACGATTATTTCAGTAAAATAACTTTTTTATGACAATTTTCATTTTATAATGCAAATGAATTATGAAATTATTATAGTTCCGTTTAAACGTAATGGCTTAGCTAAACAAATTAATGATAAGAGTAGGGCCTATTACAATTTCGAATGTGTTTATTTTATATGTAAAAAATAGATATATCAAATAAATGCAATTCCAAACAATAATGCATTAATAGTTGTGATGAATACACCCCCCCCCCCCGCACACACATACAAAAAATCTCGAGTTCAATTGATCTTATCAGGAGTAGACCATATATGATTTTTAACTCCTAGAGGGCTTGTAAGTAGGTCACAACTTCTCGTTTACGTACTTGCCAGTTAGTAGATTTCGAGACCGTAGACTTACAAGCCCTAGAGGCAGGTGGTTAGGATTTTTCTGACGATTATTTTGGGATGAGGGGGGGGGGGGAGGGCTCCTACTCTGCATTTTTAAAAGATGTTTGGAGATTGACTTTTAAAATCATTTCGTCATTTTGTAAATTTTATTAAAATTAAATAATTATAGGTTCCTTTTTTTAAAATTCAACTAATAGGCCTACTTGTAAATCTTATAATTAATGTATTGGTTTAGAATTTTTTAATTATAAATATTATGTCAGGATATAGCCAATGTATATTACAAGATGTTGACATGTTTCATCATCAATGGTATGCCAAGATTTAGCCAATGTTTAGCCATGATGTATCTTAAAGTGTGTGATCAAAGCATTGCCAACTTTGGGTCAATCAGTGGCGTAGGCAGGGGGGTTAGGGGGGGGGGGTCATACCCCCCATAGACCCCTCGGTATATATATATATAAAGTATGAGTGAGGGTGGGGGTGCAAATCGAAAGTTTGAGGGGGGGTGTGCAAATCGAAAGTTTGAGGGGGGGTGCACATTTCGAAAGTTTGTCCCCAGGTAAAAATTGGAACCCCCCCCCCCCCCCTGAGACGATCCTGGCTACGCCACTGTGCTCAATATAGGTTAGCTGACTGTTTAAACTTACATTCAGAATTGCTCTAAATTGTTCTTCTAGAGCAGTGGTTCTTAACCTTTTTTGAGAAATCGAACAACACAAGCTTCATATACGAAGTCACCAAACCCTTCTTAATAGAGAAAATAAAAAGTTTTTTTTTTTCAAATTCAAAACATAAGTTTATATATTACTGGTGCCCAAAATGAACCGCGGATCAACATGAATGTGTTCAAAGAACAATATCATTAAAATATGATTTTCACACAAAAACATAATGTGTGTTTTCTGCAAACGAGTGTGACTTTCAGACTAGACACCAGTTCAGGAATGTGGGGTTTCACCTTGAATTGAGCGAACGTTTTCTCTTAGATTTGCCGGTGCCAGACTAGAATCGCGCAACGTAGCATTGCAAGTCATATAGCTAAAACGCTGACTGCCTTCTAGTACCGTAATACTCGTGAATCCACATTGTACATATTCGTCCGACCCCCCCTTTTTTACATAATTAGTTTAATACATTACTCTCCTACTCTCAGTGGCGTAGCGAGGTCGGGTGTCACCTGGTGCGGCACTTAATGGTGTCACCCCCAGAGGCGTAGCGACCCTTCCCGGGGACAAACTTTCAAATTTTCGATTTCCACCCCCCCCCCAAACTTTCGATTTGCACCCCCCTCAAGTTTTTCTCTATATATTTTGCTATTTTTTGCCTTGGTGTCACCCCCCTAAATGGTGTCACCCGGTGCGGTCCGCACCCCCCCTCCCCCCCCCCCCTCGCTACGCCTCTGCCTACTCTATACCCTCTACTGTTGCTCAATAATTAATATACTGCCGTGCGTGCCATAAATACCCCCCACGTATTCACCTTTTTAGCCTGAAAATTCTTGTGTCAACTCATTTTACAAAAAGAACCTAGGTCTAAATTCGGTTTAAAAAGTAAAACATGTTTCATCTCGTATTTAGTATTTAAGATATCAATGATACTAGAATTTTATAAAATTCAAGAAAAGGTTAACTTTTTGAAATATTCAAACTTGAAATAATATTAAATCAACAGCCTATCTAAGTCTATGTTAATTATTTTTTCAAAAATTACCATTCAACAGTGCGCGCAATTTTGTTGGTAATAAATAAGCCACGCTTTATTTCATAATCCACATAAGAACACATGTACTAATTAGTTTATTAATTACCAGCAGCAATTGGCAAACTGATTCTCAACTAAATCCCTGCTTTTGATGAACAGATTCTTATCTGGATTTTGTTGGGATGATAAAATAATATGTTTCATGAAACGTTGTGTGTTGATACACAACAGATGTTGGCAATATTAATTGCACTGTAACGGGAAGCTTGCTTAACCATTGCGAACTATACTACTGTCTTACATTATGATACTGTCTAACACTATCTACTCTAATTTATTACATAACTACGTTTTTTTCCTACCTATATACGCTACATATACATATATGAAATGGTGTCCATCTAACAGAAACGATACTCAAGTTTTCTGTATTTTAGAAACCAAAAAGAGAGTAAAGTAACATTTCAGAATATTAGCGGTAAATGAAAAATTAAAATTAATATAAGTACACAAAGTTGTACTTATATTTAAAATTTCGTGTACTTAACTGAAAAAATACGCTATTGATGATGTTCACGCGTAACTCGGTTTTAAATTGATAGAAACATGCGCATGCAATTAGTTTATACTTATATATGAAATTTCGCTATCCCCTAGGTTAACAGTATTCAAGATATCAGCTTCTAAACAACCGGAAGTAGAATAGGTACCACTTCCTGATACCGGAAATCTCTCAAAAATTGTTAGACAACTACACATTAGCTATCATACTTAACCTGAAATATTGTCGATATAACTAAACAGTACTAAAATAATCGTATTCACACACGAACATACAGGCAAAAGTGCAAAATTAAGTATTTCCTACTTGGGGATGCGTAAACTGTCGAAAGATTTATCTCGATTTGGATTTCTTACACGATTACAATATTTCCTCAATACTCTGTATACTAGAAAGTAACATTGCTCGTGATGTAGTAATAAATGGGTCACGGAGATTACCCCTCTATCAATCACCACTACTCGGGCAGATGAGGCTCGTTAGCTGGGGACAGCCACTCTTCTAGGAGAGACAACTCCAAAATTAATCAACTGCTGCCTTGTAGTTTGTTCTTGGTTGGACAAAGGCTATGGAAGCAAATCCAAAAAGAAAAGCAGGCTGAAATCGGAGTCAATGGCCTCAATGGCGCATAACCAGTTGACACGTAACGCTTAATTGTGTTGGAGGCGTGGTCGAGTCGGCAAAAAGCTCATGGTTGATAAATTCGAACAAAGTCTCGAGTTCAAACCCACTGGCAGATAAATCTCGATCCCCCTCAACACTAATAATTAAGAACGAAGAAGAAGAAGAAGAATCACCACTATATTGAAAATACCTATACCCACAAAAAAGATGACGTGGCCGTCCGAAACCATATTTCGGAAACAAAAGAGAAATGCTATTTAACCCCTTCAGGACCATAAGGATTGCACGCATAATTTTCATTATCTCAGCATACATTTAGCAGTAAAATGACACGTAGAATTCAAAACTATTAACGTTTTGTTGATATCTATCAATGCTTTTGAGATACAGCATTGGACATATATGTCCTATGGTGTGGAAAGGAACAATTTCTATAATAGGTTGTGTAATAAATTACATCAATATTTTTTAGCTCAATTTCCATTCTGGAGAATTGCGTTTATTAACCCGTCATTTCTGGATGTATGAATGTATGAATGAATGGATGGATGGATGGATGGATGTGTGTCCGCAGCTTTAAGTCGTATCTCCTCCTCAACGAAGCAATATCGATGACTAGTTCCAAAGCAATTATGTTAAGCAAGTTACGAGGATGAACATAGGCCAAAAAAATTCCGGGTTTTTTTCATGGATTTCCCGGAAAAGCCAAAAAACCTCGAAAAAAAGCAGTTTTTGGCCCATATCTCGGCAACCAGACCACTTAGCGACTTGAAACATGTACCAATCGATTCCTGCCATAATTTAGAACAATATTGCCGAAGAAAGTTTTCAAAAATATCCTTTCGTTCGGTCACAAAAAAAATTTTTTAATTAATTAAAATTTGGACCGAATTAGTAGGCGTTTATCCAACCACACCACACGCGCCATCACGTTCAATGGCAGCGTCATCACGTTCAGTAGCTAGGCGCGCAATGGTTTTTATTCATGTAACTCTATTGTAAATAAAACATGTATTTTAACCAATGGTTTTACTAACCCTGCTCTTGATTTACGCTACGACAGAGCTATTTTTAGATAACATAAGGAAATTGCGCTAAAATTGTCACTAGACTTTTTAATTACCTTGTTTCTTTTTCAAAAGTGATTAAATGTTAATCGTTATTCCGGTACATTACAAATAGAAAATATCAGTAATGAGAACACACTTTTGTCCTTTATGAGTGTACAACCATCTAGGATTGGAGCTTCTGGAAGAAATAGTGTTAACATCACAGAACCTCACATATATTCCATTCCGTTCTCATTATCTTCTCTTGCACGCTTGCGCACACCTCATGCTTTTGTTTTCTCTGAGTTATCAACTATTGTTCAGGGTGTGGGGTTGAAGCGAATTTCTTGCTGCAACCGACAGGTTTTGATGTGATATTTCTTTCATGCAAAGCCAAAATTAGAGTTTCTGCTATAATGTATTTGTATTCAAGGCGGGTTATTTCATTGTACCCAGGATTGCATTCTTTTCTCATTTACTTATAACAGCACTTTCATTTCAAATTTATATCTTGTCATCATATTAGCAACATATGACATGACACCTGGAGATCAGGTTCAGTGGAGCAGTAGCCTAAAGGTATCCCATCGCTAGTTTCACTCCTAAAAATTCAATGGTTTCTTGCAAATCAGTTTGTAAAAGAATATTTTTCTTTTTCAAGTACTGACTAGAACCTGGATTCGAACTCGAGACACACGGAATAGTAGTCCAGCTCTCTACCGCTAGACCACTCCGTCCCATAAAAACACACCATAAGTGATATCTGTTTAAAAAAAATATCTCCCTTCCGGACTATACGATCACATATGTCTCAAGCAACAAAAACTACTTTTTTTTCGAAAACAAGCAAAAATATTAGGTAACATGCATGTTAATATAAAACCACAGTAGTTTCTCTATTTGCATTTTTTATTTTTTACATAAAAAATTATACTTTTGCTTAGCGAGTGGACTAAAAACGGAACGTCCCATAGATCAGGCAACACAACTTTCTAATATATACTGAATACATACTTATTTTTATAACGTCTATTATGTAATAAATGTTTTAAAGCAAATTTGACAGTTCAAACTTATCTTAATTTCGTTTTGTGTCGATTTGAAATTTCGGTGCACATATGTCCCATAGTCCGTAAAGGGTTAGAGCAGGCATATCACTGCGCAAGAGCGGACTACATTATAAACACCGACGAAATCATCATTTCATTTCAGATTTTCGTGCACTTGACAGCTCTATACAAGTTTTACAAACGTTTACTTGATTGTGAAGTCCGGTCTACCTAAATTGGTAAGTTCCAGATACGGATTGTTATTAGACAGCCTAGTACACAAGCAAATCGCTGCATGTGGAAAGTGAGGGTGGGGGTAATCGTCATTCGCTAGCTACTGAAAGTGTTTTGAAGCAAAATATTTTTAGTCGCAGCATTGGTAGTGTCGAATTCACAAATTATGAATTACTGAAAAATAGGAATTAAACTAAATAGCGGCGTATGCTACGTCGCGGGTCAGGTCGTTTTAAATAAAACAACAAAAGAATATTTTGTAAACTATTTTAAAATTGTGTATTCTTTTGAAAAAATTAATTTATTTTTCAGAATTAGGGGATTTTAAATGAAATTTTAACTAGTTTGTTTTGTTAATCAAAAACGAAAGAAAAATTATTGATAAATTAGCATCAAGAAATAAGGTTCATCAATATAATTGTATAAAGCAGTACAATATCTTTTTACTTTCTCGTATATACGAAGTGTAGAGAAAGTATTGTAATCGTGCAAAAAAATCTCTTGAAATTTTAACAATTTTCACCGTATTATACCTTATTTTAATCGGGCAAAAATTATCAATCCAGATTTATCAAAATTAAGAGGTTTTATGCGTAATCCATTCTGAAAAAATGGGCTTTGCAATTCTGTCCGTATGTCTGTGTGTCTGTCTCTGTGTGTGTGTGTGTGTAAACACGATTACTTAAGTACCGTTACAGCTAGGTTGATGAAATTTCATATATAAGTATTTTATCAAAATCGTAGATCCGTATCAACTTTTGAGCGATTTCCGATAACCGGAAGTGGTACTTTTTCTACTTTGAAATTTTCAAAAGCCTATAACTTGGGTACTATTTCAGATAGATAAATGAAATTTCACATGTGAGTAAAAGATCTAATTTTCTACCTTCTGTTAAATTTTGAGTAATTTCCGTTGACCGGAAGTAGTAATTTACGCTACTTCCGATTTCTCAAAAAACGAATGTAAATTTTTAAAGTACTAATAATATTGCGCACTATTATGCACTTTTTTATTTGGCGTTCACTTGGTGTGCAATTCTTTTGTCTACGAGATTTTATTCTATTTTTAAAACTTTAAGTATTTAAAATGGATTAAAAATCATGTCTATAGCCCGAGATACCATCCCCTGTTGTTTTATATAAGAATATTCGAGAAAGTTTAGGGGAGATCACTCCCGGTTTATTTAAAGAAAGAATTTGATAAGGTAATACTGTAGTAATTAATATTTTTTTTTTCAGAAAATGCGGTCATTTACTGAAATGCGAGTATTTGTTTTCTTCGTGTGTATTGTTGGCGTGTACTCTGATTGCCGCGAAGAGGACTGGAGTGTAAACTTTGATTTTCAAGGTCTGTCGGAATGCAAGCGACCTGGTGACGTCATTTCCGGGTTTTACCGAAGAGATAAAGATGTCATAGGCGATGGTCTTCGAAAGTTGGACAAAGTTGAATGCTGCTCAAAACCGGCGAAGTGGAAACTTAGTGTCGACTATGTCGTGGCTAACTGGTGGAGCGTATTAGACAAACCTAACACCTGGGCTACCTGTCAACCTGGGCACTTCCTGGCCGGATTCTACAGAACTCAGTCCAAAAACGATCTGAGCAATATTGAAGAAGGCCGGTGTATCAAAGCGGAAGATCACCCTAATAGCTACGGCAAATGTTCGGATGTTGACATAAGTTCCTGTATTAAGAAAGCCGGATGGTGCAAGTGCCCTGACAAGACGTATGTTGTCGGCATACATCGTGGTAAATGCAATGACCTGAGCTGTTTGGATAAACTTCGCTGCTGCAAGTTTGCTGACCCTAATGGCATAGGGGTATATCCTGACACAGCAGAGAAATAAATACAAAGTTTAGTTTAAACAACAGAGATTGGGAAACTTTAAAAATATATTTAATGAGCCAGTATATTATCTAAATTTAGATCAGATTAGTATAACATTTCGTTGTTGTCTCAAGGAAAGCAAAAAAAAAAAAAATATTGGTTAAACAAAATTTAAACATATTTTTCAATACATTTTATTTAAATCTTAAATTACGAGAAAAATGGCCCGTTGAGGAAGGGTACAACGGGCGCTAGGCTGATAGTGCTGTCTCTTTTCTCTAAACTAAAACCAACCCAGCCCCCCACAAACCACCCCCACCCCACCCCCCACCCCCACCCCCACCCCCACCCCCACCACACACCACCCCCACCCCAACCCCTCACCCCCACACACCACCCCCACACACCACCCCCCCACCACACACCACCCCCACCCCCACCCCTCACCCCCACACACCACCCCCTCCACACACCGCCCCCCACCCCCCACCCCCCAAAAAAAACATGTCTACCGTCCCATTCAACGAAATATAATTATATACTTTTTCCAGTGTCCGCCCCCTCCCAGAAAATTCTACCCCCGCCCCCGAAAATTTCAAGTACCCCACCCCTCTCCGGGGAGGAAAAAGTCTGAAAGAAACACTGAAACCAACCCCCCCACACACCCCCCCACCCCCCCACCCCCCCCACACACACCACCCCCCCCCACCCCTCCACCACCCCCCACCCCCAAAAAAAACATGTCTACCGTCCCATTCAACGAAATATAGTTATATACTTTTTCCAGTGTCCGCCCCCTCCCAGAAAATTCTACCCCCGCCCCCGAAAATTTCAAGTACCCCCACCCCTCTCCGGGGAGGAAAAAGTCTGAAAGAAACACTGAAACCAACCCACCCCCCACACACCACCCCCACCCCCCCCCCCACCCCCCCCCACCCCCCCCCCCCCCCAAAAAAAAAAACATGTCTACCGTCCCATTGCAAGAAAACCACTTTTTAGATTAGACACATTAATTAGGCGGTAATTTTATTATAGAGTATCGATGAGGAAATTTCTTTTGAGTTGGGGAGGGGGGGGGGGGGGGCTCAGACGTTCTTACGCGGGGGGTGGGGCTTCGCCCCTACCCGAAGACTTGTATGCAAGAAACTCTTCACGCAAACCATTTAGATTAGACAACATTTCCTTTTTTTCAATGTTTACGCGATAATCAATGACGTCATTACATTACTGTGTGCACTCTCTGGTTTGAGATTATGTTCTACTCTACGCTAAATGTGTCGACGTCATATTTCGTTTTTCGAATTACTGTGCATGTTTTTATTTTGCTTGTGTTTTCTCTAGAGCGTTCTTGTCAGACAGAGCGTTCTTGTCAGACAGAGCGTTCTTGTCAGATAGACAGACAGCGAAACTATTAGTATTAACGAGAAAAATGGCCCGTTGAGGAAGGGTACAACGGGCGCTAGGCTGATAGTGCTGTCTCTTTTCTCTAAACTAAAACCAACCCACCCCCCACACACCACCCCCCACCCCCACACACCACCCACACACACCACCCCCACCCCCACCCCCCACCACACACCACCCCAACCCAACCCCTCAACCCCACACACCACCCCCACCCCCCACCACACACCACCCCCACCCCTCACCCCCACACACCACCCCCTCCACACACCGCCCTCCCACCCCCCACCCCCCCCCAAAAAAAACATGTCTACCGTCCCATTCAACGAAATATAATTATATACTTTTTCCAGTGTCCGCCCCCTCCCAGAAAATTCTACCCCCGCCCCCGAAAATTTCAAGTACCCCACCCCTCTCCGGGGAGGAAAAAGTCTGAAAGAAACACTGAAACCAACCCACCCCCCCACACACCACCCCCCACCCCCCCCCCCCCACACACACCACCCCCCCCCCCCACACACACACACCACCCCCCACCCCCACCCCCCACACACACCACCCCCCCACCACCCCCCACCCCCAAAAAAAACATGTCTACCGTCCCATTCAACGAAATATAATTATATACTTTTTCCAGTGTCCGCCCCCTCCCAGAAAATTCTACCCCCGCCCCCGAAAATTTCAAGTACCCCCACCCCTCTCCGGGGAGGAAAAAGTCTGAAAGAAACACTGAAACCAACCCAAACACCACACACCACCCCCCACCCCCCCCCACCCCCACACACCACCCCAACCCCCACCCACCCCCCCCACACCCACCCCTCCACCCCCCCCCCCCCCCCCCCCCAAAAAAAAAAACATGTCTACCGTCCCATTGCAAGAAAACCACTTTTTAGATTAGACACATTAATTAGGCGGTAATTTTATTATAGAGTATCGATGAGGAAATTTCTTTTGAGTTGTGGAGGGGGGGGCTCAGACGTTCTTACGCGGGGGGTGGGGCTTCGCCCCTACCCGAAGAATTGTATGCAAGAAACTCTTCACGCAAACCATTTAGATTAGACAACATTTCCTTTTTTTCAATGTTTACGCGATAATCAATGACGTCATTTTACTATGTGCACTCTCTGGTTTGAGATTATGTTCTACTCTACGCTAAATGTGTCGACGTCATATTTCGTTTTTCGAATTACTGTGCATGTTTTTATTTTGCTTGTGTTTTCTCTAGAGCGTTCTTGTCAGACAGAGCGTTCTTGTCAGATAGACAGACAGCGAAACTATTATTATAGATAAGAGCTGAAATATATAGAGATTTAAACACACACACAAACACAAAAACACACACACACAAACACACACAAAACACACACACACACACACACACACACACACACACACACACACACACACACACACACACACACACACCCACACACACACACACACACACACACACACACACACACACACACACACACACACACACACACACACACACACACACACACACACACACACACACACACACACACACACACACACACACACACACACACACACACACACACATACATATATATACTTATATTTTTCTGATGCAGTGTCATTTAAATAAAAGCAGTAAATACATTTTTGTTTTCTCTCTTTATTAATTAAATTTGTGAACTTTTGTTATAGCACACGTATTAGACAGCTTAGTGTTACAAAATTTCTCTACATCACTATTACAACACTAACAAATCGCTGGAAATTCTTCACCGTGTGTCTGGGGAATTCCATTTAATTTCAATCTTAACACGCCTCCTTCACCCACTCACAAGTCAGCTTCCAATATTTATAAAAATAAATGCTTTAGTAGTGTGAAGAATACACACAGTGTGAACGTTATATTTTCAACCAGCCTTTGTTTAACACCATATTATGAATTTACACCCTCGTTTATGTAAAAATGGTCTTCTCTTTTCTTAATTTTAGTGTTGGAAAGGATCCCCTCCAGCACAATTAAGGGGTCATCCATAAATGACGTCACGCTTTTTTTTACGCTTTTTACCACCCCCTCCCTTCCGTCACACGTTGTCACAAAAAGCCAGACCCCCCCCCCCCCTAAAATAACGTCACACCTCAGCTTACAACCCACCTCAAAATTGATTTTTGAATTTTTCTTAAAACATCGATATTTTTCCAAAATCTCCGTCAACGTAGTGTATTTTGATCAATTCCTATTACAATTTATAAAAACAGTTTTCTAAAACGCGAAATAACGGCTACAATTCGTTTTCTAACATTGCTTTTTTATAATGCAAAAGTGTGACGTCCCACCATCTGAACCCCCCCAACTCCCCCTCATCACACACCGTCACAAAATTACGGACCCCCCTCCCCCCTACGAGTGTGACGTCATTTATGGACGAACCCTAAGTAGGCCTATACGTTTAAACTATTTATGCGCCATTCAGCCTGTTGACTACGATTTCAGCCTGCTTTCCTTTTTGGATTTGCTTCTATAGCATTTTTCCAACCAAGAACAAACTACAAGGCAGCAGTTGTTTGATTTTGGAGTTATCTCTCCTAGAAGAGTGGCTATTCCCAGCTAATGAGCCTCATCTCTTTAAAAAAATTTATATATATATATATATATATATATATATATATATATATATATATATATATATATATATATATATATATATATATATATATATATATTTCTACTTATTAAATTCAAATACTGAAATACTGTTCTTAGCGACAAATCCACACATTGATACTCAATAAGGTGACTGCGTGTTAAAATGCTTCGGTCAATGCAGTGACGGTTTTTAGACTGAGTACATTTTTTTGTGAGCTGACACTGATGATATTGATAAAATAATTATATGCTAATAATTTCAGTCCTTTTAAAGGAACAAATCAATTTTCACAAGGTCAGTTTTAAAAGTAAAGAAAGAATATGAACTTGTTAATGCACAATGTTAAATAGATTATTACACTTTTTTGTAGTCAGTTAACTCAAAAAAATGGGACTAAGCATTAGGGACGTAGTTTTATGTGCCTTTTCATAAAATAAATACTTGAGGTTATTCTAAACTAATGTTTGTTTAACTAGGTCATTCAGTACGAAAGAGTGGTCGAAACTAGTTAAACTGACGTCAAAAACATTGACAGGAAATTGTTATGAAATATTAAACTGTATCGATGTAATGAAAGCAATTACGCTCCAGATAATTATACTTTAATTGGCAGATTTTATTAGTTTGAAAAAAAAAGAAAAATTGCATTGTGCGTCAATTTTCGGTTAAGAAGTGTATTTTTTAATGAGTCAATATTTACCTCCATGATTTTAAAGGTTAATGATCAGAAATGAGCTATTGTGGTCGTTAAGTGCTTTCTGTATTATTAAACAAAGGTAGTTCCAAAGTTCTGTAGTTCGTGCGACATTTTAACAGTCGTCATTGTCATAGTTGGTTCTGTGAGGGAAATAAATGTAATGTATTGCTATGAAAACAAGTTGAAAACTGCGTTATACAGTTTGTTTAAACATAATATTTATATTTGTATCAATAATTGTATTTGAAAAAAAAACTACTTCTAAGAAGTAACTAAAGCTAACATTATTATAACGGTCATTTGACTGAATCAAGTTTTGTATAATATTTTTCTACCATGATGGATAACAACGAAAGTGCTCAAGATACATTCATGTCTATAGTGACCTCAGATACAAGGTCCAAGATCATTAACGACGAATTAACGGATATATTTTTTCTGGTAAATTTCGGTATAATCTGCGGCGTCATTTCATTTTTCGGCATTATCGCTAACATTATCAACGTCATTATTTTCTACCGTCAAGGCTTTAAGGATACTGTAAATATAAGTTTTTTCACTCTGGCTGTTTCGGACTTGTTGTCTTTAATCGGATTGTTATGGCTGTCGCTTTGTTTTTTCGCACCGTTCAGGTTTGCTGATTTGCCTTTTATGCCCACGGATGTCCAATACTTAACCGGGGGCTGGCCGCATGTTATTTTCGCTAGAATAACTGGATGGGTGACTGCGTTTGTTACAGTTGAGCGATGTCTGTGCATCGCCATGCCGTTAAAAGTAAAGAACATCATCACCCGTTCTCGCGTTGGGATTGTGATCTGTGTTATTGTGTTCTTCGTCGTAGGCAGCGCTGCGCCTGCGTATTACACCAGCCGGTTTGATTTGGTCTACTTCCCGAAACTCAACAAAACCCTCGTGGGTTTAGTTTTCACATCAGACCGCGGTCAAGTTGAAGAAGTCTCCTTCGCAATTAACAGCGTGTTCTGTCCTTTAGGCTCATTTACCGCAGTTGTGATTAGTACTGTTGTTCTTGTCGTAAAATTAAACGAAAAAACAAAATGGCGTCAAAATTCGGTCGCGGATAATACTAAAAACGCCAGTATAGCCATCAAGGAGCAGAAAGTTATAAAAATGGTGGTTGGGATTTCAACAATTTTTATCGTCAGCTTCACGCCTGCTGCCATTTGTTTCTCTGCCATGGCGCTGGAACCAGAATTCCGGGTGACGGGATTTTTACGCCAACATCAACAACGTCGTCATGTCCGTCTCGTTTATGCTGGAGGGCATCAACGCAAGCCTCAACATCTTCGTCTACTACAAGATGAGCACTAAGTACAGGTCATGTTTTCTCACTCTCTTCAACCTCGACACGACGAAGGAGCAAAAGATGAATACAGATTCTTCTGACGATAGTGAATAGCCGATGACGTTAAATTAATAAGTAATTGGGACACTTTGTGTCGGAGTTAGCAGTTACCGAGAACCACCGAAAAAAAATGTTTTGTTAAAGTTTTAAAATAAAAAAAAAATATTCTACACTGGCCACATTTTAAATTGTTCAATATCAGTTTTCTGGTGGTTACTGAACTTAAGCATACATTTGTAAATGTTTAAGCACATTTTACCGCATAACATTCTTAAATGATTAATAAACATGTATTGTCATCTATTTATTACTTATAGCTATCGCAGTGGCGTAGCGAGGTCGTGTGTCACCCGGTTCGGCACTTAATGGTGTCACCCCCCAGAGGCATAGAGACCCTTCCCAGGACAAACTTTCAAATTTTTGATTTGCAACCCCCCCCCCCTCAAGTTTTCGATTTGCACCCCCCCCCCCCTTAAACCTTCGATTTGCACCCCCCCCCCCTCTTGAGTTTTTCTCTATATATTTTGCTATTTTTTGCCTTGGTGTCACCCCCCTAAATGGTGTCACCCGGTGCGCTCCGCACCCCCCCACCCCCCCCCCTTGCTACGCCCCTGAACTATCGCACTTACAACATGTATTAACGAAAATGCACAATCGTCATTTATTAAATTGACTTTCTTTACATTAGTTAAGCAACTTTGTATTTGATGGCATAAAAATAAATAGCGATCGCGCTGTTGAGCAGGCGCAAAGTAACTTAGATCCTCTATAACAGTGGTTCTTAACCTGGATTCGATCGAACCCTAGTGGTTCCATGAGTCAGTCTCAGGACTGAGGTCAAAACATATACCCGACTCATATGATTTGGGATCGGATTTTGTAAATGCGGATAATAAAACTCACGGTCACGGCCGATGGCAGTTCAAATACGACAGCGCGAAATAGTAATAAAGTGCATCAGAGCGAGGTAACACGTATCAGTGGCGTAGCCAGGATCGTCTCAAGGGGGGGGGGGGGTTCCAATTTTTACCCGGGTACAAGCTTTCGATTTGCACCCCCCCCCCCCCCCCCCACCCGTCAAACTTTCGATTTGCACCCCCCCTCAAACTTTCGATTTGCACCCCCCCCCTCATACTTTTTATATATACCGAGGGGTCTATGGGGGGGGGGTTTATGACCCCCCCTAACCCCCCCCCCCTGCCTACGCCACTGACACCTATCGTGATATTTCTATTTTGTGGAACCTTTATCTGCACAACGTACATACTTCACGAATCATGTCAAATCCACCTGTTCAGCGCACGTTGATTGTGTATACACGCGTTGTGCTGAATATATTTTCATAATCGGATTGTAATGGTTGTTACGGTAAAGTAAAAGTAAAGTTCCCTTTTCATACCTGACGATCCATAGTGCAAGTGAAGTAGAGTTCACTTGTTTCTGTGACCTCGGTATATGAAGAGATAGTGTGGTCAGCACTATGCCCAGCCAATTTTTACTTTCCCTAACGTGAGTAAGGTACCTATCAGAGTTGGGTGGACTCAGGGACGATCTACTGACTTGAAACCGGATTCAACTCGAGACTTGCGAGTTAGCAGTCCAGCTCTCTACCGCTAGACCACTCTGTCCCCGGTTGTTACGGTAGCCTACGTCGTGTGATTTTTTATATTTTTAAGTGTCGAGAAATATCATATTGATAAAAAGGTGCGTAGTTATATTTATCTAGTATGATTGCACGGTACAGTGTAAAACATTATTAAATTCTATGTACTTTGTTTTGGCGCAAAATATATTTAATTATAAATATTTGATCAACAGACAAAGGATGTGCGTATCTCTACATGAAAAAAAGGGATTAAGATGGGGATCAATTAGCTTCCATCGAAAAGCTAATTAATTTTATTAGAAGATGCATACCATACTTATATGGCTTAAGAGAGAATGCATTGCTTATTTTTACATACAGAAATGTTTACATGATATTGTGATGAGGGTACCCATATTAATTAAATGGACACATTTTAAAAATTAACATTTCCTAAAGTTTTTAAAACATAGTATAAATTTTACATTAGAAATTAAATTTTTGGTACAACGTGATTTGCGTTTTACATGTGAATTCTTTTTTTATGTATCATCATAAATTGTATTTACGTGGACTTTTTTATGCGAGACCAGGGAAATTTTGGGGGGAAGCAAGGATCAGTAGCGTAGCGAGGGCGGGGGGGGGGGGGGCGGGGGGGGGGAACTATGTCCCCTGGCGCCGACCTTAGGGGGCGCCAAAATGGGTTGAAGAAAATAAATTGAAAGGTCGAGGGGGGGTTGCAAATCGAAAGTTTGAGGGGGGTGGGGGGGGGTGCAAATCGAAATCTTGAGGGGGGGGGGGTGCAAATCGAAAGTTTGAGGGGGGGTGCAAATCGAAATCTTGAGGAGGGGGTGCAAATCGAAAGTTTGAGGGTGGGGGGGTGCAAATCAAAATCTTGAGGGGGGGGGTGCAAATCGAAAAGCTTGTCCCCGGGCGCCGGGGAAGGGTCGCTACGCCTCTGGCAAGGATAGGACATTTTAGTAGATAGGGTCGAAGGCTACTCACGATCAAGCTGGGTTACATGACGGTGGGACGATCTCCTGCCTCAGGTGGTGGGGAAGGCAAGCCTGGTGAGAGCCCACGGGGAGCGCAGCGACCGACAGAGTTCAAACCGATATCTTCGTGACAGTTGCGTAGCCAGGATCGCCCTCAAAGGGGGGGGGGGGTCCAATTTTTACCCGGGGACAAACTTCACTTTCGATTTGCCACCCCCCCCCCCCTCAGACTTTTGATTTGCACTCCCCCCTCAAACTTTCGATTTGCACCCCCTCAAACTTTCGATTTGCACCCCCCCTCATACTATATATATATATACCGAGGGGTCTATGGGGGAAGGGGTTATGACCCCCCCCCCCTAACCCCCCACTTCCTACGCCACTGCTTCGTGAGCTGCCAACAGCCCACACTAAAGCAGTTAGTCGGAGGTACACTGTGTCGAGGCCGGCCTGGCTAATGGGAGGTAACTCCTGAGCCGGTGATCTGTGTCATTTGACCTAAGTCCCGCTGGGGTGTAGGACCAAAAGTAGAGATGGAGGCAATATTGCTTGGAGAGCCAGCAAAAAAGTGAAAAAAAACAATATTTACAGAAAGAGGACAGGATAACAAATGTAATTGCAGAAAGGGGGAAACAGAACTACACATGAATTTTTGCGTGGGCCGTCGCGTACAGTTTGTCATACTAGGCCCTATTTTTTTTCTATTTTGTAATACACCTTCATCATTATGTAACTGGTTTTCAATAAAAATTAAACATGTCTGTAACTGTAGTTTGTTGTTTTATAAAACTTGTCGGCCTCTTGTCTTGTTGGCCTTGTGGATGTCGGCCTTTTTTGCTGTCGGCCTTTTGTCTTGTCGGCCTTTTGGATGTCGGCCTTTTGGAAGTCGGCCTTTTGTCTTGTCGGCCTTTTGTCCGTCGGCCTTTTATCCCATGTCGGCCTTTTGTCCGTGTCGGCCTTTTGTCCATGTCGGCCTTTTGTCCGGATCCCGTACAGCTGGGCCCAAATAGTTTGAAAATACATGAATCAACACTGTGTTTTAGAAAGTGTTCGGCTAGATGAGTTGCTATTTTCAACCCATATTCAAATATAAGGACGACTTAATTTAAAATACTTTGTTGATTTTATCAAAGTTTAATCAAATTGTGCGTCAAGCTGTTAACTTAAATCAAAACATTCCTCCTTACGTTCACAAAAATCTAATAATCTCTATATAAAACAAACATTTTTTTTTTAAATTAGATCTATGTAAAACATAAAAATGTATGTATCAAAGCTATACGAAAGATGCGGAAAACAAGTGTTGGGGAGGACTTAGCAGTGTGTTAGATCGAAACATTAGTACATTAGGTGGTACATCACGTTTTTAAGATTAAAAAAACTTTCCTAGGTTGCGGTGATGGAGGGGGGGGGGGGGGGGTGGGGGGGGGGGGGGTAGAGGGAGGGTCGAAAGGAGGGCCTCCACCCATTTTCCTCCCCTTCCCCAAGCTATCTGCCATTCTTCGACTCTGGTGTGTAAAAATCTTCCAGCACTGAGTGGTGGGGGGGTGGGGGGACGAGTAGCATTGAGGGAGGAACATATTTATTTAATTAAATAGAATATCAACGTAAAAAAGCGATTGTCTTTAATTACATTAGTACAGTTAGCATTGTATTTGTTAGGTATAAAAATAATATATTGGTTAAAATTCAGGCGGTGAAAGACAATACATATAAAAGAGATAAATACGCATGTAGATGTCAGAATTTGTAAGTGGTACTAAGTTTACACCGATAAACTATAACATGCAAATCCTACTTGACTGATAAATAAAAATTTTGCTCTATTTGTCCTTAAAATGAAGTAGCTCTAAGATGCGTTAAATTTTTTTTTCATTTAATGAATCAACCATAGCCAACATGCCATCTTAGCCTTACCTCCCCCAGAGGCGTAGCGGACCCTTCCCGGCGCCCGGGAACAAACTTTCGATTTGCACCACCCCTCAGATTTCGATTTGCACCACCCCCTCAAACTTTCGATTTGCACCCCCCCCTCCCAGCAATTTCAATGTGCACCCCCCCCCCCTCAAACTTTTGATTTGCACCCCCCTCAAGATTTCGATTTGCACCACCCCCCTCAAACTTTCGATTTACACCCCCCCCCCTCAAGATTTTGATTTGCACCCCCTCAAACTTTCAACTTATTTTTCCAACCCATTTTGGCGCCCCCTAAGGTCGGCGCCCGGAGACATATGCTCCCAAACCATTTAATGGCGAACGTGGTCTTTTCACTGAACTAAAAAGAAAATACTTCATGCTCAACATATTCAAGTGAGTCAAAGCTGTGGGAATATTTTTGTCAAAATAATAATACGTTCTTAAAAGCAGGGTTAAGGTGTTATATAACTATTCTCAGTGGCGTAGCGAGGTCGGGTGTCACCCGGTGCGGCACTTAATGGTGTCACCCCCCAGAGGCGTAGCGACCCTTCCCGGGGACAAATTTTCGATTTGCACCCCCCTCAAGTTTTCGATTTGCACCCCCCTTCAAACTTTCGATTTTCACCCGCCCCCCTCAAGTTTTCGATTTGCACCCCCCCCCCCCACCTCAAACTTTCGATTTGCACCCCCCATCTCTATATATTTTGCTATTTTTTTGCCTTGGTGTCACCCCGCTAAATGGTGTCACCCGGTGCGGTCCGCACCCCCCGCCACCCCCCCCCCCCCCTCGCTACGCCTCTGATTATTCTAATTATGACTTCGACATCCTATTATGTTTAATTCTTCTCCCACAAAGTGCATGTGTGTAGGATGAGGGGTGGGGGGGGTAGCTATTACTGATAAGCAAGTATATTCAATTAAATAGACTATGGTCGCAAATAGCGGATTGACTTTATATACATTAGTGCAGTTAGCGTTGTGTTATTTAGTTATTTAAATAAATAATTGGTTTAAACGGTTCCCAGAAAGAACCGCAACGGAAAAAAGCGCAACGGAAAAAAGCGCAAATCAAAAAGCGCAACGGAAATAAGCGCACACGGAAAAAAGCGCAAAGAGAAAAAAGCGCACACAGAAAAAAGCGCAAAGAGAAAAAAGCGCAAACGGAAAAAAGCGCAAAGAGAAAAAAGCGCACACAGAAAAAAGCGCAAACGGAAAAAAGCGCAAACGGAAAAAAGCGCAAAGAGAAAAAAGCGCACACGGAAAAAAGCGCAAAGAGAAAAAAGCGCAAACAGAAAAAAGCGCAAAGAGAAAAAAGCGCACACAGAAAAAAGCGCAAACAGAAAAAAGCGCAAACGGAAAAAAGCGCAAACAGAAAAAAGCGCACACAGAAAAAAGCGCAAACGGAAAAAAGCGCAAACAGAAACAGAAAAATGCGCAACCAGAAAAAACACAACGAAAAATGTGCAAAAGAGAAATTTAGCACAAAGACCATATGGACTAGATGACACATTTATACATAACTGTTAGGGCTGCTGTGAGAGTGTCGTGTTTGATCACGTGATCTACTACCATTTAAAGCGTACCACTACCATCTGCATTCCCATCACCACGATACAGGCGATCTTCACTTTACACAATGCCTATTATTTTCTTGGTCAATAATTATTCAACTACTATTCTCGTATAAACATAAAACTATCGACATTACACGAAGTATCTTTCACATTCTCCCTAGTCCGAACTACCTAGCTTGCATACTATAACAACCCGTTCCTATGGCAAAACTTCACTCTCTTTCATCCGCGTCATCAAACATGCATTCGTCATATCTCTCGTAACAACATTCATTCGCACCAAAATAACAATTTTGTATTTAATATTTTTTCACATCATCACGCACCTACCTACCTATCTACTACCCACCTACCCACCTACCTACCTACCTACCTAACTACCCACCCACCCACTTACCCACCTACCCACCTACCCACCTACCCACCTACCCGCCTACATACTTACCAAACTACCCACCAAAAAAGTATCGGCGAAGTTCGTAAGTTTCGTAAACTGTACTAGACATCTTTTTTTTTAATGAAAATTCATTGACATCATTGACATACGTTACATATATGTTACATTTTGCGACAACCTTAATTAGTGCGTTGGGCTTGTATGAAAACACACTTCGAACTAACTCAATTACATGCTATTTATTTTAACATTACACGGTAAGCGTCACCCAACTGTTGTGATGTGAGGTGAGGACAGGTTCGACAATAAACCAACACGAAAGTACGAAAGAGACATAGATTGCCTATTAGAGAATGGACCCCTTAACTTTCCTAACCCCACCATTTATTAAACCCTACCTAACCTCTAAATTTACTGCGCTAAATGTCACTTCCCTTCCAATCGTTCCTATTCTACAGAATTGTGTATACTATTTATTTACATTCTTTAATCTCGATATAACTAAAATAGACTTTTGTTTGAAGGGTAATGAAAACATGTAAACAAAAGGGACGCTACTCTAAATCTATGCGAATACTTATATGCTGTGGCGTAGGCAGGGGGGGGGGGTTATGGGGGGGTCATAACCCCCCCCATAGACCCCTAGGTATATATACATATATATATATATATATATATATATATATATATATATATATATATATATATATATATATATATATATATATATATATATACGAAAAGTTTACGAAACTTACGAACTTCGCCGATACTTTTTTGGTGGGTAGTTTGGTAAGTATGTAGGCGGGTAGGTGGGTAGGTGGGTAAGTGGGTAGGTGGGTAGTTAGGTAGGTAGGTGGGTAGGTGGGTAGTAGGTAGGTAGGTAGGTGCGTCATGATGTGAAAAAATATTAAATACAAAATTGTTATTTTGGTGCGAATGAATGTTGTTACGAGAGATATGACGAATGCATGTTTGATGACGCGGATGAAAGAGAGTGAAGTTTTGCCATAGGAACGGGTTGTTATAGTATGCAAGCTAGGTAGTTCGGACTAGGGAGAATGTGAAAGATACTTCGTGTAATGTCGATAGTTTTATGTTTATACGAGAATAGTAGTTGAATAATTATTGACCAAGAAAATAATAGGCATTGTGTAAGGTGAAGATCGCCTGTATCGTGGTGATGGGAATGCAGATGGTAGTGGTACGCTTTAAATGGTAGTAGATCACGTGATCAAACACGACACTCTCACAGCAGCCCTAACAGTCATGTATAAATGTGTCATCTAGTCCATATGGTCTTTGTGCTAAATTTCTCTTTTGCACATTTTTCGTTGTGTTTTTTCTGGTTGCGCATTTTTCTGTTTCTGTTTGCGCTTTTTTCCGTTTGCGCTTTTTTCTGTGTGCGCTTTTTTCTGTTTGCGCTTTTTTCCGTTTGCGCTTTTTTCTGTTTGCGCTTTTTTCTGTGTGCGCTTTTTTCTGTTTGCGCTTTTTTCCGTTTGCGCTTTTTTCTGTTTGCGCTTTTTTCCGTTTGCGCTTTTTTCCGTTTGCGCTTTTTTCCGTGTGCGCTTTTTCTGTTTGCGCTTTTTTCCGTTTGCGCTTTTTTCTCTTTGCGCTTTTTTCCGTTTGCGCTTTTTTCTGTTTGCGCTTTTTTCTGTGTGCGCTTTTTTCTCTTTGCGCTTTTTTCTGTTTGCGCTTTTTTCTCTTTGCGCTTTTTTCCGTGTGCGCTTTTTTCTCTTTGCGCTTTTTTCCGTGTGCGCTTTTTTCCGTTTGCGCTTTTTTCTGTGTGCGCTTTTTTCTCTTTGCGCTTTTTTCCGTTTGCGCTTTTTTCTCTTTGCGCTTTTTTCTGTGTGCGCTTTTTTCTCTTTGCGCTTTTTTCCGTGTGCGCTTATTTCCGTTGCGCTTTTTGATTTGCGCTTTTTTCCGTTGCCCTTTTTTCCGTTGCGGTTCTTTCCGGCCACCGGTTTAAACATAGACAGTGGAAAACAAACAACAGATAATAGAGATAAAATTTGCTTTACGATGTCGAAAAAATTGTGTGGAACAAATTTTATCTCCCACGATTAGAAATGAATGGGAGTGGGCGAAAATTGGATGGTCCGCTTCTGGCGCTGGAATAGGTCGCTACGCCTCTGTATGTATGTCATATATTGTTCCCACCTCCCCTGGCAAGAATACACACGATGTATAAATGCGGTATGGTCGAACATTTACATTTTAATCTAACTAGAATCGTATTAACGGTGAACGGAAAAAGGTCACAGTTTTTTGTAGGAAACAATTCACAGAAAAGAAGTCACAAAAAAAATCGGAACTAAAAGTCACATAAATAAGGTCACAAAAAAAAGTCAAAAAATCTTGTAATAAGTATTTTGATTTTAACTGTTGAGAATCGTAAAATTGTGGGTGTTAATGGGTATTTTTTTTCTTCATTTTTTTTTGCTACAAGCATCATTATGGTCTACGACACTAACATGTAAAATACTATAACGTAATTTACACAGCAATCTCAACTTATGAAAAAATAATTGTTAAATACGCTCTAGAAATCTTAATTATAAAAGAAGTTTAGGCACATTGTGTTTTGCATGTTTTGTTTTTCTTTGTCGTTCCTTAGTCAACTTCGCCTGATTCGGCCTTGTCCGTCCATATTGTGTATTGTTCACGTTTTGCGTCAATGACTCCTTTTGTGTCGTGTCGGCTTACTGTTTTGGTCCTTTTCTTTAATTTGTAATGAGCGTGATAAATGTGAGCAGTACAGGTGGTTGACCTATTGTTGCAATGAGTTGGTGGTTGAAAAAAAATGGGAGGGTAGAGAAGTATAGGCTACTTCTTT
This sequence comes from Physella acuta, assembly GCF_028476545.2. Lineage (NCBI taxonomy): Eukaryota > Metazoa > Mollusca > Gastropoda > Physidae > Physella > Physella acuta. The sequence continues at coordinate 175,986 of NW_026732099.1, read as the reverse complement.
CCTTTTTGCTACTCTCTCATGAGCGCCTACATGGAAATAATGCCTCCTAACCTACTAATCTATATATATATATATATATATATATATATATATATATATATATATATATATATATATATATATATATAAGTAAGATGGCATGTTCTGATATCTTTCAGATTTATTAAAAAGAGATACCAGGGAAAATAAAGTCCGTTTATAGAAAACATCTATCTATTCAAGGAAGCAGCATCAAGTATCCAAATGAATATTCTATATCTTCAAATCTAAAGCTGTTTGTTTAAAACTAGGAACAGGCATTAGAAATTATCTTCTCGTATATCAAGTAGAATATAGAATCGTGCAAAAACATCAAGATCTCCATGTTTTTACACGTCGGAAATTTTTTACAAATTTTGTCTATATGTTTGTGCGTGCGTGTGTATGTGTGTGTGTGTGTTGACATGATAACTTTGAGTACCGTTTGAATTACATAGAAAAAACTTCATTTATAAAAATTATGTCCTGTTCTTAGGTATATTTAAACTATTGGACTATTTCCGCTGATCGATAGTTGTTCTTATTCATTTTCCGTTTCTAAAAACACGATAATATGCGACCTTATCACTTTGATGGATGAAATTTTAAACATAAGCTTAACGTTTCTGGTAACTTCAAGTGGAAATTTACAATATTTTCCTGTCAACGGGATGACCAAAGCACCACATTATTTGGGTAGTTGTAACTTTGTATATACTTAAGTTACTTTTGGAGTAATTTCCGATATACGCAATTGTACTTTACTCTGTTTCCGGTTTTTAAAATACCGTTAACTTGAGTACCGTTTTAGTATGTGCGGACACAATTTCTGACATAAATTAGATATTAAAAGCATGCTTCTGCCAAATTTTTTGCGATTAACGATAGCAGAAAATGTCATTTTACTCTATCACCGATTTTCTCTAAAACCTTCAGAATTGAATTTTACATTTCATTCTCATAAAGCAGCTTAAGTTAAGAATTTTATGACTCAAGGTCTCTGTTTTCTTTATGTAATAAAAGTTTTGTCTCAAACTTTTCTGCTCTTTCTAAACCTCGTTTCCACTGGAATTTTTTTTTTTTTTTTTTTTTTTTTTTTTTTTTTTTTTTTTTTTTTTTTTGTTATGCACATTTTTTTGTAAAACAATAAAACATTTCCCATTCAGGGGTGACATGAAAGAAACATTGATTACATTGAATTTTCACAGAACTAGTATGGGGTTATTGTGTATAGTTAATGGTTTTTCATTATATTTATAGTAAAATAATTTTTCAGCAAATATTTTAATATGAACATTTTAAACAAACCTTTACATACATGTTTTAATATTTGTGTTTTGTAATAAAATAAATAATAATACATATTTTATTTTATCATTAATATATGTCTCTATATTATTAATGAGTTTTTGATACAAAGTTGTAGATTCTCTCCCTTGATTGTTTTGAATAAAAAAATCGTCAGCTGCTAACACAAAATAACATTCCAGGTAAAACAATTTAAAATTGTTTTTCATGATTTCTTTACGTCTGAAGTTTTAAAATAATTATAAAATACATTATTTTATTGATTTTAGAATAATACTGGATTTTGTTATTGAATGGGGCGTGGAGGAGACGGAGAAAGGGGAGCAGTGTTTCTTCCAGACTTTTTTCTCCGGGGGGGGGGGGGGACTTACTAAAATTTCAGGGGGGGGGGGGCGGATACTGTTAAAAAAATATATTTCTATAAATATTTCCTTTACGTTCGGGGGGATGGGGGGGGGGGGGGCGGTAGACTTTCTTTGGGGGTGGGGCGGACTGTCGAGGTATGACTAACGTGGTATGACATACGTGGTATGACAGACGTGGTATGACTAACGTGGTATGACTGACGTGGTATGATAGATGTGAAATGACGTGGTATGACAGACGTGGTATGACTGTCGTGGTATGACAGACGTGGTATGACTGTCGTGGTATGACTGACGTGGTATGACAGATGTGGTATGACTGACGTGGCATGACAAATGTGTTATGACTAACGAGAAATGACAGAAGTGGTATGACTGACGTGGTATGACAGATGTGGTATGACAGATGTGTTATGACTGATGTGTTATGACTGTCGTAGTATGATAGATGTGGTATGACAGATGTGTTATGACAGATGTGGTATGACTGTCGTGGTATGATAGATGTGGTATGACTAACGTGTTATGACAGATGTGTTATGACAGATGTGGTATGACTGTCGTGGTATGATAGATGTGGTATGACTAACGTGTTATGACAGATGTGTTATGACTGTCGTGGTATGATAGATGTGGTATGACTAACGTGATATGACAGATGTGGTATGACTGGCGTGGTATGATAGATGTGGTATGACTGGCGTGGTATGATAGATGTGGTATGACAGATGTGGTATGATAGATGTGGTATGACTGGCGTGGTATGACAGATGTGGTATGACAGATGTGGTATGACTGTCGTGGTATGATAGATGTGGTATGACTGGCGTGGTATGACAGATGTGGTATGACAGACGTGGTATGACATACGTGGTATGACAGATGTGGTATGACAGATGTGGTATGACAGACGTGTTATGATAGACGTGGTATGACAGACGTGGTATGACAGACGTGGTATGACAGACGTGGTATGACAGATGTGGTATGACAGACGTGTTATGATAGACGTGGTATGACAGACGTGGTATGACAGACGTGGTATGACAGATGTGGTATGACAGATGTGGTATGACAGACGTGGTATGACAGACGTGGTATGACAGATGTGGTATGACAGACGTGGTATGACAGACGTGGTATGACAGACGTGGTATGACAGATGTGGTATGACAGATGTGGTATGACATACGTGGTATGACAGATGTGGTATGACAGACGTGGTATGACAGACACTATATGTCTGACGTGGTATGACTGGTATGACTGACCATGACTGACGTGGTATGATAGACATGGTATGCCTGGCACTGTGGGAGGGGGGTATGTCTAACACCTTTTACTGTAAACATTTCCACGCCTCCTAGTCCAAACCGCTTGGGCATCTTATAAAGATTATGATTTAAAAAAAAAAAGATGTGTTGACAAACTAACTTAAACTACTTAAGAAAACATATCCTGACCTGCTTCTCACAGAGTCCTTCACCAGCTAACTCCTTCAGTCATTGTTACTGACAGGATTACATCCCCTGTGAAAACCCCCATTGTATCAATATTTTCGATTCTTCTCCGCTTAATATCTTAATACCAAACATGCTTTCTGTGGAGTTGATACATGTAGAGGCGTAGCGACCATTCCCGGCGCCCGGGGACAAACTTGCGATTTGCACCCCCATCCCCGCCCTCATACTTTCGATTTGCACCCCCCCTCAAACTTTCGATTACTTTTTCCAACCCATTTAGGCACCCCCTAAGGTAGGCGCCCGGGGACATATGTCCCTCCCCCTGCCCCTCCCCCCCCCCGCCCCAGCGCTATGCCTCTGGATACATGTATGCCTCAAGTTGTCAAGAATATTTCCAATCCCACTCTTTGATAAGAAGTCAGTTCATATTTTAGTGCCGTCGTCCGTCTTCTTTGTTCTTAAGTTTGCTGGAAGAGATTCCCTCAAACACGATTAAGTAACGTGTCAACTTGTTATGCGCCATAATTGGCCGTTGACAACCAAGAACAAACTACAAGGCAGCAGTTGTTTGATTTTTTAGTTCTTTCTCCTAGTTGAGTTGCTGTCGAGCCTCGTCTGCCCGAGGGTTCGAACTCCAGGCTTCTCGGGTTAGCATCCATGAGCTTTACCGACTCGATCACGCCGACGTCATTGACTAATATAGGTATAATAAGTAAAGTACCATTACGAAGTTGCAGGGGAAGTAGAGTTCACCTGTTTCCGTAACCTCGGCATATGAATGGAGAGTGTGGTCATCATTATGCCCAGCTACCTTTACTATTCCTAACATCAGTCAAGTACTCATAGTGGTCCAATACATATAAGCTACTGGTGAAAACTACTGCAGAAAAAAATGCAAATAGTTCCATTACTTTGATAATAATATTACAAAACAATTACCTTGTTCAATGCTCCTACATAATAAATAGTATATTCGGCAGTTTGACTTTATTCCAATATTTAGTTTATTTTCTATATAATTAGTTTGTTTATTTGAAGACTTAATTAAACTACCTGCAACGAAACGGATGTTCTAGGTGAACTCATTGAGAAAAAAAAAATAGATTCGTACATTTAATAACATACAACGACTGTAATTAATCGATTGGCATATAATTATCCGCGAAAGTTCTGATACAGCCTGACGTAATCAATAATTAAAATTTGACACGAGATGTAATTAAAACAAGACGTGGCAGGACATTCCCCTCAAGGCGATAATTAATGAGGACTTAATTTTGTTAGGGAATTTTAGTCTGTAATTGTACTGTAATTAACATTAATTACTAGGAACTGGTGCTCAACACAACCGCAATTAGTTTTAATGAGTACGTTTTAGTTTATGTGAAGGCACTTTTATGTTAAAGGTGAACGAAGATTAATTATAACATTGACAATTTGATTGATATTACAAATATGAAGGGCTTGAAGATTTAATTTAAAACTTGTTTTGAATCTTTTTTTTTATTTCACTTTGAGTCTCGACAGGTTGCAAAGAACACATCCATTCGAATATCATTTTTGAGATTATCATTTTGTAATAGCGCCTTAGAAAGTTGTAAGATTTTGTCATTTCTGAAGGTAGTAAAAAACGCTAACTAACCAGAACACACATAGAGCAGATGGAGTATCATGGAATTGAATTTTGAATAGTTTTAAGCTTGGGATTGTCTTAGAAGGGATTTGCAATCTAATGCTTAAAGTCAAGTTGATAACTTTTATTGATTTTAATCACTGAAAATAAATAATTTTTGTTGGTGATCTTCAATCCATTTTATTTGTTTCACTTTTCATCACCGCCTGTTCAATTCTTAGTCGTTGTATTCAATAGGTGTAATAAATTTTCGTAGAATATTTTACAAAGCTCTAGCCTACATTATGAGCAACACTAGTGTGGCTACCAACTCGACCAGTGCACACCCCTACTCACCTCCAATGATAAGCGATGCCATCACCGTACAGATCATTACGCTTATTTCGATTATAGGCGGGTTCGCGTCTATTATTGGTACGGGCACAAACACGGTCAATATCGTCATATTTCTCAAACAGGGACTACAAGACAGCGTCAACATTAGCCTGTTTAGCCTGGCTATCTCGGATATACTTTCTCTCATTTCGTTTGGAATCCTGGCGCTGTGGGTGAGCCCGATTTACGTGTACTCCGAGTTGGACGTCATTTCCGGCGAGTTTGAGTACATCGTTGGGGGGATGTTTCACTCAACCATGACTAGAATTACTGGTTGGATCACGGCCTTCATTACTTTAGAAAGATGTCTATGCGTGGCCATCCCGCTTAAAGTCAAATCAATCCTTACCATTAAAAGAGTGGCTATCTGTATGGTTTCCGTGTTTCTCATCGTCTTCATCAGCTACATGCCCTTATTCTACACTAACCAAATCGTGTGGAAATTTTTCCCACTTTTCAACCGCACGATGCTTGGGATTACATTCACCCCAGATAGAGCTCTCATCGACTTCTTTGTTTTCTTATTCCACACCGTCATCTCCACATTCGGGTCTTTCATCGCCGTCCTCATCTGCACTATCACGCTCGTTATCGAACTTAAACAAAAAACAAAATGGCGAAAACAAGCTACCATGACCAGCAGCGTGAAACCTGGCGAGGCCAAAAGCATCTCCAGCAAAGAGATCAAAGTCATCCGTATGATCGTTCTCCTGTCCACCGCGTTCATCATCAGCTCCACGCCCACCATGGCGTTCACCATCTGGTCCATCGCTGACCAGAGCTTCACGGCGGTGGGCTACAACCGCAACATCTTCAACGTCTCCTTCTCCTTCATCTTCCTCATCGAGGCCCTCAACTCCAGCATCAGCATGCTGGTCTACTACACCATGAGCACCAAGTTCAAGGTCACGTGTCGCGAGATGCTCCCCTCGTGCCTGCTGAAGCCGGAGGGTGAGGCGAAGAAATGAGGGTCAACAACTGTCTTTTATTTTGAAGCTGTCAAATATGTATTTATTATATGGTGTCTTACGGAGACGAGACATTAAAGAACACTAAACAAGTCTGCCATCCAAACTTTAAGAGATTCTATTTGGTAAAATATTGAAATAATAAATTCAATTCATTTTCCTAAATATATTAAGTTTAAAAAATACTGGAGAAAGCGTATATTGTGTACATAAACGACAGAAGTTACTTATTTGGGGAGTTGAAATTGAAAGTAATAAATATTCCGTGTACTTGAAATCTTTCGAATGTATATGATTCAGTTTTTTATTTAATTTAAAACATTGCAAAGTTTTCGATGGAGTGATTATATTTAAAATCAATTTGAGTATTTATTCGAAGGCTTCTAAGTCTACACCTCAGAAACCTAGGATCATTGGAATCTTCAGTCTTTTAAACACTGAAAAAAATTCGAAATTATTTACTTATCCGAAATCGCAAAATCGCTCGTTTTATTTTTGTTATGTATTTTTTTTCTTGTTTTTTTTTCATGGAGATATGTTTTGTCCCAGAACCTAGATATGGATATTTGCGCTTGGGTTTCCAGTAATAAAAAAACGGAGATTTTCTAAAAATGGATGTTGCTCAATGCAAATGACACTCAAACCATATTCCATATCTCAAATCAAAGAAAGAAAAAAAACACATCGCAATTTCAATTTTTCAAAAATTGATTTTTTTTCTCTCCAAGAACTCGTTCAGGCTGTAGAAAATTAGCCGTAGATTGTAAATTATGTCACCTTCTAAAATCCACGTCAGTTCTTCCTTTTTTAGACACACTCCAATACCAGCCATGATAATCAATGCAGTTTTTCTTAACACTAATTGCTAATTGATGCATGGCGTTCTCAGAGTACGGATTTAGATTGAAGTGCATGTATAGTAAGTACAATCTTGATTGATTCATTTGCCCTATGTTAGAAAGTATGTGAACAAGATATGGCTAAAGAAGAAGAAATTTTGAGTTTTGTTACTCCATTAATGATTTATTTAGTTTTATCATTGTGTTTATAAATACATATCGATGTGAAGTAGGTCTGTGTTGCAGAAAAAACAATATTTAAATAGTGAAGCAACGTAGTGTGCCATGTATCGTCTTATTTAAAACATCGTTTTTCACTATATATAGTATATATTTTATTATATATATATATATATATATATATATATATATATATATATATATATATATATATATATATATATATATATATATATATATATATATATATATATATAAGTTCAACGATTTTTGTAGTGGTGGTAATTTTATTAATAGATGTAATATTATTATTTTTACGAGATCGTCCGTTTTTTATTTTGTCGTATAAGGAGAGTACATGAAATATTGTAATCCATATTTTTCTACAGTGGGCATTTAAAATGTAGAATAGGTCCTGCCAGGCTTTGGCTTTTAAGCTTTCTATGTGTAATAAATGCTTGTTACATGCCACCGCTGTTGTGTTCTATTAAACATTGACGCTTTGCTTTGTGTGTGTGTGTTTGTTTCACTGTTTACAGGAAGCGTTTTTTTTTTCCAAAGTGTATTAATTAATGTCTTTCTGTGGGCAGTATGTTGTACCATCTGTTGTAGTTTTCTGTTAGTTGATGAAAGTAGATGTATTATAACGACATAATTTTGTATGAAAAAAATGTATTAGTTTATTATTTGTCATGATATTATTGTCATGATAAGATTATATCCAATAACAACCTGGCTCCAGGTGCGGCACCTTGTGTGTCACCCCCCCCCTTTTTTTCCCTGTAAATTTTTCAGTTCGTATCACTCTTCGCCCCAGGTAAAAGCTTTAAAGTGTTCACATTTCATACTAACAATGTTTATATATAGTCGGTTATTAATACAGTTAGATGTAGCATTGTTTTCTCTATCGCTTGCACGTTTACGTCATGGTGTCACCCCTTCCCCCCCCCCCCCCCCCCCCCCACCACTGTCCGGATCGTCATTATGTACTTTAACCATTCATTCAGCTGGAAAAAAAAATATTTATTCTTTATATTTTGCAGCATTTTTGTTTTGGTATCACCCCCTTAATGGTCCGCACCCTCCGCCCCCGCCTAGCGACGCCTCTGCACAACACTACATACATAATTTATATTTTTTGAAGCCAGACAAACTATCTTAGAATTTACTTGGATACTAAACATTTATATATTTTTTTCCTGAAATATCTTGTTTATAAAACAAGTTAATAAAAAGTCTAGTGACAATTTAAGCGCAATGTCCTTATGTTAGTAACGAGATTTTAAAAAAAAATATGTAGGGGGTAATAGAAAATATCAACGGAAATAGTTTTATTTTAACTAGTAGGCCTAACCGATGCTCAGTTTAAAATATCATCCTAGGGCTACACGATGCTCTGTTTAAATAATTTTAAAAATTTTTTTGTGACCGAACGAAAGGATATTTTTGAAAACTTTCTTCGGCAATATTGTTCTAAATTATAGCAGGAATCGATTGGTAAATGTTTCAAGTCGCTAAGTGGTCTGGTTGCCGAGATATGGAGCAAAAACTGCATTAGTTCGAGGTTTTTTTTTTGCTTTTCCGGGAAATCCAGGAAGGAATTCCGGGAATTTTTTTGGCCTATGTTCATCTTCGGAACTTGCTTAACATATTTGCTTTGGAACTAGTCCTCGATATTGCTTCGTTGAGGAGGAGATACGACTTAAAGGCTGCGGACACACATCCATCCAGAAATGACGAGTTAATAATCGCAATCCCAGTATGGAAATTGCGCTAAAAATTAGAATGAGATATTTTGACGTAGAAATCTTACACTTAGATAATTTTCAAAAAGACTGTTAAAACCTTTTAAAAATTGTTTCAATTTTTGTTAATATGAAAAACACCTGCTTTATATCCGGTTGGGGGGCGGGGGTACTGGTAAAAGTATATATTTTCTAAATAAATTTAATCTCATTCAGGATGGGGGGGGGGGGGGGGTTAAACGAAGACATGCCTGGGAGAAACTCGGGAGAAGGGAATTTTCTGAAAATAGAATAGGATTAAAAAAAGATGAAGTCGAAAAATTATTCAATACATTTTATTTTTATGGTAGCATGAAGGGCCTTGTACAACCTACAGATACCTATTTTATTTTTAAGCAAAATGCAAATATTTCAACTTTGGCATGTGGGTAAAGCCCGATTACAATGCGATATGACATCGAATTTGAATTAATTTGATGGCTAATTAATTTTTAATTACATTAATTAAAGTTTTCCATATAAAGTACTATTTACCGTGCTATTATACTCACACTTTTCTTGTTAATTTGGTGCGCTTGTGTTTTTAGTCCGCAACTTTACTGTATTAAAAATTTTATATTACAGGAAAAATGCATCAATCGTTTATATTTATATATATTGAACTGCTATTGAAATAACTAAAACTAACAGCTAGGCTTACTTGGGTCGCTTCTTGAATTCCCGTAAAGGTATTCAATACATAATATAGTAAATAGAGGTAAGTTAAAGGTCACGTTCAAATTATATAACAAAAGATAATTGCGAGGTACAGCGATACAACTCGCGCTTGCTGACTAGAAAGTCACGAGTTAGACGTTCCTATAAAAATAAATATAAAAAAACCTTTATAATGAATAATTTTTAACTTTAGGGAAATAAGAAAAAAAACTTCCTTTCTATAATAAATGTGAGAGATCTTATGAGCGACAAAAGTTTTTATTATAGAAAACAAATTCGTCTTATTTTATTATATTCAGTGAATTTAATTGCTTTTTTGTATTTTCCAAGTATAAAAATAAGCTGAAAATAGGCCCATATAGTTAATTAATGCGGCAACTAGGACCAGAGGCGTAGCGAGGCGGGCGGGGGGGGGGGGGGGCGTGGGTGCGGACCGCACCGGGTGACACCATTTAGGGGGGTGACACCAAGGCAAAAAATAGCAAAATATATAGAGAAAAACTTGGGGGGGGGGGGGGTGCAAATCAAAAGTTTGAGGCGTGGGGTGCAAATCGAAAATTTGAAAGTTTGTCCCCGGGAAGGGTCGCTATGCCTCTGGGGTGTGTGACACCATTAAGTGCCGCAACGGGTGACACCCGACCTCGCTACGCCACTGACTAAGACTGCATTGTTTTAGCATGATTGCTTCTATTTTTAATGTTTTTCATTTAGTTTTTCAAATACTTTTTATTGTATTTTAACTCAGACAGTTTTGTTATCTATCTTTTGATTTAACCAACTATTCTTGCGACTTAGTTTTGCTTGAAAATGTTTTCTACTATATTGTCTTTTAACTTATTAAAAAGTCTTAATTAAATTGTGTAATATTGATTATTGTAATTAAATCATTTCTTAGCTTTATTTTTAAAATGTATACTATAGACATGTTTTGCTTTTTAATATTAGTTTTAGTTTTATGGTTTTATATTAGTAGTCCCTACCTCCCAAACATGCACAAATGTTCTATTTTACGAATAGTTTAAAATTATCGCAAACAAATCCAAAAACATTGTATTATTAACTAACAATTAATCCTGCATAAAATGTCTTTTTTTAATTTATTAAAAATTGTAAACATCTTGTTAAAATCTAAACTTAATGAAAGAAAATGAATGAAGTTTTGACACACATTGCTATGGAATAATATTACTAACGAAATAGTCAGGTTTATGGCTGGTGCAGTGGGGGTAGTGGTGGGGGGGGGGGGGGGGCTCCAACATGAATCTCGGCTTTCGGGTTTAAGTCAGTTGGCCGTACACTATCGGTGATTGGTTCTTGAATAAAATTTTAGAAATTAAAAAAAAAACTAGAAATACTGCTGACCTCTAAGTCTTTGTCGAAGTTATTGAAAAACAATGGATCGTTTTTTTTTAAAACTTACAATTCTTTACAAAGAATGAATTTTTTTTTAAAGCACAATTTATTTCTCATATGGACATTGATTATATGCATTAAATTTTAACATAATCCATACTTACGATTTAAGAAAAATCTATTTCTTATATAAACACAGATCCATTGTAAAAAAAATCAGATTCTTCTGGAGGTACCATATTGTTATTGTTATTTACGAATATACGATAATGTTTAGCGGAGCTAACTATTTTAAAAAAATAGATTTTTAAAGTTAATTTATTTTACTCTTAAACTCTTTTCAATTTTGTTTAACATAATGTTAGTCACAAAATATAAATATAAATTAATGTGCACGTTGTTTCAAAATTGTGCGTTAAACATTAAAGACATAAATCCGGTAACAAGTATTAAGACTTTAAAGTTCTACTGCAAGCTATGTCACAAATTGTGACGACTACAGATTAAAAACATGTTAGAAAGATAAGCGTTGTGTAGTTAATCATATGTATAGTGTATATATAATACACATTACATTGTAAAAAAAACGTCAAAAGAGGTATCAATAAAGAATAGAAAAGAAATATATTTTTTAATTAAAGTTTAGGAAAACAAACATTTGCACTTAGAGACTATAGCGAGAGTTATATTTACCCTGCGATGTTTTAAGAATTACGTTAATAAAATATAATCGAGTTTTTTTTTTTTTATATTTTAAAATTTCAAAGTAATTTAGTTAAAAATCTAATGTTCTTCTATGTAAGAATACACATTTAATGTAATGAAAATAAAGTGAATGTTATCAGAACAGCCTCGATTTTGCTCTGGGCAATGGTTTAAAAACTACGAGAAAACAATTCCCTGAAGCTCTTCCTAAACTTGGTACTCATGAAATAATAAATCACAACCCCAACACTTGAGTTGACCGACTCGACTAGAATAGCGGAGACAAAACACACGTAGAAAATATTTTCATTGGCCTCACTGTTGAAAAATGTTTTGTCAAAAGCAGCCCATAAAGTGAACGCAGTTGTCGGTGCTGAACCGCACATAAAGGTAATCGATATAATTTTAACCATTTTTATCACTTTAATGTCCTTGGTGGATATGTGATTTTCATCTTGGACTCTGCTTGCATTATTTTGGTATCGCCACTGGGTCTTCGCTTTGAGATGAATGATGAAAACTAAAGTAAAAACTAAGACAGCAATAAAAGATAAAGATGTTGACAAAATGATCGTGAAAAAAGATATGACAGTGTCAATCTGATGACGGTCGCTGATGTAAGATAGCCCCAACATTGTTTTATTCCATTTAGGATCAAATTTCCAGACCACTCGACTTGTGAAGAAGACGTTAGATCCGCTTACAATAACAAGAATAAAGATGGCCGCCATAATAATGGACACTCGTTTGGAGGTCAAGATGGACTTGACTTTCAGTGGCCGGACAACACAGAGACAACGCTCGAATGTGATATACACCGTGATCCAACCGGTTATTCGTGCGAACATTGCGTGGGGAATTCCCCCAACAAGATAATGGAAATCCCCGGAAGTTGTTCGGGATTCCGAATACTGGTACGCGGGCATGGTCAAAATAGCCAAGACGGCAAGAAACGCCAAAGACATGAAGTCTGACACAGCTAAACAAAATAAACTGATATTCACCGTGTCTTTTAGTCCTTGTTTCAGAAAAATTATTATGTTCACAATATTTCCAGCCATACCCAGAATAGAAATGATTAAACCTGTGATAACGAGAAGAACTAATTCAAAGATGTCCTCAACAAAATCTTCCATAATTTTGGAGCTTGCGGTAGCGTTAGAACTCGTGTTTAAGGAATACATTGTGTCTTCCTTCAATAATTACCATGAATGTCTCAAAATTACCTTTTTTATAATTTATCACGACAAAGACAACTATGCACAACTATTTTGCATACATACACTTTTTAAAAAAAAATATCATCGCAAAGAAAATGGTTTCTCTTGAAATTATAGGGAATAAAATGAACACAAATTCAGATAGGATTCAGTCGGTGATTATCTGATATAATGTCTAAAACATGAACAATGTCGGCAGTTTTAGCGCATTTTAAAACAAAAATGCCGCCTATTTGTTGTAACGCTAATGGTTTTAAAATAATTTAACAATGATTTACCGAGTTCCGATAAAAGAACGGTGTCAACATTAGTCTCTTTGTTACTACATGAGTTTGATAACGTTTTAATGTGTTTATTTTGGTAATAAAGTTTTTATTTGTTAAAAAAACGTGACTCAGTTGATGCTAATCTTTTGAACTTAGGTTTGTATAGAACTTAAGAGCTTGATAAAATCCCATTCGATTGCGTTGTTATTGGTGTATCGCTTGATTGAATTTGTTTTTGACATTAACCTTGGCTCAGTTCCAGGTGAACTTTATTTTATTTATTTACCTGTTTTTTTATAAATTAATACGTATTGATAGCTTTTTACTCCGTCCACTGTAAATAAATACGCCCAAACTCAAATGAATTGGATGAATTGATTAGTAATCTAAAGAAACGTGATTTCGGCTATCAGATAAATGGCTTATAGAAAACAATATACCCTTTTAGATCGATCAGAAAACTTTTTGATCTTCTTGTCCGTCTGTCTGTGTGTATACCCATCACCACCTTTTCCACTTGATTTATTGTTTTAATCTGTAAAATTTCTGGTATAGTTGTTGTTAGAGGTGACAAGACACTTTTGTGTACTCTACTCCGTCTGCCTGTATTCCTGTCCAGTCCCCATTCCCACCACTTGATTTCTTCATCTGTGAGCTGGCTGGCATAAGTCGTGGCTTGGCCAAGAATAGGGCTGGTAAGTAGGTCACTAACCAGTTCTATGGCTCCTGCGAGTTTTATTGAGCCGTAGAACTGGTTGGTGACCTACTTACCAGCCCTATTAGGATGAGTTTTCTCAGATCTCTGTTTAAAAATGTCTGTATTCCAAGACTAATTGAGTCTTCGCCAACCTCTTTTACCCCCCCCCTTTCCCACCAGTCTCAGCTCTATACAATACGATTAGTATCACATAGACAACATTATCGTAACTCGGAATGCCACCACACTCCCACCCTCTTTCTTCCCCACCCAAAAAAACCCATAATACTACGAATTAACATTTCAACTTTTTACAATGATCATACAGCTAAACAAAAGTGCAATTAATCAAACTATGACACAATTGTTTTAATAATTTAAATTTATTTTTAATAAATTAATTTCTATTCTTATATAAACAATTTTTCAAATTAGAAAACAATTATTAGACATTTCGTTAAGATCTATCAAATATTTATTTTTTTAATTTTCAAATTTAATATTATATTGTTGGATTTGACACATTCCAAAATTTCTTACGTTCATCATAATGCTACTGTTTAAGTTCAACTGTAAATGATAATATTAAACAATTTTTAAAGACTTTTAAAAGTTGTCCTTGTAACCATAATATACCTAACATTGTTTTGGTTAAAATTATATAAAAATTAATTAGCTTAAGAATAAATTAGAAAACAATTATTAGACATTTCGTTAAGATCTATCAAATATTTATTTTTTTAATTTTCAAATTTAATATTATATTGTTGGATTTGACACATTCCAAAATTTCTTACGTTCATCATAATGCTACTGTTTAAGTTCAACTGTAAATGATAATATTAAACAATTTTTAAAGACTTTTAAAAGTTGTCCTTGTAACCATAATATACCTAACATTGTTTTGGTTAAAATTATATAAAAATTAATTAGCTTCAAGAATAACATTATGAGGGGAGGCTTTGGTCAAATGGTAGAGCCACGACTGCTGACCCGAAAGTCTCGATTTCAAAACCTAAGTTTGGATCTTACATAGATCATCTATCTCTAATGGAAATGCTACCAGACTCACGTTTGGGGGGAATGAAGGCTGTTGAACATATTAGTGACCACACCATCCCTTCAAATGCCGTGGTCACAGGAACAGGTGAGCAGACGAATGTTTATTTTTTTTAATTCTTACTAGTTGTGTTTTTTTTCAATTTACTGGAAACAAAAAGAAACTAACTTGTTTTCTAAAATAAAAGTTTTTATAAATTTCTTGCACATTTTAGTGATTAATCTTATTACTAAGGAACTCAGTTTATTTTTTGTTTGTTTTTATTAACAGATCATTTAAAGATTTGCATTATAAAAGATTTTGTATTATATATCTTCAATTTTTTCTCCATGAAGTATGTATGTCCAGCCGCCTTTACTTTCCCTTACGAGAGTCAGCCGTCAGAGATGGGTGGACTCAGACTTAACACTGGATTCGAACTCGAGACGTTTGGGTTAGCTGTCTACCATTCCAACATGCCGCCCCCCTATAGTCATGTTTTCTCTGCTTTTGATTATGAATTTATAATCTTAAAATTAATTTAATTGACTAATCTATCTATCTATATATATAAAAAGCAATGTATGTCTGTGTGTCTGTCCTTTATGCATTACTACACCTCTCATCACATCGCCGTGAAACTTTGGGAAGTTGTTGAAATTATTCCTGGGGAGGTTTCTGCGAAAAAAAAAATTTCAAATTCGCAGGGGTGGCGCCCCGGCAGGGCGCGATTTGTTTTTCTCAATATACGGTATATAAAAATAAAAGTCTATTTTGATTTCACACTGTTCATCCGATAGCCATGAGACTTTGGGGAGTTCATTATACCACTCTAGGGAAGGGTTCTGTAAAAAAATAATTTTTAATTTCGTAAGGGCGGCGCCACGGGAGGGTCCGATTTTTCTCTATTTACGGTATATAAAAATAATAAAAGTGAATTGCAGTGACACAGTTTATCCGATAGACATGAGACTTTGGGGACTTCATTATAAAACTCTAGGGAAGGGTTCTGTAAAACATCATTTTTAATTTTGCAAGGGCGGCGCCACGGGAGGGTGAGATTTTTCTCTATATACGGTTTATAAAAATAAGTCGATTTTTGTGTGACACCGTTATCCGATAGCCATGAGACTTTGGGGGAGTTGATTAGAACAATTCAGGGAAGGGTTCTGTAAAAAAAAAAACCTTTATTAATTTCGCAAGGGCGGCGCCACGGGCGGCTGCGATTTTTCTCTATATGCGGTTTATAAAATTTCGTTTTCACACCGTTCATCCGTGTACCATGAAACTTTGGGGAGATGATTAGATCACTCAATGGTAGGGCTCTGCAAAAAATATTGTTTAATATTGCAAGGGCGGCACACCACCGGGGGGGGGGGGCGATTTTTTTTCTCTATACACGGTATATAAAAAATAAAACTCTGATGCGGTTCATCTGAGTGCCATGAAACTTTAGGGAGTAGATGAGAATACTCCCGAGAATATTTCTGCGAAAAAGAAAACTAAAGTTTCTTACGGGCGGCGCCATATAGGGTACAACTTTTGTCAATACACGGTTTGGCGCCCAGAGTTTTAGAGCGCCTAAGTTGGCACTTGGCATCCGTTAATCGAGCGTCCTGCATAGCGAGTAAGGGGTACTACTATATTCAGCGGTAAAACTACAACAGGCTTCTAAAAATAACTTTGTAACGCGAGGAAATCCTTCTGTACAGTTTCGTCCCCTTGCGAAAGATGAAAAAATAACTTTTTGAATATGAGGAGCCTACTGTAGAGTTTCGTCACTTTGCGAATGATGCAATAAGCACCTATTATTAGACAATCCAGTTAGAAATTGAGATCGAGCATCTAATAATAGACCATTAGTAACGCTAGCATATTGCATCAGTCACACTGATGTTTAAAACACGTCAAATACTTTTTTTACGTGTTAAAGAAAAAAATCCTGTTCATTTGTGTCACTTTAGCAAATGACAAAATCTGCATCATTATTAACAGGATGCTATTTGGCACGATGGCGCCTGTTACTTTTAAGGAGCCAGGGGTCGTACGCTGCGTCTACACGGCAGTGTAATCGGAGGGTGGGGGCCCTGAGAGCGCCCCTGTACGTCTCTGACACATGGGCGGTCACAGAAGTGTGTTCTAACATTATTTCGGTGAGTGATTAATGTACACTCAATGTTTACATGCGGTAGTGTAGGTAAACCCGTGTCCCGATATTTTTTATTTAAGCGCAGGCATTATTTACATTTAAATAACTCACTTTTAGAAAAGACGGTCACGCGTCTAAATACATGTGATTGGTAACGCTTTGGTGAAATCCTTCTAATACATTTCGCCAAACTTACTTCTATCCCCGCGGCAACGCGCGGGGGACGGGTACGCTAGTTTAATATAAAATTAGATTAAAGATAAGATAGGCTTAAGATGCCTTCAGCGACAAAGCTATATGAAATGTTTGAACGAAATTTTAGTAATAGAAATGGGTCAAAATTAAGTTACAAGATTAGTAACAAAAAGGGACAGAAAGACACTATGGGCCAAATACACCTAAAGCTTATAAAATAGATATATTGTTAATCAGATTTAGCACATGTTTATATTACCAAGTTAAAGAAAACATTTAAAAATAAAATAATTGGGTATTGAAAATTCTTCAAAGAAAAATGTACAAGAAATGAAATATAATAGTATTATAATGTCAGTTTTTTTGTGGGTATGTTACAAATTCAAATAAATATTAATTAGTTTAAATATACACATTATCACTAATTTTAAATTTATATATATATCTTTAAAATGTGCTATATAAATCAAAGATAAAAATATACTGTAAAATATTCCAATTAGTTACTTACTCCAAGGCTTCTTGCAAAAATCACTAAATAAATGCTTTAAGTTTTTTACTTCCTTAACACCTAACACTTTGTAGCACTGTTTTGTCGACCTGCTGCCACTAGAGTTAGTTTTTTAGTAGGTGGAGTAGAGTGAATGTTGCTATGCAAAACGTGTAATAATATACTGAAGTGTTTACTAATCAATTGATTGCTCCGCCGGAAGTTAAAGCAGTGCTTCACAGAAACATCTGGAACAAGATGATGGCTAAATACAGTCTCGAAGAAAAGGAAAATAACAAACACGAACTTGAACACTTTCTACACTTGAAGTGCAGTCGAAACGTAGGTGCAGACATGTAACGAGCACTTGTGCTTGTAAATATAGGATAATAGGTGGCACTGAGTACTTTATATGTGAATGTTCTTCTTAGATTATATGTTTATTGATTGAATGTTGTTTCCCTGAGGCTCATGCGTTTTGGAAGCTTAGATTGAAATGAGTAATCAGGGGCCAAACTTTGAAAGCTCTATCAAACTCTGGTGGATCTTTTCTAGGATGTTTCTCGTCATTGCTTAAAAAGTGTAGATCATTCTATTAAAGACAACATCTGTATTTAAAAAATCACATTAGAAACACGTAAATTTGGTTCAAAGTTGAATCACTAAACAAACATTTTTTTTTACAAAGCGTTATTTACTCTAATTCATGTGACTGATATTGGAATTGTATGTAATTGCGTTTTTTTCTATTTCAGTTAACCATTAAATTATTAAAGGAAAGCAGTTTCTATTAGTTCAAAATATTTCAAAGTACAAACATTTAGATTTTTACACTAATGCAAATCTGCACTTTTAGTTTTTGTAAAGTTATATTGAAAGAAACCACTGGAATTTTATAAATTAAAACAACTTTTTGAATATTATATATATAGTATTATTATTATTAAAGCTAGCGTTTTAGAAACGAATACAACCTGAGAGGTTTGAATAAACTGGATAACTAATTGGTCATAATTAGGAGTGTGTGTCTCTGAGTTTATGTGTGAATGGGTGTTACCATATTTGTATGTGAATAAGAGTGTATATTTGTATTTGCAAAAGAAAGATATTTTGTAGGAGTGACATTTGGTACGTGAACTGTTATTATAAATCGTAATGGCATCAACGAATACAACAGGATAGACATTAGGTAAACTCCCCTTGTGTTAGTCATAAAAAAAAGTCTTTGTTATCCTCAGTCATAACAAAAGAAAGATATTCAGTCAATAAAAATTATCCCAACTATGATTCCAATGTTGTTTAAATAAAATGGCGTCGCAAATTGACATGATAATTAATACAATTATTTAACTTCAACGTCATGAAATAAACACTGAGATATGATTTTAACAATTATATTATTAAAATCAGACATAAATATACTAATTTTTATCTATTAGAAATAATAGCATCTAAATTGTTATCTATAGAAACAAGTAATGCTTACTTAATATCATAGTAAAGGTTTTCAATAAATGGGGTTTTAATTAATATTTGAAGCTAAGAAAACACAGTAGAACAGCTTTGATATTAATGTATGGAGTTTTAAATTTATTTCAGCGATTTCATCTCTAACCCAGTTCTAAGATTTTTTTGTTTTTTGTTGAGTAAATTATAGTGAGCTCGTTCTTGCTTTGAGAAATTTGTCAATAAACTAAACATTTCTACTGAATGTAACAATATTTTCTTTCAGTGTTTTTTGTGCAGACGTGGGAAGAATAATGTGTGTGGGAAAACCATGTGATGTTTTATTTTCTTCACCAGTCAATATACCTTTCTGGAAAAATCATTTAATCTAATTAAATTTTTTTTTTACATGTTTAAACAATTATCTGTATGACTGGCTGATAAAACGACTTGTGTCAGACTTTTTCCTTTGATTTGTTTTCAATCTTAAAAGTATCAAGATAAACCTAACAATTCTACGCCAGACATTTATTTTATTTTTAAATTCGCGCATTTTAAATTTTAGTTCAGACGATGAATTACTTAAATAATATATCTAAAACAGAATTTAACTTTCAAAGAATTCCTATGGTGAGTGAAGATTTGAGACGAGTATTTTTATCTATCAATATTGGTGTCCTTTGTGTAGGCATATCAGCTTTCGGGATAGTAACGAATGGCATCAACATTATATTGTTCTGTAAACAAGGCTTCCAGAAGAGAATAAACATCAGTTTGTTAGGCCTAGCCATAGCAGACACTTTAGCACTATTCACTCTGCTGCTGCCTGGGATATTCAATAATCCTTTGTACAAGCCTTTCGACCAAAGTTTCGTGATGAGCGAGATCTATTATCTGGTTGGTGGAGTGACCCACGTGATTACCGCAAGGATGACGGGTTGGGTGACTGCCTTCATCACTTTTGAACGTTGTCTTTGTATAGCTTTGCCGCTAAAAGTTAAAACGATTCTCACTAACAGAAGAGTTACAATGTGTATTATTGCTATTTTTGTTTGCCAAATGGCCACATCCGCTCCTGTGTTCTATTCTAACCAACTCCTTTGGAAATTCCATCCGTCTAAAAATAGAACAATACTCAGTCTGGTGTTTACAAGTGATCGAGAAATAATCGATTCCGTAGTTTTTATCTTGGGAAGTGTCTTTCCTGCCATGACTTCGTTCATGATCGTCGTAGTGTGTACGATTATTCTGGTAATCGAGCTCAGAAAATCTTCAAACTGGCGACACGACAACAATTTAAAAGAGAAAACATTGAAAGATTTGAAGAAGAAAAACAAAGTAATAAAGATGGTGACAACTATCTCAACCATTTACATCATCACTTTTGCACCATCGGTTGCGTTCATAATCTGGACGTTAGAAGACCCAGAATTTAACATCACCGGATTTAACGTTGATGTTTATAGAGTTGTCTATTCGTTTTCTTTTCTGCTAGAGGCTTGCAACTCCAGTGGTGGAATATTTGTTTACTACAACATGAGCTCAAAGTACAGATCAACTGCCCGTGGTCTTACAAGAGCGATGCTGGCAGTCATTAGGAAAGGGAAATAATTCAATCAATGTAACAATAGATTTTAAAACATTGTTGGATGACAAACTTTTGAAGTTCTAGACGTATCTCAAATATTTTTTTCAGCGGAATTAAACTTTTAAAACTTGTGTATTGAACCCTGTGTTTTTTTTTTGTCCGAGAATTGGTCTTACGTCTTTAAATCGTTATATAGTATTTACAAGTTGTTTTGACGACACCATTTGCCTTTTTGTTTGAGTGTGTTTTAGACAAATATTGTAATTAAATTGTTGATCTAATCTGATGCTGCGACTCTATGTTTTCAAGCTTTACAGAGAGATACACCTCTAATAAAAAAAACGAATATTTTAAATCTTCTTAAATATTAAGGTGGTATCTAAAATGAAATTTATATATGAAATTTTAATTTATCACAATAGTTCAATATTTTTAATCTAATTAAATATTAAAGTGGTATCTAAAATGGAATTTTACTTATCAGATTAGTTACATATATTTGGGGGTCGGCGTAGTTGAGTCGATAAAGCTCATGGTTGCTAAACCGAAAAATCTCAAGTTCGAACCCTCGGGCAGATGAAGCTCGTTAGCTGGGGAAAGCCATTCTTCTAAGAGAGACAACTCCAAAATCAAACAACTGCTGCCTTGTAGATTATTCTTGGTTGGACTAAGGCCATGGAAGCAAATCCAAAATAAAAGCAGGCTGAAATTTGAGTCAATGGCCTCAATGGCGCATAACCAGTTGACACGTATCCTTAATTGTAATGGAGGCGTGGTCGAGTTGGCAAATGTTCATGGTTGATAAATTCGAAAAAAAAAGTCTCGAGTTCAAACCCTCTGGCAGATCCCTTCCTACACTAAAAATTAAGAATGAAGAAGAAGAAGCTCAATATTTTAAATCTAATTAAATATTAAAGTGGTATCTAAAATAGAATTTTAATTTATCGCATTAGTTCAATAGAAAAACGGTACATAAATAGACAACAGCGATTAACCCATTTATGGATAGGTACATAAATGATAGTTACAACAAGCCGTGAGAGTCAACAAGCGACATATAACACTCACTTATCTGCTATCCACAAAAAGGTCAACCCCTATCCCTCTCCTACTACTAATACTTCAAAAGATGGAGGATTCAATGCCTTTGAAGACTTATTATTTCAAAAAGTTTTAAACTAAAAGCTCATCGCATTGAGTGAAACTAAAAGCTCATAACACTGAGAAAAAGTGCTATAGTATTCAACTTAAATTCCAAAATCTCATTATAACGATCTACAGTATAAAACACGGACGCATTTGCTAAAATTAGTAAAAAAATACAGCTATTAATTGCGTTATCATTTAGTTGAATTATTGTGCATCTAAAATGTTTGTTCTGCTTCTGGTTACTGCCTGGTTGAAGTTATATTTTTACGATCACGTGAGTCACACAGCCTATCAGATATTTCATTATATTGATTAAACTATAGTAGTCAAATCGCATAGGTGAATATTGCTATTAATATTTTTTTTTAAAGAACCGTGATTACGAATGAAACCGATTGATCTTCTCTTTAAAAAAGTGTTTAAACATTTTCTTCTTATGTACAATGAAAATATGTTTGATACGAAATTAATGTAAATGTTAAGTTTTCAAATTCTATATTTTAAATATGTGGTGAAAATATGTATCCATACTTTAGCATTGTACATAGACATGAGCTTAGTTAGTTATTTTAATCTATATATATATATATATAATTCTCTTCTGGGAGACGTTAGAAAACAAGCTGCAAGCGCGCCTTGCAGTCCCCTCTCTTCGTCTCTATCGCTACCACCCCCCACCCCCCTCACATGGTCTGGTGAGCTGTGGTTCACACTAAATGTTTACATTTTACAATCGTAGAGCCGGGTTTGGTGACGGCTATTAGGGGCAGATAATTTAGTTTGAAACTATTTTAAACTTAGAGGAGGTATCTAAGAGGAGGCTGCTTTCACGGGGGGGGGGGGTGGGGGAGGGGGGTTTAGTGTTTTAAAGCAAATATTTTTAGTGGCAGCATTGGTACTGTCGAATTCACAAATTATGAATTACTGAAAAGTAGAAAAAAATAAACCGGTAGTGATCTCCCCTAAACTTTCTCGAATATTCTTATATAAAACAACAGGGGATGGTAACTGGGGATATAGTTATGATTTTTAATCCATTTTAAATACTTAAACTTTTAAAAATAGAATAGAATCTCATAAAAAAAACATTGCGCACCAAGCAAACGCCGAATAAAAACGCGTATAATAGTGCGCAATATTATTAGTACTTTAAAAATTTACATTAGTTTTTTGAGAAATCGGAAGTAGCGTAAATTACTACTTCCAGTCAACGGAAATTACTCAAAATTTCACAGAAGGTAGAGAATTAGATCTTTTACTTACATGTGAAATTTCATTTATCTATCTGAAATAGTACTCAAGTTATAGGCTTTTGAAAAATTCAAAGTAGGAAAAGTACCACTTCCGGTTATCGGAAATCGCTCAAAAGTTGATACGGATCTACGATTTTGATAAAATACTTATATATGAAATTTCATCAACCTAGCTGTAACGGTACTCAAGTTATCGTGTTTACACACGGACAGACAGACACACAGACACACACAGACACACAGACATACGGACAAGATTGCAAAATTATGTTTTTCCGTATCAGTGAGGTGTAAAACGTCGAGATTTGTAAAAATCTCGATTTTTTTTTTGCACGATTACAATACTTTCTCTATACTACGTATATACGAGAAAGTAACAACTAAATAGCGGCGTATGATACACCGCGGGTCGGCTTGTATTTATTAAAAAGATACCAAAGTATGCTTGAATAATAAACCGGGAGTGATCTCCCCTAAACTTTCTCGAATATTCTTATATAAAATAACAGGGGATGGGAACTCGGGCTATAGACATGATTTTTAATCCATTTTAAATACTTAAAGTTTTAAAAATAGAATAAAATATCGTAGACAAATTAATTGCACACCAAGTGAACGCCTAATAAAAAAGCGCATAATAGTGCGCAATATTATTAGTACTTTTAAAATTTACATTAGTTTTTTGAGAAATCGGAAGTAGCGTAAATTACTACTTCCAGTCAACGGAAATTACTCAAAATTTTAAAGAAGGTAGAGAATTAGATCTTTTACTTACATGTGAAATTTCATTTATCTATCTGAAATAGTAATCAAGTTATAGGCTTTTGAAAAATTCAAAGTAGGAAAAGTACCACTTCCGGTTATCGGAAATCGCTCAAAAGTTGATACGGATCTACGATTTTGATAAAATACTTATATATGAAATTTCATCAACCTAGCTGTAACGGTACTCAAGTTATCGTGTTTACACACGGACACACAGACACACAGACACACAGACACACACAGACACACAGACATACGGACAAGATTGCAAAATTATGTTTTTCCGTATCAGTGAGGTGTAAAACGTCGAGATCTGTAAAAATCTCGATTTTTTTTTTTTTGCACGATTACAATACTTTCTCTATACTTCGTATATACGAGAAAGTAAAAAGAACGTTTAGTTTATATTTTTCAAACCTGTTTAGCCTAAATTTCTGAAGTTGCAGAAACTTTAAAATGTGTTTCAAAATGGGTGTGACGGATGTAATAACCCTTATAATAGATTTAATACAATAATATAAAATATGTATACAACGATTTTCAAATCATGCAAGGAATACAAAAAATGAACATTTTTAAAATAATTTTTATGTAAGAAATGTGGTATTAATTTTTCTTTGTTATACATCTGGCTTAAAAAAATATAAAAGTAAATGGGTATTTCGGAATGGATTGATTTTGAAAACGTGCGTCTATGTTCTAATATTCTAAACGAGAAAAATGGCCCGTTGAGGAAGGGTACAACGGGCGCTAGGCTGATAGTGCTGTCTCTTTTCTCTAAACTAAAACCACCCCACCCCCCCACCACCCCCACACACACCATCCCCCCACACACACACCACCACCCCCCCCCCCCCACCACCCAAAAAAAAACATGTCTACCGTCCCATTCAACGAAATATAATTATATACTTTTTCCAGTGTCCGCCACCTCCCCGTAAATTCTACCCCCGCCCCCGAAAATTTCAAGTACCCCCACCCCTCTCCGGGGAGGAAAAAGTCTGAAAGAAACACTGGTGTCGCGCTTAGCCACTACCCGAAGAATTGCATTAAAGAAATTGCAAGAAACCCACTTTTTAGATTAGACACATTAATTAGGCGGTAATTTTATTATAGAGTATCGATGAAGAAATTTCTTTTGAGTTAGGGAGGGGGGGGGGGGGGTCAGACGTTCTTACGCGGGGGTGGGGCTTCGCCCCTACCCGAAGAATTGTATGAAAGAAACTCTTCACGCAAACCACTTAGATTAGACAAAATTGCCTTTTTATTCAATGTTTACTCGAGAATCAATGACGTCATATTACTGTGTGCACTCTCCGGCTTGAGATTATTTTCTACTATACGACGTCATACTTCGTTTTTCGAATTACTGTGCATGTTTTTAATTTCCTTGTGTTTTCTCTAGAGCGTTCTTGTCAGATACATAGATAGATACACAGACAGCGAAACTATTAGTATTAATTTGATATTTGTTTCTTATCTTTGTATTGTATTTTAGCTCACACAATATTTGTGGACTTGTTTATTTTTGTTTTTTAATAGTGTTATTGACAAACTGTTTTCCTTCCCCTTGATTTTTTTCATCACTATTGTTATATAAGTTGATAAAACTAGCTACGCGTTTAGCTATTTTGTTTAATATTGATTACGAGAAAAATGGCCCGTTGAGGAAGGATACAACGGGCGCTAGGTTGATAGTGCTGTCTCTTTTCTCTAAACTAAAACCAAAACCAAAATCACCACCTTCATTCAATTTAACCGGAAACGAAAAATGACATTGAAAATGGATTGATTTTTATCCAGAATCGGTACTTTAATTTATACAAAATATAGTCATAGGCATATCCCTAAACCATGCACCTAATCTCATTCATGACAAAAGTCGCATTTAGAGTTTCTTTCAGGCAACTCTACTTGGGAGGAGGGGGCTCCGCCCCCCCCCCCCACACACACACCCCAAAACATGTCTACCGTCCCATTCAACGAAATATAATTATATACTTTTTCCAGTGTCCGCCCCCTCCCAGAAAATTCTACCCCCGCCCCCGAAAATTTCAAGTACCCCCCACCCCTCTCCGGGGAGCAAAAAGTCTGAAAGAAACACTGGTCGCATTTGTAGATCATACAAACTAAAGGAAGAATCTGGGCGGGGCTTCGCCCCTACCGGAAGAGAGGAAAAAGTCTGAAAGAAACACTGGTGTCGCGCTTAGCCACTACCCGAAGAATTGCATTAAAGAAATTGCAAGAAAACCACTTTTTAGATTAGACACATTAATTAGGCGGTAATTTTATTATAGCGTATCGATGAAGAAATTTCTTTTGAGTTGGGGAGGGGGGGGGGCTCAGACGTTCTTAAGCGGGGAGGGGGCTTCGCCCCTACCCGAAGAATTGTATGCAAGAAACTCTTCACGCAAACCATTTAGATTAGACAAAATTGCCTTTTTATTCAATGTTTACTCGAGAATCAATGACGTCATATTACTGTGTGCACTCTCCGGCTTGAGATTATTTTCTACTCTATGCTAAATGTGACGACGTCATATTTCGTTTTTCGAATTACTATGCATGTTTATAATTTGCTTGTGTTTTCTCTAGAGCGTTCTTGTCAGATAGATACATAGATACACAGATAGATACATAGACAGCGAAACTATTAGTATTAACGAGAAAAATGGCCCGTTGAGGAAGGATACAACGGGCGCTAGGTTGATAGTGCTGTCTCTTTTCTCTAAACTAAAACCAAAACCAAAATCACCACCTTCATTCAATTTAACCGGAAACGAAAAATGACATTGAAAACGGATTTTTATCCAGAATCGGTGTTTTAATTTATACAAAATATAGTCATAGGCATATCCCTTAACTATGCACCTAATCTCATTCATGACAAAAGTCGCATTTAGAGTTTCTTTCAGGCAACTCTACTTGGGAGGAGGGGGCTTCGCCCCCCCCCTCCCCCCTCCCCCCTCCCCCCTACACACACACTCCAAAACATGTCTACCGTCCCATTCAACTAAATATAATTATATACTTTTTCCAGTGTCCACCCCCTCCCAGAAAATTCTACCCCCGCCCCCAAAAATTTCAAGTACCCCACCCCTCTCCGGGGAGGAAAAAGTCTGAAAGAAACACTGGTCGCATTTGTAGATCATACAAACTAAAGGACGAAACTGTGCGGGGCTTCGCCCCTACCGGAAGAGATGCTTGAAAAAAAAAACTGCACGCTAAACACTTTTTAGATTAGAAAAAGTTCCCCCCTCCGGGGAGGAAAAAGTCTGAAAGAAACACTGGTGTCGCGCTTAGCCACTACCCGAAGAATTGCATTAAAGAAATTGCAAGAAAACCACTTTTTAGATTAGACACATTAATTAGGCGGTAATTTTATTATAGAGTATCGATGAAGAAATTTCTTTTGAGTTGGGGAGGGGGGGGGGGGGGGGCTCAGACGTTCTTACGCGGGGTGGGGCTTCGCCCCTACCCGAAGAATTGTATGAAAGAAACTCTACACGCAAACCACTTAGATTAGACAAAATTTCCTTTTTGTTCAATGTTTACTCGAGAATCAATGACGTCATATTACTGTGTGCATTCTCCGGCTTGATATTATTTTCTACTCTATGCTCAATACGACGTCATATTTCGTTTCCGTCTGACTGTGCATGTTTTTAAATTGCTTGTGTTTTCTCTATAGCGTTCTTGTCAGATACATAGATACACAGATAGATAGATAGATACACAGACAGCGAAACTATTATTATAGACGAGAAAAATGGCCCGTTGAGGAAGGATACAACGGGCGCTAGGCTGATAGTGCTGTCTCTTTTCTCTAAACTAAAACCACCCCACCCCCCCCCCCCCCACACACACACACACCACCCCCCCCACCCCCACCCCCAAAAAAAACATGTCTACCGTCCCATTCAACGAAATATAATTATATACTTTTTCCAGTGCCCGCCCCCTCCCCGAAAATTCTACCCCCGCCACCGAAAATTTCAAGTACCCCCACCCCTCTCCGGGGAGGAAAAAGTCTAAACTAAAACCACCCCACCCCCCACACACACCATCCCCCCACCCCCCACACACACCACCCCCCCCCCCACCCCCCCCCCCCCCAAAAAAAAACATGTCTACCGTCCCATTCAACGTAATATAATTATATACTTTTTCCAGTGCCCGCCCCCTCTCCGAAAATTCTACCCCCGCCACCGAAAATTTCAAGTACCCCCACCCCTCTCCGGGGAGGAAAAAGTCTAAACTAAAACCACCCCACACCCCAACCCCCCACCCCCCCACACACCACCCCCCCCCCCCCCCCACACACACACCACCCCCCCACCCCCCCCCCCCCCCAAAAAAAAACATGTCTACCGTCCCATTCAACGAAATATAATTATATACTTTTTCCAGTGACCGCCCCCTCCCCGAAAATTCTACCCCCGCCACCGAAAATTTCAAGTACCCCCACCCCTCTCCGGGGAGGAAAAAGTCTAAATTAAAACCACCCCCCCCCCACACCCCCCCCCACCTCCACCCCCCCCACCCCCATCCCCCCCCCCCCACCCCCACCCCCCCCCCCCCTAAAAAAACATGTCTACCGTCCCATTCAACGAAATATAATTATATACTTTTTCCAGTGTCCGCCCCCTCCCCGAAAATTCTACCCCCGCCCCCGAAAATTGCAAGTACCCCCCACCCCTCTCCGTGGAGGAAAAAGTCTGAAAGAAACACTGGTGTCGCGCATAGCCACTACGCGAAGAATTGCATTAAAGAAATTGCAAGAAAACCACTTTTTAGATTAGACACATTAATTAGGCGGTAATTTTATTATAGAGTATCGATGAAGAAATTTCTTTTGAGTTAGGGAGGGGGGGGGGGCTCAGACGTTCTTACGCGGGGGTGGGGCTTCGCCCCTACCGGAAGAATTGTATGAAAGAAACTCTTCACGCAAACCACTTAGATTAGACCAAATTGCCTTTGTATTGTATGTTTACTCGATAATCAATGACCTTATATTACTGTGTGCACTCTCCGGCTTGAGATACTGTGCTAAATGTGGCGACGTCATACTTCGTTTTTCGAATTACTGTGCATGTTTTTATTTTGCTTGTGTTTTCTCTAGAGCGTTCTTGTCAGATAGATAGATAGATAGATAGACAGACAGCGAAACTATTAGTATAGAATTATAGATTGTCAAGAATTATGCATTCGATTTTTGTTTACATTTATAGTTATGTCATGTTTTTTTTCTATATTACTTTTAGCTTAGTATCTAATATTATTAGCTCACTACCTCTAGAGTAATATTTTAATAATAATAAATTAAATTGTGCATTGTAACTTTTTAAAAAATTATCTATGTTTGACCATTGGTTTATACATTTTTCTACATGTTTTCTTGAGAGTTCAGTTCCCAGCCTACTCAGTTGGCCATCTTTGATTCTCAGCCTAGACTCAGTTGGCTGTCTTTGCTACTCAGCCTACTCCATTGGCCATTTTTGATTCTCAGCCTACTCATTTGGCCATCTTTGATTCTCAGCCTACTCAGTTGGCCATCTTTGATGCTCAGCCTACTCAGTTGGCCCTCTTCAGTTCTCAGCCTACTCAGTTGGCCATCTTCAGTTCTCAGCCTACTCAGTTGGCCATCTTTGATTCTTAGCCTACTCAGTTGGCCATCTTTGATTCTCAGCCTACTCAGTTGGCCCTCTTCAGTTCTCAGCCTACTCAGTTGGCTATCTTTGATTCTCAGCCTACTCAGTTGGCCCTCTTCAGTTCTCAGCCTACTCATTTGGCCATCTTTGATTCTTAGCCTACTCAGTTGGCCCTCTTCAGTTCTCAGCCTACTCAGTTGGCCATCTTCAATTCTCAGCCTACGCAGTTGGCCATCTTTGATTCTTAGCCTACTCAGTTGGCCATCTTTGATTCTCAGCCTACTCAGTTGGCCCTCTTCAGTTCTCAGCCTACTCAGTTGGCTATCTTTGATTCTCAGCCTACTCAGTTGGCCCTCTTCAGTTCTCAGCCTACTCATTTGGCCATCTTTGATTCTTAGCCTACTCAGTTGGCCCTCTTCAGTTCTCAGCCTACTCATTTGGCCATCTTTGATTCTTAGCCTACTCAGTTGGCGATCTTTGATTCTTAGCCTACTCAATTGGCCATCTTTGATTCTCAGCCTACTCAGTTGGCCCTCTTCTGTTCTTAGCCTACTCAGTTGGCCATCTTTGATTCTCAGCCTACTCAGTTGGCCATCTTTGATTCTCAGCCTACTCAGTTGGCCATCTTTGATTCTTATCCTACTCACTTGGCCATCTATGATTCTTAGCCTACTCAGTAAGGTGCAAGTAACGTATGACAGTCATCTAACTCAAAAACCATCATATTTACTCACCGACTAAGTTCTTTAAAAGTAAAGAGCAACAACACTGTTAAAGGGACAGTATCCACATTTCTAGACTAGAGCTAAGTGTTAGAGACGTTACAGCGAAAGTAATAAGAACAGCCTCATTGTTGCACTGTCAATGTTTTTAAAAAAAAAAATTATTTTAATAACAATATTCTTGTTTTGCTTTTTATTATCGATCTGTTTTATTTTTTTATTTTTTTATTTTTATCGAGAACAAAACATAAAAACAATCTTCTAAAACAACCAAATGTAGGTACATATTAAATAAAAATGTAATTTTGTTACTGGTTTGATAATTTTAGTAGATTAATAATTTTATATGTATGCGTTGTCTTTAGTAAAACGCTCGGATTTCGATTTTCCATTAAACTGCATAACTAGCAACGAGAACGTTTCTACATCTACAGTAATGTCACTACACACAACAAATCAGCCAGGTGTGGATAAAAGAAATAAAAAAGACAAGGAAAAGTAGAAGAAGGAAAGCATCCTAGACCTGAAGAAATATTTGGACAAGCCAATCCGAGTCAAGTTCAGAGGAGGCAGAGGGGCCATTGGTATCTTGAAGGGTTTTGATCAGCTCTTGAATCTTGTACTCGATGGAACAACAGAATATCTCAGGGATCAAGACGACCCCTTCAAAATAACAGAAGATACTAGGTCACTAGGGCTGGTTGTCTGTCGTGGTACATCTGTTGTCCTCATCTGTCCTTCTGATGGCATGGAGGCTATAGCCAACCCTTTTGTCCAACAAGAGTAGATCATTTAAAACTATAACTGGTGAATGTGTTCATGTGAGAGGTTGCTGATGTGGTAATTGATGGGAATGGTTAAGTGATGAGCTAGTGTACAGAAAGTGATGCGTGTTATTATATCATTTCTATGTTTCTTTTCTTCAAATGATTCATCCCATGCATATACATTACTAAATTTAATAGCCGGTTATGTTCATTTCTACACCTGTCTGAAAATGTGTCTGACTTTGAAATTTTATAACTGTTACATTATAAGTTGATATTTTGTTTGTGTGAGAACTTGTACAAATGACATACACAACAATCAAAACCAATGTTAAAAGTATAATTTTTTTTATTATTAAAAATGTCGTGTTAAACGTGTACTCCTGTTTTATTGCGCTGAAACAGTACAAAGATGTGTGTAGAAGACATACATACCCAATGTTTTGAATAATTAAAAAAAGTTTTTCACACAAGTCAAAAAAAAAAAAAAACATATGCGTTGTCTTTAGAAAAAATGTACCTTTAACATATTTAAAATGTAAACAGAATAGCTGCAATAGAAGAGGGTCTAAATTGTGTTCGAAGACTTGCCACAAACCCACAGACAAACACAATGTTAACTAAATAAAGCTAATAAAAGTTACCGTTTTGAATCTGTGACCTGGATGCCTAGTGGGATGGTATATTATAATCCATAAAGTCACATTTTCGAGCTAGGTTTGTATAACACCACAAATAATATCTACTTTGTTTAAAAAGTCTTGGAAGAACGACTATGACGTTAAACAAAGTGTCGATGTTTGGAACAAACAATGGAAAAATTATTTTAACTTATCAAACAAGACGGCATTCATTCCCGGATAATTGTTTTAAGTGTTAACTGATAATTTTTTTACATTTTGTAGCTCTGATACAATGTCATTACAGGGAGAGATGAGAGATGCCCATGATTTTAGAAGCTTAAACAAAACCAAGTTGTTGTCTTGAAATGTTGAAATGTTGAAAATTAAACTAATTTAATTTTTCTGTACGGTGCTTTGCGTTAGTTATAGGATAAGACATAACTCACCAAAACTTTTAATTTATAAAAAGAAAGCAACTATTATCATATTTGTGTTTTCACAAAATAAAGCGTCATTAATAACGTTAGTTGCAGGAATATTTTTATTTTATTTTTATTATTGTCAATGTATCTTCGCTGTAAAACACCACTGGTTAATCTATATAAAAGTTTAATATCGAAAGTGGATTTCGCCATTTCAATTAATTATTACATTTCTAAACTAAAGCATTTGCTATCAGATCAGTTTGTTTTAAAGTACACAAATTTTGATTTTTACACTATTGAAATGTTACGAGTTACATTTTTCGGACGATTAAATTATTATCAGACCTTGCTATTAGTTTATGAACGAAACGAACTGAATTATTGACGATTACAGTATTATTATTTTAGAAGTCAATTTAGACATGTATACAAACCGATAGGTTTATCTCCGTGCCCTGAAGCTAAATAAACTCAGACTCGAGTGAACTGAATGGATTGATTGGTGAATTTATGTCACGTGATCTAGTCTATCAGGTGAGTGGAATATTGAAAACCGTTTACCTTTTTAAATCGATCGAGAAACATTTAGATCTCCTCGAGTGTATATGTGCGTGTATGTATAAATGTGTGTGTATGTATGTTTATGTGTGTGTGTATGTATTCGTATGAAAGACATTTTGTGTACGTGACTTCATGTACGTTCGCGCTAATTTTAAATCGTATCGGTGTCAACGAACGTAACAGAATTGACCTTAGTTAATTTCCCGAGCGTTAGTCACACAGGATGGTCTTTGTTAGCCTCAGTTATTATAAATCTCGATCTGCAACAAGGCAGAACTTCAGTCAATACAAATTACGTCAACTACAATTCCAATGTTGTGTAAATAAAATGGCGTCAAAAATGAAATAATTGTAACAATTGTTTGACTTCTACGTGAGAAAATAAATACACGGACACAAAAATAAACAATTTATTAATTAAAATCTGACTCAGAAGTAGTTTAATTAAAGTATCAATTTTGTATCAGAAATAATAACTTCAAAATTATTAGCTATAGCAAGAAGCTGTACTTAATATTAAAAGTTTTTGAAAATTTGTATTTCACTTTATACGGTAAAACTGCTTCAATATTGAAGTTGGAATTTTTAAATTCTTTCAGAGATTTCATCTCTAAACAGTTTTGAAGTTGTTGTTTTTTCTGTTGATTTAAATATATTGAACTCTTTCTTCATTTGGCAAGATTGTCAATCAACAAAATAATCTACTTACAAATTACTTACATTGTTTGTATACGGTTTGATAGTGAATTTGTTAGGAGTTACTACGCGATTCTACGTGCATCTAAAAAAATTAAGCTTTCAAATTAAATTAAAATATAAATACATCAAAGTTTTTTCTGCCGAAAAAGCTACACATTAAAAAGACATAATACCTAGTTAAATGACATGTCCCTATTGTTTTTCATTTCGGTGAGATTTGTTTTTAATGCTAAACGCAAAAACATAAAATTTACTTTTTAGCACATTTCATCCATAAAATAGTTGCGCTACCAAAATTAATATTTCATTAAGAAAATGAATAACTTAAATAATAACTCTAAACTAGACTCTAGCTTTCAAAGAATTCCTATGGTGAGTGAAGATTTGAGACATGTATTTTTATCTATCAACGTTGGTGTTCTATGTGTGGGCATTTCAGCCTTCGGCATAGTAACGAATGGCATTAATATTATATTGTTCTGTAAACAAGGCTTCCAAGAGAGGATAAACATCAGCTTGTTAGGCCTAGCCATAGCAGACACTTTAGCACTATTCACAGTGCTGCTCCCTGCAATATTCAATAATCCTTTGTATACATTTTTCGAAGATAGTTTCGTGATGAATGAAATTTATTATCTGGTTGGTGGAGTGACCCACGTGATTACCGCAAGGATGACGGGATGGGTGACTGCCTTCATCACATTTGAACGCTGTCTTTGTATAGCTTTGCCGCTAAAAGTTAAAACGATTCTCACTAACAGAAGAGTTACAATGTGTATTATTGCTATTTTTGTTTGCCAAATGGCCACATCCGCTCCTGTGTTCTATTCAAATCAACTCCTTTGGAAATTCTACCCGTCTAAAAATAGAACAATCCTCAGTTTGGTGTTTACAAGCGATCGACAAATAATCGATTCCGTTGTTTACATCTTGGGAAGCGTCTTTCCTGCCATGACTTCGTTCATGATCGTCGTAGTGTGTACGATTATTCTAGTAATCGAGCTTAGAAAATCTTCAAACTGGCGACACGACAACAACATGAAAGAGAAAACATTGAAAGATTTGAAGAAGAAAAACAAAGTTATAAAGATGGTGACAACTATATCAACCATCTACATCATCACTTTTGCACCATCGGTTGCGTTCATAATCTGGACGTTAAAAGACCCAGAGTTTAACGTTACAGGATTTAATGTTAACATCTATAAAGTTGTTTATTCGTTTTCTTTTCTGCTAGAGGCTTGTAATTCCAGTGGTGGAATATTTGTTTACTACAACATGAGCTCAAAGTACAGATCGACTGCCCGTGGTCTTACAAGAGCGATGCTGGCAGTCATTAGGAAAGTGAAAAAATCTAATAGCTGTTACAATTGATTTAAAAATTTGTAGATGACTTTTTTGGGAGCGTCAAAGAATTAGGATATTTGTTAGTCCATTTTCTCGAGAATCCTGCGAGAAAGATGGACTCTACTTCACCTAGTAACCGAGACGGCTGCAGACTGAAATTTTTAAAAACCCAGCAATATATTTTACAATCGATCATTTGACTTTTAAATGTGTGAAGAGTCTAAATGTTTTAGTTATAAGTAGCTAAGTCACCTTTCTATCCACACACACACACACTTTTTTGACTGCATTGTCAACATGAACAGAAACATTTGTAAAAATAACTTGAGTGTAAAATGTAATAACCCTCAAGTGATAACAATAGCACGTTTAATTGTTCAAAAATTGTTTAAAATATTAAATATATTTACAAAGTTGCACGAACAACCTATTCCTTTCGTTTTAAGGTGGTAGGCTCCGGTAAATAAACTTTCTTAATACTCCCTAGGAAACAGAAACATTTTTTATCTGTACAGCGTTTTAAAGGTACATCCGCATATATGTTTCCATTTTTTTAAATTTGGCGGAAAAATTTTGGTAACTATGACAATGGCAGCCCTCTTGAAAAATTAACCTCTTCGTATGATTTTCCACCATTCATAAAGTTTTATATTTTAAAGAATGAATTCATAATCTACTTCCATATTTTGGGAAAGTCAGCTAAAAATTTAAAGTGCGTTTCTAATTTATTATGAATTTTCAAATTTTTTCTCTCTAATATTAAAAAAGATTTTTTTTTACCGGAGCTTAACCCCTTAAAATATTTTAAAATATGCCCAATTAAGTTTTGAATGTAGGTTGTGATTAGTTTTTTTTTTTTAACAGGTAGGGCCTATGTGTTTTGTTTTAACTGGTTGTTTAAAAAATGTTAAATGTATCAACAGGTAAAAAAAAACGTTTAGAAAATAATACTGAAACCAAATGCATGTGAAATAAAGTTATTTCCAATAAATTGTGTTGTTGTTTATTCTAATAAAAAATTTTAACGTGTTTTCAGTATTAAAATAGAAGAGAAATATGATCCACCATTATAACTTTAGGTCTAGATTGACGGACAAGTAAAGTGACATCATTTTAACGTCTCTTATTTTGAGATTCTCCCTAAAGTTTAACCTATTTGTTTATTAGACACAGAGTAATTTCTAAAACAAAAGAATGGTTATATATCCTTGATTACTCACAGGTAATACTACAAGAATTTGGAGGTTTAGAATTTCCAAAGCTTACAAGGAAATGGTAAAATAACTTTTTCCGTCTACTTCGCCAAGCTCTATCAGACTTGATGTCTTAACTTTTTCTTGCCATAATGATGGCCATTATGACACGTCTGCGGAGTTTCTTTCAGGCATCTGCTCAGGGGGAGGGGACAGAACGTCTTCAATCCCCCCCCCCCCCCCCCCACCCCGCTCCCGAGTACCAAAAAGCTTCCGTTGAATTTCCGTATGTTAAAAACTAATAGTGTTATATTTTTAAAAAATAAAAAAAGATTAAATGCAGTAGAAACACGCACTTTTTTATAAGTGCTTGTTAAATATACCCAGAGTGTTAGATATCCATTATCAGAGATAAAAGAGAAATGTAAACAGCGCCAGGGATAGAGACAATGCTCGAATTTTAGAAACAACATGATAATTGCTCTCAGATTTACAACAGCGTATACGTATTTGCTTTAGATCAACTCATGTCCAAATGGAGATAGAAACGTTGAACAAGTAACAAATCATTTGCCCGAAACAAAGAGGAAGTAGCTGTATTTAAACATGAGGCACAGCGGGAGATACTCACAATTTAGAGATTACAGGTGTAACTATTAATATTTCAATGGATACTCGCGTACAATATTTGATCACTGTGGTTACAATAGCCTTTACTGAAGTTTTTTTTATCAATCCTAGTGAAAAAAAAAATACAAACAAGTGTTATAGTGGTGTTCATAAGCTGTGTAATAAAACACATTTAAATATTGTGATTGTCTTCTATTAAAAAAAAATCCTTAAGTGAAATTTTACGCTATCGACTAGTAAGATATTTCATTGGAAATAGTGAATTTAAAGATTATAATGAATTCAGAAAACGTTAGTTCCAATGTTTCTTCAAGCTCCAAAATGTTCGAAGATTTTGTAACGCGTATCTTGGTCTTTATACTTCTCGATATTTTAGGTTTAATCATTTCTATTCTGGGCATGGCTGGAAATATTGTGAACCTAATAATTTTTCTGAAACAAGGACTAAAAGACACGGTGAACGTCAGTTTATTTTGTTTAGCTGTGTCTGACTTCATGTCTTTGGCGTTTCATGCCGTCTTGGCTATTTTTGACACGCCCGCGTACAAGTTTGCAGAATCCCGAACAACTTCCGGGGAATTCCCGTATCTGGTAGCGGGAATTCCCCACGAAATGTTCGCACGAATAACCGGATGGATCACAGTGTACATCACATTCGAGCGTTGTCTCTGTGTTGTCCAGCCACTGAAGGTCAAGTCCATCTTGACCACCAAATGAGTGTCCATTATCATGGCGGCCATTTTTATTCTTGTTATTGCAAGCGGATCTAACGTCTTCTTCACAAGTCGAGTGGTCTGGAAATTTGATCCTAAATGGAATAAAACAATGTTGGGACTATCTTACATCAGAGAACGTCATCAAATTGACTCTATATGCTCAATTTTCAGCCTTATTTTATCAACATCTTTATCTTTTATTGCTGTATTAGTTTTTACTTTAGTTTTCATCATTCATCTCAAAGCGAAGACACAGTGGCGATACCAAAATAATGCAAGCAGAGTCCAAGATAAAAATCCCATATCTACCAAGGACATTAAAGTGATAAAAATGGTTAAGATTTTATCGATTACCTTTATATGCAGTTCAGCACCGACTACTGCGTTCGCTTTATGGACTGCTTTTGACAAAACATTTTTCAACAGCGAGGCCAATGAAAATATTTTCTCCGTGTGTTTTGTCATCGCTTTTCTAGTCGAGTCGGTCAACTCAAGTGTTGGTGTTGTGATTTATTATTTCATGAGTACCAAGTTTAGGAAGAGCTTCAGGGAGTTATTTTACTGTGTTTTCTCAACAAAATTAAGAGTAAAACAATAAAAGATCGCGAATTTGTGGATTTATTATAATTCATCAGAACGTGAGTCAGATATCCTTCTCAGATAGGTAGACTCTGAGATGTTCAATGTTCTCAAATCCGGGATCTGATCTCGAGACTTACAGGCAGACCAAGTCATAATTTGTTACTCTATGCTGAATTTTCTCAAATAATAGGGCTGGTAAGTAGGTCAATAACCAGTTATATGGCTCATGCAGGTTTTATTGAGCCGTAGAACTGGTTGTTGACCTACTTACCAGCCCTATTGTGGAATCTCTTGAACGTGATTTCCTGTATGTAGACATCTGTCGCTCATGTCTTACAACTGTGGTGTCATTGTCCATTTAAAATGTATATATGTTCCTTCTTTTATTGCTTTAAAAGCGATTTCAAATTTTTTTTCTGATCTCTTTACACAATTTTTATTTTATATTAAGCAACATGTCTAAACAATTTATCGTGCCTTTTAGTTTAATATTGCTTTTTATTTTAGCGGTACTGGGTTTTCCTGAGCTCATCGTAATTTGTTACAAAACTTACGTATCTTTAAATTAATGTTCTGCTTCTAAGCTACTGCTTTACTATTTAGCTGACAATGTTTGAACAAATAAATGCTTTTAATTAACATGAGATTATCTTTTGCTTTTAATAAAATTTCCCGCTGCTTTTAATTTAATAGCGTAATCTATTGAGCGATTAGTCGAATGGCTAAATGGTGAAATCAATTATCAAACCAGATAATGAACGGACGGTATGTAAACATTTTAAGTTTAAAGATACACACCCACACTCATCATTGATTGTGAAATCACTCGCTTTTTTCATTTCGCTATGCTCTGATCTAGACAACTAAAGTATCGGTTCGTTGGGGTTGAGTACCATTGGTTCAGTTACTAGTGGACACAAGATTATGAATGGTAATTAATGTGGGATCCAATTAAGAGGTGGTGAAGGAGGGGGTAATTGCGGAGGTGGGGGGGGTGAATAAACAGGTAAGTTATTGATCTGTTGTGTATAACAAAGTAAAGTTATTGAGGGGTAATGTATAAAACTTGTCCAAACAGATTTATTTCCCCTTTACAGATTCAGAAATAACACGTAGAATTGTACTAAAAAATCTCAATTACTAAACAAATATAAGTAAATCTGAAATGCATTTAATATTCATGTTCAGCTCAACTCCGGGTTGATTAATATCTCTTTAAGTATTGTTGCTCATTGAAAGTAATGAAAATGTGTAATTAATCTGTGTTTCGACAAATTTATTCTTGAATTGATATATCCACATCAGCAGACTTGTCAGCATTAAGCTCTGAGATCACATGAGTGCCCGAATCAAATCAGGGCAAGTTAAATGAGCTAGTCATGACCACACTATCTCTTCATATGCCGAGGTCAGAGAAACAGGTGAACTCTACATCATCTGCACTTGGACTGAAAGTTTTTATCCACGTCTGGGAATTCATACGTACAACATGGTGTGTGAAACAATTCTTTGAGACAGCAGAGCTTACTGATAGTGTCAATTGTGAAACGATTTCAGTTACTATACTATTCTTCACGAGTTGGCGTCGTAAATTCGATACTTTAATTTTACCAAGTCAACCACTGAAACCCTTGGACAATTCTTAATACCTTAACGTGTAGATAAATTAACCTATAAGTAATTATTGCTAAATAATAACACATTTTTGTTCTTCATAGATAACTTCATAGGCCTACACCTACATGTTTTATTTAGAATTTATAAAAACTTTATTTGTTACATATATTTTTTTTTAAGTAACTGACGTATGATTATACACGCCATATATATTGTATATATATATAGCATATATATCACTATAATTGCATTTAACTAAATGCTCAAACTATATATACACCAACAAATTCCAAGCACCGCTATAAGACATTGATTAACAATTTCAGTAACTAATTTTGTTATTGTCGTTATCCCCTAGAAGAAATTTCCCCGGGAATTCTGTCGTTTGGGCTTGGGTTTCTCCCATGGGATGGCCGGCTTGACCAGGGGCGTGACGTCCTCCTTCTCGTTGTCCGTGGCCGGTTGAATCAGCTCAAATTTCTGGGCGTTGTGTTCGAAGCAGCCGAAGATGTGACGCCCTGGGCCGAAGGGGGTTTTCCCGATGAGGAAGTTGGAGAAGATCATCTCGTAGCTTTCAATGTTCAGCGGCCAGCGCCCACTCTGGGGGAGAATAAATAAATATATTTTATAGTAGGCTGTGTTTCTTTCAGACATTTTCTCTAGGGGGGGGGGGGAGGATGGCTTTAAACTTCCTTGATCGGGAGGACACTGGTAAAAGTATATATTTTCTATATATAGCATCTTTTTTTTTTTTAAATTTTAAGGTCTGGTCGTAACGCTTTTGAGTTAGTGTTAAGATCGTGGCCGGGGTCAGAAATGGAGCTTAATTTGGAGTTACGACTAGGATTAGGGCTAACATTAGTGTAAAGGTTCAAGACTAGTGATTGGACGCGTGGCCTAAACAGTAGAGCGCTAGGCTGCTAACTCCAAAGTCTCACGTTCAATTCCAGGTCCAAGTCAGTAGAACGTCCCTGAGTCCACCCAGCTCTGATGGGTACATAACTCATGCTAGGGAATGTAAAATCTGGGCAAAATGCTGACCACACCTGCCCTTTATATGCCGAGGTAAAGAAACATGAACTCTACTTCATCTGCTCAATGGATTCTTTTACTTTACTTACAAGGCTAGTGACAAAACTACAGTAATGGTATGGGTAGGTATATTGTGAATAAGGTAAACTCGATACAACTGGTTAACATTCTTAGAGACAGGCATACTAAGATATATAACAATAAGCAATGTATACGTGATGTATCTACATGAAAAAGGCAGAATTGTAGTTGAATCCAGTAATGAATGTTAGGTTTATGAAAATATGTATCATCAACTATAGAGTAAATTAGGACGTCCGTATTAAGTGAAATGATATTTAGAAAAAATGAATTTCGTCTTCTTAGTAAAATAAAAACCAAGTAGCAAACTCCGTGTTTCTTTTTCATTCTCGGTACACATTAGGAGCCGACCATACAATCGTAAGGGGTGGGCAGAGGCGTAG
This sequence comes from Physella acuta, assembly GCF_028476545.2. Taxonomy (NCBI): domain Eukaryota; kingdom Metazoa; phylum Mollusca; class Gastropoda; family Physidae; genus Physella; species Physella acuta. The sequence continues at coordinate 135,031 of NW_026732099.1, read as the reverse complement.
CGACCCTTCCGGCGCCCGGAAACAAACTTTTTATTTGGCACCCCCCTCGGGAACAAACCTTCAATTTTCAATTTGCACCCCCCCCCCCCCCACCCCAACTTTCCATTTGCACCCCCCCCCTACCTATATATTTTTTTTATTTATAATGCAAAACTGCACCTAAAATCTAAAATGAGATTTTAATGTGTTTTTCCAACCCATTTTGGCGCCTACTAAGGTCGGCGCCCGGGGACATATGTACCCCCCTGCCCCCCTTCGCTACGCCTCTGGGGGTGGGGGGAAATCAAACAAGCGCCATTGGAAGCCCCCAGAGGCGGGTAACCAAAAATAAAACTTCCAGGAGGACCTCACGAGCGCCTTCTAGTGGGGTCGAAGGTAAAATTCCCAACGTAGTTACAACACAATAGAAGGGGTATCGCACAAGCATCCCGGGGGTGGAGGGCTACACAGCTACAAGACTCACGTCGGTCATTTGGTCGTAAGCGTAGAGTGCTCTCGCTTCCGCTTCCTGTTCTGGAATGTTGACCATGTCTCTATAGAAGGCGACCAGCTCTGTAGGTCCCACCACGGAATCGTCTGGTGGTGGTAGAACAAAGGGGTTTTAACATACAGGTACATACTGGTTTAAAGTACATGAAGACAATGGTTAACATCAGGTTCAGGGTTAAAATTCTGGTAAAAGTTGATTTAAATACAGACACAAGTTGTTTTCAAATACAGGTACAAAAATTAAATAACAGATACAACTTGGTTTGAATAACAGGTGCATAAGTGACAGAGTATAGCTACAGTTTTAAAATAAGCGTATAAATAGGTGTTTACAGTAGGCTGCAAAGATTTCACAGCTAGCTGTCCCGGCCAGGCCCTGCACTGGCCTCAGTGAAAAACCTGTCTGTAAAGGACCATGACTTTTGTGTTTATTAAGCAGCATTTACCCGGCATTGCCTGAGTTTAGGAAATATTACTTTCCGAATTAACTCTAACCAAAACCAACTAAAACCAAAACCAAGATGTGTTATGCAATTGATGAATGTAGACTCACTGTTTCTGTCGATCATGTTGAAGAGTGTCTTTGGTAGGATCCTGAGCCAGATCGGGAAATGATGGACTCCCATACAACCTTGTAGGACGCTGGCCCACATGTTTAGCCAGACTTCAAGGGAGATGGTTTTGGCTGGGGAGGGGGTTGGGGGAGGGGGTGAATGGTAAACATTAAGGGTTAGGTGTATCGTTAACTTAATAACTCGGATTAGGTGTTTATTGAAAACTTTTTTAATGACTTCATAATTTCGTTATGATGTGCAGATGGGAAGGTACCAGAAAACTTATTCTGCTTGGCTTAACACGACCAGGGACCTTCCTCCGCCTAGTTTAATACGACCAGGGACCTACCTCCATCTAGTTTAACACGACCTGTGACCTATCTCTGCATGGTTTAACACGACCAAGAACCTACCTCCGCCTAGTTTAACTCGAACAAGGACCTACCTCCACATCGTTTAACACGACCAATGGTCTATTTCTGCTTAGTTTAACACGACCTATGACCTACATCCGCCTAGTTTAATACGAACAGGGACCTATCTCTGCTTGTTTAACAGACCTATGACCTACCTCCGCCTGGTTTAACTCGAGCTTTCTCAAAGAGGACCTCAAAAAATGCATGGTGGATCTCCTCACACTCCTTGGCTTTGGTGCCTTTTGGATCCCAGTTGGTGAAGGTCAAGACTCTCTGGGGAAATGGAAATGTAATTAAAAACAAGATCCCAATTAGTGTCAAAACTCGCGGGGGACATTAAAATGTAATTCAAATAAGATCCCAATTGGTTAAAGTCAAAACTCTCTGGAGAAAAATATATTTAATGAAAAACAAGATTCGAACAGCGTAGTTAGTAGGGTAGGGTGGTGTCGTTTTGACCCATGGGACGGTTATTTTATTTGACTCAACATTGTCAAGAAAAGGATAACAGGGCTCTGAGTGATGGATTTTATATATGATGATGCAACCTGGATATTCTATCATGATAACATTTAGAGAACAGACGACAGATTCTTCTACTAATGTTTGTGCGTGCGTGAGTGAGTGCGTGCATAGATGCGTGCGTGCGCGGTGACAGGAAAATGATCTCAGACAAAATATCTCAGACAAAATATCTCACGGACAAATGATCTCAGGACAAATGATCTCAGGACAAATTATCTCAAAGACAAATGATCTCACGGACAAAAGATACCAGGACAAAATATATCAGGACAAATGATACCACGGACAATTGATCTCAGACAAAATATCTCAGACAAAATATCTCACACCTAAATTTTAATAGTGTATTGGGTGACTTTAGTTGATCTGAACAATTTTTATTAACTGTCGTATGGTTTGTTTAATATGTTTAATATTGTTTATATGCCCATATGATAATTGTAAGAAATGTTTGCCGTATAAATTTATCAAATTGCACTTTTAAAATTGTATATTGCATTTTAAAATTAGGATTATTACTATAGAAGATTAAAGAAATTTTTCGATAGATAGCGTAGGCGGGCTTGCCAAACATGAGACAATCCTACCACGTCAGGTGGACGAAACTAGATCAAAGAGGATGAAATAACAATAGAGAAACACCTTCGTATCAAGGTGGCAGCCCGCTTTGATGGTAGAGACATGCCTTAAGGGTAAGACATCCGCCCTCCATGAACAATACAACTAATAGCTAAATTCAGTAGTTATGCGTCGGTCACACCTTAGTGATCAGGTGACTAATGCTTATTTAAGACAAACTGCGGTCATCGCGGAGTTGGAACATGTCGAGCAAGAGTTCACACAACACAATACATGATCACATAGTATTGGAGAGATGTGATCATAACGATGTACTGTCAGCAAAGAAACGTAAACGTTATGTTTGTGTTGATCATGCAATAAAAACAATAATTTTACGTTACGAACCTAGAGACCCATTAACATTTTTGAAAGATATTTCGCATGTTTTAAACATTATTGTTGTATAGCTACCGTTACTTTGTTTTATACATTATCATTTATCATACCTTTCAGGTTAAAGGAGAAAGTTTGTTTTAATTTTTATTTTTTCAAATCAAATGCTATTACAAAGATTAAGTTTATTAAATCTTTTGATGTTTTGTTAAGTTTAACAAATTCATTTTATTCACAATTATGATGCGTAAAGAAAGTAAACACAACGATATTGACAGTCAATTTAAAAAAAATGTTCAAATGAACTAAAATCATTGTACATACTATCAACATTTTGCTGTGAGATATTTTGTCTGAGATATTTTGTCTGAGATCATTTGTCCATGATATCATTTGTCTTGATATATTTTGTCCTGGTATCTTTTGTCCTTGAGATCATTTGTCCTGAGATCATTTGTCCTGAGATCATTTGTCCGTGAGATATTTTGTCTGAGATATTTTGTCTGAGATCATTTGTCCATGATATCATTTGTCCTGATATATTTTGTCCTGGTATCTTTTGTCCGTGAGATCATTTGTCCTTGAGATCATTTGTCCTGAGATCATTTGTCTTGAGATCATTTGTCCGTGAGATATTTTGTCTGAGATATTTTGTCTGAGATCATTTGTCCTGAGATCATTTGTCATGGAACCGCGTGCGCGTATATCGCACACCAGCGTGTTACCTTCATAAGTCTGTCAACACTTGTTATGTCCAGGCTTCCATCTGAATTAGGTTCTGGAATAAATACACGTTAATTAAAAACAGATCATCACTCAACACTACGGGCGCAGATGGGCCGTTGAAGAAAAATAAACCACTTAAGTACATCTTATGTACTACTTCTTAACTAAAAGGCCGTCATATGATATGACCATTTTATTGACCAGAGGCGTAGCGACCCTTCCCGGCGCCCGGGGACAAACTTTCAATTGGTGCCCCCCCCCCCCCGGAGACAATCTTTCAATTTAGCGCCTTCCCCCCCCCCCCCCCAAATATTTTTTATATTTATAATGCAAAACTGCAGTTAAAATGAGCTTTTCATTTTTTTAAACCCATTTTGGCGCCCTCTACGGTCGGCGCCCGGGGACATATGTGAAACTAAAACAAGGTGTTATAACCATCTGTAGTTTCGGAATTTGGACTTACCAAAAAAGTGGAAATAGTACTTTAACTTCTCTACCTGGAATGGTGAGAGTGTAGCTTTTCGCATGGTGTCCTGTAGATTATAAATAAAATAATTTTTCTATTAAATGTCAATTGCCGGTATTTAATTGTTTAGTAATTTTATGGCATGATAAATAAAACAAAACTGTAGGGGAAAAGAGGAAATAGAGTTTAAGGAGGTTAATCGCATGTGTTTCTTTTAGTGGAAGGGAAACTAAATTTCCGTGTGGGCGGAAACTGGTTAAATAATATATATTATATATGAATTCTATTTCGTTCGGGGGTAGGGTGGGGGCTGACGTGCTTAGGGGTGTAACCGCCCACCCACCACACCGAAGAGGTGCCTGAAAGAAACACTACTAGAGCCTAATCTCGTGTTTACAAAGAAGTCATTGTATCACCTCCTCTCTTTGAAAACTTTGGGACGGCTGCAGTGGCGGAACTAGAAAAAAAGGGCCACCCCGCAAAAAAAAATTTGGGCCCCCCTATATATATATATATATATATATATATATATATATATATATATATATATATATATATATATATATATAAACACATAATACAAACATTGGATACTCATTTCTAGCCTGATCGAGTTTTGAAATTATTTTTTTTTTCAATTTAAACAAATTACAACATGTCATGTGTGTGAGTGTCATGTGTGTGAGTGCATTAGTCTGTATAGAATTTTAGAATTAGTCTATTCAAATTTTTTTTTTTTTTTTTTTTTTTTTTTTTTTTTTTTTTAAGTCTATTCAAAATGTTTGCTGTAATACTGCCTACACTGCCCTATACACTAGTTTTTTGCCGGTCAAAAGAATATAAAACGTGAAAGCTTTGTATGTGTAATGGTTTCTCCTGTTATGTTTATTTTTGTGTTTTTTTGTATTTATATTATTCGTTTCAAATATATTTCCTTTTTATGCTATGTCATTCTTTAGTGTGCATTTCTTAAAAAAATTCATAAAAAACGTTTTAATAACAAGCTTTTATGTAATGATGCACTAAAAAGTAGAAAATAAATTATAGACTACTATTTAAATAACTATAAAGAAAAGCGTGGGTGTCTTCCTTAACATTAGTAAAGGTATCCAATAGATACTAAAGTGACCCACGCTTTTCTTTATAGTTATTTAAATAGTAGTCTATAATTTATTTTCTACTTTTTAGTGCATCATTACATAAAAGCTTGTTATTAAAACGCTTTTTATGAATTTTTTTTCAGTACTTTACATGTTTTATTTACAATAGAGTTACATGACTAAAAACCATTGCGCGCCTACTGAATATCACGTTCAGTAGGCGCGCAATGGTTTTTGAACGCAGCCATTACGTGGTCGTGATGGCGCAGCTATTGATGACGCGTGTGGTGTGGTTGGCTAGACATGCCTACTAATTCGGTCCAAATTTTAATTATTTCATAAAAAATCAATTAGGCATCCAATTAAGTCAAATTTAGTTTCAGATTGCATTGTCTTCATGTCTTGACCCACGTGCCAACTGTGAATCGTATCGGTCAAGTAGAACTGTCCGAATTTTCACTCCTGCGTTTCTATCTAGACTGACGACAGACAGAATGACGAGGAAGTGAGTTAAATAAAAGCTTGTAAAAAAATAATAATTAAGAGAAGTTATTGCTTTTTAATTTGTTTAGTACAAATACATTAAAAGCAGCTTAGGATCGCCCCTATTTAACTATTTAAAAAAGGGAATTAAGTCATGGAAGTGTTTTGATCGTTTGCCTATCTTTCAAACTACAGCTCAGGCATATATAATTTTTTACGCAACAGCATGTGTTAGCTACTGTATAACATCACTACTGTAGCAGATCTGTTTGTTATTTACAAAAAACTTTTACCGTCAAGTCAAAAATGCAAGAAAATTATTTTTTAACTATACTATAAAATTTTTTATTATGGTCGGCTATGGGCCCCTAAATGGCGTGGCCCCCCCCCCCCCCCCCCGCATTGCGGGGTCTGGCGGCACTGTAGTTCCGCCCCTGGACGGCTGATGGGTACTTGACACACGTTAGGGAAAGTAAATGCGGATGGGCACACACTATCCTTTCATATGTTGAGGTCACAGAAACAAGTGAACTCTACTTCACCAGATCCATTGACCATCAGGTTCGAAAAGGGAATATTCCTTTTAAGTTTTTACTCTTTGAAAGCTATATTACGATTGTGATAAAAAGAGAGTCTGTGTTAACTTCATAATACCCCTTCATCTCCCCTTATTTATCAAATGTATGCATGTTCTGTGTGTGTAACGATCCTTCCATTCAGCAGTGCCGGGCAAGATTTTTAGAACCCGTAATTAATCGTCACATGATCAACCAAAATGTTAACAGTGCACAGAATGTTAAACTTAAAGCTAAATTATGACCTCAATACCTGCTCTAGCTGCAGCTAAACCCAACACCCAGACCATCTTGCATTTCTAAAACTCTTTATAATGCAGTCAAATGAAGGTCGTTTTTCAACAACAACAAAAAACCCACAAGCCACATAAAAGACTATCAAAACGCAGTGGTCCTCATAAACATGGGCGCTACCCCGATTTACTAAACCCACGTAAAGCTAAACATACGGCTCTAGATCCAATGAATGAAGAAACATTTGACATACAGCAAAATATTATCGACAGAGTCTTTGGGTCTCTTGTTAAACTATCACCTTATGGAGGGTCCGTCAAAAAGAAAATTGAGAACCCATGATTCAACTTCACACCTTGACAAAAGCGGTTACACTCTTTTGTGTCAGATTTATAGCCCAACCACGGCCATAAGAGATATAATCCAGCAGTAGTGACACAGTCATCGATGCGCATCGGAGGAAAAAATAGCAGTGCAAAAACGATTTGATATTTGAATGTCAAATTTTGCACAAATTATGACAGACGTACCTTGGGCTAAACCTAACGTCAGACTGACGAAAAAAAAGAATAAGTAAAAAACGGCAAAAATAGGAGATGGAGTGGAGTACATCTGTTTAAAAATTCGAGCCCTAATGATATAATCTTTAAGATATTTGAACCCAAATCTTTGTGTAAGATTTTCCCGGTTCAGATATCTATAATACAACTCCGGCGTGAAGGTAAGGTAAAGGTTACTGTGGCGTGTATCAGACTATATGGTTGGCCACTGTATAATACGAGTATTTCTTCATTCTTTACTGTAATATCGTAGAGTATTTCCGCCAACATAATTAAGTATTAAGTGACATCATATTATATGCCATATGGACCGTTGACTCCGATTTCAGCCTGCTTTTCTTTCTGGATGTGCTTCCACAGCCTTTATCCAAGAACAAACTACAAAGGTGGCATTTGTTTGATTTTGGTGTTTTCTTTTCTATACGCGTGACTGTCCCTATATTAATTAGCCTCATCTGTCGAAGGATTCGAACTCGGGGCTTTTGCATTAGAAACAATGTGCTCTTCCGCTTGTTCTGATTTTCTAAACATTCTTACATATTTTTTAAAGTATTAACAACTCCTTTCATACTTGAAAAAAAATATAAAAGAATTTATATGAGTTGCATATTAAGTGACACGCAACGTGGGTTCATATCTGGATAACTTAAAATCTATTTCTCAATTTAAAAAAAAATATTGCTAGCGCTACGTTATTTCAAAGAACAAAAATTCGTATACATCTAATCCCCGTCGCCCCCCCCCCACCCCCACCCCCCATCCCTCCTATTCACCTCACCCACCAACCCCACTCTCTCGCAAACGCACCAACCCAGGTTGCGCAGCTCTCTGGTTGACTAAGCTAACCCAACCCTATGATTCCAGAGTATCGTCTAGCTAGCCCCTGTCTTTATGATATAATATAACGACCTCTGTCTGACATTGACGTTTATGAATGCTTTCAAGACTGCAGATTTCATTCAAGGTTGTTTCAACCGGCATTTTAAATTTAATTCGGTTAAAAAAAAACAACTGTAAGCCTAGTTTTGACGTCGAAAGGTGTTTGGTTTGCTTCTTCTAAAACAATGCCGTGCATTATAACGGCCTTGTGGAGAATATAATATCCAAAAATTTCAAGTACATTAAAAGTCAGTCCAACTGTGTCCAGCGTTTTTTTAGGTATCTCTTCAAGGATGCATTGCCCACCCACCCTCTCCCCACCCCTTCCCCAGATCACATCTACCGCCTTCCATTTTCGTTACTCTACAACATAACTAAATATTTATATGTATGAATAAAAATGAAATATAAAATAATTAAAATACACATTTTATTTTGTTTAAAATTAGCAATATATAACTATTTTTAACAATTATTTATTTCTTTATTTGATTTTACATTAATTACGAAAAGAAAATTATATAGAATATATTCTTTTAGTGTCAGTTTCCCACCCCAGAAAATTTAGTTATCCCTCCCCCTCTCGAAAGTTTTATGTACCCCGAAAAAAAAAGTCTGAAAGAAACATTCCCTTGGTCTAGAATTCCCCATGCCCTACATGTAGCAAGATCCGAACTTCGGGCTAGCAGTCGAGCACTCTTACCTAATGCATAACCTACACCATAAAGTAGTTGAATGATTTTAATATGTAAACCTTTTAAAAAAGTGTAGGCCTTAAAGCTTATATAGGCTACTCCAAAGAAACCTCTATGACCTATCCTGCGAATCAGTCTGTACATTGTTATTCCGCTCACCCCAATTAAACATTGTACATCATACCAGAGTTTCTTCCAGGCGTCTCTTCGGGGGAGGGGGGTTGCTTAGCCCAGAAGAAGGAAATGGAATGTATATAGAAAATATATTTATATCAGTGTGTCCCCCCCCCCCCCCGGAAAATTTAGTCGTCCCCCCCCCCCCCCCCGAAAATATCAAGTGCCCACTCGGTGAAAAAAGTCTGGCTGAAACACTGTACCCCCACGCTGGCGAGTTCGGAATCAGGTTGAATGTCCCTGAGTCCACCCAGCTCTGATGGGTACCTGACTCACGTTAAGGAAAGGAAAGGCGACTGGGCATAATCCTGACCACACTATCCTGTCATATGCTGAGATCACAAAAACAGGTGGACTCTACTTCACTTGCTTTACTTTACTTTACTTTTACACTGCATGCCGAACATCTTCACTAACACAATGTGCCACAAGATGACATCATTGAATGAAAGTGTAAAGTAGCCTACATTTTTACCTCAGTCAAGTATGCCTATCTACACAATACGAACTATATTTTAAGAACATCAACGTTTTATTTAATGTTTGCCTGAGTTTTATAATGGGGGGGGGGGGGGAGACGGGAGGAGGTAACAAAGTGACTTCAGCAATTTAATTAGGAAAATATGACGTCTTTACAAAGTAACTAAATAGTGTACTATTGTAGTTTTATAGTAGGTAATTCAAGGTAAGTTATTAAAAACTTTGTGCAAAGCAATAAAACTCATAAAATTGCTCTTCAATTGCAAGCGTTTGGTGCTTTGAGTAGGGCGTGTTTTATAGCTGCTTGAAAAGTAAATAACAAAAACATGAGTGAAAAGAAAATTCGGATTCTAAGCTAGGATTTAGCGTTTTGTGTTTTGAACGAATAAGTACTGAAGACTACACTTAGAAAATAATAGTCACTGTTTTAAACGAAAAATAATTGAAGACTCACCTTAGGAAATAAAACTCACTGTTTTAAAGGAATAAGTATTGAAGTCTACACTTAGAAAATAATACTCACTGTTTTAAATAAACAAGTACAAAGGACAAAAATAATGTAGAATTAAATGTTTAAAGTTAAAAGCAACTTACTTATTTCAGGTATTTTTTCACGAAATGTTATAATAAAACTTCAAATGATATTACTAACAGAGTAATACTCAAGTAATACAATCCAAATGATAGTGAACTAGCGAATGCGAATGTCGGGTGTGTCTAGCGGAACTGTTTAAAAACTAGTACACCCCAGAGGGAAGAGACAAAATTTTCCTCCATGTCTGCAGGCCACGCACCCAGAGCACTACGTTAACATTGACCTACAAAACCACGACCGTAAAGTGTAGCGGTTACATCGGTGTCGTCTGCTAACAATATGACGGCTGCTATCTGACGGAGATCTCGATATTTTGAAGATCTAGCAGGGCGTATCGAAGCTACATTTTTAGCTAGAATCGCTAACGTAAATCGACATCTAGCTGTAGTAATTTTATCCTTACACTATTACACCTGTTCTGAAGCTAATCCAAACACTAACTTTTAAGCTAACCCTACCAATAAAATTGGTAAACATTAATTTATTCATTAATTAATTAATTAGTTTTTAAAAATCTAGTTCAAATAAGATATCGCCCCGTTGAGCTCTTCAACGAACCAGAACCGTTTGCACAATTAAAAAACATTTCAACTTTTTACACGAAGGTCAGCCGCTAAAATAAAAAGTGAAGAACCTTTTCATATCTTACAATCATTAATGCAGATAAGATAAAATTCGTGTTTCTTTGACCTCCGCATGTTAGTTGGTTGTGTGGTTAGCTGTCTTGTCTTAATGTAAACCCTGCTAGGGGGGATACCTTAAATCTATCTAACTGTCCGGGTCAGTGCAACCGTGGTGAAACCCACGGTGGTTATATCTTATCCTTAGTCTAAATAATAAAAACAACTACTAAAATAAAACAAAAACTTTAACAATTAATACAATTTATTTGAAAATATGGAACCAATGGAAAATCACAAAAAAAGAATAAATAAAAACTACTGACACAAAACAGTCAAAACAAAAACAAATAAAACCAAACAAAACATTACGTTCGACTATTTGATGGTGCTGCGCCGACTTATGATGTCTAGGATGGTCCAGGCCCTGACACACAGAAACCTCCCTTCATCCATTCTCGACATCCAAAAGTCCACACCAAACAAAACACTACGTAAAACCACTACGTACAATACGTTACGTACAATACATTACGTAGAAAACAATACGTACACAACAAACATTTTACACCAAACGAAACAGAACCAAACAAAACCAAACAAAACACCTAGCCAAGTCGCACAAGCAACCTCACTCCACGCGTGAGGTGCGCCACGCGCCCACACAGAAACCGACCCTATCTAAATCTTGCCTCGGGTCAAAAAAAGAAAATTTATCCGAGCGGTCAATTTATACTGACCGCTTCGGGCGGAAGGGGGACCCCGTGGCCGTTCCCCATTGGACCATCATGCACTCACAGATTCGCACCAAAAAATTAATACAAAATAATCCATTCACCCGCTCACATTAATTTCCACAAATTGCCAGGTACCCATCAAAGCTGAGTGAACTCATGGACGCCATACGGACGGGAACCGAAGATTAGACTTACTGGTTAGTAATTGTCTGCTTTACCACTCGACCCCAAATTCCCCTCAAAACGTACAAGTCCATGTACAATCATGGCTTAAGTTGTAAAACAAGATTTTTTTCTTCTTGCTAGTAAGGTATCTGTGAAATCCGCTTAGTTCTAAAAGTAAAGTACTCTTTCAAAGTTTACGTCAGCAATTTGCTCAGTCGCCTTTACTTACCCTAACGTGCGCCAGGTGCATCAGAGCTGGGTGGACGCAATGACGTCCTACGGGATCCGAACTCGAGAATTTCAGGGTAGCAGTCCAATGCTCTACCATTCAACCATGTCGTCCCTCGCCACATAGACGGAGTCGCAGAATAAAAATGGTCAACGAATTCGTAGACAAAATTGTGTGAGAGAGATCTGGATAAAGTTGAGAAAAGTTTCAATGAATCGAAATAAGTTCTATTTAACCTCGAGAGCTGGGTCAGCATGGGGGAATATAGATCTACTGGGGGAAAGCAGAAGCCTACAAAATCCCGGTATTAGTGGCTGCTTCTAGAAGTGGAATTGCTTCCAAGTCTATCTTCTCTTGTGGTCTGTCTGGCTCTAAGACCTTGCGCCATCTACATAGAGCAGCTAGTGCAGGCCTAACTACAGAACAGTACTGTGGCACATTGACATACGAGTGCTCTAACATACGAGATTTTTTAAAATACGAGCTGTCGAGGTGAAAGGGAAGAAAGCGTTGTGATAAAGTCAAAGACCATTGCTTGTACAGTAGCAATTGTGTTCAGTGAAGTTAAGTTAGTTTAGTTTTAAGTTCCGTTAAGTTTAGGGATAAAGTGTAGCTTTAAAAATGTAACGAGTAAGTAAATTTGAGTGAAGTAAAATAATTTAGCATTAACAGTGTAAAGAGTAAGTTAGTAAAGTGAAGCTCCTCCGTCTATCTCCTATGTAAAATTAATGCACCAGTTTATTTCTTTACATTATTTATTTATTTACTTATTTATTGTTGTATTTATACAATATTTGTCATTTATAAATAGTCCTACATTAAAAAAAAAACAACAGGAAACAAAAAAAAAACTGAGCAGAATTTACTAATAAAATATAATGACATTTCAATTGATTTAAATGGCGAAAATTATTTTTGAGTTAGAGCAATTTGATTTACGAGCGAGGTTATGGAACGAATTAAATTCGTATTTCGAGGTACCACTGTAAAAAAAAAACCGTACAAAACTGATAAGAATTTACATAATCCGTTTTTTTTTTTAAAGATACATTTCTTGCATAAAATTTCATTCAATGACTCGGGTCAAACGCTTGAACAGTTATTCAGGTCGGCTACAGCTGGGTCCACAGGATATGATATCTGATAGTACATACACGACACCCAACTTTTTGCACTGCTGAAATACTGATATCCATTAGTAGTGGATAGGGCAGTCTTGTATGCATGTATGTGTGTGTGTATATATATATATATATATATATATATATATATATATATATAAATATATATATATATATAAATATATATATAAATATATATATATATATAAATATATATATATATATAAATATATATATATATATATATAAATATATATATATATATATAAATATATATATATATATACATATATATATATATATATATATATATATATATATATATATATATATATATATATATATATATATATATTGGGATCTAAGTAAAAGATTGTCAAAATAGGTTAGAAATCAGTTTATGTAACAATAAAAAAAAAAACAACAACAAAACAACAACACATCAGTAAAAGTTGAAATTGATTTATTTAAACTGTAGCATCATGACAAAACATTTCAAAAGCACAGACTTCATCACAGGTCTCATTTTGACTTCATTAAAAACATTATAACAAAAAAAAATTACATTACACTAGCACTTAAAATAATCAAGTTTAATGAGAGATGGCTTTAATGAAACACCATAACAAAACACACTACACAAAAATAAGCAATTTTGATGAGAAAAGACTTCAATTAAACATAACCAAACACACTACACTAAAATAAGCTAGTTTAATACGAGATAACATCAATACATGCAACTTAAACATTGCCTCTTTAAATAAATAAAATAAGCTATAATTATTCTAGTAGGCATGTGATCCGCTTCAAGCTATCTTAGAAAACATTAGTTCTCCAAGGAGTACTGTATTCATATTTGTTCGATTGCTTTTACTTGTAAAGTCATGGATAAGATTATGGATTAGGTTAGAGTTGTTTAGAGTGGTGCTATCAATTTCATAAACCCTATCAATAATCATAAAATTGTCATTTGATGAATGTAATCACATGATGTTTAATTTGGTAAAGAAAACATGTAATGGCTGGTAAGGATATCTGTCAGGGTGTGTAAAAATAGACTGAAGGCACTGGTGCCTCTGTAGAGGTATTGTGGCTTTATGTGTTGGGTGTGTTCAAGCGTGAAGTAGATTAGTAGGGCAAACCTGACGTCTGGTGCAGGAATGACAACAAAGATGAGACGATTAGGTCATAGGACCTACAAGGTCATGCGTCATAGGACCTACAAGGTCATGCAAGGTCCTAACAGCCAGAAAGTCATTAGAATAGTGTAGCCATAAAGGGACATACTAGAAAAGTAGAGCAATAACAGGCATACTGGAAATATTCAGCCATAATAGATCATACTATAACAGTACAGCCATAACAGGTATACTGGAAATATTCAGCTATAATAGATCATACCATAACAGTACAGCAATAACAGGTATACTGAAAATATTTAGCCATAATAGATCATACTATAACAGTATAGCCATAACAAGCATACTGGAAATATTCAGCCGTAATAGATTATACTATAACAGTACAGCCATAACAAGCATACTGGAAATATTCAGCCATAATAGATTATACTATAACAGTACAGCCATAACAAGCATACTGGAAATATTCAGCCATAATAGATCATACTATAACAGTACAGCCATAACAGGCATACTGGAAATATTCAGCCATAATAGTTCATACTATAACAGTACAGCAATAACAAGCATACTGGAAATATTCAGCCATAATAGATTATACTATAACAGTACAGCCATAACAAGCATACTGGAAATATTCAGCCATAATAGATCATACTATAACAGTACAGCCATAACAAGCATACTGGAAATATTCAGCCATAATAGATCATACCATAACAGTACAGCAATAACAGGTATACTGGAAATATTCAGCTATAATAGATCATACCATAACAGTACAGCAATAACAGGTATACTGAAAATATTTAGCCATAATAGATCATACTATAACAGTATAGCCATAACAAGCATACTGGAAATATTCAGCCGTAATAGATTATACTATAACAGTACAGCCATAACAAGCATACTGGAAATATTCAGCCATAATAGATTATACTATAACAATACAGCCATAACAAGCATACTGGAAATATTCAGCCATAATAGATCATACTATAACAGTACAGCCATAACAAGCATACTGGAAATATTCAGCCATAATAGTTCATACTATAACAGTACAGCAATAACAGGTATACTGGAAATATTCAGCCATAATAGATTATACTATAACAGTACAGCCATAACAAGCATACTGGAAATATTCAGCCATAATAGATTATACTATAACAGTACAGCAATAACAGGTATACTGGAAATATTCAGCCATAATAGATCATACTATAACAGTACAGCAATAACAGGTATACTGGAAATATTCAGCCATAATAGATCATACTATAACAGTACAGCCATAACAAGCATACTGGAAATATTCAGCCATAATAGATCATACTATAACAGTACAGCCATAACAGGTATACTGGAAATATTCAGCCATAATAGATCATACTATAACAGTACAGCAATAACAGGTATACTGGAAATATTCAGCCATAATAGATCATACTATAACAGTACAGCAATAACAGGTATACTGGAAATATTTGAAGCCAAAACAGATTATACTATAACAGTACAGCCATAACAGGCATACTGGAAATTTTCAGCAATAACAGTTAATACAATAACAGTACAGCCATACCAGGTCAAACGAGATCAGGACAGCCATACTAGAATTAAATAGCTGACTGCTAGCTTTGAATCAAGTTTGTTTACTAACCACTTAAACACTGTCAGCCCAAAAGCTTACTGAACTGCAAATTTTTCAAAAAAATGTAAAACTCATTACCTGAACAGAATAAAATTTGAAAAAAAAAAGGTAGCATTCCATTAGCTAACATAGGTCAACATCAATAGTACAATAACAACAAGCACTTTGAGATACTTAAATCTGCATTTAGGCAAAGTCAAGTACCCTTGGAGATGTAAGCTGACCCATAGGTCATACAAAAAATATACAATTGGCCCACATGTTGTTTAACTACAAGTCGGCCAAATAGCTGCAGCATGAGAATCAACACACCTAAGGAAGACAGCCAATCGAATAAAAATGGCATCAATAACGCACTTTAAAATAGAAAGCACGTATTAACAAGTACGAAGCAACAATTACACAAAGACAACAAAGAGCTCCACTATCCACTGAAGCATGTTAAAATGTTTTGTGTATGATAGCTGTCAAATGTTTTATCAGAATTTAGTTGACAAATGTTGGGTTAGTTCCCCTGAGTTAACAGAAATGAGGGATTAAATCAGTTCAATACAATGGACAAAATCATTCTTGGTCAAGTTCAGGAGGCCAGTAATATCAAGTGTAGATCGATTAAAAGTTAGATTTTCATTAATATACATACACATATATTAAAAAATTTAAATACATTTGTTAATTGTAATAAAGTTATTAATGAAACCTATATTAAAACATAGCACTACAAATTATTCTCTTGAAAGGAAATTATTAATTTAAGTAAGAGAGATGAATTTTTTTAAAAATATATTTAAAGTGAATAATTTGTTTTAAAGAAGTTTCCATTGATACTCAAAATGTCTCAATTTTTATACAGGTTATTTTATTTATTTTTTGTAAATCATTAAAACTCTGGGTACCAAAAACTACATTTGGTTAATGTTAAGTAAAAAAAGGAACTTGAATGAATAGAATAAAGCATTGACTAGCCTACAACTACCACGCCCAAATTTTAAAAACCCAGGTCCAAAATAAAGAGAAGAAAATTACTACAAAACACAATAGTTACATCCATTGTTCTAAATTTAAAAACAAAAAAAATATTTAAAACACAACTCATCTACATGTTTTACATACTAACAGGTAATATATATATATATATATATATATATATATATATATATATATATATATATATATATATATATATATATATATATATATATATATATATATATATATATATATATATGAGTGAATATTTAGTTATAACTGAGCAAATACTGGGATACTATTTTTAAAATGTGCTAAATAAAATACACTAAAAGGAAATTTGTGCGCAAAACGTTTCAATGGATAAAATGTGTTTTAAAATTAGGATAAAAATGTTTTCCATCAATATGACATCATCATGGGTTTTATTGGCCCTTCCCCCACCCATCACAAAAAAAGCCACTGGGAGAGTGAGATTTATGACCAATAATTGATATATGCACTAATTTGACTACAAACAGAAAGTCATTACACAATTAAAAAAATGAATAAATCAGCATAAAAGTTATCCATTTGGTTACAGCAAGATACATATTATACACCATAAAATAAACCTATAACTGTGGGATTTGATTAAGAGGTGGGTTATGGAACATAATGATACATGGAGCACACAATAAAAAGTGAAACAATTGGGATTTGTTCATTCATCATTTAGGAATTATTAGAAATTAAATAAATATTGATAACTTAAAGCAAAAAAAGTTGTATTTTGTATGTTCAATAAAATGTTCATAGATAACAAAATTAAATTCACAAAACAAGACTAATTTTTGTAATGTTACAATAATTAGCATTTACTGATAGGTTTAAATGAAGCTGTGGAAAACAGGATCAAATGCAATTACATTTTTAAAATATTTCACAGTTTCTTTAGTTAACAGTCACACAAAATAAGATATTTTATTCTTAAAGTGCACAGCAGCTTATTTTTAACAATTTATTTTAATTTTACAAACAAGCAAGGTTGCTTATTTGTGTCTGATAATTTATCATATCTGCCAAAATAAATATACATTTTAAAGTGAATTTCAATATCTATGTTATCAATTTGTATTACCCCCATTTTTGTAGTAGTATTTGTCACATTATCATTAGAATTAGGAGTGGATTTTAGTGTTAAAATACTTTCAAGCTGCACACATTATAAGTCTGGCTATCAAAGAGCAAAGACACAAACCAAACCCAGTAGTGTATTTTTTAACG
This sequence comes from Physella acuta, assembly GCF_028476545.2. Lineage (NCBI taxonomy): Eukaryota > Metazoa > Mollusca > Gastropoda > Physidae > Physella > Physella acuta. The sequence continues at coordinate 117,214 of NW_026732099.1, read as the reverse complement.
TAAAAATGTACAGGTTAAGGAATGATATTTACTTTTCAAAAAGATTAAAATAATGTCAATCACGAGTCAAAAAATATTTTTACTTCCACTTTAAAATAAAAGGCAATTTATTCTCCATAATAACATATTCACAAACCAGACAATACTTAGTTTAATATAAAGTGTCTACTAAGGCATTAACCCTGTCCAATATGGTGGATAATAATCTTCCTTAGAAGTCAAATTGCCTATCTTGGTATTAGGGGCAGGGTATCCAGCATAATAAATTACCTCCCCTTTGACTAAGTAGCCAGCCCACCAGGAGTACGAGCCTGACGTGATTATCATATGGTCACAGCTTATCATGATAGCTAAATCAAGCGAGCCGTCAGTTTCATGAGAATAATGAACATCTGGTCCCTCGTCTAGGTTGGTCTCTGCCCATATAAGGTCGTTGGTACAGATGATGAACATTACTTTTCCATACTTCTTCCGGAAGTGGTCCATGGCTTTGTAATAATATGGAATAGGAGCAGCCGTGTAACCTTTGACACGCTGACGAACAAAATCTCCCCGACGAACATGAACCGCAACTAAAACAGCCCCTTCTAGTTTCCTCTCCTTGAGAAGATTTTTTATGTAATTATTGGCTGCGATTTTTAAACTTGGGTGCAGGAGAAAATGCTTGTTGAGAAGCTCATCACGGAGATCGTCGAAATATTTCCAAGACTGGTAGTACCCATCTAAGTAAGCATCACGTGTTGGGTCAATCTTCTCTACACCTTTGTAGTAGGTTGCTGCCTTTTCCTCGGGGTAGCGTTTAGGGTCCCTCAGGAGGTCAAGACTGCCCTGAGGGGTCGGGATCTTGAAGACGTCCAGCAGGTCCACGTCGTCGGGAATGATGGGGGTCATGTTGTAGCGCCGGGCGATGCCGATGAGGGTGGCGTACTCAAACATGTGGTTCCCCAGCCTGCCCTTGTATGTGATCATCATCCTGGGGCGCCGGTGGTCGTGCTCGTTCTCAACCCACCTCACAACATGCCGGTGAACCGGAACCTGGAACATATAAAAAAGGAAAGTTTTCTAATTTTTACTGCTGCATATGTTTATGTATAAAAGATTCCTCTTTAGACCTAGAGATCCATTGGGTAGATAAAGTTAAAATCATATGTTTCTTGACATCTGCATATGAAGGAATAATGTAGTCAGCACTAAGAAAAGCCGCCTTTACTTTCCTTAACTTGAGTTATGTACCGATCAGAGCTAGGTGGACTCTGTGGCGTTTGAACATGGATTTGAACTCTTTCATGTCAGCAGTCTAGTGCTTTACCGCTAGACCATGCCATTCTGATATTATAATGTATGCTGGGCATAATCCCTTCACAATGTAAAAAAGAAGATGAACTCAACATTTTTCTTCCTAATGTACAATGATATCTGTAAAGATCTAAAGAGAACTTCATTTATTATATTTAATCACACACAATAAAAAAAAGTCAAGGTTAGCATGCGCACCCTTCAAGCTAGATTTTAATTCCTCTATAACAGATTTGATGCAAACATGCCTAATATTATAATAATTATTATATAAAAGCATGCCATAATTGGATGTGAATAAAAAATGTACCTTATTGTTGACATACGCTATTATGTTTGTCATGTCCTGAACGTAGATCAGAAGGAAAAAGCAGAAAGCCACCCCAGTTAGAACAAAACATTTTGGACCTCTCCGTATTCTCATTGTACAAGCCCCTCCGGCAGGTCTGCGACTGATGCTAATATCTTCTTTGGACGAGACACTAACCTGGATTCTGTTTAGTCTGGATAGAAAAAATTAGGATGTCTGTTTTTTATTAAGCCTCATATTATGGGAAAAACTTGATGAAATATTACTTTTAAGTAGAATTAACATTCAGGGTCACGTTTAACTTTAATGAATGGGTTGAGTTTAGAGTTAGGGCTAGGTCATTGTGTTGACCACATAACCCTTTTACATGCTTCAGGTAATTCTCTGAATATTTAAACATATCATTTGTAGTTCTTTAAAAAAAAAAATGATAAATAGGTTTTTATTAGAAGAATTTTGAATATCTGGGTGCCTGTGAATAGGAATTTTTTTTAGATCTTTTATGGAACCTGATTTTACTAAAAATAGACTGATGGGTAAAAAAATGGGTAGATTTGCGTAACATAATAAAGAAAAGAAAATTGCAAAAAAATTCAAAATAAAACATTTGCTGATAAATAAATGCTGATAAAAAAAAGGAAGCGGATAAAAAAAAAGAAATCCACAGTTCATAAAATGATGATTATATTTTGTAAAAATATGCAGAAAAAATACCCATGTTGGAGCCTTTTCACTAGATACTTTGCACATGTAAATTCTGATGAATTTATGTACCTAAAATGATAGATTACCAAAATATTATATTTATGATAGTCTAGAAAAAATTGTAAAATAAATATTAATATTAAATATAGTTGAGCCTAATTCAATTACATTTTGCACATTGACAGGCTTTTCAGCAAACAAATCTCTGGGCTTTTTTCTAACCTTAGGCTTAGACTAACTCAGTGTTGCATTTGTTGATTTCTTTCCAATTTTGGAAAATAAAAATAAAAAAAAATAGGGTAGAAAATTTCCATGGGCAAACTCTAGGCCTAATTTCAAGTAGTTAAAGCAGTTGGCCCATGTGGTGAGGGTACCAATTTGTGTACCTTTAGCATACTCCTGTGTTAGATACTTGATGATCTTTTCACGTCTTGAGTACACATTCACACAACACACATTTTAAAAAACTCCACATTTCAAAAGTTTATGAGGATGAGTATAGTAAAGTGACATTTTGTATTTTATAAATTACAAAAAATAAATTAGCTATTTTGAAATGTTTTGAAAATAGCTTAACTTCAAAACGACTAACTATTAGGTCATATTATTTAAGGATTAATAAATAACTATTACTAGGGCCTATAATATAAACTAATACACTAGAAATGTAGACCAACTACTACATAGTTTACTTAAAAATTTTTCAATAAATATAGTCCTATACTATTGATGGTAATTAACCGGATCATGCATAAGACTACAAAAAAAAGACACAGGAATCCAGTGGAATTTCACCAAAAGGCTGAAAGATCTTGACTTTGCTGATGACACCAACTACTATCTCACAAGTAACAACATGCACAAACCAAACTGAATTGTCTATCTGAAGAAGCCTCCAAAGTTGGACTAAAAATCAATTAGAAATAAAACAGAAGTCACCAGAATCAATAACAATCAGGACCTGCCAGCACAGCTAAAAGGAAAAGATATACGAGAAACAAAATTCACATAACTGGGAAGTGTGATCAATAAGGATGGGGGAACAGATGATGACATAAGAAGTCGTATAAACAAGGCCAGGTGTGCCTTTAACTTCTTACGCCCAATATGGAATAGCACAGCCTTGTTGAGTGTTAATACTGTTTTGCTAATAATTTTTTTATTGCTTATGATTATTAGTGTTGTTAACTAAACATCACTGAAAATCAATTTTCGCTAATTCATTTTTAATACTTTTGTCAAGTTTAGTAATCATATTTTACTAATTGCCAAAAATTTTCTGCAAGTTTTTATTTCTAGGTCTATAAAATTATAAAAAGCCTTATAATATTAATTTGTTAACCAGTCCTATATTTATTTGAGATAATACGAACGATCTAAGGGGTCGTCCATAAACGATGTCACACTCGTAGGGGGTAGGGGTAATTTTGTGACAGTGTGATTAGGTGGGGGGCTATAGGAATTACCCCCCCACACACACACACATATCCACCAAGATAGAATCCATGATTCTAACACCAACTCTATACCTATATATTACCTTAATCCTAACCTTAAGACAAAGACAAAAAACTTAAGAATTCACCTCACGCTAAAATAAACCCAAAACCAAACCCATTGATTTAAGCCTAACCCTGATCCTAACCCTAACCCCAAAACTAACCCTAGACCTAGCCCAAACCCTAGCTGAACCTTAAGCTATGACTGGGGGGGGGGGGGGGGGGGGGGGGGGGGGGGTAATGTCTTACTGGGCGGGGTAGTAAGAACAACTAGAACAATGTTTAGTAGCAGCAAAAATAAGCATGTACACTTATTAGAAATACAAAATAATTAGCAAAACAGTATTTAAAATGCAACTAAAATCAATCCATGCACATTTTTAAACATTATGTATTAAAAATAATACGACGGGGTAATGATGGGGGGGGGGGGGGGAATGTCTGGGGGATAAAGCCCTGTTCCTGGGGGGGGGGGGGGGGGGGTGTTTAGATGGTGTGACGTCACACTTTTGCATTACAATGTTAGAAAACAACTTTTAACTGTTATTTCGTGTTTTAGAAAGATGTTTTAATAAATTGTAATAAAGTTCAGACAATATTTTGGAAAAATATCAATGTTTTAAGAAAACTTCAACTGCAATTCTGAGGGGGGTTGCAGGCTGAGGTGTGGCGTCATTTTAAGGGGTGGTGGTCTGGTTTATTATTGTGACGATGTATGACGGACAGAAGGGGAGGGGGGAGGTAAATTTTGTCCAAAAAACAGCATGGATGACCCCTAACCTAACGCAAATTAATTTTAAAACAATTTAATAGGCTACACATATCCTAAACATAGTAATAGTGCAAAGATCTAGTAGGCCATAATAGATTTCTAGAGCTAAATAATAGTAAACAGAGTGACTAGATTTTATAGATCTAGATTATCTTAGCTAAGCCAATGCCGCTGCCGAGAAAATCGGACGAATTGCGTTTTCCCTACCCCCTGCATATCCAACACTATTTTTTGCATGCATCCAAAATTAAAAAAGGTTAAGAACCACTATTCTATCTAGTAGATAGAATAGTGGTTCTTAACCTTTTTTCAATTATAGATGTATCAAACTATTCATACCCCACCAGATTCAAATGTTCATTCCTTGAAACCTTCTTAATAGTTGTAATAAATAAGTTGTATTGTCCGCATTGACAAAATCAATCATAAATAATAGGCCTACTAGATCTAGTACTAGAAATCTACTTAAATACATATTACATAATTACTACATATCAGTCGGGTGTGTGTCTTGACCTCCGCCAAACCCTGACCTGAGACTGATAGAACCCTGGTTGTTGGTTAAGAACCACTAAGCTAAATGGATAGGCCTAGTATTATAGGTCATGTGCTTAAAACACTGAAAAAGTGAAGGCTGTGCACTGTGATGACTGTGCTGTATGATTTTGAGTGAGGAAAGCGGAGAGTGAATTTAAAAATTATTTGGGCCCTAACTAAACTAGTTACTACTTTTTACTGGTAATCTATCGTTTTAGTACGTAAAATCGCCCGTGACTAGTAATGTGAAAAACAGGTAGAACTAACTCCTTAAATTTTAATACTAATTTTACATTTTGAGGAGGATTTATGTTTTGAAAAATACAAAAATGTTTCCTTGTTTCATTTATGTACCTGTTTTTAAACAATTGAATTAAAACATTTCAATAATAAATGAAGATTAGCGATGTTTCCAACAGATGCAACCATGCTCATTTACTATAGCAGCCATCGTTTAAGTTTTTTTTTTGTAAACTTATAGCGCCAGATTCAGGGGAAGCCACTATAGGTAAAATCATGATATAGTGTAGTAAATTATCCAGTGATTTTTGTTGAGTTTCGTAAACATTTGTTACCGTAAACCATAGTTTATTTGACCGTTGAAATAAAAATAAAGTCATGTGCATTAAATTAATGTTTTAACTTAATTTAAAGTTTAACTGACAGAAAATTAGTAACAATTAGTAAATATAAATATTATTAATAAAGTCTAGTGTAGTAATTAATGTTTTTTTTTAAGAAACAGAAAAAATAAACCAGGAGTGATCTCCCCTAAACTTTCTCGAATATTCTTATATAAAACAACAGGGGATGGGAACTTGGGCTATAGACATGATTTTTAATCCATTTTAAATACTTAAAGTTTTAAAAATAGAATAAAATCTCGTAGACAAAAGAATTGCACACCAAGTAAATGCCAAATAAAAAAGTGCATAATAGTGCACAATATTATTAGTACTTTAAAAATTTACATTAGTTTTTTGAGAAATCGGAAGTAGCGTAAATTACTACTTCCGGTCAATGGAAATACTCAAAATTTAACATAAGGTAAAGAATTTAGATCTTTTACTACATGTGAAATTTCATTTATCTATCTGAAATAGTACTCAAGTTATAGGCTTTTGAAAAATTCAAAGTAGAAAAAGTACCACTTCCGGTTACCGGAAATCGCTCAAAAGTTGATACGGATCTACGATTTTGATAAAATACTTATATATGAAATTTCATCAACCTAGCTGTAACGGTCTGCGTTTCTGTAGCGATATTTGTTTTACGAGATAAGGTTGCTGACCTTATGCTCAACCCCCAACCTGGAGGACCAGGGTGCTAGCTTTCGTCTGACCCCTACCCGCGCAGACCTTCCCAGCTTGGTTGAACCTTGGTTGATAGCCTGGATAGGCAGTCAATGTGGAAATTGTTGAGACACTACGGGGTGCCACAGAAAATAGTCAACATTATTATGTCTTCATATGAAGGTCTCAAATGTAGAGTAGTGCATGGCCAACAGACTTCGGAGGCCTTCCCAGTGCGGACCGGAGTAAGGCAGGGTTGCCTACTTTCACCATTCCTGTTCCTACTGGCCATAGACTGGGTTATGAAGATGTCAACAGAGAAAACGCGAAACGGTATACAGTGGACATTGTGGAGCCAGCTGGATGACCTGGACTTTGCTGACGACCTGGCCCTCCTTTCTCACACACAACAGCAAATGCAGGATAAAACCAACAGGGTTGCAAATTTTTCTACAAGCCTGGGTCTGAACATCCACAGAGGGAAAAGTAAAGTTCTCAAAGTCAATGCATCAAACAACAACCCTATAACACTGGCAGAAGAAGCCCTAGAAGAAGTGGATAGATTCACCTACCTTGGAAGTATTGTTGATAAGCAGGGTGGGACAGAAGCAGACATAAAAATAAGGACGGGTAAGGCAAGAGCAGTCTTCAACCAACTAAAAAATGTTTGGGGTTCGGGAGATTTAACCCTTAGAATAAAAATCCGGATCTTCAACACACTAGTAAAACCTGTTTTACTCTATGGAGCCGAGACATGGAGAATAACTGCTATAAATAAGAAGAAAATACAATCATTTATAAACGCATGTCTCAGAAAGATCCTGCGAATTCGCTGGCCTAAAACCATCAGAAATGATGTTCTATGGCAACGGACAAATCAACTGCCAGTGGAAGTAGAGATCCTCCAGAGAAAATGGAAATGGATTGGCCACACACTCAGGAAGCCTGTATCCAGCATAACAAGACAGGCCCTCACCTGGAATCCACAAGGCAGGAGGAAGAGAGGCAGACCAAGAAAGACCTGGAGACGTGACCTGGAAGAAGACACCAAGAAGATTGGATACACCTGGGGACAGTTGGAGAGACTAGCCCTGGACAGAGACGTCTGGAAAGCTCTTGTCAGCGGCCTATGTCCCAGTAGGGACGACAGGCAAACATGACATGAGCTGTAACGGTACTCAAGTTATAGTGTTTACACACGGACAGACAGACACACAGACATACGGACAGAATTGCAAAGCCCAGTTTTTCAGACTCGATTATGCATAAAACCTCTTAATTTTGATAAATCTGGATTGATAATTTTTGCCCGATTAAAATAAGTCCTCTATACTTTGGATGTGATGAAGGACTGAGGTGTAATACGGTGAAAATTGTTAAAATTTCAAGTAATTTTTGTGCACGATTACAATACTTTCTCTATACTTCGTATATACGAGAAAGTAAAAACATGCAGAAGATTTGCGACAACTAGTTCTAGATCCAATAAAATAAGACGATTAGATTAATTTTACTGAAGTTAAAAATAGTAAAAAGAACTAGAACAATGTTTAGTAGCAGCAAAAATTAGCATATACACTTGCAATAATTAGAAATACAAAATAATTAGCAAAACAGTATTTAAAATGCAACTAGAATCAATCTATGCACATTTTTAAACATTATGTATAAAAATAATATGGTGGCAAATAAATGATGGTTTACAGTATTTTTGGTGGTTTCCGGAACGGCTCGGCAGACTACGCCATGGTTTTACTGTTTTTTACTGCTGTACAATTACTGAATAATAAAAGACGCTATATTGTGATTTTACCCCATTCTTATTTGCAAATGGCTGCTGTTTATATAGCAAATCTTGCTCGCAAACACTGCTAAGATTATTTCTGGCCTATATTGATATATTTAGTATTATTTAGTATTTCGAAGTGACTACTCGGAAAAAGATTTTTCTCCCCAACGTCTCCACTTAGTTGGCAAAAGATAGTTCTGCGCATGCGCAGTGACCTATGGATGGGGTTTGGGTTAGGATTAGGGTTCTGCGGTTGTAAACATGCATGCGCAGTACCATCGAAAACATCGTCACGATGGCAAGTAGTAGTTTCTCTCCATTGCGAATCTGCCTTAGTATTTAGCTGTTGATTTAGGTTTATTATTCATTTATCTATAGCCTAATATTTGACACAAATATATCACAATATTATATAGTAGTATACTTCTATTAATTAAAGCCTTGACAATGAGGTAACTTTTTCGTACATTACTTGCTGCGGGCAATTTTACGTACATAAAATGATAGATTACCTTTTAGTACCACAACTATTAACTAGATCTAAGATTTAGAATAATTTAGATCTAGAATCTAGATCTAAAATCTAGAGGCGAGGTCAGGTGTTGTCTAGTCTTAAGAATAAGATCTAATTATAGATCTAGTAATTATTTAATCTTAGTAAGACTAATAGTAGGCCTATAATGATAATCAGTAATCTAGAGTTGTTGTTTTTTCTAGATCTAGCTAGTAGCTACTAAAGTCTAGTAGCTCTAGCTAGATAGATAGATCTGCTAGTTTATTGGCTAGACTAGATCTACTTAGTCTAGAATCTAGATTATTAGTATTTGAATTTGTATTTAAATTTTCATCAGCTTCTTTTCTAGATCTAATCTAGATCTAGAGATTATTGTAGTTTTACTTTTGTCAGTAAAAAAAAGATGTGAAATAAAGCCTACCTGTCCATACACTTAGTCCTAAATTATAATTTGGGGATTAGTGAGACTATAAGATGTTATATCTAAATAAATAAAGAGCTTGTTTTATTTTAAAAACTGAAGGGGTAGGGAAATCTTTTTCTTTATCTTAGGGATTTAGTAGGTTTTGCTTTGTGGTCACTCCAAGCACCAAGAAGAGTTGCAAAATAAAAACGGATCTCGATCTATGTTCTAGACAAAGTCTAAATAACAGCCGCTAAATTAAAGCTAACAACTTTTTTAAAAACCTAATGAATGATGAATCGGTTTCTAGTTTCTAAAATGCCGATAAATTATGTACTGTTTCAGTTTGGTGGACGAAATTTTAAACGTAGGTATACGATCTTATTCTCTTGTTTCTCTCAAATTTTGAGTGATTACGGTGAATAAAAGTATTACTTATGTAGCACTATGCAGTCCTAGCTAGGTTAACTTCCAGTTAAATGATATACAATTGCAAATCAGAAACATTAAATGACAAGTGGATTGAAAACAATGATATTTGATCACACAATGATTATTTTTTAATATTGGTTTACTGAAGGGGTCTCCAAACTACGGCCCGCGAGGCCCTCTGATCCGGTCCGTGGAGATCTTTTTGTCTACGGAAAAATGTTTCGGAAATTTCTATGTATCCTGCAACATCAGCATTACGTAAACGTCATGTTTTTACCGAATTAGAATAGAATGAATAAGGGGTATGTTGTGTTTTCCATCCGATCACTACAGTTTCAGTAGCGATTTTGTGAACTGGATTCAAAGGCAGAAGTAGAAAGTAAGATTGTTTCAAAACACATTTTAAGCAAATGTGGCCATTGCAGCTGGAGGTCATTGAGTTGTAAGAAAATGACCTCATGTGGGACAAGTTCAAAGAAGGACTGTTTTTTTTTACAAGTTTTTCCCCAAGGAAGACTTTTCTAATCTAAAAACGTTTGTATCAAAGTACCTTTCAATTTTTGAAAAAACATACCTGTTAGAACAAACATTTTCAAGAATGAAATACGTGAAGAACCATTTGAGAACAAACTTGTCCAATGATAATCTCAGGTCACTGTTCATGTTAGGGTCATCAAATCTGTCACAACAACTGAAAGATTTAGATGTCGCAGATGACCTCTGCTTTCTCGCACATAGTCAAAAACAAATACAGAACAAAATATATATTAATCTAATAGTGGCACTGACCACGACGTTCATTTTAGAATTTACATTGAAGAATTGCTCAATGCTAGTGTGTAATTTTCATGTCTTATCAAGCAGAGGCGTCTCTAGGTCGGGTGTCACCCCGTGTGCTATTCAAGGTGTCACCCCCCTCGAACACCAAATTAAAAACAATTATAGGCTATATATATATATATATATATATATATATATATATATATATATATATATATATATATATATATATATATATATATATATATATATGCTCATTCCTTATATATATTTTTTTAATTCAAAAGGAACAAAGTAACATTTCATGGTTTTCTCGATAGTTAGCATGGTGCACATGACCCTCCCCCCCCCCCCCCAGCAGAGGCGTAGCTAGGGGAGGGCGGCCGCCCCGGGCGCCGACCATAGGGGGGCGCCAAAAGGGGTAGAAATTTTTTTTATTAAAGTTCATTTTAAGCTGCGGTTTTGAATTATAAACAGTCAAGGTAAAGAAATTTAACGGCTGCGAGCCCTTGCATATTGATTAAACTGTTTTTTACCTTGATTGTGTAACTGTAAAACGTATATCCTTAAGAAATAGTGACAGGAAAAACCGCTTTCCAGCTTTCCTAGATGAGGGGGGGGGGGGCGCTTTTTCGAAGACTAAAATCGGAAAAATTCACACCGGATTAAGGAATAAATAACCGATATCACCCAGAGAAGAAACACATTGAACTAAAGCGTATTTTTGTAACATAAAAAAAAAATATTAGTGACGTTTAAAATTCACTCTACCATTTTTGTGCAGGATGGTAGGGCACTTTTTCACCAACAAAAACCGAAGGATTTGTACTGGATAGCTTACTAGATAACTCTTTTAACACTTATAAAAGAAATCAATTGTATTAACACTTAATGTACGATTTCACTACCCAGTTTTGCTAAGTATTAATGCGACTAGTTATTTGTACGATTCTTACGATTCTCTAAACTTGATCGTGAGAGATCAGATACTTTTACTTGATTGCAATACATCTTGCCTGGGTCACTGCATTAAAGAGAAATAAATATCACGGATTCTTGTATCGCTATCCGATCAGTAAAATAGCAGACTGTCGGCGCGAGTGGGTGGGAAGCGACACTCTTTGCCAAAATTTGAAGAGAGAAAAAAATTAGTATATTGTACTGATTATTTACTTTGTTCAACTGATAGTTCAAAGTTGTAATATAGGCCTACGATTATCGAAATTTTCTAAAGACACGACCAAAAATAGACTAAACAAGCTTGCACCTTCTACAAAATACACTCTTAAGCAGTGATTCTTAACTTTTTGGAATCACCGAACCCTTCTTAATGGTTGTATCGTCCACACAGACAAAATCCGATCGTGAATCATTAAAAAAATTGTGCTAAACGAATTAGCACAGCTACAATTTTAATTTTTTTTCTGACATTACTAATCATCATTTTTAAAGGATCTTAACGGGAATTTTATTGTGAAGTTTTATGGAACGACAATCAGCGAAATTGTTAATTTTTTTCCAGACTGTCGCACACACAAACACACACACGTATATATATATTTATATATATACATACATACATATATATATATATATATATATATATATATATATATATATATATATATATATATATATATATGGGGTGGGGCGCCAAACTGAAAGTTCGCCCCGGGCGCCAGGAGGGGTCGCTACGCCTCTGCCCCCCCCCCCCCCACCCCCTTGTCCGGATCGTTAAAAAATTAAAATTAATTTAATTTTTTTTTAAATTTTAAATAATTTTTAACTCTAATTAATCATTTATTGACCTGTGAAAAAGCATTTTTCTTCTATACATTGTGCTATTTTTTTTTATCTTGGTGTCACCCCTAAATTGGTGTCACCCGGTGCGGTCCGCGCCCCTCGCCCCCACCTAGCGACGCCTCTGTTGTCAAGAAAAACTAACTGAGATTCTGGACACACCTGACTGTGAAGTCTGTATTACTTTACGTCTGAAAGACCCGGAGAACTATAAATAATCTAAAAGGCTTAATGAACGAGTCTTTTAAACATATCTTGATAGCACAGTTGCTGGATAAAATCTTCCATTGAAGAGCGAAATAACAGGAAGGAAAACGGGTTGGATAGGACACACCTATAAATACATTTGATAACAAAACATAGCAAGTGCTGACAGTGGCGTAGCCAGGATCGTCTCAAGGGGGGGGTTCCAATTTTTACCCGGGGACAAACTTTCGATTTGCACCCCCCCCTCAAACTTTCGATTTGCACCCCCCCCTCAAACTTTCGATTTGCACCCCCCCCTCAAACTTTCGATTTGCACCCCCCCCTCAAACTTTCGATTTGCACCCCCCCTCAAACTTTCGATTTGCACCCCCCCCCTCAAACTTTCGATTTGCACCCCCCCCCTCAAACTTTCGATTTGCACCCCCCCCCCTCAAACTTTCGATTTGCACCCCCCCTCATACTTTTTATATATACCGAGGGGTCTATGGGGGGGGTTATGACCCCCCCTAACCCCCCCCCCTGCCTACGCCACTGAGTGCTGATGTCTAATCAGCAAGGGAAGAGGAAGAAGGGGAGACCGAAAAAGTCACGGATGAGATAGTACAAAAGAGATGGGGGGGGGGGGGGGGGCTGAGTTGTCAGTGTATAAGCTTTAAAAAGTAATCAAAACTCGAAATCTTTTAACAAGTGTCATCTAGGCCGATGCTTATTTGGGATCAAATTACAATGAGCAATTAAAACGAAAACGGTTTTTATAAAATTATCACAAGAACAAGTTACTAATTTTATTACTATACAAAATACTCAAAAATAGATCACTAAATTAAATATATTACGTGTGTGCTGTATTTGTAGCTGTCTAATTATTGTATGTTTAAAAACATAAATCCTAGTTTTATATTCTTAGAGCTTCAAATTTGTTGAGTCTCCCCCACCATCAGAGCCAAACTAATTTTTTTTATAGATAACTCCCTCAGACCACGGTATATATTTGTCTTTAACACGTAGCGAGGGGGGGGGGGGGGCGAGGGGTACATATGTCCCCGGGTGCAAAAAGGGGTTGAAAAAAAATTAAAAGCTTATTTTAGCTGCAATCTTGCATTATAAATAAATATTAAAAAATATATGGTGGGGGGGGGGGGTGGGAACAAAATTGAAAGTTTGTCCCTGGGCGCCGGGAAGGGTAGCTACACCTCCGATACCAACAAAGTAAAACTCTATTATCTGTTCCGTTTAAATTAATAGAAGCTTTTAAACTACAATGAAATAGTCGTTACTCTTTTAAAATAAAAACAGTGTATTTCTTTACATCATCCTTTATTATTTTATTAAATAATATTTGTCATGTATGATCTGTTCTTATAAAAAAAAAACAGGTAACAGATAGAACTAGGTAGGCATTTGGGGATCTGGAACGGATTAATGGCATTTCAATTAATTTCAAAAGAGAAAAATGCTTTGCGATACAGAGACTATGCGGGGGGGGGGGGGGGGGGTGGGGTGGGGGGGGGGGGCGGTGTACATATGTCCCCTGGTGCCGACCTTTGTAGTGCCAAAATAGGTTTGAAAAAAGAATCAAAAGCTCAATTTAGTTGCAGTTTTGCAATATAATTATAAAAATATATGGGGGGGGGGGGATGTACAAAATTGAAAGTTTGTCCCCGGGCGCGGCGGGTAAGGGTCGTTAAGCCTCTGTTGCGATACGAACAATGTGACATACCAGCAATGTTACGGGTGGAGTTAAACTCATATCTAGAGGCACCACTATATACAAACACACACACACACACACACAAAACACACACACACACACACACACACACATATATATATATATATATATATATATATATATATATATATATATATATATATATATATATATATATATATATATATATATATATATACCGTGCAGCCATGGACACTACCCCCCTAGCACAACTATTCGCTTATCTCCGTGCGTAAATTATATAACGTTGTACTTCAAATATCACCTTAGCTATTCGTTATCAAAGGGAACGTTACTCCTCTGTTCCCTCTTATCTGAATCAAACAGAGTATTTACAAAAAAAAATGTTGGAAAATCTGACTGTATTGAATAATCTTCTTCCTGGTGGTTTCCTGTCATTAAAAACAAATCATAAGTATAATCTTTACACTACTGATGTTTGTTTTCTGTCCCGCTTAGTTGAACGTGTGTTTGACACTGTGTGTATTTTTACAGCATTAGCAGGACGTGTACTGTGTAAAACTAGTTTAAATAAAACGGTATATCAGAATATCAGTTCGAACTTGTTTAAATATTCTTGTATCGGATCAAGCATTTAAAAAACGGCAAGAAACGGTTTCATTTTTCTTAAATATTTGAGTACTGTAAGGATATTAATCGCTAGGTTTAATAATTCACAAACGTGTATTCCGTGATTACAAATTAGTTGTGAAAATTTAAGAAATATCGTTTTAAAAATTGAAAATAATACTTGCATAATCGCTACCTAGATTAACTTGTTTCTTAAATTTTAACAACTAATTTGTAATCTAGGTAGCGATTATGCAAGTATTATTTTCAATTTTTAAAACGATATTTCATCAATTCTTGCGAACAGTGTTTCTTTCAGACTTTTTTCTCCGAATGCCTGAAATGGCTGAAAGAAACACTGCATTTGACCACAATATACGATTTCTCATATCTATGAACAATGGCACTACTAGATGGAAATCGTTTTGTACCTCTAGTTGACCTTACTATCGAAGCCTCTATCAATTAAAACACAATTATAAAAAGCGAGAAAAAATCGGTTTTAATTTACTCGATTTTCATGACATGTGACACATGTGGTGGGGTAGGGCTGTCATTTTTTTGCGTGACGCCAACGTAGACGATGTCTGTTTAGTACAATTAAATAACTAAAGCCATCTCTTTATAGCTGAGCTTAACTATAAAATATACGCTTGTTTTTCGACAAAATACAAAAAGGCGAAAAGTGGTTTGAATATGCTTTTTTATTAGAGTATTATTAAAATTATCACATTTTTTTAAATTTCTTGAGAAATCAGAAGTAAGTGCCACTTCTATCACCGGAAATTGCCCAAAAGTAGATAGAAATCTACGTATTGGATCTAATACATAAACTTGTAAGTTTTTCTACCAATAGAAACGGTACTCATGTTAACGTTGTCACATACATACACAAACCAGTGGCGTAGCCAGGTTTTTGGTCATGGGAGGGGTTCAAAAATTTTTACATAAGTATTAAATCACACACACACACATATATATATATATATATATATATATATATATATATATATATATATATATATATATATATATATATATATATATGTATATATATAGGGGTGTGAGTCCATGGGAGGGGTTATAACCCCCCCCCTAACCCCCCCCCCCCTCCCCTACGCTACTGACACAAACATACAGACAAGACTGCAAACCTAGGTTTTTCCTACTCGATTTTTCGCACGATTACAATATTCCTCTATACTCGTATACCGTTATACGAGAACCTACAAATGCACGGGTAGCTAGGAGAAGGCGAGTAAAATGGGGACTTCCTATTTGGTGACATATGTTGCTATGTATATAAACAATTATGGCAGCGTAATAATTAAAAAAAACCTCCTGCATTTCCTATTAAAAAAATAATAAATCATTAACTTTGCATAAGAAGGTTAACCTTCTTAAGTTCTAAACATTAACTATTTCTCCCACCAGTTGTTTATATTTTTAACTTCCATTTTTAAATTCCAAAAAAAAAATGTGTAACGTGTACATAAAAACATCAATTTAAGTGTTCAGCTGTTATTCACAATGACTCACGTGAGACTAGCGTGTGTTTACATATTGGTTGAAATGGTGACACTTAAGATTGTTCTTGGATTAACTAACCGCACTTAAACAAAGGCCTAGGATGGTAAAAGTGAATGGGTGTGTTTTGTAAATAACTGACTTCAGTGTTGTGTGAAGCAAGGTGGGTTTCTTTTCACTTTCTCGTATATTATGCCCATGCAGAAGGGGGGATAGGGGTTTGTAAATCATGCAAAAAAATCGAAATCGAGATTGTAACAAATATCGATAATGTACACTTTCCCGAGTCGAAATTAAGCGGGAGTGATCTCCCTTAAACTTTCTCGAATATACTTAGGTCTATAAAACACTACAGGAGATGACAAGTCGGGATATAGACATAATTTTACATCAATTTTTAATTACTTATTAAACTTTAAAAATAGAATAGAAAAAAATTGCGCACCAAGTAACAAGCAAATAGTGTGTGAATAATAGTGCGGAATATTAGTACTTTAAATGCGTTTTTTTTTTGAGAAATTAAAACAAAACAAAAAACGTTAAGTACTACTCAAAATTTTACAGAAGGCAGATAATTAGAATTTTCGTCTATCTATCTTTAACAGTACTCAAGTTATTGACTTCAGAAAAACCAAAAGTAGAATAAGTTCCACTTCCGTTTACATGAAATAGCTGAAAACTTGTTACAGAAATTCAAATTTGATTTAACACTTATATATGAAGTTTCATCAACCTAGTTGTAACGGTGCTCAAGTTATCGTGTTCACAGACCTACACACACATACTCACATACATACACATACATACACACACATACACACAGACAAACGAAAAATTGGCAAAATTTTTACGACTTTGAGAGGTGTAAAACGTAGAGATTTTGTGAAAATCTCGGTTTCGTTTTTCTCGCATGATTATAGTAGTTCCTATCAGGGGCGTAGCGAGGGGGGGGGGGGGGCGGGGGGTGCGGACCGCACCGGGTGACACCATTTAGGGGGGTGACACCAAGGCAAAAAATAGCAAAATATATAGAGAAAAACTTGAGGGGGGGGGGGTTCAAATCGAAAGTTTGAGGGGGGGGGATGCAAATCGAAAACTTGAATGTTTGTCCCCGGGAAGGGTCGCAACGCCTCTGGGGGGTGACACCATTAAGTGCCGCACCGGGTGACACCCGACCTCGCTACGCCACTGGTTCCTATATACTTCGTATACCAAAAAGTAAATTAACAGGTTTACTGTCTTGTACATTGTGTGTGTCTGTCTACGTCAGTATTTGTGAACACGATAACATGAGTACCGCTTTAGTTAGGTGGGCGGATTGGGTACCATTTATTTGTAACTATTTGCATCTGTAGTTGTAAATATCAGCATCTTTAGTTCAAACTAACTGAAACTTAAGTAGTAACTACTCTCAATTTTTATTCTCATCATCATCTTCTCCCGTTTGTGCACAAACACATGGGACAGATAAAATAGACTTAATCTATTTCAACTACATCGGCATACAAGGGGATCATATGGTCAGCACCATGCCTAGCCGCCTTTGTTTCCCTAACCGTAGCTAGGTGGACTTACGGGCGTTCTACGTATTTGAACCCAGATTCGAACTTTGGACTTTCGGTTTCACTTTTATCTGTCAGGTTTTGAGACTACCTGCAACTGTTTTGTAGCTATTTCAATTGTTTGTTGTAACGTGGTTAACATATTTCTGAAGGTAAAAGGGAATAATACTTGTTTTTAAAAATCTGAGAAACGTAATTTTATAAGAATAAAAAAAAAAACGTCTCGTAATGTGTACAGATTCAGACATCGTAAAGGGAAGTAAAGATGAAATTCCCGTCCTTTGGAACACTACTGCTGGTTATCGTTCCTGGCGAGCTTCCTGTTAAGAAAATAGAATGAGATTTGTACAAATTCTAAGATAAACAAGTAGTTTACATCTTCAAGAAAACTGAATCTATATTGTTTTTAAAAATATAAACAATGTTGCTTTTTACTTTCTCATATATACGTAGTATAGAGAAAGTATTGTAATCGTGCAAAAAAAAAAATCGAGATTTTTACAAATCTCGACGTTTTACACCTCACTGATACGGAAAAACATAATTTTGCAATCTTGTCCGTATGTCTGTGTGTGTGTGTGTGTCTCTGTGTGTGTCTGTGTGTCCGTGTGTAAACACGATAACTTGAGTACCGTTACAGCTAGGTTGATGAAATTTCATATATAAGTATTATATCAAAATCGTAGATCCGTATCAACTTTTGAGCGATTTCCGACAACCGGAAGTGGTACTTTTTCTACTTTGAATTTTTCAAAAGCCTATAACTTGAGTACTATTTCAGATAGATAAATGAAATTTCACATGTAAGTAAAAGATCTAATTCTCTACCTTCTGTTAAATTTTGAGTTATTTCCGTTGACCGGAAGTAGTAATTTACGCTACTTCCGATTTCTCAAAAAACTAATGTAAATTTATTAAGTACTAATACTATTGCGCACTATTATACACACCTTTATTAGGCGTTCGCTTGGTGCGCAATTGTTTTTTACTGAGATTCTATTCTATTTTTAAAAGTTTCAGTATTTAAAATGGATTAAAAATCATAACTATATCCCCAGTAACCATCCCCTGTTGTTTTATATAAGAATATTCGAGAAAGTTTAGGGGAGATCACTACCGGTTTATTTTAAAATATGTTGTATTTTAAAGCTTGGATCAACAATTACAGAAAAAAGTATTATATTAGTTTAATTTCATAATTAAGAGGCCAAAGATGTTAAACTGTACAAACTGTTTCATAGACGATTATTTTAATTTTACTCTTTGAACTCCAATGTGGGCTGTGATATTAACGTAATTAAATGATGTAACCCCTGACCTTTGGTATTATATTCATTAGCAGAAGGTTACACTTTTGCCTCAATGTGTACGCAAGTTTAAAATAAATTAATTTATGTTTATTTTCTCAGGTTTAACTGACAAATGTGTTTGAAAAAAATTTTAAGCCTTTTTTTTTTTTGCTTTTAACAAAGGGCGTTTTAAAGTTGGCCAGCCCTCTTCATTTGGTAATGGTAGGAGGTGGTGAGGTATATCTAAATCTCCAGTCTCAGGCCATATGTGGTTTTAGATGGTGGGCCGTTAAGTTTTGGGCTTGTCTGAAGTCTTCAATCAAGCTACAATTAAAAAATATAATTTTAAAATGTATAACCTTCCCTGTAATTTCTAACAGCAACATTTTATATTTCCAGTGTTCTAGATTTAGTATCACCAAACGTTTTGTCATTTCATTCATAAAATAATAATCATTAAAAAAGTTTAAAAAAACCCACGTTTTCTGATTGAACTAAAAAGTAGAAAATAAATACTATACATCACAATAATGCAAGCGATCACTCTACTATAAGCTATCAAAAACGTGGGGCGCCGTGATTTTCTTACAGTTTCTAATACTGTTGACTCTCTACAAGCTCCCTAATAAAAGTCAATAGTATTATCTAATCAATAGTAATATAACTTTTACTTCGGCGCCCCACGTTTTTGATCGCTTATAGTAGAGTGATCGCTTGCATTATTGTGATGTATAGTATTTATTTTCTACTTTTTAGTTCAATCAGAAAACGTGGGTTTTTAAAAACTTTTTTAATGATTATTATTTTCTACTTTTTAGTCTTTGTCTGTTTGTTTGCATTAAAATCTTGCTATCGATTTTATCTTTTCACTTTTTTTTTGGGTAAACGAAGACAACTCGTAAAAAGACAACTCGTAAAAAGACAACTCGTAAAAAACACGTTGTGTGAATACGTTACTGACTAGAACACATAGATTTTAACCCGTGTCGAGTGGGATAGCAATCGTGTGCCCAACCACTCGACCATATAGTCTCCCCCATACTGGCCACCAGTTGTTAGGTTATGGTTGTTTGTACACAAACACCGCGTGACAACTACTCAGTAAGCAAAAAGAGGGGGAGTGCCGAACCTTGTTTTCATCAAATTACAGTTACTGGGTAATGTCCCTTTTTCCCCACGTTTTTTGGTACAATTATATAGCGGTCTAAAATGATCAATAAAATGTTTCCATGGATTAATTTAGTAATAAAAACAATAGAATATTCAATTGTCATCCAAAACAAAGCTTCCCTGAAAATTTCAGCGCGCTAGCTAACTGGGAAGTGCCAGAAATTTCGATCGCAAGATTGGATTGGAAAGACAAACAAACACACAGAGAAAGCAAGTTAAAGAAAACGTGGGAAAAAAGGTTGAATGAAAGATTGGTATCAATTAAAAATCCTACTTTATAAAATATTGACAGTATTTGAAGATGTATGATGGTTGCACATCTTTGTATCTGATGAACGGGAAATAAATCTTGATAAATAAACTATGTCTTGCTGTTGGTTTTTTACTTTCTCGTATATACGAAGTAGGCCTATAAAGAAAGTCTTGTAATCGTGCAAAAAAAAAAATCGAGATTTTTACAAATCTCGACGTTTTACATCTCACTGATACGGAAAAACATAATTTTTGCAATCTTGTTCGTATGTCTGTGTGTGTGTGTGTGTGTGTGTGTGTGTGTGTGTGTGTAAACACGATAACTTGAGTACCGTTACAGCTAGGTTGATGAAATTTCATATATAAGTATTATATCAAAATCGTAGATCCGTATCAACTTTTGAGCGATTTCCGACAACCGGAAGTGGTACTTTTTCTACTTTGAATTTTTCAAAAGCCTATAACTTGAGTACTATTTCAGATAGATAAATGAAATTTCACATGTAAGTAAAAGATCTAATTCTCTACCTTCTGTTAAATTTTGAGTTATTTCCGTTGACCGGAAGTAGTAATTTACGCTACTTCCGATTTCTCAAAAAACTAATGTAAATTTATTAAGTACTAATACTATTGCGCACTATTATACACACCTTTATTAGGCGTTCGCTTGGTGCGCAAATTTTTTTTACTGAGATTCTATTCTATTTTTAAAAGTTTCAGTATTTAAAATGGATTAAAAATCATAACTATATCCCCAGTAACCATCCCCTGTTGTTTTATATAAGAATATTCGAGAAAGTTTAGGGGAGATCACTACCGGTTTATTTTAAAATATGTTGTATTTTAAAGCTTGGATCAACAATTACAGAAAAAAGTATTATATTAGTTTAATTTCATAATTAAGAGGCCAAAGATGTTAAACTGTACAAACTGTTTCATAGACGATTATTTTAATTTTACTCTTTGAACTCCAATGTGGGCTGTGATATTAACGTAATTAAATGATGTAACCCCTGACCTTTGGTATTATATTCATTAGCAGAAGGTTACACTTTTGCCTCAATGTGTACGCAAGTTTAAAATAAATTAATTTATGTTTATTTTCTCAGGTTTAACTGACAAATGTGTTTGAAAAAAATTTTAAGCCTTTTTTTTTTGCTTTTAACAAAGGGCGTTTTAAAGTTGGCCAGCCCTCTTCATTTGGTAATGGTAGGAGGTGGTGAGGTATATCTAAATCTCCAGTCTCAGGCCATATGTGGTTTTAGATGGTGGGCCGTTAAGTTTTGGGCTTGTCTGAAGTCTTCAATCAAGCTACAATTAAAAAATATAATTTTAAAATGTATAACCTTCCCTGTAATTTCTAACAGCAACATTTTATATTTCCAGTGTTCTAGATTTAGTATCACCAAACGTTTTGTCATTTCATTCATAAAAAAAGGTTGAATGAAAGATTGGTATCAATTAAAAATCCTACTTTATAAAATATTGACAGTATTTGAAGATGTATGATGGTTGCACATCTTTGTATCTGATGAACGGGAAATAAATCTTGATAAATAAACTATGTCTTGCTGTTGGTTTTTTACTTTCTCGTATATACGAAGTAGGCCTATAAAGAAAGTCTTGTAATCGTGCAAAAAAAAATCGAGATTTTTACAAATCTCGACGTTTTACATCTCACTGATACGGAAAAACATAATTTTTGCAATCTTGTTCGTATGTCTGTGTGTGTGTGTGTGTGTGTGTGTGTGTAAACACGATAACTTGAGTACCGTTACAGCTAGGTTGATGAAATTTCATATATAAGTATTATATCAAAATCGTAGATCCGTATCAACTTTTGAGCGATTTCCGACAACCGGAAGTGGTACTTTTTCTACTTTGAATTTTTCAAAAGCCTATAACTTGAGTACTATTTCAGATAGATAAACGAAATTTCACATGTAAGTAAAAAATCTAATTCTCTTCGTTCTATCAAATTTTGAGTAATTTCCGTTGACGGGAAGTACTAATTTACGCTATTTCCGATTTCTCAAAAACGCATCTAAATTTATAAAGTACTAATAATATTGCGCACCATTATGAACATCTTTATTCGGCGTTCGCTTGGTGTGCAATACTTTTTTCTATGAGATTCTATTTTATTTTAAAAAGTTTAAGTATTTAAAATGGATTAAAAATCATAACTATATCCCGAGTTCCCATCCCCTGTTGTTTTATATAAGAATATTCGAGAAAGTTTAGGGGAGATCACTCCCGGTTTATTAAATATATATAACACCTAAAATATGCAAGGTAATATGCACTAAGTAGTAAATTGTTTGAGATATTTATTTTCAGACTGATTCTACATTTTGTGTATCCTTTTTTTACTGCGCACATCTCTTCTAACTACTACAAAGAGTTAGTATTTTCAGGTTACATTATATACCGTCCGGCTACTAGCACGAAGGTCTCGAGTTCGGATCTCGGTCCGGACGTAGGAATGTAGGACGACCCTGAGTCCACTCAGCTCTGATGGGTACCTGACTCACGTTGGGGAAAGTAAAGGCGGCTGGGCATAGTGCTGACCACACCATCCCTTCATATGCCGAGGTCAAGAAACGTGACCTCTGCTTAAGTGCCTTATTGATCTTTAAGTTTGAAAGGAGAGCTTTTTATTTTTATTTTTTACATGACGTATAAACTGTCATGTTGTTTTTTGTCAACAGAGAGCTGACCCATCATGACACTGACAGACAAGACCCAGGTGTTGATCGTGTCTATACTGACATTACTGACAGTGACAGCGGCTTCGATAAGTTCAGAATGGGAGCTTGAAGATCCATCCCAGCAATCATCTTCGCCAGATAACCTATGCAGTTTTGACAAGATTTCTACCTCAGGTTCAACGTTTAAAATTATAAACGGATGCAAATGTTCGCTTTTTATCTGCGTGTGTTCCGGTCTTGGACTCACCACAGTACCTGGTGCGTTACCGCAGAATTTAACGCAACTTTATCTCGATCACAACAATTTGACGTCCATCCCAAACCAGACTTTTTGTAACTATACTCAACTCAGAATTTTAGACCTATCGTATAACCAAATTTCAGAGCTTTACCCCCAATCGTTTCAATGTATGACAAAACTTACCTGTTTGACGCTACAGAGCAATAATCTAGTTATGAAAGTGGATGCGTTTCCTCCAGGAATTTTCAAACCGTTACAGTCACTACATTTTCTTAAATTAAACAACAACACGTTCAATACTACCAATAAAACTTACCAATATCCGGATCAGCAGCTATCCGATTTACGGAACTTAACAACGTTGTATTTAGATGGGCTTTTCAACAAAAATTTTAGCGCTGGGTTTGCTAGCATGTCTTCATTAAGAAACCTCACCCTTGCTGGCTATACGGAGGGACAGTGTGATCTAGGTACATTAAAAAACTCGACATTCACACACTTATCGCAACTAACGTTCCTCAACATCAGCGACTGTCGTATTTTTCGCTACTACAACCACGAATATGGGGCGTTGAGTCCGCTACTCAACCTCCAGGTTCTCGATCTTTCATACAATCGACCGTTAGAATTTTATAAACTTTCTATCCTGCTTTATGGGCTTAGAGATTCAAAACTGGTTTCTCTCTATATAAATTCTATTGTGAATCTTCACTCAAAAAGCATCGAGATAAATTCATCCATGGTTCAGAATCTTCCAAAATCTCTGGAACACATCGAACTTCGAGAAAACGCCGTAGAATCTATTTCCGACGACGTTTTTGATTTACTACCGGATAACTTAACATACCTTGATATGGGGAACAACAGGTTTGTATTTGGTGAATATATGAAATATATCTGGAAACTGCGAAAACTAACCACAGTAATGCTAAACGGGGGAGGATTTTTGTACTCACTCCCCCACAGCTACACGCCAAACAACGGTGTTGCCAGCTTTGAAGTTGTCAACAACGCTGGATATGAACTCAAGAAAAGATTGATTTTACAGGTGCCACCCAATTTGAAACACCTAGATATGAGTATCTGCGCATTGAAGTATAAAATTTCCGAACTCCATCTCAACTTCACAAACACGTTAAGTCGCTTGAAGCTCAGCGATAATTATTTTCCGGAAATTTCCGGACCTGTGTACGGATTCCAAAACGTGACCTATCTAAACTTAGAGTACAACTCTATTCAAGTAATAACCCGCAAGTTTCTTTCTGGCTTTCCGGGTCTTAAAGCACTGTTGCTAGGCAACAACCATTTCGATGACTACCTCAATGATCTGGACGAGGAAGGGATGATCTTTCAAGATCTTGAACACCTCATCACTCTCGACTTATCTCACTGTCAGCTGACAATCTTGCCGGTGAACTTGTTTAAGGGGCTCGCGAATCTGGAGTACCTCAACCTACACCACAATAATATGTGGTTGTTCAACATCAACATCACGCACATGACGAAGTTAAAACTTCTAAACTTAACCCACACGGACGTCTCCTACTTACCACCAGTCGTTCGCCAGCACATTGATAACCTATGTGCAATTAATAAATCCTGTCCCATACGCGTTGATCTATCCTTCAGTCCTATACTATGTGAGTGTAACAATTTAGAATTCATCAAATGGATGGTAGGGTCCCGTGCCTTTGACAACAAATTCAAACACTACATGTGTAAGTACTACGACAGTTCCTACAGGTTCATCAACGACAGCTACGACACGACGATTCGATTTCTCAGCGGCAAATGTGTGGACAAGTACTACGTTTTTCTAGCCGTGGTTCTGGCGACTTTGGTCCTACTTGGCTTCGTACTGGCCAGTATAGTCTACAGGTTATTTTTGTATTATTTTAAAAATAAATTATTTTAGTGAAAAACAAATCTATTATGAGATAGTTATCTTTCAACGAAAACATAAAACATATTACCAGTTTTCACACTGCAAAAAAAGTTATACATTTTTTTATTGACAACATTTATACATTAAGAGAAACCTAATTACAACTTATTTATACAGCGTTTTGTAAATAACATCATTTCATTTTTTATTGATTGATACAAAATTCTTTTGTTTTTCTTATTGAATTTTAACGGAAAAAAATAGAATAAGGCTGACGTATTGACTTGTAAGTTAAGAGTGCTTTAATAAAAATTATTATTTTAAAATGATTTTAAGGTTCTGAATTACACACCATAATATGAAGCCAAAATTGACAAAATTTAACTTACCAAAATATCCATGGTTCAAGAAACTAGTTAATTATCAGACTAAAGAGGTGTGTTTGAACATAGTTGAAATTGCGCATTTGCTTAACATTTTAAAATAATTTTACAACTGCTCACTTTCCCAATCACTTTTCACAATAATTCCAGATATAAACATTCACTAATCGTTAATCTTATTTAAATATTATTTTTTTTAAAATCTAAGCTCAGGTTATTTTAAATCCAGAGTTTCTTTCAGGCATTTCCCCCCAAAGAATGTCTACCGCTACCCACTCCTTCCCCCACCCCCATAATTAAATTTTTACCCCCCCCCCCCCACAACTCGCTCCCAAAAGTGCTTCACCCTCCTCCCCCCCCCCCCCCCCCCCGGAAAAAAAGTCTGGAAGAAACAATGCTCACATCTGACCCAAATAAACTTTTTGTACACAGGTTCCGATGGAACATTCGGTACTTCTACTATGCCGCCATCTTGAAAATGAACTCCCAGAAAAACAGAGGCAGCCAGGAGAGTTATAAATATGACGTCTTCTTATCCTACTCCTCTCTGGATGAAAGCTTTGTGTTAAACACACTAAACAAAGGCAAGATACTCATGGAAGTTTTCTTAATTTCAGTCACTGTTATAGAATGCTGCATGTTTCAAGCTTTTAATATCCTCAATAGCCTTTAGCACTTTTCTAAGAAAATCAAATTCTGTGTCTTTCTATTCGAAAAAAAAAGCAGAAAAGCAGTTTGCTAATTTAATCGAAATAATTAATACAATTAAAAAATTCTTGCACATTTTGATTTGTCCGCTTTGAAGTTTGAAATAAAGAGCTACTTCGATCAGTACCTGTTTCAGACGTTACAATTAATAGGACAGATTAGTGAAAGAAATTCCCCCCCCCCCCCCCACACACACACTTACACATAGATATACGTATACACATAAGGTAATGTGAACAAGAGTGGAATAAATGGCTTGCTTCGTTTAAACAAAGATGAATTAATGGTTGGTAACGTGTGTGGTCAGTGTTTCAGACATTTCCGGTGGTGGTGGGGGTGGGGGGCACCTGGAACTTAATATTAGCAATAAAAAAATATCGCCCCATGCACCTTATTTAGCAAAAAAAAAAATGAAACGCCGCGGAAATCTTCTTAAAGAAACGAAGACAGCAGGTATGTCTTGGGAGCCGGTGACCGGATACAAAGGAAGGTTATGGTTATACTTTAGCTATTCAATACAATTGTATACCTACATGTTTCTCATTAAAAAACCACCAAAGAAATTCATGTATCTGAACCCATACTTTAGCCATTCAATACAATTGTATACCTACATGTTTCTCGTTAAAAACCCACCAAAGAAATTCATGTATCTGAACTCATACTTTAGCCATTCAATACAATTGTATACCTACGTGTTTCTCATTAAAAACCCACCAAAGAAATTCATGTATCTGAACTCATACTTTAGCCATTCAATACAATTGTATACCTACATGTTTCTCATTAAAAACCCACCAAAGAATTTCATGTATCTGAACTTATACTTTAGCTATTCAATACAATTGTATACCTAAATGTTTCTCATTAAAAACCCACCAAAGAAATTCATGTATCTGAACTCATACTATAGCCATTCAATACAATTGTATACCTACGTGTTTCTCATTAAAAACCCACCAAAGAAATTCATGTATCTGAACTCATACTTTAGCCATTCAATACAATTGTATACCTACATGTTTCTCATTAAAAACCCACCAAAGAATTTCATGTATCTGAACTCATACTTTAGCTATTCAATACAATAGTATACCTACATGTTTCTCATTAAATACCCACCAAAGAAATTCATGTATCTGAACTTATACTTTAGCCATTCAATACAATTGTATACCTACATGTTTCTCATTAAAAACCCACCAAAGAAATTCATGTATCTGAACTCATACTTTAGCCATTCAATACAATTGTATACCTACATGTTTCTCATTAAAAACCCACCAAAGAATTTCATGTATCTGAACTTATACTTTAGCTATTCAATACAATTGTATACCTACATGTTTCTCATTAAAAACCCACCAAAGAAATTCATGTATCTGAACTCATACTTTAGCCATTCAATACAATTGTATACCTACGTGTTTCTCATTAAAAACCCACCAAAGAAATTCATGTATCTGAACTCATACTTTAGCCATTCAATACAATTGTATACCTACATGTTTCTCATTAAAAACCCACCAAAGAATTTCATGTATCTGAACTCATACTTTAGCTATTCAATACAATAGTATACCTACATGTTTCTCATTAAATACCCACCAAAGAAATTCATGTATCTGAACTTATACTTTAGCCATTCAATACAATTGTATACCTACATGTTTCTCGTTAAAAACCCACCAAAGAAATTCATGTATCTGAACTCATACTTTAGCCATTCAATACAATTGTATACCTACATGTTTCTCATTAAATACCCACCAAAGAAATTCATGTATCTGAACTCATACTTTAGCCATTCAATACAATTGTATACCTACATGTTTCTCGTTAAAAACCCACCAAAGAAATTCATGTATCTGAACTCATACTTTAGCCATTCAATACAATTGTATACCTACGTGTTTCTCATTAAAAACCCACCAAAGAAATTCATGTATCTGAACTCATACTTTAGCCATTCAATACAATTGTATACCTACATGTTTCTCATTAAAAACCCACCAAAGAATTTCATGTATCTGAACTCATACTTTAGCTATTCAATACAATAGTATACCTACATGTTTCTCATTAAATACCCACCAAAGAAATTCATGTATCTGAACTCATATTTTAGCCATTCAATACAATTGTATACCTACATGTTTCTCATTAAAAACCCACCAAAGAAATTCATGTATCTGAACTCATACTTTAGCCATTCAATACAATTGTATACCTACATGTTTCTCATTAAAAACCCACCAAAGAAATTCATGTATCTGAACTCATACTTTAGCCATTCAATACAATTGTATACCTAAATGTTTCTAATTAAAAACCCACCAAAGAAATTCATGTATCTGAACTCATACTTTAGCTATTCAATACAATTGTATACCTACATGTTTCACATTAAAAACCCACCCAAGAATTTCATTATCTGAACTTATACTTTAGCCATTAAATACAATTGTATACCTACATGTTTCTCATTAAAAACCCACCAAAGAAATTCATGTATCTTAACTCATACTTTAGCTATTCAATACAATTGTATACCTACATGTTTCTCATTAAAAAACCACCAAAGAAATTCATGTATCTGAACCCATACTTTAGCCATTCAATACAATTGTATACCTACATGTTTCTCGTTAAAAACCCACCAAAGAAATTCATGTATCTGAACTCATACTTTAGCCATTCAATACAATTGTATACCTACGTGTTTCTCATTAAAAACCCACCAAAGAAATTCATGTATCTGAACTCATACTTTAGCCATTCAATACAATTGTATACCTACATGTTTCTCATTAAAAACCCACCAAAGAAATTCATGTATCTGAACTCATACTTTAGCCATTCAATACAATTGTATACCTACATGTTTCTCATTAAAAACCCACCAAAGAAATTCATGTATCTGAACTCATACTTTAGCTATTCAATACAATAGTATACCTACATGTTTCTCATTAAATACCCACCAAAGAAATTCATGTATCTGAAATACTTTAGCCATTCAATACAATTGTATACCTACATGTTTCTCATTAAAAACCCACCAAAGAAATTCATGTATCTGAACTCATACTTTAGCTATTCAATACAGTTGTATACCTACATGTTTCTCATTAAAAAACCCACCAAAGAAATTCATGTATCTGAACTCATACTTTAGCCATTCAATACAATTGTATACCTACATGTTTCTCATTAAAAACCCACCAAAGAAATTCATGTATCTGAACTCATACTTTAGCCATTCAATACAATTGTATACCTACATGTTTCTCATTAAAAACCCACCAAAGAAATTCATGTATCTGAACTCATACTTTAGCTATTCAATACAATAGTATACCTACATGTTTCTCATTAAATACCCACCAAAGAAATTCATGTATCTGAAATACTTTAGCCATTCAATACAATTGTATACCTACATGTTTCTCATTAAAAACCCACCAAAGAAATTCATGTATCTGAACTCATACTTTAGCCATTCAATACAATTGTATACCTACGTGTTTCTCATTAAAAACCCACCAAAGAAATTCATGTATCTGAACTCATACTTTAGCCATTCAATACAATTGTATACCTACATGTTTCTCATTAAAAACCCACCAAAGAAATTCATGTATCTGAACTCATACTTTAGCCATTCAATACAATTGTATACCTACATGTTTCTCATTAAAAACCCACCAAAGAAATTCATGTATCTGAACTCATACTTTAGCTATTCAATACAATAGTATACCTACATGTTTCTCATTAAATACCCACCAAAGAAATTCATGTATCTGAAATACTTTAGCCATTCAATACAATTGTATACCTACATGTTTCTCATTAAAAACCCACCAAAGAAATTCATGTATCTGAACTCATACTTTAGCTATTCAATACAGTTGTATACCTACATGTTTCTCATTAAAAAACCCACCAAAGAAATTCATGTATCTGAACTCATACTTTAGCCATTCAATACAATTGTATACCTACATGTTTCTCATTAAAAACCCACCAAAGAAATTCATGTATCTGAACTCATACTTTAGCCATTCAATACAATTGTATACCTACATGTTTCTCATTAAAAACCCACCAAAGAAATTCATGTATCTGAACTCATACTTTAGCTATTCAATACAATAGTATACCTACATGTTTCTCATTAAATACCCACCAAAGAAATTCATGTATCTGAAATACTTTAGCCATTCAATACAATTGTATACCTACATGTTTCTCATTAAAAACCCACCAAAGAAATTCATGTATCTGAACTCATACTTTAGCTATTCAATACAGTTGTATACCTACATGTTTCTCATTAAAAAACCCACCAAAGAAATTCATGTATCTGAACTCATACTTTAGCTATTCAATACAGTTGTATACCTAGGTGAAAGCGTCAAGCTATGTTTTAAAGGAGTGGACGGTAACGGTCGGTTAATTCTTCTTTCCAGAGCTTCAAAGTCGGGGCCTCAAGCTTCACGTTCACGGCCGAGACTTCGCTACGGGCAACTGGATAGCGGCCAACATCGTGACGGCCGTCAAGGAGAGCAGGAAGACGCTGGTCATCTTGACCAGACACCTGTTGGCCAGCAAGTGGTGTAACTATGAGCTGCAGGTAGTTGCACGATTTGTCACTCTTTTTGAATGGTATATTTCAGTTGGTGGGATGGGGTGGCCTAATGGTAGAGCGCTAAACTGCTAATACGAAAATCTCGAGTTCGAATCCGGGTTCAAGTCAGTAGAACGTTCCTGAATCAACTCATGTGTACCTAACTCACATTAGGAAAAGTAAAGGCCACTGGGCAAGTCAGTAGAACGTCCATGTATCTCTGATGCGTACCTAATTCACATTAGGGAAAGTAAAGGCAACTGGGCATAATATCCACATGATCCCTTCATATGCCTAGTTCACAGAAACGGGGGAACTCAACTTGCAATCCCCGGTTCGAAAAGGGAACTTTGCTATACTCACGTAGACTGATGAACGTTATGGCTTAGGTACTTTGGCGTCACTAGGTCGGGTGATACGGGGTCTGGTAACCCAGGGTGTCACACCCTCCGCCAACTACTTTGTATATATAGAATAAATACAAACCATTGGCGATTTTGGTGCCACCTCCGTCCCTAATAAGACAACACAGGAATAAAATTATGGCAAGGGTTTGATATAAAGTTTAAAAACACATTTCTTCATATAAATGTTATTGTTATACCTGGCATTCTATAGGGAAAAAGAACAATATCGGACACACTCTTAACATTTAAATACATAGTTTAAAAAAAAACATGCACACGTAAGAGATTGAATAGTTTTAATATAAAACATTAAAAATGTTGATTGATTGGATAACCGCTGATACCAATATGGTCAAATTACAAGCACCTTAACATTCACAATTTGCAAGTCACAGTAATTTTGCGGAAAAAAACAAGAAGCAAATTGATACGACGAACAAATCAATCGTTTAACACATTCGTAAGATTTTTAAAATTCATATCCGATACAAATGATTTAAAACTCCAAAAAGTTCAGGGGGGACTGTGTGATTGGGTGGTTGAGCGCACGAATAATATCCCGAAAGACTCGAGTTCGGATCCCTGAGCCCACCCAGCTATGAGGGGTACCTGACTTTATTTTGTCAATAGGCGGCTGGGCATAGAACTGACCACTATATCATTTTATATTCCGAGGTCACATAAACACATAAACTCTACTGCATCTACCCTGTGTGACTTCCACGGCCAAGATAGTAGTTATTTTATTTATTGAGAGCTCATTTTTAAATAGCCTTTTAAAAAATAGCCGGTTAAAATTTTATGTTTTACAGTACATAATTTTATTAAGGAAAACTTTAAAGTCATATTTTTAAAAAAATATTCTATCAGATAGCCAACATGGAGTCAATAGACCGTGGCCGTCCCACTCTGGTGTTCCTGTTAAAAGAGTCCATCTCCTCCAAGGATCTGGGTCATGACCTCCTGTGCCACATCAAGCGTAACACGTACATCTCATACCCCCACCCCGACGATACAACAAACGACAGCGTCTATCGTGTCTTCTGGGATAAGCTGGCCGCTGATCTCAAGCGCTGAGTTCAATATTTGAATAAAACAAGCTCAAAATACTTTATTATAAATCAGTGGCGTAGCGAGGTCGGGTATCACCCGGTGCGGCACTTAATGGTGTCACCCACCCCCCATAGGCATAGCGACCCTTCCCGGGGACAAACTTTCAAATTTTCGATTTGCACCCCTCCCCCTTAAACTTTGATTTGCACCCCCCCCCCCCCTAAAGTTTTTGATTTGCACCCTCCCCCCTTAAACTTTGATTTGGACCCCCCCCCCCCCCTCAAGTTTTTCTCTATATATTTTGTTATTTTTTGCCTTGGTGTCACCCCCCTAAATGGTGTCACCCGGTGCGGACCGCACCCCCTCCCCCCTCGCTACGCCTAATAAAGAACTTAACATGCATTAAAACTACGAAAAAAAAATTTATTTCTGTGATATAATAATAAAAGCGTTTCGTGGCTGAAATTTCTGAAAGATTTATTGGGATTTCAAAAATTGTCATCGGAAAAAATAAATGTGGAAAGTTTGAAAGAAATTACTTTTTTTTTAAAAATTGATCAAAATTGTGGTGTCTGTCTCCCACAAACAGACAGAGAAAGACATTGTCAAATGTAAAAATCAAAACATGTTTAAATATTGTATATTTTTGTATGGAGAATTTTTCGTCTATGAATTGATGACAAGGCTATGTAAATATGCGGGACATAATTACATGTTGTGTAAAGTGAATTTATTGTATGATGCAGCTAACAAATCTCATTACACATGTTATGATTATAGTTACTCTTACGCTTGACAACCAACTACTTTTTGTGAATTAAACGATATATTTCTAGTAGCTAGTTTTAATATGTTAGCCCCGTCTACTATTTTAAGTGTTTGTGCTGCTAAATTTAAAACGACGTATAGTTACTCTTACGCTTGATGACCAACTAATTTTTGTGAATTTAACGATATATTTCTAGTAGCTAGTTTTAATATGTTAGCCCCGTCTATAATTTTAAGTGTTTGTGCTGCTAAAATTAGAGCGACATATTTTATACAGTAGTATTAATAAATATCTACCTCTGCTCTGGGAAACCAGAATAGAAATATCGTAATATTTTGTTATTAAAAAGAAAAATGTTTTCTATACATGTGTTGTTAATCATCTATCTTGTTTATAAATGTCATTCATTTGTTTTTGCTTTAAAGATGTGTTTAAACACTTGTGTTGTGTTTATACGAGATTACGTTTAATGCTGATGGCTGAATACGTAATATATTTTTATAAAAAAAATTGTCCTTGACGACTAAGTACTTCGTTCTTACACTTAACAATAGCATGTGTTACACAATTTTTGCTGGCAAGTTAGAAATGTAACTAACCACTCAGATGCGTAGACAAGGTGGGTTAGGGGGGGTTATAACCCCTCTCATGGACCCCGACCCCTATATATAAATATTTAGTCATATATATATATATATATATATATATATATATATATATATATATATATAGGATTATATATGTACGGAAACATTTTTGAACCCCTCCCATGACGAATTCCTGGCTACGCCACTGTGACCACTAGCCACAACCAAAACACATTTTATCCGTGTCGATCTATGAAAGACCAGCTCGTTAGTTGTTTTTCTTTTGCAGTTTATTAGTTGTATGTAAACGTTACAACACTACTAACAACAAAACGTATTTTATTTCCAGAAGAATATGTTACTATGTTCGTAGATGTTACGAATCTTTAGCAAGTCTGTGGGTTGAGTTTAACCCCGTGTGTTTATTTATTGTTACCCCAAAGTTTAAGGTGTTTATAAAAGCGGTGTGAGCGATTGTGAAACGGCTTTTTCGTATTAGAGAGCAAGTATTATGTTAGGCCTATGTAGACTTGTGGAAAACGTGATCTAGACTGCATGACTAAAACTTTAGCATTTGTTAAACCGAACGAAAGCGAGCCTTAACAGTAATGCTAGCATCAATACTCTAAATTCCCCAGTCACGGTGTTTTCCCTGAACCGGGGAATATGAATGGTAGCGTTATCTTAGACAGGTATTCACGGCAGGGAAATTCCTGAACACAAAAGACGTACTTTTCTCACGCTGTTGCAGAACATGTTTTGTGGGACATATCCACTGTATAACTACAACCTCGCCCTCCCTTTCCTACAACACAAGCAGTGGCGTAGCGAGGTTGGGTGTCACCCGGTGCGGCACTTAATGGTGTCAACCCCAGACACATAGCGACCCTTCCCGGGGACAAACATTCAAATTTTCGATTTGCACCCCCCCCCTCAAACTTTCGATTTGCATTGCACACCTCCCCCTCAAGTTTTTCTCTATATATTTTGTTATTTTATGACATGGTGTCACCCCCCCTAAATGGTGTCACCCGGTGCGGTCCGCACCCCCGCCCCCCCCCCCCTCGCTACGCTTCTGAACACAAGATTACACATACGGACCAGAGGCGTAGCGAGGGCGGGGCGGCGGGTGCGGAACGCAACGGGTAACACCATTTAGGAAGGTGACTCCAAGGCAAAAAATTGCAAAAGTAAGAAGAAAAATGCTTTTTTTGCCAGATCCATTAGTGATTAATTAAAGTTAAACAGTCTTTTAAGTACAAATTAACAATTATTGGGCAACAAAAGGGCAGGGTATTATAGGCCTATGTAGGCCAAACACACACATACACCCACACACACACACATACACACACACACACATATATATATGTATATATATATATATATATATATATATATATATATATATATATATATATATATATATATATATATATATATATATATATATATATATATACTTTTTTTCTTAAGGTGGGGGAGGGTGACACCACGAAGTGCCGCATCGGGTGACACCGACCAAGCGACGCCACTGATACAGACCATGATTTGTGCACAAAGAAAAAAGCAATCTCGGCGTGTTCAATGTAAGTTTATAATCACCACACCCCTACCCAACTTCTCCATCCATCTGCCACCTCCCCCCTTCCCACCCCCACCCCTCCCGCCGCACCTCTCTATTTCCCATTTCCGTTTTGTCCCATTCATGAGTTATTTGTATCATGTTGACTAGACCTAAAGTTTCGGTTGTGGTGAGAAAAATATTGTTCACATAAGCGTGACGTCTAAGAATATTGGAGAGGGGAAGAGGGGTCGAAGTCCATATAAGTAAGCAGGGCTTTGTCATGAGGTCGGGTTACTATTTTGTTTTCATAAACTAAAATTTATTTTTAGGCCTCGTATATACTTGAATACATCCATACACACACGTCATACACACATACACACACACATATACATATATATATATATATATATATATATATATATATATATATATATATATATATATATATATATATATATATATATATATATATATATATATATATATATATATATATATACATATATAACTATAAATATGTATGTATATATATAATTAAATATATATATATATATATTTAATTATATATATACATATATATTTATAGTTATATATATATATATATATATATTATATATATATATATATATATATATATATATATATATATATATATATATATATATATATATATATATGTGTGTGTGTGTGTGTGTGTGTGTGTGTGTGTGTGTGTGTGTGTGCGTGTTTGTGTGTTCCATAACGACTAACGACTTAAAAAAAAATCTAAAATTGCTGTTTGATGACGTTTTAAAATTGTAAATCTAAGGCCACACGCAAGCACCAATAGCTGCAGCTAATCGTGAGATGACTTCCATTTTTGGATCCGATAAGTTGGGGGGGGGGGGGGAAGGGAGGAGCTGAGGTAGGGCGGGGCTTTAACACCCACTGTTTACACTACAGTTGAAGCTCACCCCCAAAGTTGATTCAAGTATCCCCGACAGACTAGAAACGTCAAGATGATTCCACGATTCAAGGGTTGTTTTTTTTTACTTTACCTTTTATTTTCGTTTTGTTGCAAGGACACTGTACATCATACGCTTTAAGTTTTTTTATAGGGTGTTGTTTGAATAATAGTGATTGTGAAAGATGATTGAAGTGGCTGATAATTGACAGTGATAGCTGATTGGGTGACAGGACAAATGATCTCACACAAAATATCTCACAGATCATTTGTCCTGAGATTATTTGTCCGTGAGATATTTTTTCTGAGATATTTTGTCTGAGATATTTTGTCTGAGATCATTTGTCCGTGAGATATTTTGTCTGAGATATTTTGTCTGAGATCATTTGTCCGTGAGATATTTTGTCTGAGATATTTTGTCTGAGATATTTTGTCTGAGATCATTTGTCCTGAGATCATTTATCATGGTACCATTGATTGATTTTTTTGGTGTTAGATTGCAGTTGTGGTTGTTACTTTCTAATTAACTTAAATTAAAAAAAAATTACTTGGGGTTTTCGACTATTATATACAACAGAAACCACAAACTTAATTTCTTTACACTCAACTCAAGGTCGCTTGTCCTTTGCGGTCGAAAGTCAAAATTTTAAAAATCAATCGTCTAGCTTTTTAGCATTGTATCGTACCACATAATCCTAATTAACTAAGTGCTCATTAAAAAATCACGGTACTTAAAAACAAAACACTTAGAACCTTGACATTATCCGCTCAAGTGATGAAACCTTGACCTCAAACTCCCTCCCCTCCCCCTTCCCCTCTTGCACCATAATCCTACTTTTTCCTAACCCGCATTCATACATTAAAATGAGTCAGGGGAGGCAACAACCTCCACCGAAACAAACAACACCGACTACCGCGGGAAATCCAAGTCGTTTAAGGGTTACTTTCCCTGGCTTCTACCCCCACGAAGAGCATCTCTTTGTTCTTTCAGTTTCGATCTACCTTTATATAGTGTACATGTATTAGACTGTATAGCTTATATTTACTGTGTATTAGACACGGTCGAATTTAATGTCATGTTTAAGCATCTCAAAGATTGTATCGTATAGTTAAATGTGAAATAAGTTTTAAATATTTTGATCTTAGTTTAGTGTTAATTACATTCGTTATCTAGGTAAGTGCAGCTATTTAAATAAAGTAAAGAATACTCTTTAGACCTAGCGATATATTGAGCAGATGAAGTAGAGTTTGTATGGTTCTTGTCCTCGGCTTATGAAGGGAAGGTGTCGTTTGCACATTGCTATGCCGGCTTTACTTTTGCTAACATGAGTTAGGTACCCGTCAGTGCTGGGTGGACTACTGTCTTGAAACCGGATTCAAACTCGAGACTTTCGAGTTAACAGCCTATCACTCTACCGCTTAGACAACACTGTCGCATAGCTCTTTATGTAAAACTTATTAAAATGAGTGTTTAGCTGTTGTTGTTTCTTAAAGGTTATCTGAAATTTGACATGAAGTCATTAGCCGGACGCCAACGAAACGAAAATTTACCACTGAAGTTGTTACTGACATAAGAATAAAATTGACATTCGTTTTATTTATTTTGTAGATTTAAATTTATATATTTAGTATGTTTAGGTTTAGGTTAGGATAAGTCTTGACATGGGTTTTAACTGGAGGCTGGCTTTATTTTCCCAACAGGTGAAGATTTCATGCTGTAAGACACTCAGGTTTGTCTCCACGATGAAGCCCTTCAATGAATTTGTGTTTGTTCTTCTGGTATTCCTGCCGTATTCTTGTGTGACCTACACGACAAGATCCCCTGGCGTCGTTTCTATGGAGATATCAGAATCGTCATCGTTGGAAGACACTTTCGATGATTTCGATGACATCGTGTTTCATCAAGATGTAGATGATGATGAAGATGTCGATTATTTTTTAAAGAAAAACAAAACAGCTTGTCCGATTTTAGCTGATGAGGTGGCGGTATTGAAGCAGGGGACATCGACGGTTGGGAAATGTGAAATCAGAAAAAATGTGTGCGACTGCTCTAGCAGAGGTCTGACCTCGGTGCCACACGATATTCCAGACAACATCACCGTCCTGCATTTGTACAACAACTCCATCACCACCATCAAAAACAGCACGTTCTGCCAGACAAAAAAATTGAAATTTTTGTATTTGAACAGGAACATCATAAAACTTCTGGAACCCAAGGCTTTTGAATGCTTGGCGGATTTAGTTGAGCTCAACTTACGGGGAAACGAGTTAGAGTACGTAAATGGTACCTTTCCTTTAGGGATTTTTAAGCCTTTGTCATCTCTAAGAGTTCTTAGAATACAAAAGAACAATCGCTGTCCTCAAATTGGTTATCATGTGTATCCTGACAAAGCTTTATCAGACTTGAAAAACGTCACGGCTTTGTACATGGATGGGCTGACTGGGACGTATTTTGGGTTCGGTTTTCTGGGAATGTACTCCTTGAGGAATCTAAGTCTACCCGGGTACAACGATGGTTGCTGTCGTCTCGAGAACATAAACAACTTCACGTTTAGAAATTTAAGAAAACTTGCATTCCTAAACATCAGTGACTGCTACATCAATGGATACGGGTCTCACGATGACGCCTTCGTTCCTTTGAAAAACCTGAAAGTCCTTGACTTGACGTATAACGTTAATATAGGACTCCAGAAGCTCCAAGGTTTTCTGAAGGGGATAAAAAACTACAACATCACCAAGCTTTTAATCAACTCGGTCGTCACTCGCTTTTCTAAGAGCATCACCATCAACTCCTCGCTGGTTGAAAACCTACCCACCTCCCTGATACACCTTGAAGCTCGGGAGAACTGCTTCGAATCCGTCGAAGACGACGTCTTTGAAAAATTGCCGAAAAATCTCCGCTATCTCGATGTTGGGAACAATCGATTCATTTTTGGCAAATATTTAATCAATCTCCACAAACTTGAAAACCTTGAAAAACTTCGTTTAACTCGTGGAGGTTTTATTTACAAAATCCCCACAAAGTATCCGTTTCAAGTCAGTTCTGAATATGATTTGAACATGTTTCAATCAGCGAT
Source organism: Physella acuta (assembly GCF_028476545.2). Classification (NCBI taxonomy): domain Eukaryota; kingdom Metazoa; phylum Mollusca; class Gastropoda; family Physidae; genus Physella; species Physella acuta. The sequence goes on along the minus strand of NW_026732099.1, from coordinate 77,809 downwards.
GAGAGCTTCTGGATCGAACCTGATCAAGCTCCGGATACCACCGAAGCTGAAAACGTTGGACATGAGTGTGGCCGGCTTGGCTTTGCGCCTGACAGAACTTGAAATCGATGAAGACAACACGCTACACGATCTCAATCTGGCGGAAAATTATTTCCCTCGCGTCTTTGGCCCAATCAAGGGATTGAATAAATTAACCTACATGAATCTTCGGCACACTTCAGTCGAGTACATCGGTTTGAATTTTTTCAAACACTTTCCTTCTTTACAGATTTTGATGCTCGGATACAACACTCTTGAAGGCTACTTCAGCAATCATCTTTTAAACGGGACTATTTTCCAAGATCTTGGGAATCTGACGTACTTGGATTTATCCAACAGCAGGTTGGGTAGTTTTCCCAAACATACTTTTATAGGACTGGATAAACTGGAGGTTCTGTACCTGGATTACAACCAGCTGTGGACATTTGACGTGGATATTTCCCACATGAAGAAGCTAAAGAAGCTCAATATCAGTAACAATGAACTTGGATCTTTGCCAAATAATATAAGAGAGCACATTGACCACTTGAAGAAAGATCTGAACGTTTCTATCAGCGTGGACATGTCAAAGTGCCCTATACGATGTGACTGCCAGCATTTGGAGTTCCTGAAGTGGCTGGTCAGTTCGGGGGCGTTTAGTCCACCTGGTCTGCGCAACTACATGTGTCAGTACAACGCCTACACGCGTAAGATCATCACGGACGGGTACGCCAATGAGATTCGTCGTCTAGAGAAGGAGTGTGCTGACAACGTGCCCATATTTCTCTCTGTTCTGGGGTCCACGGTGGCTGTTGTGTTCATGGTCATCACAGGTGTCGTGTACAGGTAATTATATGTGTTCATGGTCATCGCAAGTGTGTACAGGTAATTATATGTGTTCATGGTCATCACGGGTGTCGTTTACAGGTAATTATATATGTTCATGGTCATCACAGGTGTGTACAGGTAATTATATGTGTTCATGGTCATCACAGGTGTGTACAGGTAATTATATGTGTTCATGGTCATCACGGGTGTCGTTTAAGGGTAATTATATATGTTCATGGTCATCACAGGTGTGTACAGGTAATTATATGTGTTCATGGTCATCACAGGTGTGTACAGGTAATTAAATGTGTTCATGGTCATCACAGGTGTGTACAGGTAATTATACGTGTTCACGGTCATCACAGGTGTGTACAGGTAATTATATGTGTTCATGGTCATCACAGGTGTAGTGTACAGGTAATTATATGTGTTCATGGTTATCACAGGTGTCGTTTACAGGTAATTATATGTGTTCATGGTTATTAAAGGTATTTAATCTGTGTATGTTCATGGTCATTATCATCACAGAGATTGTGTACATGTAATCAATCTGTGTGCGATATTACATATCATATTACCACTTTATTTTAAGTCGATTTCTTCAGATAATTTCATTATGTGTGTGGCTATTGCAGTAGCGTAGCGAGGGGGGGGGGGGACATATGTCCCCGGGCGCCGACCTTAGGGGGCGCCAAAATGGGTTGGAAAAATAAATTGAAAGGTTGAGGGGGGTGCAAATCGAAAGTTTGAGGGGGGGGGGGTGCAAATCAAAATCTCGAGGGGGGTGCAAATCGAAAAGTTTGTCCCCGGGCGCCGGGAAGGGTCGCTACGCCTCTGGGCTATTGTTAGCAATGGGAAGGCGTGATCGAGTGGTAGAGCACTCTACTGCTAACTCAAACGTCTCGAGTTCAGATCTCGGACTCGAGTCTGTAAGGGCGTCACTGAATTCACCCAGGTAGAGTAAAGGTTGCTGGGTATAGTGCTGACCACAACATCCCTTTATATGCAGTGGCCAAGAAACAGATGAGCTCTACTTCATCTGTCTGGTCCGAAACTGAAACTTTACTTTGTTTTATTGTTAGCAACGTGAACGATTAATCGCTTTATGTTTATGGCCATATTTACCGTTAATCACTTCATATACACGGTCATTTCTATTAGTGTGCACCATTACCTTATGTGTACCATAAGAGGACGCCACTTGCAAAACCTGCTAAGTCCACTTGTATAAAAAAAAATAATAATTTACCCTTTTAAAATCTTATGGCCTTATTAATTAAATAGCAATAAAAGTAGTATACTCATTTTTATTGTAAAGGTAAACAGTAAAATAAATTTTCTAACAGCGAAATATCGAATATCCTAACTTTAGTTAGGAAAAAAATATTTAAAAATCGATTTCATCAAAATTAATTAGAAGTGACTTAGCCTTCTTAATTAAGTAACATTTAAAGTAGTATACTAATTTTTACTTTCTCGTATATACGAAGTATAGAGAAAGTATTGTAATCGTGCAAAAAAAAAATAGAGATTTTTACAAATCTCGACGTTTTACACCTCACTGATACGGAAAAACATAATTTTGCAATCTTGTCCGTATGTCTGTGTGTCTGTGTGTGTGTGTGTCTGTCTGTCTGTCCGTGTGTAAACCCGATTACTTGAGAACCGTTACAGCTAGGTTGATGAAATTTCATATATAAGTATTTTATCAAAATCGTAGATCCGTATCAACTTTTGAGCGATTTCCGATAACCGGAAGTGGTACTTTTCCTACTTTGAATTTTTCAAAAGCCTATAACTTGAGTACTATTTCAGATAGATAAATGAAATTTCACATGTAAGTAAAAGATCTAATTCTCTACCTTCTGTTAAATTTTGAGTAATTTCCGTTGACCGGAAGTAGTAATTTACGCTACTTCCGATTTCTCAAAAAACTAATGTAAATTTTTAAAGTACTAATAATATTGCGCACTATTATGCGCTTTTTTATTTGGCGTTCACTTGGTGTGCAATTAATTTGTCTACGAGATTTTATTCTATTTTTAAAACTTTAAGAATTTAAAATGGATTAAAAATCATGTCTATAGCCCGAGTTCCCATCCCCTGTTATTTTATACAAGAATATTCGAGAAAGTTTAGGGGAGATCACTCCCGGTTTATTGTAATAGTAACAAATAAAAAATCCAAACTTTAGTTAAGAAATAAATATTGAAAGTCAATTTCATCAAAAGAAATCAGAAGCGTCTTAGTATGTTTTGTAAGTTACTTCATCATATATTTGTAGATCATCAATGTATGTGTACAGTCATCTCTAGGAGTGTGTACAAACGCATCACTTTATATGAATGCCTTCGCTATCGTTGTGTATTTGTATTTAATATGATGTGCACAATTCAGACCTGAACTCGGATTTTTCCATCTTTCCAGTTTTCGCTGGAAGCTCAGGTACTTGTACTACGCTGCTGTGATCAAGCTGAAGAACTCGGACATGACAGAATGTGGACACTTCCGGTACGACGTCTTCCTGTCCTACGCCCACCAAGATGAGGAATTTATTTTAAAAGAACTCATGCCAGGTAAGTACACTTGAAGTAGCCTACAAGATTATCTTTTATGGCACCAGCATATGCTATGTTTTCATAACTCAGTATCAATATATATATATATATATATATATATATATATATATATATATATATATATATAATTCTCTACCTGGGGACCATGCGGTACACCACCATGTACTCGCGCCGTTCTACCCCCTCCCTCGCTCTTTAAGTATATTGCTACCACACCCACCCCACGAAGGCAGGGGGTAGGGGGGGGGGAGATTATCGTCCTCCAATAGCTATTGATAGTGTTTTAAAGGAAAATATTTTCAGCCCCATCATTGTTATTGTAAAATTCACAAATTATGTATTACTGAAAAGTAGAAAATAAAACAACTAAAAAGCGGCTTATGCTACGCCGCGGTTCGGCTCGTCTATAATAATAGTTTTACAAGCTTAACTAATTATACAAAAAATTGTATTGTATGTAATAACCGGACAAACAAGATGGTAAAGTACCTCTCTTTTCACCTCTCACACACCCCAATACAAATGGTTTCTTTATGTATACTTGTATGGCTAGTGGGACGGGGGGGGGGGGTGTTTAGAGAGAGGTAATTAAAGTTCCTCCTTACACCTAGCGATCCAATGGGCAGGTGAAGTAGAATTCAACTTTATCTGCAGGCAGAGGTAGTCAGCACTAATCCCAGCCGCATTTACTCTCACTAACGTGTCAGGTACTTATCAGAGTTGGGTGGATTCACAAGTCCAAACAGAGATCCGAACTCGAGACTTTCAGATTAGCAAGCAAACGCTCTACTATTAGACCACGCCGTCCAACTACAGATAGACGTGGAGGCTTTCATTGTCTCCCAACACACACACACACACACACACATATATATATATATATCTATATATAATCTTTTACCGTACGTGCCCGAGACACATGGGGCAGATGAAGTAGAGTTCTGTTTCATAGACCTCGGCATATGAAGGGATAGTGTGATAGTTGGATAATGTTCAGCCTCCTTTGTTTTCCCTAACGTAAGGTACCTATCAGAGATGGGTTAAATCCGGATTCGAACTTTCGGGTTAGCAGCCCAGCTCTCTACCGATCTACAAATTATATATATATATATATATATATATATATATATATATATATATATATATATATATAGACTAGACTACCCGTCATCCGTTGGATAACTGTGGATAATAATATTATTATTATTATTATATGTGTAATTCATTATACCTGTGTGTTATTTTTGTATGATTTCACGACACACATTACGTGTAACACGTTTCTATAACATTGTCATCTGCTCAGAGCTGAAACAGAGGGACCTCAAGCTTCACGTCCACGGTCGAGACTTCGCCACGGGCAACTGGATAGCGGCCAACATCGTGACGGCCGTCAAGGAGAGCAGGAAGACGCTGGTCATCTTGACCAAACACCTACTGGCCAGCAAGTGGTGTAACTATGAGCTGCAGGTAGTTGCTTTAGGGGTGTATGTTGTTTTTTTCATAGAATATATTCGAATCCGGTTTCATGTCAGTAGAACGTCCCTGAGTCCACCAACCACTGAACGGTTCCTAACTAATTTTAGATGGAAGTAAAGGTGGCTGGGCATAGTGCTGCCTTAACTATCAATTTATATTCCTAGATCACAGAAAAATGTGAAATCTAGTTAACTTTCCACATGGTATTTTGCATGCTTTGGGGTGTCACATTTTTTCAGGGTGTGTTCAAGTAAGCTGGTGCAATGTGTAAAAATAAAAGTAAAATTAAATTCGGCAAGTGTAGTAGAGTTGACATGCTTATGTGACTTTGGGGTATGAAGTGACGCATTGTTTCCCTTACGTGTGTCAGGTACCCATCAGAACTGGGTGGACTCAGGTACGCCTTAAAGACTTGTGGCTGGAATCCGAACTCGAGTCATTTGAGAAAGAAGTCGTTAGCTCTATTGCATAACCTTGCCGTCCCTACAACAATCTGAATCGTTAGCACAATTTGTGCACCTGTTGTCTACTTTGTAGACTTTTTCTTAAACAATCGGAGATCTCATTTCGATGTGTTAAATTTTTGTAATTACTATCTTTTTCTTACTTGTGTAGACGTAGACAAAATATTTACAGAAGGCATTTTATTTTATTTTTAATTTTGAATGTTTTTACGGACATTTTTTGTGTGGATTTTTCTCTTGTTTCATTCTTTAAGTCCATTTAAGTGTTATTTCAATATTCCTTATATCTATTTTACAGAAGACTATTTATATGTATTTTTAACTTTTCTAAACATTTAGACGCTTCTTAAATCAAAAGAAAAGACTTATTTTAAATATATTTTTGATATGATCTTGAAATTAAGACCAAAAATTTACCTGAAATTAAATGAAGACCACATGGGATAAACCACAGATAACCACTTCGGATTTTTTAGTTAGTTAGGTTTATTTCCTGAACGCTTGAAATTATCTCATAATCATGAAAAAAATACCTTTCCCATCCCTCTCCCCAGATGGCCAATATGGAGTCAGTGGACAGTGGCCGACAAGTTCTGGTGTTCCTGTTGAAAGAGTCCATCCCCTCCAAGGAGCTGGGCCGGAACCTGCTGTGCCACATCCAGAACAACACGTACATCAACTACCCGCAGTCCAGCGCCGAGAGTGACGTCATGTTTTGGGATAAACTGGCCACGGACCTCAAACGTTAAAACTGTCTTCGTGGACGGGGAGAGGGTGGGGAGAAACGGGCATTTATATATGACGTCACACTTTAAAAAACAACTAATTTGACCTCTCTCATTTCCCATTATTACACACCTTCAAAAGAAACCAGACCTTGACGGTCCATGGGGAAAGTAGAGTTCAACTGTTTCTGTGAACTAGGCATATGAAGGGATAGTGTGGTCAGCTCTATGACCAGCCGTCTTTACTTTCCATAACGTAAGCTAGGTACACACATCAGAGATGAGTGGACTCAGGGTTTCGAACTCGAGACTTTCGTGGTTACAGTCTAGCGCTCTATCGCTGGGCCACGCCGTCCCACACTGTAACAATACCTTGGTCAAATCTGAGTATATTGATCCATTGATTTTATGTAATTTACAAAAAAACAAACAAAAAACGATCGTTTAGCGATGCAAAATAAATGTTAAAGTTCCGAACATAACTTTAAAAAATTACAAAAGTTCGTCCCCACACTTTCTTAAGCCCCATACCCCCTCCCCCACAACTCCATTTCGTCACACAATGTTATGTAAGTCTAACCCTCTCCTTCTTCCTTGACCGTTTGATGTGTTCTATAGAAAACCTACTTTATTTGTTATTATTTTAACAAATGAATGCTGTAATAAAATTTGCTTAAATGTAATGTCATTGTTTTCATAAATCGCATGAAAGGTTGCAACATATTGTACATCCAAGCTATCTAATAACACGTACCTAAATAATTTCCGAAACATTCTGAAACGGAGTAAAAAAAAAAAAACTTGAGTGTACATTAATAACTCACCGAAATAATATAGTAGAACACACTTCGGTGACCGCCCATGTGTCAGAGACGTAGAGGGGGGCTCTCATGAGCCCCCCCCCCCCACCCCCACTCTATTACACTACCGCGTTGGCGCGGCGTACGGCCCCTGGCTCCTTAAAACTAACAGACGCCATCGTGCCAAATAGCATCCTGTTGACAATGATGCAGATTGCGTCATTTGCTAAAGGGACACAAATGAACAGGATTTTTTCTTTAACAGAAAAAAATATTTGACATGTTTTAAACATCAGCGTGACTGATGCAATATGTTAGCGTTGCTAATGGTCTATTATTAGATGCTCGATATCAATTTCTGATTGGATTGTCTAAAAATAGATGCTAATTGCATCATATTGCAAAGTGACGAAACTGTTTGGATTTTTTTACGGACAAAAAGAAACATCCAAGTTAATAATCTAACCTTGGTTAATTTTTCTGATTATTAAAATAAAACGTATTATATGGCCTATGTGAGCATTTGGGGGCCGAAACTGAAAATTTTGTTTACAGCCAAATCGCACCCTACCAGGGCGCCGGCGGACACGCCTGATACAATTTAGTGAACGTTTGTAACGCCTCATCCTATCCATTGTCTATCACACTGTTTAGACCGAACGTATTCCCCATAGCGCTCACGGAAAAGACCACTGCGCCAAATCGCATCCTGCCGGTGGGCCGCCCATGCAAAATTAAATCCCCCCTCCCACAACCACCCACCCACCCTCAACCACCCTCACCCCCTCTCCCACCCTATAAACTTTTCGGGAATATTCATCAACTCCCTAAAGTTCTATGGCACCCGGATAAACTGTGTCGAACCGCCATTGTCTTTCATTTATCGTATATAGAGAAAAATCCCACCATCCCGTGGCGCCGCCCTTTCGAAATTTAAAATGTCTTTTTACAGAACCCTTTCCTGGAGGGTTCTTATCAACTCCCCAAAGTCTCATGGCTATCGGATGAACGGTGTCAAACCAAAATCGACTTTTATTTTTATATACCGTACATACAGAACAATCTCACCCTCCAGTGGCGCCGCCCTTGCGAAATTATAAATGATTTTTTTTACAGAACCCTTTCCCAGGGTGTACTAATGAACTCACCAAAGTTTGATTGCGATCGGATGAACGCTGTCAAACCAAACTCGACTTTTATTTTTATATACCGTATATGGAGAAAAAGCAAATCGCGCCCTGCCGAAAAAATCGAACCCTCCCGTGGCGCCACCCTTGCGAAATTTAAAAATATATTTTTTGCAGAACCCTTTCAGGTAAGTGTTCTAATCAACTCCCCAAAAATTGATGGCGATCGGATGAATGGTGTCAAACCAAAATCAACTTTTATTTTTATATACTTTATATTGAGAAAAATCTCACACTCCCGTGGCGCCGCCCTTGCTAAATTAAAAGTGATTTTTTTTTTACAGAACTCTTCCCCAGAGTCTTTTAAAGAACTCACCAAAGTTTGATGGCGATCGGATGAACGCTGTCTAACCAAAATTGGCTTTTATTTTTATATACCGCATATAGAGAAAAAAACAAATCGCACCCTTTCGGGCCGCCATTCGAATTTGAATTTTTTTTTTCACAGAAACCTCCCCAGGAATATTCTCAACAACTTTCCAAAGTTTCACGGCGATGTGATGAGAGGTGTAGTAGTGCATAAAAGACAAACAGACAGACAGACAGACACACACACACATTTACAATGAAACTCCAACCTGATCATCTTGGTGTAGCTTTACATTTAAATCTAAATCTAAAGATTAAATCTAAATCTAAATAAAATAGATCTATTAATAGCATCAGCTTGAGCAAAAAACGCCCCCACCTCACACACCTAACTTTGTTATAAATTAAACCAATGTTCACTTGCGAACCATGTTAGATAATAGGCTGGAGCTAAGCGCTCGTGGTTGCAAACTAATTTAAATAAAATGCGCATGAAGCAATGTTTTTTTTTAATCCATTCAAGAGAGAAGGAGAGGGGTGGGGGGGACTCAGGTTCCGTTTTCTGGTGTTGTTCATTCTGTAAGAGGGGGCTAGGGAAACGGGAGGGGGGGGGGGGGGGGGGGTAGAACGAAGGGGGCGACGAACGTTTCTTTTTTCCAACAACTCAAATTATGAATCTTTCACGGAAGTCTTGGGGGAACTACACACTACGACACTGTGGCGTGTTGCTGTGTAGCAACAAACTGTGACGTAAGGGGGGGGAGGTCCGCCCCAGTGTTTGGTTGTATGTTTTCACTGTTGAGGACTAAACATTTGGGGGGGGGTGGGAGGTTTGGTGCGAACCTAAATTTCCGGGGGGGGGGGGCACTGATAAAAGTATATATTTTCTATATAATTTATGAATTTTCACTATTGTGTTCATGGGTTGGGGTGGTCGATTTTCTTTAAGGCGTGGAAGAGGTGGTATCCCCCCCCCCCTCTTTTGAAGAAAAACCTCAAAGAAACACTGATTAGCTCAGTCTGCTTTCAGAGATTCTTCCAAGCATCTATTCTATAAGCAAGCCCACTGTCGCACTGTTGTGTTGTTTTTATTTTTGTAATGTTATGGGTTAGAGCTGTGTTTGATCTGGATTTGGTTATTTGTTAGGATTTGTGCAAGGGCTTATGTTAAAGTTTTCTCTGGGCTTGGATTATGTGAGGGGTTGAGTTACATCGGGTCATGAGTTAGAGATAGATTTCCGTTTGAGTGAGTAACACATTATTATGTTTTGAGCTCAAACTTTGGTTTATAAAGCTTGGGTTGAATGAGGACTGGCTTAACGATGCGTAGTTCCAAAAATAATTATAAATACACATTACTTCATTTCCTTTCAAATTCTACCAGCACCGTTTTTATTTCCTCTTTCAAAATAATCCGTTAGAACAAAAACATCGCCTGGACTTTTAACTACCTTGTCTTAAGTTCCAACATAAAAATTGCATTGGCTAGAAAGTTTGTCCGTTTTCTGTGGTTATTTTATTACCTGTAAGAAAATACTTTGTAGTTCCAGAAATTTCAAGATTCCATTAGCTACAATGTCAGTGTTACTGATGTGGGTTTACCATTAGTTAAAATAATTTCCTTTAACTACGTGATAACCACTTTTTGTGTAAGTATTCAACAATTTTTTTGTAGTTTCCGACTTCGATACTTCGATACTTCACCATTAAACATATAACAATTTACATGTACAGAACTGTGTTTCTATTTTGAATTACTTTGTAAACTTATAAATATATTTAACTTTTTATTTGTTATCCAAATGCACTACACGGTGGCTATATATATATATATATATATATATATATATATATATATATATATATATATATATATATATATATATATATATATATATATAGGCCTATATATATATTTATATACATATAATATATATATATATATATATATATATATATATATATGTGTGTGTGTGTGTGTGTGTGTGTGTGTCTTAGATGTTTATATTCGTTGTTGAGTAACCAATTGTTTGCCTAATTTAACCGATAAACACAGCATAAAGTATTTTTTTTAAATTAAGGAGTTTTACTTAGTATTCTCGAACAGGTGGTGGAGTGACAGAGCATGTGTAAGGTTTCCCGGTTCGAGTCTGAAAGTGTTGATGTCTCAGACTCGTATCTTGATCAAATCAGTGTTTCTTCCAGACTTTTTTCTCCGGGGGGGGGGGGGAGACAGTTGTAATTTTCGGGGGGCGGTAGACTTTCTTCTGGGGGGGGGGGGGGGGGCGGCACTGTTAAAAGTATATATTTTCTATATAAATTATATAAATTTCATTTCGTTCGGGGGGGGGGGGGGGAAGTAGAATTTTTTCGGGGGTAGGGGGCCTCGCCCCCCCCCCCCCCTTCCGTAGAGATGCCTGGAAGAAACTCTGGTTCAAATTAGTGAACGTTAACTCCCCTGGGTTAAGTGTAGACCCCACGATATGAAAGCACATAACAGGTGATCTCATACTTCCGCCCGCATTGAGCTCCTAGTTATAAATAGTATTCTCGTTTGTTAACTGTATGTAAGGTTTATCACACAGCAGTTTCATCTTTGTTTCTCGTTTGCTTGTTTTTAATTTGAGATTAGTGTTCTTTTTTTTATAGTCTCGAATATAGAAATATATTGAGTAAATATGACACGTTAATAAATCTTAATTTAAATACTGGCAAATGTATTTAGTTACACGATATTAAGATAGTGTTGCATGTCGTAACACTACAGCCTTAAACCTAAGTAAACTGTAAGTATTTGTATCTAAAGTTTAGGTCCGTATGTTAGATCTAATTAACAAATTGACTTTTCATTTAAATAAAACTAAATTTAAAAAGTTAATATAATGAGAGGGAGAAATTTTATTTAAAAAAAAACGAAGCTTAAGAATATATAATTTGAAAAAAAAAATACTGTTGTGTACGTTGCCCTAAAGTTTAGCATGATCAGAGTTTCTTTCAGGCAACTCTCACCCCCCCCCCCCCCCCGGACGAAATAGAAAAAAAATATGTATAAAGAAAATATACTTTAACCAGTGCCCGTACCCTTCCGGAAAGTTTCAAGTGCATCTCCCCTAACCCCCGCCCCAGCGAATAATTCTGAAAGAGACACTGATCATGATAATATAACATAACATGATAAAACTGGATTTTGCCTCTAAAAATGAAATTTGCTAAGTCATAACACAACACGATTCAATATGTTACAACATAATTCGTCATGCAACATAATACACATTGCAACAACATAAAGCAACATAGTGTTAATAACATACACACTTTATTTAAATATTTCATACGTCGAAATTTATTTTTATCGTTACCGTATCTATTTTTGTAATCGAAAAGTCAATACTTAATTAACAGAAACGAAGCTCAAGCAAACTGAATAATATCACATTTTGACTTGTGACAATTGAGGTTTTTCCTTAAGAAACGGCGCTCTAGAAAATAACATCCTGCTGCAATGATTGGGTCACGAGACGACCATGTGACGTAACAGCGACCTACTTTCATTTTAATCCGCGGAGTAAGAATACTTGTAACGCGCTATAAATGAACAAAACAGGTATGCTAGCTTGAGTTTCAAAGAAATAAATTAAAAATTTAAATTTAAAGCACAGTTTGTATGAATGGTGTTTTATGTGTTAGCGTGTTCATTCAGATATATAACTACAAGCATGAAAGACATGTAGTAAAATGTATTTTGACGCATTATTTTTACTTTCTCGTATATACGTAGTATAGAGAAAGTATTGTAATCGTGCAAAAAAAAAAATCGAGATTTTTACAAATCTCGACGTTTTACACCTCACTGATACGGAAAAACATAATTTTGCAATCTTGTCCGTATGTCTGTGTGTGTGTGTGTCTGTCTGTCTGTCTGTCTGTCCGTGTGTAAACACGATAACTTGAGTACCGTTACAGCTAGGTTGATGAAATTTCATATATAAGTATTTTATCAAAATCGTAGATCCGTATCAACTTTTGAGCGATTTCCGATAACCGGAAGTGGTACTTTTCCTACTTTGAATTTTTCAAAAGCCTATAACTTGAGTACTATTTCAGATAGATAAATGAAATTTCACATGTAAGTAAAAGATCTAATTCTCTACCTGCTGTTAAATTTTGAGTAATTTCCGTTGACTGGAAGTAGTAATTTACGCTACTTCCGATTTCTCAAAAAACTAATGTAAATTTTTAAAGTACTAATAATATTGCGCACTATTATACGCGTTTTTATTCGGCGTTTGCTTGGTGCGCAATGTTTTTTTTATGAGATTCTATTCTATTTTTAAAAGTTTAAGTATTTAAAATGGATTAAAAATCATAACTATATCCCCAGTTACCATCCCCTGTTGTTTTATATAAGAATATTCGAGAAAGTTTAGGGGAGATCACTCCCGGTTTATTTATTTAACAATGTATTGGTGTTATTTTTGTTGTAAATATGGTGATGGTGTCGGTATAATGATAGTGGTGTCAGTATGGTGATGGTGTTGTAAGTATGGTGATGGTGGTGTAAGTATGGTGATTGTGGTGTACGTTTGGTGATGTTGGTGTTAGTATTGTGATGGTGGTGTTAGTATGTTGATGGTGGTGTCAGTATAGTGATTGTGGTGTAAGTATGGTGATGGTGGTGTTAGTATGGTGTTGGTGGTGTCAGTATGGTGATGGTGGTGTTAGTATGGTGATGGTGGTGTTAATATGGTGATGGTGTTGTAAGTATGGTGATGGTGGTGTTAGTATGGTGTTGGTGGTGTCAGTATGATAATGGTGGTGTCAGTAGGATAATGGTGGTGTTGGTATGTTGATGGTAGTGTTAGTATGGTGATGGTGGTGTCAGTATGATGATGGTGTTGTAAGTATGGTGATGGTGGTGTTAGTATGGTGTTGGTGGTGTCAGTATGGTGATGGTGGTGTTATTATAGTGATTGTGGTGTACGTATTGTGATGGTGGTGTACGTATTGTGATGGTGGTGTTAGTATGGTGTTGGTGGTGTTAATACGGTGATGGCGGTGTTAGTATGGTGATGGTGGTGTTAGTATGGTGATGGTGGTGTTAGTATGGTGATGGTGGTGTTAGTATGGTGATGGTGGTGTCAGTATGTTGATGGTGGTGTTAGTATGGTGATGGTGGTGTTAGTATGGTGATGGTGGTGTTAGTATGGTGATGGTGGTGTTAGTATGGTGATGGTGGTGTTAGTATGGTGATGGTGGTGTTAGTATGGTGATGGTGGTGTTAGTATGGTGATGGTGGTGTTAGTATGGTGATGGTGGTGTTAGTATGGTGATGGTGGTGTTAGTATGGTGATGGTGGTGTTAGTATGGTGATGGTGGTGTTAGTATGGTGATGGTGGTGTTAGTATGGTGATGGTGGTGTCAGTATGTTGATGGTGGTGTTAGTATGGTGATGGTGGTGTTAGTATGGTGATGGTGGTGTTAGTATGGTGATTGTGGTGTAAGTATGGTGATGGTGGTGTTAGTATGGTGATGGTGGTGTTAGTATGGTGATGGTGGTGTTAGTATGGTGATGGTGGTGTCAGTATAGTGATTGTGGTGTAAGTATGGTGATGGTGGTGTTAGTATGGTGTTGGTGGTGTCAGTATGGTGATGGTGGTGTTAGTATGGTGATGGTGGTGTTAATATGGTGATGGTGTTGTAAGTATGGTGATGGTGGTGTTAGTATGGTGTTGGTGGTGTCAGTATGATAATGGTGGTGTCAGTAGGATAATGGTGGTGTTGGTATGTTGATGGTAGTGTTAGTATGGTGATGGTGGTGTCAGTATGGTGATGGTGTTGTAAGTATGGTGATGGTGGTGTTAGTATGGTGTTGGTGGTGTCAGTATGGTGATGGTGGTGTTATTATAGTGATTGTGGTGTACGTATTGTGATGGTGGTGTACGTATTGTGATGGTGGTGTTAGTATGGTGTTGGTGGTGTTAGTACGGTGATGGCGGTGTTAGTATGGTGTTGGTGGTGTCAGTATTGTGATGGTGGTGTTAATATGGTGATGGTGTTGTAAGTATGGTGCTGGTGGTGTCAGTAGGGTGTTGGTGGTGTCCGTATGATAATGGTGGTGTCAGTAGGATAATGGTGGTGTTGGTATGTTGATGGTAGTGTTAGTATGGTGATGGTGGTGTCAGTATGGTGATGGTGTTGTAAATATGGTGATGGTGGTGTTAGTATGGTGATGGTGGTGTTAGTATGGTGATGGTGGTGTTAGTATGGTGATGGTGGTGTTAGTATGGTGATGGTGTTGTAAATATGGTGATGGTGGTGTTAGTATGGTGATGGTGGTGTCAGTATGGTGATGGTGGTGTTAGTATGGTGATGGTGGTGTTAATATGGTGATGGTGTTGTAAGTATGGTGATGGTGGTGTTAGTATGGTGTTGGTGGTGTCAGTATGATAATGGTGGTGTCAGTAGGATAATGGTGGTGTTGGTATGTTGATGGTAGTGTTAGTATGGTGATGGTGGTGTCAGTATGGTGATGGTGTTGTAAGTATGGTGATGGTGGTGTTAGTATGGTGTTGGTGGTGTCAGTATGGTGATGGTGGTGTTATTATAGTGATTGTGGTGTACGTATTGTGATGGTGGTGTACGTATTGTGATGGTGGTGTTAGTATGGTGTTGGTGGTGTTAGTACGGTGATGGCGGTGTTAGTATGGTGTTGGTGGTGTCAGTATTGTGATGGTGGTGTTAATATGGTGATGGTGTTGTAAGTATGGTGCTGGTGGTGTCAGTAGGGTGTTGGTGGTGTCCGTATGATAATGGTGGTGTCAGTAGGATAATGGTGGTGTTGGTATGTTGATGGTAGTGTTAGTATGGTGATGGTGGTGTCAGTATGGTGATGGTGTTGTAAATATGGTGATGGTGGTGTTAGTATGGTGATGGTGGTGTTAGTATGGTGATGGTGGTGTTAGTATGGTGATGGTGGTGTTAGTATGGTGATGGTGGTGTTAGTATGGTGATGGTGGTGTTAGTATGGTGATGGTGGTGTTAGTATGGTGATGGTGGTGTTAGTATGGTGATGGTGGTGTTAGTATGGTGATGGTGGTGTTAGTATGGTGATGGTGGTGTTAGTATGGTGATGGTGGTGTTAGTATGGTGATGGTGGTGTTAGTATGGTGATGGTGGTGTCAGTATGTTGATGGTGGTGTTAGTATGGTGATGGTGGTGTTAGTATGGTGTTGGTGGTGTCAGTATGGTGATGGTGGTGTTAGTATGGTGATGGTGGTGTTAATATGGTGATGGTGTTGTAAGTATGGTGCTGGTGGTGTCAGTAGGGTGTTGGTGGTGTCCGTATGATAATGGTGGTGTCAGTAGGATAATGGTGGTGTTGGTATGTTGATGGTAGTGTTAGTATGGTGATGGTGGTGTCAGTATGGTGATGGTGTTGTAAATATGGTGATGGTGGTGTTAGTATGGTGATGGTGGTGTTAGTATGGTGATGGTGGTGTTAGTATGGTGATGGTGGTGTTAGTATGGTGATGGTGGTGTTAGTATGGTGATGGTGGTGTTAGTATGGTGATGGTGGTGTTAGTATGGTGATGGTGGTGTTAGTATGGTGATGGTGGTGTTAGTATGGTGATGGTGGTGTTAGTATGGTGATGGTGGTGTTAGTATGGTGATGGTGGTGTTAGTATGGTGATGGTGGTGTTAGTATGGTGATGGTGGTGTTAGTATGGTGATGGTGGTGTTAGTATGGTGATGGTGGTGTTAGTATGGTGATGGTGGTGTTAGTATGTTGATGCTGGTGTCCGTGTGATGTGGTTACATTTCTTATAGTGTGGTTGATCTCGGTATGGTGATGGTGGTGGTCAATACAATTTTCTATCGATAAATCAAGTACAAATCCTAACATATTCTAACCAAATAATGGTTTCTAGTAGTAATCGCTTTACGTGTAATACAAACAAAAGTACGATATGAAAAAAATCTGTAACGGCTGTGAGGCTAGGGACTAGTCAACGATAGGGGTAGGGTCAGATTTAAGGTTAGGGTTTAGGTCATGTTTAACGATTCTACTTCATTACGACCTGTCCTTCTTTTCACACGTCATCACTTTATTTGCGGTGTGGTAAGATATAAGAGCATACGCGTGCTGACCCGAAAGACTCGAGTTCGAATCATGGGTTCGTATGATTTGAACTAATTACACCTGACTCACCCTAGGGAAAGTAAAGGCGGTTGGGCATTGTGCTGACCCCACTATTCTTCAAATTCCGAGATCACAGAAACAGGTGAACTCTATTTCATCTGCTTCATTCACCGTCAAGTTCGAAAGATAAATTAAATCAGATGCCTGTAATTTGTTTAATATGTCATTTTTTTTATCTCATACAATAGAACATAATGAGGACCATGACCAACAAAGCCCATAACTTCCCAATCTTGGCGTGGCTGTGTCTGACATTCGTGGCTGACATTTCAATGTTTCCTATAAAAGTCAACACAATGGACCAAAACATAGACAACACAGACTTCTCAAAAAAGAATGCGTTCTTTGAATCATCTAAACCTTCTAACACAAATAACGAAAGTTTGGAAAACAGCACAGACTATAATTTTAATGTATCTGAATTACTTCATTCTTCAAATGAAAATAAGAGGAGTTTGGAATACACTGCCGACGCTATTAAAAATGATTTAGTAGCGTCATCGCAATCATTTGAAAAAATTCATCAGCCTGCAAGCGCGGACGTGCAAGAGGATATAGAAGTGGAAAATTTCAATGACGAGGATGATTTAAGACACACAAAATATTGTGAGAGAAAATTTCAAGCCAACTATCACAAAAAAGTTGATTGGTTTTACGAGGTTATAGATGGCTGCAAATGTGATCAGAGTGTTTGCGTGTGTTCACGACTTGGCCTTAACTATGTGCCAACGTCATTACCATATAATATCACAGAGTTATATTTTGACAATAACAATTTAACGCATATTAAAAATAGAGCTTTTTGTAATTACACTCATCTGAAGATTCTAGACTTATCCCATAATAAAATATTACAACTCAAAAATGAATCATTTAATTGTCTTCACAAACTAAAATGTTTAACTTTATATGGAAACAAATTAGAAATGAATAATATTACTTTTCCCAGTGGTGTTTTTAAAGAATTAGGATCGCTTCTTTTTCTAAAACTAAACAAAAACACGGCGAACGTTACTAACAGAAGTTACGAATATCCTCATCAGCAGCTCTCCGATTTGAGAAGTTTACATACGCTGTATATAGATGGACTTTTCAACAAAAGCTTTGGTCCTGGGTTCGCGAACATGACATCATTGGAACATCTCAACCTTGCAGGGTATACGGAAGGTGAGTGTCATCTTGGTGCGTTAGGAAAATCGACATTCGTCAACCTGTCACACCTGAAAATCCTCAACATCAGCGACTGTAATATCGTGGGACCGTACGCTAACGAAAATGAAACTTTCACCCCGTTGAGAAATCTCAAAACACTCGACATTTCATACAACCGTGTTTTAGGTTTTGAAAAATTAGGCAAAATTTTGTCAGGGCTGAAACATTCTGATTTAAAAATTCTCAACATCAGTGCGGTTGTGTCACGGTATTCTAAAGGAATCGACGTCAACGCTTCCATGGTTCAAAGCCTACCCAGATCTATAACACATCTGGTAGCAAGAGAAAACTGCTTCGAGACAGTCCTTGACGACGCGTTTGACTACATCCCGGAGAATTTAACTCACTTGGATCTTGGCATCAACAGGTTTCTGTTTGGCGAATATCTCCAGAAAGTCTGGAAACTTGAGAATCTACTATCACTGGACCTTAACGGTGCCGGTTTCCTTTACAACTTACCCCACAGAGCTACGCACCAGATTATCCACAGTCAATAAAAGATTTCACTAATCCAGGAAACACTTACAAAAGTATAGAAAAAGAAACTTTTCACCTTCAAATTCCACCACGTTTACAAAAAATAGACCTCAGCATTACGGGCTTACAGTACAAAATCCACGAATTTCATCTAAATTCTACAAACGATCTTTCCATCGTGAAGTTAAAATACAACTACCTTCCTTTACTTTTCGGACCTATATACGGTCTGCATAACCTCGCTATTCTGGATTTAAGATCCGTTTCTTTGGAACACTTTTCGCACACGATTTTTCAATCGTTTCCTAAATTGACCACGCTTTTGCTTGGAGATAATAGCTTCGGCGAGTACATGGCGGCCTTGGATGAAGAGGACAAGATTTTCCAAAATTTATCTACCCTCACAACTTTCGATATGTCCAACTGTCAGCTTACCAATATGCCGAACAATATACTAGCCGGCATGGTTAACCTAGAAAACTTACATTTAGAAAAAAACAAAATGTGGATTTTCAACGTCAGTATATCCCACATGCCTAATCTGACGCTGCTAAACTTGAGTCACTCCCAAATCAACAACCTGCTACCCACAACCCGTCAGAGCATTGACAGACTCTGCACACCAAAATCTTGCCAAATCCGCGTCGATCTCTCCCACTGCCCTATCATCTGCGAGTGCAACAATTTAGACTTTCTAAAATGGATGGTCAACTCGAAAGCTTTCGAACCGAGTTTCCACAACTACATGTGCAAGTTTGCAGACAGCTCGTCCAAGTACATCAACGACAGCTACCATGAGAATCTACGGCTTTTGGATCTGGAATGTGAGAGTCACATTGTTCTATTTTTAGCCATCTCCAGTGCCACGTTCATATTGTTCTGTTGTATCTTTGCTTACATTGTATACAAGTAAGTTTACGTACTATAGTGTTATAGTGTATTTTTAATTACATTGTTATTATAGAGAATATACTTTAGGCTCAGGGTCTTTGTAGAGAAAACGCGATAACTAAAAAAGGCAATTAAGTAAAATTCTCATAACAATACTAAAAAACTCGTACAACTAATTATAGATATAGATACATGTATCGATACTAACATAAGCATTATCCTTGTTTGTAGGTGGTGGAAGATTAAAAAGAATTAAAACTGGCAAGTGAAGTAGAGTTACACTGTTTTTGTGACCTCTTCATATGAAAGGATGGTGTGGTCAGCACTATGCCAAGCCGCCATTACTTTCCCTAACTGAGTTAGGTACCCTTATGAGCTGGGTTGACTCAACCATTTTGATGGCAGCTGTCTTGTAACCCATCATCAACTTTTCCTATTGATGCTTAAGACACATGGAATAGGTGAAGTAGAGTTCATTTGTTTCAGTAGTCTCAGCACACAAGAGGATAATGTGGTCAGCATTATGGCCAGCTGTCTTTGTTTCCCTAACGCGAATCAAGTACCCATCTGACCTGGGTGGACTCAGGGGCGTCCTGAGCCTGGGATCCGAACTCGAAACATTCGGGTTTGCAGTCTTGCGCTCTACCGCTAGGCCATGACGTCCCACTAGTATAATTATTAAATAATCTCAATAGTCAACAGGCAAATTATTATAAGGGAGTGTTGATGATGTTTATATACAGCTACACCGTAATGGGTATTTGGTGGATCAACTCTGCTCCAGTGGCGTAGGCAGGGGGGGGGAAGTCAGGGGGGTCATAACCCCCACCCCCATAGACCCATTGGTATATATATATATATATATATATATATATATATATATATATATATATATATATATATATATATATATATATATATATATATATATATATATATATATATATATATATATATATATATAAAGTATGAGGGGGGGTGCAAATCGAAAGTTTGAGGGGGGGGGGTGCAAATCGAAAGTTTGTCCCCGGGTAAAAATTGGAACCCTCCCCCCCCCCCCCCCCCTTGAGACGATCTTGGCTACGCCACTGCTCTGCTCATATAAATATTCTGCGTCATCACACAAATGATACACTTATAACTTTTTACTTTCCCAGATTCCGCTGGTCCGTCAAGTATTTTTACTACGCTGTGCTGTACAAGTTCAATCACCAGCACGAAAACAATGCGAACGAGTTTCGGTACGACGTCTTCATCAGCTATTCCTCCATCGACGATGATTTCATTGTGCATACCGTCAATAAAGGTCAGTCGGTTATTTGGAGATAAGATACGAACATCATAATCATCATCATCATCCATGAACCCTAATTGGGGTCGTTATGGGCACCCTATTTTTAGCGCAATTTCCATTCTGGAGAATTGCGTTTATTAACCCGTCATTTCTGGATGTATGAATGAATGTATGAATGAATGGATGGATGTGTGTCCGCAGCTTTAAGTCGTATCTCCTCCTCAACGAAGCAATATCGATGACTAGTTCCAAAAGCAATTATGTTAAGCAAGTTACGAGGATGAACATAGGCCATAAAAATTCCGGGTTTCTTTCATGGATTTCCCGGAAAAGCCAAAAAACCTCTTTAAAAAGCAGTTTTTGGCCCATATCTCGGCAACCAGACCACTTAGCGACTTGAAACATGTACCAATCGATTCCTGCCATAATTTAGAACAATATTGCCGAAGAAAGTTTTCAAAAATATCCTTTCGTTCGGTCAGAAATTTTTTTTTATTAATTAAAATTTGTCCCGAATTAGTAGGCATATTTATCCAACCACACCACACGCGTCATCACGTTCAATAGCTGCGCCATCACGTTCAATGGCTGCGTCATCACGTTCAGTAGGCGCGCAATGGTTTTTAGTCATGTAACTCTATTGTAAATAAAACATGTAAAATACTGAAAAAAAATTAATAAAAAACGTTTTAATAACTAACCAATGGTTTTACTAACCCTGCTATTTTTAGATAACATAAGGAAATTGCGCTTAAATGTCACTAGACTTTTTAATTAACTTGTTTTATAATGCTCAGCCATCCATCTTGGTCCCAAGCCGTTCTGGTTTAGCTGAGACTTCGTGGAAGTCCTAAGATCAGGTGTCAAACAAAGCTAGGAATGATTATGGTCAGGTACCCTTTAAAGCTGAGTAGGTTTAGGAACTTGCCACAGTCAGGTACCCTTTAAAGCTGAGTAGGCTCAGGAACTCGCCACAGTCAGGTACCCTTTAAATCTGAGTTGACTCAGGAACTTGCCACAGTCAGGTACCCTTTAAATCTGAGTGCGCTCAGGAACTCGCCAGTCAGGTACCCTTTAAAGCTGAGTGCGCTCAGGAACTCGCCACAGTCAGGTACCCTTTAAAGCTGAGTAGGCTCAGGAACTCGCCAGTCAGGTACCCTTTAAAGCTGTGCGCTCAGGAACTCGCCAGTCAGGTACCCTTTAAAGCTGTGGGCTCAGGAATTCGCCAGTCAGGTACCCTTTAAATCTGAGTGGGCTCGGGAACTCGCCAGTCAGTTATCTTTTAAAGCTGAGTACGCTCAGGAACTCGCCACAGTCACGTACCCTTTAAAGCTGAGTGCGCTCAGGAACTCGCCACAGTCAGGTACCCTTTAAAGCTGAGTGGGCTCAGGAACTCGCCACAGTCAGGTACCCTTTAAATCTGAGTACGCTCAGGAACTCGCCAGAGTCAGGTACCCTTTAAATCTGAGTGCGCTCAGGAACTCGCCACAGTCAGGTACCCTTTAAATCTGAGTACGCTCAGGAACTCGCCAGAGTCAGGTACCCTTTAAAGCTGAGTGCGCTCAGGAACTCGCCACAGTCAGGTACCCTTTAAAGCTGAGTGGGCTCAGGAACTCGCCAGTCAGGTACCCTTTAAAGCTGAGTGCGCTCAGGAACTCGCCAGAGTCAGGTACCCTTTAAAGCTGAGTGCGCTCAGGAACTCGCCAGTCAGGTACCCTTTAAAGCTGAGTGCGCTCAGGAACTCGCCACAGTCAGGTACCCTTTAAAGCTGAGTGCGCTCAGGAACTCGCCACAGTCAGGTACCCTTTAAATCTGAGTGGGCTCAGGAACTCGCCACAGTCAGGTACCCTTAGGAATATCTATAGCTACTCATCAGTGCTAGTGTTGATTCAACGGCGTATTAAAGTCAGGTATTAATTAGATCTGAGTGAACAGGGGGGTACATATGTCCCAAGGCGCCGACCTTAGGGGGCGCCAAAATGGGTTGTAAAAACAAATTAAAATGTCATTTTAGCTGCATTTTTGCAATTTGAGGGGGGGGGGGGCAAATCGAAAGTTTGCTCCCGAGGGGGGCGCCAAATTTTAAGTTTGTCCCCGGGCGCCAGGAAGGGTCGGTACGCCTCTGCGATTTGGCACCACAGTCAACTTCACAATTCTCCGCCATCCACCTCTGTCCTCTGACACTTTGATTATTTCCTAAGTGTCTTTGGGCACCAGTTGTTTTTTTTCTTTTGAATTTTCCGCCATCTGTCTCTTTCTTTGCTGCCTTGAGTCCAATCTTTGATTTCATCCATCCACTGACGTCTTTACCTTCCGCTTCTTCTCCCTTCTGACCCAGTGCCTTGTAATATTGTTTTAAATTTTGCACAATCTGACATTCTCCCCCCTCCTCCCCCCAGAGCTGAGGGACAGGGGCCTCAAGCTTCACGTCCACGGGAGGGACTTTGTCACGGGCAACTGGATAGCGGCCAACATAGTGACGGCCATCAAGGAGAGCAGGAAGACGCTGGTCATCTTGACCAGAAACCTTCTGACCAGCAAGTGGTGTAACTATGAAATCCAGGTAAACTTTCACTGACGCACTGGTCTAGTTGTAAGTAATATGGAAGATGTGGCCGATCGGTTGAGCGTGTGAGTGGTAACTCCAAAGGTTTGTGTGTGATTCGGTAGAATGCATGTTGTTCACTAGTTCTAGAAAAATGGCGAGCATACGTCAAACTAAAGCGGTCATTGGCAGACATGAAACTGGTATTCAAGTATCCGGAAGTTTTACGGCCTGTTATTGTAATGGAAAGTCTAACAATCTGATTGGGATTCCTCTGTAGTGGTAAAACGGAAGTATTAACATTTTGGTACTGACCGTACTGGCGATATTCGTTTTTTTTTGTGTTTTAAAAATTCAAATATTGATTAGTTAGGATTAGGGTTACGGGTGGAGTTAGGGTTTGGGTTACGGGTGGGGTGGGGATAGCGTTAGAGTTAGGGGTGGGAGTTAGAGTTAGGGTTAGGTTTAGGGTTAGGGTTAGGGTTAAGGTTAGTCGTAGGTGTAGGTGTAGGTGTAGGTGTAGGTGTAGGTGTAGGTGTAGGTGTAGGGGTAGGGGTAGGGGTAGAGTTAGAGATAGAGCTAACGTTAGGTTGAGGTTTAAAATCAATGTTTGATTCAATGTGATCATGAAAAAAAATGTATTCGCCAACTCTCTCCCCAGATGGCCAACATGGAGTCAATAGACCGTGGCCGTCCCACTCTGGTGTTCCTGCTGAAAGAGTCCATCCCCTCCAAGGAACTGGGCCATGACCTGCTGTGCCACATCAAGCGTAACACGTACATCTCCTACCCCCAGCCTGATGATACAACAAACGACAGCGTCTATCGTGTCTTCTGGAATAAGCTGGCTGAAGATCTCAAGCGCTGAAATTTTATTCTAAATTATCATTTCAATTCTTTTTTTAATTTTAACTTTAACAATGGGACGTCTAAGGACTATGTAACTCATGAACACAAGTTAGTTATTTTTAGTGAAACAAACTAATTCGCTAACATAAATAGTTATTACAGTCACTGTTACCCTTTAAAACATGTGTTATTAAAATAGCCTATATTATCCATAGCCGTTTCCACGAATCAACTGTGTGATTTCCAAGATACACTGTCGTGTTCTTGGGTGTAAGATAGCTGAAAATTAAATAAACAAATGGCCCCATATCAGATAAACGATTGGACAATTGAGGCTTGAAACTTATCAAATAGACGATTAGATAATTGAGTCTTTAAACTCATTAGATAGACGATTAGATAATTGACTTTTTAAACATCAGATAGACGATTAGATAATTGATACTTAAAACTCATCAGATAGACGATTAGATAATTGATACTTAAAACTCATCAGATAGACGATTAGATAATTGAGTCATGACACTTAGTTACAAGACCTGGGCATTAATATGAAAAGGGTTAGATGTTGCTAATGTATCAGGGACTCTCTCCACAAAATCTGCTGGACCCAAACGAGACATTGCCTATACAACTTAGCATCAAATGTTTTATTTCCAAGATAAGTTGATGTTCATAGCAGCAGAGGCGTAGCGAGGGCGGGACGGGGGGTGCGGACCGCACCGGGTGACACCATTTAGGGGGTGACACCAAGAAAAAAATGCAAAATGTACAGAAGAAAAATGTTCTTTTGCCAGTTCCATTAATGATTAATTAAAGTTAAATAGTCTTTTATGTAGGCCCCCTACAAATCGACAATTATTACAAGGGGGTGGGGTTGACACCATGACGTAAACGTACTAACTATAGAGAAAACAATTCTACATCCAATGCTACATCTAACAGACTAAAGATAAACATCCTTACTATTATATCTGCAGCTTATATACATGCATGTACGCGTATGTGGCATATATTGAAATTAGAGGCCAATGTAGGTTGACACATACACACACATAAACATATATATATATATATATATATATATATATATATATATATATATATATATATATATATATATATATATATATATATATATAATATATATATAATTTTCTTGGGAGGGGGGGGGGGTGACACCACGAAGTGCCGCACCGGGTGACACCCGACCTAGCGACGCCACTGCATAGCTGACCAGCCTCATCGGCCCGGTGGGTTTAAAATCGGGACTTTTTCGTTTTATCAACTATGCGTTCAACTATTCAAATATAATGTGCTTATTATATTGATGTTATGTTTAAAATCCTTTCAAGGAAAAAGTTTTTTTTTTTAATTAACATTGTTTTTTTTTAATTATTCAAATTTTAACTAAAATAAAATTTCAACTGCGTTCAAAATCATGTCATGAGTATTCAACTTAAGTATTCAGCCTAATTATGACAGCCATAAAAGCTTCTAGTGTAGAATATGTGTACTGACATTGAACAGAACTCTAGGGTAGAGAGTAGGTTAAGTCCGCGGATATTGTAAAGTTAAAGGCATCTTCACACGTAAGCAGCTTTAAAAGGGAAGTAACTAGTTATTATTAAGTAAGGGAAGTAATAAAACATTTTATTTTTAGATTTCATTTTGTGTAAAAAACAATTTAAGTGCTTTTTATTTCTATTATTAACAATTACATAATTATTAAAACATTAATAAATAAAATGCATTTAGAAATAAACTTGTTTTGAATATTTTGTTATTTTAATATATGCGAAAATCAAAAACAGTTTTATTGTAAGACTTTTTATTTAAAAAGAATAAACATTTTGCTTGCTCGTTGTTGGTTTGGTTCTGCAAATTTGCTTACCGTGTTTTCTTGTAGTGACTTCGCTATACCAGGGGTCGTCAACCTGCGGCTCGCGAGCCGCATACGGCTCTTTTGATGTCAGGATGCGGCTCGCCAGTTCCATAATAATATTATTTTATTTTCATAACTCATAAAAATATCATACTGGAAAACAACTTTAAACAAAACAAAAACACTAAGAATAGGTGGAGTAGAGCGTATACAAACAGCTGACAGCTGCATGGACACAAGGCCCAGCCCCACAACTGTGCTGTGGCCAGCCCCGTGGCAGTGGTTCCATGCTTTTAACTATCGAAGTGCACTTTTTTTTCAATAGTAAAGGTTATTTTAATTAGAAGGCATTTTTGTATGTTTTATCGTCCATTAATTTGACTTGAGTGGCATATTCTTATAGTTATTAGCCTCTAAATTGGGTAGGGTAGTTTTATAATTGGATTTTATTATCCTAAAAGAACTAGTTGAAATACTTTATGTTTTCATACGTAAACTCATAAAAAATTATTTAGCTAATCCTAATCAAATACCTTAATATTGAAGAACAATTACTATTGGCTCTTTAAAAACTGGGAAATTTTGTAAATTGTAGCTTTTGGCTCTTATACCTCAAAAGGTTGCCGACCCCTGCGCTATACTAACCAAGAGTCCAAGTCATAATTTCAGTTTTATATTATTTGTCTACATTTTAAAGATTTTTTGGAGTGCTAGTTTTAAAGATGCTTATCAAAGTTAAAACTTTGACCGGTAAAGAGATTGACATTGAACCAACAGACAAGGTTGAAAGAATCAAAGAACGATTGGAAGAAAAGGAAGGCATTCCACCTCAACAGCAGCGACTTATTTTCAGTGGCAAACAAATGAATGATGAAAAAAACAGCAAGTGATTATAAAGTGGCTGGAGGATCTGTCTTACATCTTGTACTTGCACTAAGAGGAGGATGTCTCTGAAAAATGAAAGAAATGTTTAACAAATAAATTTAAAATAAAATGCTTCATCGGTCACAGAATTTAATGTTCAAACAAGATTTGGTTGCTTTAAAATGATCCTTAAAACTGTTAAGTTTTTAGTACTGCACTTAGAAACTGTAAAAATGTAAAAAAAATACCCTTTTTTTCTCAATCCACAATGATTTCTTCAGAAAATTTTTTTATACAGTACAAAAACGTCTAAACTGGCTATTAAATGATGTAATATAGACTGTACAAAATATTTTTGAACTTTTTTTATTGTCAGTGTGAAATCAACAAAGTTGAATGGATGACTACATTTATAAACACAATTATTATTTATTTTCTTCTGTTTTATATACTGACAAAAAGCATTGATAAAAAAGACAAAATATTTTCCAATTACTTTATAAGAACTAAAAATATCAAAAGAAGAAAGAATTTTATGCTCACAAATTCCAGAAATGAATTAATTATAAAATTTTCACATTTATTTAGCTCTCAACACATCATCTTGTAATGATTTATTTATCACAAACTAGAAATAAATAATACAAAAAACTTTTTTCTCATTAGGTACGATTAGATAATATTGAAGTGATTGTTTGTTTGTTTATTTTTGCTTATTTTCCTTTTAAATGTTTCATTGAACTGAATAAATGACTGTTTAAATTTTTAAAAATATTTATTTTAAATTAAAAATATAAAAGAAATTTTTATTATTAAATTTAAGTTTTATAGAAAAATAATTTAAAAAAAAAATGGGCGGACTGCTACATCTATAGCTGTTAGAAAGGGAAACATGTTTTAATTTATGTCTCATTGTGCTCAACCTATCATTCAGACTTCTTATAATATTAGTAACATTCTTCTTTACTCCCAAATTTACTTCAGTTCTAGTTAAAAACCCATACCCCCCCCCCCCTCAACCCAGCCCACCGAAAACAAATACCCCTCTATTTTGTGTTGTTTGTCGTTGTTGTTTTTTTTTTAAAAATAATAGTTAAAATATTTTTTTTAATTCCTAAATTTATTTCAGCTCCACTTATGAGTACATACCCCATCAACCCACCCCACCGAAAAGGAAAGAAAAAAAAAGGAAACACAAACAGAAAAAAAATATTGTTAAATCGCCATTTAATTATACATTTTCCGGTTTAAAAATAAAATTGAAATTAGACGTTGTGTGAAAGAAAGCATTTGTCTGAAATAGGATCTACGACTGTATCAGTCCTCAGAAGCACAATTCAGTATATATATATATCAAGAGATTATGCGCCATTGAGGACATTAACTCCGATTTTAGCCTGCTAAACGAGTGTAATCTGCCCGAGGGTTCGAACTCGAGATTTTTCGGTTTAGCAACCATGAGCTTTACCGACTCGACCACGCTGACCCTTTACTGCAAGACAAACTGACGGTGTAAATTATAGGTGTGGGGCAAAAAAAAGGAGAAGAAAGCAAAACCAAAATGCTTTTTTTTAAATCGGCCTAATCGTGGGTTGTGGCAAATTTTATAACTAAATTTTGTACCAATGCTTTAGCAACGATTCCTCGATAACTTTCCAGACACTTTAGTCATCGATCTCAATGCAAGAATATCTATCATTAGTACTTAGATGTTAAATCAGTCAAAAAAATTAATTAAACGATTTCAAAACTAAGGTGATTTTTTTTTAATCAAGTACTATCGATCGCTTGATCAACTTGCCGTCTGCTGTGAAATGTTGGTATCGGATGGTTGATTTCACACTTGAGAAGGGTTAAGAAGGGGAAGATAATTGTCTTTAAGAGTTCGCAAGCAACTGGTCCGGTTTTAAAATATATTTTGTTGTATATTGTGTTGACTTTATAAAGAACGAATTGCAAAAAAGTAGAAAATAAAACAAATTTAAAAAATCGTTAATAATTATAAGATTTTAAATGCACAGAAAACAAGAAAAGAAAACAAACTTCCTTTTTAGCGCAATTTCCATACTGGACAATTGCGATTATTAACTCGTTATTTCTGGATGGATGGATGGATGTGCGCAGCTTTAAGTAGTATCTCCTCCTCAACGCAGCAATATCGGGGACTAGTTCCAAAAGCAAATATGTTAAGCAAGTTCCAAGGATGATTGTGGGCGAAAAACATTCACGGAATTCCTTCCTGGATTTCCCGGAAAAGCCAAAAAACCTCGAAAAAATGCAGTATTTGGCCCATATCTCGGCAACCAGACCACTTAGCGACTTGAAACATTTACCAATCGATTCCTGACATAATTTAGACCAATATTGCCGAAGAAAGTTTTCAAAAATATCCTTTCGTTCGGTCACAGAAAATTTAATTAAGGAAATTGCGCTTAAATTGTCACGAGACTTTTTATTAACTTGTTTTTTTATGAAAGCTATCGAACACAGACAAATGCGCAAATACAAACTCAGTTTACTAACACACTTCATTTTGGTCATATTTCCTGGAACAATGTTTTGTTACACACCAAAGTGAAAAGTTTCCCTTTCAAACATGACGGTCTATGGGGCAAGTGAAGTAGAGTTCACTTGTTTCTGTGACCTCGGCATATGAAGAGATAGTGTGGTCAGCACTATGCCCAGCCGCCTTTACTTTCCCTAACAGGAGTTAGGTACCCATCAGAGTTGGGTGGACTGAGGAACGGTCTACTGACTTGAACTCGGATTCGAACTCGAGACTAACGGGTTAGCAGTCCAGCTCTCTACCGCTAGACCACTCCGTCCCACTACACACCAAAGGACTTGTGTTCATTCTTGCTAAGGTTTTTATATTATCGATTTTTGAAAAAGATTTCACTAGCGCAGTTTTCACTTTCGCATTTTTCCGTTCCGCATTTTCCGGATCCTCCGTTTATTACCACACAAAAAAAAAAAGCAAATCAGAAACAACTCAAATAACTTAAAAACACAAAAACTTAAATAATATTTTTTAAACTGTAGAATAATGTTTTGCTCATTTTTCAGCAATAAAAATGTATAATTAATTTATATAAGTTATTTTTCAGCAATCAACCCAGTAACAAACTTTAAAAAATCAACGTTGATTATTTGATGCTAAGTGCTCACTCCTAACATTACATAACTTACGTAATGGCATAGCTAACTAACAACTTATTACTGTAATAACATGACAAAAATCGCTTATTCCCATGAGTATATATGAATTAAAATTTAAAATAATAGTGCAACTACTCGTATCACAAAGTATAAACTAAATATTATAAAGATGGATTCACCTATAAAGAACAATTGTACAGCAAATACAAAAAAACTAATAAATCGTTAATTATTCACAAAATGTTATAATTAGGCTGATTCTTGTAATTGCTACCTTAAAGAATATTTTTAATGTATGAGTTGATCAGAATATGCGTATGACTAGTGTAAATAAATGTAAAAAAAATGTGTTCGTAACATGACAATGATGATTAATGGGAAAATAAACATTGTTTACTACATTCTTAATATATATATATTTAAAAAAACGCTTTTGTTGTTTAATAATATAATTGGAAAATACAAACAATTCAAATACTTATAAAAGTAAAGTGAGATAATTGGATGAGTTACACAAAGAAAGGTGTAATAACTTTATTTTTATTAATTTTTACATGCAAATGTTTTAAGAATATTATATGAATACATTAATTAGAATTAACCAAGTTTTTTCTTTCAAAAACTTAAAATAATATATACATATAAGATACTAGTATGTCACATTTAACGTAATTATCATTATTGGTTTTAGCAATAAATTTATTTTAAAAATAAAAAATAAAAATAATGCAAATAAAACGGGAGTGATCTCCCCTAAACGTTCTCCAATATTCTTATATAACACAACGGGTTATGGCAACTCGGGATAAAGACACTCTTTTTTTAATCAATTTTAATGACTTAAACTTTTTAAAAATAGAATAGAATATCGTAGAAAAAAAGAATTGCGCACCAAGTGAACAGCAAACAATGTCTGGAAAGTAGTAGTTTATAAATTAATATGCGTTTTTTTTTAGAAGTGGTAATAGCGTAAATTACTACATCCGTTCACCTGAGATTTTTCAAAAATTTGATAAAAGGCAGAGAATTATAACTTTTACTTACATGCGAAATTGCATCTATCTTAAACAGTACTCCGGGAAGGTTTTTGAAAAACCAAAAGTGAAATAAGTTCTACTTCCGGTACCGGAAATCGCTTTAAAGTTGATATAAAACTACACATTTTATATACTATTTATAAATGAAGTTTGATCAACCTAGCTGTAACGGTACTCTAGTTATCGTGTTCACAGACATACACAAACTAACAAACACATACATACACACATACAGACATATGGAAAAAATTGCAAAACTATGCTTTTCCGACTCAGAGAGGTGTAAAACGTCTGGATTTGTGAATATCTCGATTTCTTCTACTGATGTTTCTGCTTAGATCATCAAATGACCAAGACAGGTTTGAATAGGTTTAATATTGGCACTTCTACTGATGTTTCTGCTTAGTTCGTCAAATGATCAAGCCAAGCTTGAATAGGGTTAATATTGGCACTTCTACTGATGTTTCTGCTTAGTTCGTCAAATGATCAAGCCAAGCTTGAATAGGGTTAATATTGGCACTTCTACTGATGTTTCTGCTTAGTTCGTCAAATGACCAAGCCAGGTTTGAATAGGGTTAATGTTGGCTTTTGTCCACTTGATGTTGAATCTGATCTTGCTTAAGATGTTGTCTATATCACTTCGTGTTATATCCAGTTCAGTGATGTGAGCGGCCAGAAAATTAGACACCTAATTAAATTTTAATAAAGACATTAATTATTTATTTTGATACTTAGTTATAGTCAGCATACTGATTAATTAAACAGCAATATTGACTGGTATTTCTATGTTGATATACCATCTATGTCAGTATTGCTAATTTACTAGCAATCCTCTTAATTATATAGAGGACGTAATTTATCTCTTTAGTTATGGTGTGTGAAAATGTTAACAGTTCATTTTAAGGAAGATATTTCAACAAGGTTTGTTTTAAATGGTTATCTTTTATATGTTACGACAGAGTTCTATGAACGTGTGTTTAATACAGTGATCTGAACATGGGGTTAAAAGGTGAGATATCATTACAGAACAAAATATTTTGGTTGGAGATTAGTATTCTTTAACGAGTGGTAGCGTTGGTGTGTTTATTTTGTGCTACACAACACACTGGTATTATTTAATGTGTGGTAACATTGCTGTATCCCTACTGTGTCACCAATAACACAATGGTATTATTTAATTAAATAGGTTACAGCGTTGTTGTTTCTATAGGGCTGGTAAGTAGGTCACCAACCAGTTCTACGGCTCAATAAAACCTGCATGAGCCATAGAACCAGAGTTTCTTCCAGGCATCTTCCAGGTTTCTTCCCCCCCCCCCCCCCCGAAGAAAAAAGTCTGGAAGAAACACTGCATAGAACTGGTTGGTAACCTACTTACCAGTCCTATTGTGATTCGCAGCTCGCTTCTAATTCTAATTGAAGTGGTTCCTTTACTGGTGGTTAGTGTAAAATCTTGAAGGGAAAGAAGTCGTGTTATATTGTCAAAGAAATGTATAAACATGTTTAGCTGTTTACCTCGCTTAGCTCCATCTCTGTGTTGAAATATGATGTCAGCTGTTCGATGGAGTACCCTGAACTGCTGAAACTGAAGGTGATTGTATTTAATTAGTTCACACATTACATTTTAATTAGTTCACACATTACATTTGAATTCATTTACACATTACATTTTAATTAGTTCACACAAAATTTTAATTAGTTTACACATTACATTTTAATTTGGTCACACACTACATTTTAATAAGTTCACATATTACATTTTAATTAGTTCACACATTGTTTAATTTTAATTAGTTCACAGATTACATTTTAATTAATTTACACATTAAATTTGAATTAGTTCACACATTAAATTGTAATTAGTTCACACTTTAAATTTTAATTAGTTCACACATTACATTTTAATCAGTTCACATATTACATTTTAATTAGTTTACCAATTACTTTATAAATTGAATTCTAATTAGTGCAAATATTAATTTTAATTTGTTTACAAACAAATAAAATGTAATTAATTCACAGGTTTAATTACATATTAATTACTCCACACATCAAATTTAAATTAGCTCAAGCATTACATTTTGAAAACATACATTTTTACTTACTGAACGTGCACGATTCTTAATATAGCCTACTTGAACATTTATATTCCCTAAAATCTTTAACAGTATTGATAGCATATTGCAGTTTAACAAATATAAAATTTAACTAATGGGCGTTACGCCAGGGGGGTAAGTGGGATCAACGACCCCCTCTTGACGCATTGAACGGGCGCCGAAGAACGCGATGTTGTCAACTTACTTACCTAGAAATACGATGGTCGTAGTTGGCTCGGTAGTAATTCCAAGCCACTGACCGACCGATCGGGTTTACTGACAACAGACTTAGCACGTAGGAAAACAGGGAAATGTCACTCTTGCTTTCTGAAAGTAAACTGCAACAGAGAAGTCATAATTGTCACACTTATTTTATTTACTAGGCTGTAAGCTGACCGGAAAGATGCGCAGCGGAAAACTGCGCAAGGGAAAAATGAGCACACAAAAAAGTGCGCAATGGTATTTTTGTTTTCGTAAATCGAGCGTTTATAGACATTAGAAAAGAATGACCACATATACATAAAAATGTCCACAAAGTATGATAATATTAATGTGCATGTGTATAATTTGTTTGGATTTTCCGCATTTTTCTGGAAACGCTGTCAAAGTTTACACTGCTGTATTTTTTTAAAATAATGAATTATTTTAATTATTCTTAACGACAACAGTAGGGATGATATATATTGATGCATTTTGTTATTTCAGTTAATAATGATTTTAAATATCAAGCCCAAAAGAAGTGAAAATAATAACCATATACCTAGCCCTAGCACTAAAGCTAAACTACTCTAGCATTAACCTAAAACAAAACCCTAACGCTAGACAAAGGCTAGCCTAATCCCTACCCCCTGATTATACTAATCTGTGGGTACGGCTAACCAATGAGAAGTCATATCTTACATGTTGATAATCCATGGATGTTTGGTACAGGTCAATGCTTTAATCAGGCTCTCACGTTCTTCAATGTCCACGACTTTTTCATACATCTAGAACGACGTAGAAATAAAATGTACTCAGTTGGGTGGAGGTGTTTTTTTTTTAAATAAATGTCACACGAACCCGTATTTCAAGTGTGACAGGAGAATTGATTGGTTTCCGCCGTTTACTGATTCACCCAATAACCGTTCTGTTGAGGCTATACCTTAACCGCTAGCCATATTGCTTGCTAGGCGAGCGAGATCGAATCAGTAACTGGCCTGCATTTATACATACGAGCCGACCCGCGGCGTATCATACGCCGCTATTTAGTTGTTTTATTTTCTACTTTTCAGTAATTCATAATTTGTACCAATGCTGCCACTGAAAATATTTGCTTTAAAACACTACCCCCCCCCCCCTTTCCCCTAACCCCGACCCTACACCCCCCCCCCCCCCCCCCCGTGAAAGCAGCCTCCTATTAGTTACCTCCTGTACGTTTAAAATCGTTTCAAACTAAATTATCTGCCCCTAATAGCCGTCACCAAACCCGTCTCTGTGATTGTAAAATGTAAACAGAGTGAACACCGCTCACCAGATCATGTGGGGGTGGGGTGGGGGTGGTAGTGATAGAGAGGAAGAGAGGGGACTGCAAAGGCGCGCTTGCAGCTTGTTAACACGTTTTTCTTAACTCAGCTTCGCGTTTGTGGATTTGTGGATTTGTTTGTTTGTTGTTAAAATTGACATCGAAAATTAGCCCACTTCTGATTGCTCTACAGTTCTGAAATTTGGCATGCAGGCTACTTTCGCCTAACAATTTCAGATGCAATACAAAAAACTAGCAATTAGAGACCGTAATTAGCTTAATTTAATTACGCCCCAAGGACCATAAAATTGAGGACATGATTTCTAAAGATACCGACAAGACTAGAGGCCTATTGACACAGTTACTTCGGCCCCAATCGATGTGAGCGCGCTGGCCGTGATCGTATAGTGGTTAGTACTTCGCGTTGTGGCCGCGACAACCCAGGTTCGAATCCTGGTCGCTCAAGATTTTTAGTCCGTGTATTTATAAACACTTAGTCAAGTCATACTTAATCAAGTCATTAGATAAAGTAGAAAATAAACTATATAAAAAACTTTTTTAAAAACCACGTTTTTCATGTGTAGCAACGGACTAAAAAGGAGAAAATAAAATACTTAAAAAAAACTTTTTAAAAAACCACGTTTTTCTTGTGGACTAAAAAGTAGAAAATAAATTTTTCTTTTGTGCTTCCTCGAGCTGTGCAGATTCTTGTGATGACTGACAAAAAACGTGGGTCGGGCAGATGGGTCGGGAAATTTGATGGTGAACGTACCCACGTTTTTTGTCAGTCATCACAAGAATCTGCACAGCTCGAGGAAGCACAAAAGAAAAATTTATTTTCTACTTTTTAGTCCACAAGAAAAACGTGGTTTTTTAAAAAGTTTTTTTTAAGTATTTTATTTTCTAACTGATCCCAGAAGAGAATTATATATATAGATGTTGTTGTGAACACACGGATCTAGCGCATCGGGTTACAAAACAAACTGAATGAAACAAACTGCTCATTAATACTAACATTTTTAATAATACATGCACAATCTACAATAATACAGTCTATTCTAAACACAAAATATACACGCTAGTACTAAACCTAAAATACAGTGGCTTATAACTAGTACAGACCTAAACTATACTAAACTTGGGTGAGATCTGGACCATTCATTGTAAAATTTTTACATTGAAACCAAAGTTCCACTCATTTTAAAAATCTTACATTGAAACCAAACTTCCGCTCATTTTAAAAATCTTACATTGAAATCAAAGTTCCACTCATTGTAAAAAAAAAAAAAACTTACCTTGAAAGCAAAGTTCCACTCATCATATCCACCACTTGAAACACCATAACAATACACAACACCTTTTACATCAGGGTCAATCCTAAAAAAAAGCTAGACTTTAATATCTTATCACACATAAAGTATTAAATGTTTGTGTCTGTGGTTAAAGTCTAGGATAGGACTTTGATATTATTTTTAAAAGCTTTTATTTCAAAATGTCTGTTTGATTATGTTTTTGTATCCTTTTTTATTTTTAGTGTATTGGAAAGCTTATTATTATAAAGGCTATTAATATTTTTTTATGTTACAGGGGATACAGGTGAAGTCTTACACGTTCGTGTCGGGGTGAGCCATCCAGTCCCGGTACAACGCTTTAGCTGCTGTCACACAGGGCTCGAGTTCAAATCCACAAGCCATCTCGCTAACGACAGTCCGAGTTTGTCTGGAACCAAGAGAGTGATAACTTTCTTAAGTGTAATATATAGGAGGTGATTTCCCCCAACACATATAAGCGTTATGGTGTGTTGATTCTAATAATTCAAAGCTTTGACATAGATGCCAAATTCACAACAACACATTTTTTTTATTGTTTCTCACATCTTTCAATGCAGTGTTTCTTCCAGACTTTTTCTCCGGGGGGGGGGGGGGGCACTTGATATTTTCATGGTAGGGCGGTCAACATTTTTCGGGGGGGGGGGGGGGCGGACACTAGTAAAAGTTTAAGTTTACTGGAAGAAACTCTGTTTTAATGTGTAGCCCAATCATGCTAAGACAAAAACCAAAGGACCAAGTCTAGTTAGATCCATTTGTTTATTTAACTATACAATGTTCCATTCGAAAGCGATCTAGTCTCATTAAAGTGAAGTCATTTAATAAACGTATACAATATTGTATTTATTAATACGATACATGAGTTCATACATACTATATATTTATTCATCCATACGGTGAATGAATGCATTCATTTAACAAGCGTACTCTTTTATAAAACAGCTATAGGCTTATAATATATTAAAAAAAAAATTCGTAGATTTTTTGCTATACATTCTAAAAATAAACTAACACTTACATTTCATTGAATGCTGCACCTGTGTTGTTTAATCCAAAATAATCAAAAGCACTCCTTAGTTTTGCTTGCATGAATTTCTGTATGTAAAATGTTGTTCTAATTTTAGTTACATTTCGCAAATATATTTTTGTATTTATCAATTTCTTTCCTTTCAACGCTTACATCACAGTTAATCTGGGTTTTTTAAATTGATATAAAATAACTGGAAAGGATATGGATATCTTTCTAATCAGAATATCTGATCTATAACGTAAAATGTCTGATTCTTCTTTAAGATGGCATTATCTGAATCACCTGCAAGGTAACAATGGGGGGGAGGCTCACCTGTTCACCTGTAAAGTGCCAACATGTGGCTCACCTGTAAGGTGACACTGTCTGCTTCATTCATAAATTGAGCTTAATTCACTTAGAAATTGACCTTCTCTGACTCACCAGATGTGTTTATTTTAAGGTATCTCTCCTGGCTAACTCACCTGATTATCACTCTCCATGGAGCATGTCCCCCTACTCTTTTACCAATGTCCAAATACCTGCCCTCCGGAAATTTAAAACGTCCCCAAGATGTTTCAAACGTCCCCAAGATGTTTCAAATGTCCCCTAGATGTTTTAAACGTCCCCAAGATGTTTCGAATGTCCCCTAGATGTTTCGAATGTCCCCTAGATGTTTCAAATGTCCCCTAGATGTTTCAAATGTCCCCTAGATGTTTCAAATGTCCCCTAGATGTTTCAAATGTCCCCCACCCCACGAAGGAGAATGTCTGACCAATATTCCCCCATGTTTGGCTCACTTCAAATGTGACCCTGTAGACTTACGTATAAAGCCCCGAACATTTGGGGACTGGGGATAATTTTAGTCTTACGTGTAAATCCCAAAAAAAAATTGGGGACAATTGTAGACATATGTCTAAAGCCCACAAAAATTGGGACAGTTATAGACTCACATGTAAAGTCCCAAACTAAAGGGACAATTGTAGACTTACGTGTAAAGCCCAGAATTATTGAGACAAATGTAGACTTACGTGTAAAGTCCCAAACACACGGTGAACACTGAGACTTACGTGTAAAGCCCCAAACACTGGGCAATTATAGACTCACGTGTAAAGCGCCAAACACTGGGGTCAGTTATAGACTCACGTGTAAAGCCCCAAACACTGGGTCAGTTATAGACTCACGTGTAAAGCCCCAAACACTGGGTCAGTTATAGACTCACGTGTAAAGCGCCAAACACTGGGTCAGTTATAGACTCACGTGTAAAGCCCCAAACACTGGGGTCAGT
This sequence comes from Physella acuta, assembly GCF_028476545.2. Taxonomy (NCBI): domain Eukaryota; kingdom Metazoa; phylum Mollusca; class Gastropoda; family Physidae; genus Physella; species Physella acuta. Next base: position 39,791 of record NW_026732099.1, on the reverse strand, counting down.
TATAGACTCACGTGTAAAGCCCCAAACACTGGGTCAGTTATAGACTCACGTGTAAAGCCCCAAACACTGGGTCAGTTATAGACTCACGTGTAAAGCGCCAAACACTGGGTCAGTTATAGACTCACGTGTAAAGCCCCAAACACTGGGGTCAGTTATAGACTCACGTGTAAAGCCCCAAACACTGGGGTCAGTTATAGACTCACGTGTAAAGCCCCAAACACTGGGTCAGTTATAGACTCACGTGTAAAGCGCCAAACACTGGGTCAGTTATAGACTCACGTGTAAAGCCCCAAACACTGGGGTCAGTTATAGACTCACATGTAAAGCCCCAAACACTGGGGTCAGTTATAGACTCACGTGTAAAGCCCCAAACACTGGGGTCAGTTATAGACTCACGTGTAAAGCCCCAAACACTGGGGTCAGTTATAGACTCACGTGTAAAGCCCCAAACACTGGGGTCAGTTATAGACTCACGTGTAAAGCCCCAAACACTGGGGTCAGTTATAGACTCACGTGTAAAGCCCCAAACACTGGGGTCAGTTATAGACTCACGTGTAAAGCCCCAAACACTGGGGTCAGTTATAGACTCACGTGTAAAGCCCCAAACACTGGGGTCAAGATGAGCATATTCCTGACGTAGACAAGCTCCCTCTGAGCCACGAACAATGGCGCGTACTCACGTTCTTTATGAAGGTACTCGATCGTCTTCAGGGCTATCGATATCTCAAGGTCACCGGATCTGTGGGGGACATAACATTACGTCGTCGAAATAAGAATTAATTGACTAGGACATATTTTGTACTGACCACACTATCCTTGCAAAAGCCGAGATCACTGAAACAGGTTAACTCTACTTCACCTGCCTCATGGACCTTAAGGCTTGAAAGGGTACTTCTAGTTCCTTAAGAGAATTAAAGAGGGTTAGAATTTATCGCAATTGCATCTAAACTTTACTTCCCCGTGGATTAGAGAGAATAAAAGGTTTACTCCATAACTTCTAAACTTCACCTGTCCTCCGTTTACTAAAAAATTCAAATATTACAAAATCTGAAACTGGTTTGGGAGTTCTCTATAAGTAAGAAAGGGGGTGGGGTGTATGGGTGTATATGTGTATATGTGATTTAGGCGAAGGGAGTTCATAAAATTAGACTGAGAAAAATATTAATATAGATCAGTGATGAATTTTACTTATTACGTATCCAGGTGTTTGAAAACATTTAACGTCATTTTGTGGTTGGGTATACTTTTATATTGACTTTTGATTAAGTGAATTAAAGGGAGGGAGTTCGGTAAATTAAAAAAAAAATTAACATCAAATATTAACAACCCGGTTTTAATTAACTCACTTGACCAGGCTCCAAGCATCGTGAATTATTTGGGCTCTGTTGACTGCTGGGATAACCTGCAACATTGTATGAAATGGTTATCATCATCTTTACCCTGTTATGGCCTAAGACACATGGGGCCACCAAAGTAAAAGTAAAATCCCCTTCAAAAGCTGACGGTCTATTGGGGCAAGTGAAGTAGAGTTCACCTGTTTCTGTGACCTCGGCATATGGAGGGATAGTGTGGTCTGCACTATGCCCAGCCGCCTATACTTTCCCTATCGCGATTTGAGTATCCGTCAGAATTAGGTGGACTGAGGAACGGTCTACTGACTTGAACCGGAATTGGATCTCGAGACTTAATGGTTAGGAGTCTAGTGCTCTAAAGCTAGGCCACTCCGTCCCACAAAGAAGCTCTTTCCATTTTTGCCAGTTTCTGGCAATTTTTTAGGCAATCTTCAAATGGTTATGTTTAGCAAATATAATATACAAGCCGACCGGCGGCATATCATACGCCGCTATTTAGTTGTTTTCTACTTTTCAGTAATTCATAATTTGTGAATTCGACAGTACCAATGCTGCCACTGAAAATATTTGCTTTAAAACACTATCAGTAAGTCGTTAAGGACTATAACCCCTCACCCCCCTCCTTTCCCCAAATCCCTTAACCCCCCCCCCCCCCCGTGAAAGCAGCCGCCTTTTAGTTACCTCCCCTAAGTTTAAAATCGTTTCAAACTAAATTATCTGCCCCTAATATCCGTCACTAAACCCGGCTCTACGATTGGAAACATTTAGCGTGAACCATAGCTCACCAAAACTTCCTAGAGAGGAAGAGATGCGACTGCAAGGCGCGCTTACAGCTTATTTCTAACGTCTCCAAGTAGAGAATTGTAATTGTATGCAGTGCATCTTACGTTGAGGTACAAACAACTATAACAGGGGTCGGCAACCTACGGCTCGCGAGCCGCATGCGGCTCTTTTGGTGTCGAGATGCGGCTCTTCAGCTTCATGCACACACATTAATAATTGTTTTATTTTATTTTCAAAACTCATCAAAATGTTGTTCTGCAACACTCGATAATGAAAGATATTAATAATAAACATAAATAATAAACTCTTGCTATTAAATTAGAATATTTAGTTTCTCCCTACTTGAATGAACTTCCTAATAAAGTGTCCATCCCAAATTGAAAAATTCAACGTGGATATCACAAAGAAACTAAACGAGCTAAATGTAAAACTGAAAGAAAAGGAAAACCCAGTCGTGCTTGAAGAAGATGATTGTTGCGAAAAAAAATTATTTCAATTTTGTTGAAAACACGGAGAGCGGTAAGTTACTTAATTTCGGCAAGTCTGAAAAATAAATATATCGTGATAAAACCAATACTACTATTAACATGAATTACTTCAAGATAACTATAAACAAAATGAAGGATGGATTCACTGAGATATTTGAGCAATTAAAAAAAAATGCAACTACTTGGACGTTCATAGTAGATTCTCTCAACAAAAAAAAAAAATTAGATTAACTTCGAGCTATTCAGAGTTTCTTCCAGGCATCTTTTCGGGGGGGGCTTTGCCCCCCCGAAAAATTTTTACCGCCCCCCCCCCCCCCCCGAACGAAATGAAATTTATATAATTTATATAGAAAATATATATATACTTTTAACAGTGTCCGCCCCCCCCCCCCGAAGAAAGTCTACCGCCCCCCCGAAGATTTCAAGTGCCCCCCCCCCCCCCCCGGAGAAAAAAGTCTGGAAGAAACACTGGAGCTATTTGGAATTGATGTTGGTTCTCTTCTAATGAAATTGCTAGATTTGAACACCAAACATTTGTGGAGTGGTAAGTTCACAGATATCAAGAGCAAGTTAAAAGATTTGGAGGTCCAGTAAAACATGCACGTTTCGCTGCACAAGTGGACAGCTCTAAAAGAAATGCCGCGAGTTGAGGCACTATTTTGTGACGCATGGAATAGTCTTGTAGGATGCTGCAGTAAGGTGAAGAATTTTGGCATTTGGAGTGCTGACGATCTTCGGTTCAACATATTCTTGCGAGCAAGCGTTTTCTTGCATGAATATAATATAAAATATATGTAAAAAGCCAACTAACAAATACAAATCTATAGGCGTGCTTGAAACTGAAAACAAGTTTTGAGCCAGGTTTAAACAAACTTCCAAACAGCACGCAAGACCGAAACTATTGTAAATAGTATTCAAAAAATAAAGTTATATTATTTGATTACTGATTTTATTATTTTTAAAATACTTTAATATTTTTTTCTGCGAAACATGTGTTTGTTTTCATATGAATAAATATTATTTCATATTTAAGCTATTTATTTATTAATTATATATATATATATATATATATACATATATATATATATATATATACATATATATATACATATATATATATATACATATATATACATATATACATATATATACATATATATATATATATATGTATATATATATATATATATATATATATATATATATATATATATATATATATATATATATATATATATATATATATATATATAAATCCTAATCAAATATCATGATAGTGAAATAAAAATGGTAGTGGCTCTTTAAAAACTGGGAAATTTTGTAAATTGTAACTTTTGGCTTTTCCGTCTCAAAAGGTTGCCTACCCCTGAACTATAAGAAACAAGACAGAGTGTTGTTCTCTGCTAAAAGTAATTGTGCTAAGGGATTTAGCAAATGCAATAAAATTTCATTTTACTGACGTTGTCTTATATGTTATTGTTTTGATATTTTTTTATTGTTTAGGTAACGTGTTTACAATAAATTTTAAAATGTATAAAAAAATAATAACATATTAACTTTAGAACAGTTTAGCTAAAAATATAATTCACATATTATACGTTGTATTATAGCTGTACAAAAATTACAACCACCGTAAAAGTTTGACATTGGTATATCTATAATTTTTTTAAATAAATTATTTTGGTTTTCTCCCTTAGCCTAGATAATAGTTCCCCTTTGGAATAAAAGCTTCTGTACGGAATAAAAGTAATGGTTTGTGGGAGCAGTTGGGCCCACAAAGAATTTATTTTCTTTATGAAATATATATTCACTTTTTTGTTCGGGGGTGGGGGTGGTGTACAATTCCCCCCCCCCCTCCCTTAAATAGACACATGAAAGAAACGTTGCAGTAGAGTGAGGGAAAGCCCAGAATAGCCCAATGTTTTGTTGAATAACTTATGTATACGTTTGCTGGTAAATCTGATCTATGCAGTGGCGTAGGCAGGGGGGGGGGGGGGGGGGTTAGGGGGGGGTCGTAAGCCCCCCCCCCCCCCCCATATATATAAAAAGTATGAGGGGGGGGTGCAAATCGAAAGTTTGTCCCCGGGTAAAAATTGGAACACCCCCCCCCCCCTTGAGACGATCCTGGCTACGCGACTGGATCTACGTGTATGTTGTACGAGTTGCGACAATCCGAATCTCATAATCTAGACAAGAGACATCTGCAACAATATTACAGTAGCTTCGATGAAGTAGCCGGATGACACTGTTAATAAACCGAGACAATTTCATTGGTTAAAACCTACCAGGTGGTCCTCCATCAGCTGTCGACACAGAGCCAGCCAGTTGCTGGCAGCGTAGTTGACTCTGTAGAACCCGTACATCTGGACGTTGGCCAGAATCCAGGCGTTGGGATCAGAAAGTTCTGGAAGATCCCTGATTGTGATTTCACCTAAATGCAAATGTAATTTTTTTTTTAAACAAAAGAAACAGAAAAAAAATTCTCTCGCCATCTTGTTAATATTTGTTTAGACATTTTACCCTATAACCAGAGTTTCTTCCTCGTCTCCCCCCCCCCCCCCCACCGAAGAACGTCTACCGCCCCCCCCCCCCAGAAAAATTAGTCCGCCCCCCCCCCCAACCCCGTTTCAAGTGTCCCTTTCCCCACCCCACCCCCGTAGAAAAAAGCCTGGAAGAAACACTGTATATAACATACACACCTTATAACATTTAAATAAACACCTACCCCCCCCCCCCCTCACCGCCAGGGACAGATTAATAAATTACTGTTCCTTGCAGCGATCAATTTTAATAATTAACTGTTACGAGACTTACTGCATAAGATTTTAAAAATTAATTATACACACAGTCCATGCTAGTCTTTTCGAAATAAGAAATTAACGTTAAGAAGAGTAGCGCGATCTAAAGTCTAATTGGTTATTAATGTACCCAACCAGTGGTTTCTTATTATCCGAAACAACAATAAAAACGTTTATAACAAAAAGTTTTAAATATTCTAAAAATAAGACAATAAACATAAATTTCCTTTGGCTCAGCGTTGATCGGTCTAGAACGTGGTTTAACATATGTAACAAGCAGAGTATCTTCCAGGCATCTTCCCCCCCCCCCCCCCCCCCGAAAAAAATGTACCGCAACCCCCCCCCCCCCCCCCCTGAACGAAATGAAATTTATATAATTTATATAGAAAAATATATACTTTTAACAGTGTCCGCACCCCCCCCCCCAAGAAAGTCTACCGCCCCCCCCCCCCCCCGAAAATTTCAAGTGCCCCACCCCCCCCCCCCCCCCCACCCCGGAGAAAAAAGTCTGGAAGAAACACTGGTAACAAGTCTTTTATAGATGTTCATAGAACTTTTTCGTAGATATGCATAACATTAAGTCTGCAGTATATTTTTTGCTCGTAGATGTTCATAGTATTAAGTCTGCAGTATATTTTTTCGTAAATGTTCATAGTATTACATCAGAGGTTATTTTTAAGTAGATGTCCATAGTATTAAGTCTGCAGTATATTTTGTTCTTAGATTCTCATTGCATTAAGTCTGTAGCATATTTTACTGTTTAACTTAGCTTACTTTGACGGCTCGTCCAATGCAGCCACAAGATGTCTCTGTCTGTTTGGTTAAAGTAAGGATTACGGCTAGAAGTCAAGGTTAGTGGGATGGTCCACTTGTAGCTGAAATCATAACAAAGTTTTTGTTATTGTTTCATTGTCTTTACAGAGATTATTGCAGTTATTATTACCATGATTATTGTTTCATATCTTGTGACAACAGGTAGTTTGACGGTGAATTCGTGTTTTACGTGTAACTTCCATATTCAATTGAGATCCTACTTCGTTGCACAACTTTTACACGAGTTTTCTTTGCGGTATAAAACAAAAGTTGTGTTTTATACAAAAAAGGGTTCCCAGAAAAATGCGCAATTGAAAAAATCCACAATAGAAAAATGCGCAAACAGAAAAATGCGAAAAAACAAACTAAAACACTTGAATGTTTTCATGTTTCGTGGAAATATGTTATATTACGCTACAATGTACACGTATTCAATCTTTGTTATTGTCTATAAATGCTCGATTTAAGAAAGCAAAAAATGACAGCGCATTTTTACGCAGTTTTCCGTTGCGCATCTTTCAGTCACCGTAAAAAAGGGTTGTCATATATTTAGCATTGTCTGTCCTCCTGTCCTGGGCATAGTGCTAAATACACTATCCCTTCATACACTATCCCTTCATATGTCGAGGTCAAGAAACATATGAACTGTACTTCATCTGCCGAATGGATTGCTAGGTCTAAAGAGGAACTTTTAAAAAAATATTTTTTCGTTTATACCCATTCGAGACGGTATATCGTCATATGAAGGGATAGTGTATGAAGAAATAGTGTATTTAGCACTATGCCCAGCCACCTTTACTTTCCTTAACGTGAGTTAGGTACCCGTCAGAGCTGGGTTGACTCAGAGACTTTCCACTAACTTGTAATCATATTCGAACTCGAGAATTTTGGGATAGCCATCTAGCGCTCTACCGCTAGACCACGATTTCCCGTTCTCAATGAATATAATATATAATAAATTTTATAAAAATTGTGTTTTGCCATAATTTATGAGTTAAAATTCTTTAAAAAAAATAGTCAGCAGTCCCCATAAGCAGAGATAAATAAAACAAATTAGCCAGCAGTACCCATACGGGGAGATAAATCAAACAAATTAGCCAGCAGTACCCATAAGGTGGAGGTAAATAAAAAAAAAATTAGACAACAGTACCCATAAGCGGAGATAAATCAAACAAATTAGCCAGCAGTATCCATAAGGGGAGATAAATAAAACAAATTAGCCATCAGTACCCATAAGGGGAGATAAATAAAACAAATTAGCCAGCAGTACCCATAAGGGGAGATAAATAAAACAAATTAGCCAGCAGTGCCCATAAGGGGAAATAAATAAAATATAGCCAACAGTACCCATAAGGGGAGATAAATAAAACAAATTAGCCAGCAGTACCCATAAGGGGAGATAAATAAAACAAATTAGCCAGCAGTGCCCATAAGGGGAAATAAATAAAATATAGCCAACAGTACCCTTAAGGGGAGATAAATAAAACAAATTAGCCAGCAGTACCCATAAGGGGAGGTAAAAATCTCAGGGTCCGCGGCAGTGTAATCCTCCAGGTATCTCTTCTGTGACACCAGAACTTGATCGGCTGTGTGGCTGCTGCGTTGTACGGTGACCACTGGGTAGTTCATCTGTAGGATCCACGTGTCCATGATCCCCTTGACGTCCAGGTCTTTGCCGTCTCGCCTGGCTTGCTGGGGTAGGGGTAAAAACGGTGTTTCTTTCAGGCCTCTCTTCGGAAGGTGTCCCCAACCCCCCCCCCCCCCCCCCCGTCCAACGCAACCGCCGAAGCAATTTTAACGCCGTCCCCCCCCCCCCCCCCCCCCAATGGGACGGAGTGGTCTAGCGGTAGAGAGCTGGACTGCTAACCCGTAAATCTCGAGTTCGAATCCGGGTTCAAGTCAGCAAACCGTCCTTGAGTCCACCCAACTCTGATGGGTACCTAACTCACGTTGGGGAAAGTAAAGGCGGCTGGGCATAGTGCTGACCACACTATCTCTCCATATGCCGAGGTCACAGGAACAAGTGAACTCTACTTCACTTGCCCCATAGACCGTCAGGTTTGAAAGGGAAACTTTACTTCCCCCCCCCCCTCCCCCCACCCTACTCCCCATCCCCACCAGAACGTAATTTAACATATATATAGAAAAATATCTTTACGAGTGTCCGCCACCACCACCCCCCACCACGTAAAATTGTGTCCCGCCTCCCCCCTAAAGATTTCAAGTGCCTTCCCTCCTTCCCCCCCCCCCCCTTTCCGGAGAAAAAAGTTTGAAAGAAAAACTGGTTACATATTGTACTGTTTCATGTGGTTATTGGTGGGATGATGAACTGCTGGTTAAAGATGGGTTAATAGACGCGTCCAATAAAGACGGAAAAACCTAACACATTCCCTAAAGCCAACAGGTTTTGTTCGCCCTGATTCACGAAGATTCTGATGTTGCGGTTTGATAAACATCATGCACGAACTACAACATGTACTGTTGACAATATTATATGAAATCATCATGCCCAAGAAACATGAGGCAGGTGAAGTAGAATCCATCTGCTTCAGAGACATAGGGATATGAAGAGATAGCGTGGTCAGCGCTATGCTCAGCCGCCTTTACTTTACCTAACGTAAGTATCTACCCTTCAGAGTTGGGCGGACTCAGGAACGTTCAACTAACTTGAACCCGGATTCAAACTCGAAAATTTCGGGTTAGCACTCTAGCTCCCTGTCGTGAGGCCACGCCGTCCATTATATCAAATACTGTTGACATAATTTATGAACTACTGTTTACAACATTTATGAACTACTGTTGATAATATTTATGAGCTAATGTTAATAACATGTAGAAACACCTGTATCTACCTGTGACAACACCTCCCAGAGGTCATCATGGGTCACACTGCCATACTGATACTGATTCAGGTAAGTCTAAAAAAATAGGATGCAGAGTTAAGAAATCTTCTTATATGAAAAAGAATGCATAACATTTAGAATAAACCAAAATTAATTTAATTTCCATAATGTATAAATACGAATACACATACAACTGTTTGAAATGTTAACATATTACACACACACAACACACACACACATATATATATACATATATATATATATATATATATATATATATATATATATATATATATATATATATATATATATATATATATATATATATATATATATATATATATATATATATATATATATATATATATATATATATGTGTGTGTGTAATGATGTATTTATAAAAAAAAACTTTGGCTTACATGTAAAGCCTTCTTGAAAGTATCACGACCTAAGATGTAGTCCACCATTCGGATAATCGCACAACCCTAGACAACATGAGAAGCGAAATGCAACATCAATGATGAAAACTCAACTTAATTTTACTTTATAAAGCTCGCTATAAAAAGGGGAAGTATTGTTTTTTTTTAAAGGGAAGGGGGGTGCTTAATGTCTTAAAAGTTAGAAAAGTGCATTTGTAAGCTACTGAGAACAATTACTACAACGGCTATTTTTTTTTTTTGTTCGATAAATTAAATTTTTTGTAGTAGTAATTGCTAGAACACTTTATCGAAACATACTTTTCTTACGTAAATATTAGAGGAATTCACATAGTTCGCATTTTATCCTTTAGTTTTTTATTTTTAAATAGACTCGCATAGTTCGCAGTTTATCTTTTTTTTTAAATAAACTCACATAGTTCGCAGTTTATCTTTTCAATCGTTATTATTAGATTTACTCGCATAGTTCGCAAGCTTACCTTTTGGTACGTTATAGTTGAAGGAATTTTGTCCAAATCTTTGACAGAAGCGACATGAGAAAACAATGGTACAGAAGCCGGTGTGCCGTCCTGTACTAATGCTTTCATGATGTCATCGACCACCATCGTGTCCAGCTAATTGCAGGTGAAGTAGACAGGGGACAGGTTACAATCAATAGAGTCAATATTTTAGTAAACATTTCTGATATAAAACAAATGTTTAAGTCGTGTTTTAATACAAGCAACATACTGTGTGTCTGTGTTTATATTTATATTCTGAGAAATCATGCACATATTATTTAAGACAAAACTGCGACATGTTTTACCCACCCCCTACCCCGTATAAAAATATGTAACGTAGCTATTCCTCGGGTCAACACTTGCTGCTTTATTTTATTAAATCAAACCACATGCGCTAAAGTTACATTTGTATTGAAACAAAAGCGCCAAGATTTTTCGACATGAAATAAAGAATTGCTATTCCATTGGTTTCAGCATATTCATCAAACCAGTTGTCACACTCAAAATTAAACATCTTTTTGCGCAAACCTTTTTGGGGAAAATGTAGACCTATGAAAATTCCATAATGATTGTGACATTTTTTTTTCTAATTTTCAGCCATGTATAAAGCTGTTTATGTTTTTAAAAAAATTTAGGTATATTTTTATACCTATCGGTGTATATGTGGCGTGACAAAATACACCCCCCCCCCCTCCATCCAAAAAAGAAATGTATTTATATATGTATACATTTTTAGGCTACAGCCACCTTTACTTTATAGCGCTTTACTTTATAAGCCCTTACATAATTGTTATGGGTCAGTTGTAGGTTAGATAGAAATAGGTTAGAATAATCTAGAATTAGGGGAGAGTGTGTGTGTGAGTTGAGTTTACCCTAGAATATTGTTAACCCCGGTGTGTTTGTGTATTGTTATCCCAAGGTCGAATGCGGTTATAAAAGCTGGAGTGAATGATTGTAAGGGGGTTAGTTGGTAGCGGTTATGGCGAGGGCTACTCTGTTATGTGAAGAATTGAGTCCAAATAAAAGTATTGAAGATAACCACGAATCGTTTCCTGAGTTAAACTAAATCCGGACGCAACAATAATTATGGAAAATGTTAGCTGCTATATAATATGCATGTTATTCCTTAATCCTTATTATTCAGTCATAAAACGAGCAACACAAAGATTTCATATAAAACAAAAAATACGAACAATGTTCCACTCCGGATGCACGCGATCAACTCCCAGGAACTCCAAGAAGGTCGCGAACCCCTCATTCAGCCAGAGGTCATCCCACCAAGCTGGGGTCACCAGGTTACCAAACCACTAGAGGTCAAAGTTCATAATATCAGCAAATAAATGTCGAGTTCATACAACTAATATATAAAATATATATTTTATATCAATGTCACCTCCCGACCCCCTCCGGGAAGTTGCAAGTGTCCCCTCCCCAGAGAAAAATATATCAAGTGACACTAGGATGAAGTAGCGGACATTTTCTATATCTATTGGTCAACAGCAACAACTCTTTGTATTAACTGTGGTCATCTATAGAGTGGGATCTCATGGCTTCGTTTTTCGTGGATCTGGGTTGATTTTTAAAGTGACGTGTGACGACAAAGAGGTGTTGGGGATGGCAGGGAAAGGGGAAAATCGTGACGTCATTAATGGACGAGCGATTAAATTTTTTTAAAATGTCTGGAAAGTCGTAAGAAATCTTTAAATAATATATTTTCATAAAACACAAACATATACAAATAAGTTATTTTAATTTTTTTTAAATAAGTAGAAAGTAAAGGCATGTACATCGTTTGAATAAAGCAAAAAAACTACCTGATGAGCCAACTCATGCGATGTGATAATGGCGACATTTTTCATCGTCTTCACCGTGGAGACCCGGGCTTGGTAAAGCATAAAACCTCTGCCTTGGAGTAGAGGTAAAATTTTAAGTTTTTTTTTGGTAAATTAATTCATAATAATTAATTAAACTACATTATTTTGTGGGTATATTATTGCAATTTAATTTTTCGTCTTGGTGTAGATAAATTTATTAAAGTTCATGTTTGGTGTTATATTTAAATGGAACTACAACCGCAGGTGTTTTCTTAAGGTACACGATGTGGCACTGTCTTGATCTGAACTAACACAATGTATGTTGTTGCATATGGTGAATATATGTTGTAGCTACCTGTATATGATGAGGGCCCCAGTTTTCCATAGCAGCGTAGGAAAAATGTGGAACGGCAACCATATCTGTGTAGTAATATAAATATAGCAGATACAATCATGTTTGTGTCTTAATATTAATATAGCAGATATTAATATATCTGTGTGGTAATATAAATATGGCAGATACAATTATGTATGTGAGGTAATATAAATATAGCAGATACAATTATATATGTGTGGTAATATAAATATGGCAGATACAATTATATCTGTGTAATAATTTTAATATGGCAGATACCCTTAATGTTTTATATTCTTATGCAGATAAGCATCAAAACAACAGGAGCTAGGAGAAACATCAACCTCACCTTGTTTGGGTAAATGGAAGGAATATATTTAAAAACTCCTCCAGAAAATTGGTGACAGCTGTTCCTACGATCAGGGCGTAGTCAGTCTGGTTCACAGCGTCCGGTCTTGACCAGGTCCGTATCTTGGGGAAAAAAATTTAATTTCTATTTTTGTATGGGATAATTCTTCTTCTTCGTTCTTAATTTTTAGTGTTGCGAGGGATCGAGCATTATCTGCCAGAGGGTTTTTTTTCGAATTTATCAACCATGAGCTTTGCCATGCTTCCATCACAATTAAGGATTACGTGTCAACTGGTTATGCGCCATTTAGGCCGATTTCAGCCTGCTTTTCTTTTTGGATTTGCTTCCATAGCCTTTTGGAGTTGTCTCTCCTAGAAGAGTGGCTGTCCCCAGCTAACGAGCCTCATCTGCCCGAGGGTTCGAACTCGAGACTTTTCGGTTTAGCAACCATGAGCTTTACCGACTCGACCACGCCGACCCCTACGGGATAAATTGAATTACTCATTTAATTTCAGCTTTACGCGGTTTTATTGAAACCAGGCGATTTTCATCATTTCCCAAACCTGTAAGCGAAGTTAAAGTCTACACTCCTTTTTAAACTAAGCCACAATTATAGAAAAGATTAACTCTATGCATTGGGCAATGTTTTACAAAAGTAAAATAATGAAAGTTTACTTTCTGTTGCCTAGGTTACAAGTTATTTAATTTATCTGCCCTAGTTTCAGAAATGGTGAATATGCTGTTGTCAACATTTCAGAAACGGTTAAAAAAATGTGGAGTCTATTTTTCAGAAATGGTTAATATTCTGTGCTTGACATTTAACAAATGGTAACTTTTAGTGTTTCTTCCAGACTATTTTCTCTGGGGGGGGGGGGGGGGGGGACTTGATATTTTTGGGGAGTGGGGGGGGGGAGGGAACACATTTTCCGGGAGGGCGGACACTGGTAAAAGTATATGTTTTCTATATAAATTTCATTTCATTCGGGGGGGGGGGGGGGGGGGGGGGGGGGGACGGTAGATTTTCTTCGGGGGGGGGGGGGGGGGGCAGCATTTATTTGTGTAATTAAATCCACACATTTGAAAATCCAACTCATTTTTCCCCCCAGGCACTCGTCGTTTCTACGATTGGATATATCGGATATATTGGTATATTGGTATATTTTTTTTGTATATTTTTTCCTAATCTCATAATCTAATACTACTACTGGGGAAAGGGGGGTGGATGTTGAGTAAAATGTGTAAAGTATTGTGTACCGTAAAATTCTCAATATTCACAAAGCTCAAAACACTGACAAACAGAAACCTGACATAGCTGTTTCACTGGCAAGTTCCTAACTTACCCAAATCTTATGACAAACAACAGTTTAAAATAAAATCAAATGAACTTACTATTGTACCATTTGCAGTTTGACTTTCTTTGAAGCTAAAATCACAGAAGACAAAAGCAACCAAATACGTGGACATTTTCGGTGTTTGTTGATAAACATCTTTGATGTAAGTAATTCCATCCTCAACACTAGAAAGTTAAATTAATTAAATTAATTTGAATTTTCTTTTTTACAATAAATGGATATTTTTTTAAAGGAACACTAGAGCTAAGTAGATTGGAGTAGGGGCGGGGGCGGGGGAGACAAGACGAAAAAATTGAAAAATATAAAGAAGAAAAATCTTTTTGCCTGTTCAGTTAACGAATAATTAGAGTTAAACAGTCTTCTAAGTACACATTGATCATCTCGAATATACACACAAACTCTCTCTCTCTCACTCACACACAAATACACACACACACACACACACACACACATATATATATATATATATATATATATATATATATATATATATATAATGGCTTGGAGGAGTTTTAAACTATGTGACAATAAAAGATAAATAACATCATTAAAAGGACTGCTCGGAGTTTGCTCTGAGTTTTTAACTAAAACAAGTTTATATGCGATTTTTATGTTGGAAAATTATGAAAAACACTATGAATCCAGCATTAACTTAATATCTCAATACAAAAAAAAAATATGCACGGACTTAAACTAGGGAAACGAACGCGCGATGTTAAGCTAAGACGTGTTGCACTTTACGAATCGACCACGCATTTATATTATTCATTTTTGTGTAAATTAAAAAAATTAAGTGTGAGAGATCTCCCCTAAACTTTCTCGAATATACTTATGTAACAACGGGGGGATGGTCATTTGGGATATAGACATGATTTTTAATCAAATTTTAATTACTTAAACTTTTTAAAAGAGAATAGAAAATGGTAGAAAAAAAAATTCATAAAAAACGTTTTAATAACAAGCTTTTATGTAATGATGCACTAAAAAGTAGAAAATAAATTATAGACTACTATTTAAATAACTATAAAGAAAAGCGTGGGTCACTTTAGAATCTCTTGGATACCTTTACTAATGTTAAGGAAGACACCCACGCTTTTCTTTATAGTTATTTAAATAGTAGTCTATAATTTATTTTCTACTTTTTAGTGCATCATTACATAAAAGCTTGTTATTAAAACGTTTTTTATGAATTTTTTTTTCAGTACTTTACATGTTTTATTTACAATAGAGTTACATGACTAAAAACCATTGCGCGCCTACTGAACATCACGTTCAGTAGGCGCGCAATGGTTTTTGAACGCAGCCATTACGTGATGGCGCAGCTATTGACGGTGATGACGCGTTCGGTGTGGTTGGCTAAACATGCCTACTAATTCAGTCCAAATTTTAATTAATTCATAAAAAATTAATTAGGCATCCAATTAAGTCAAATTTAGTTTCAGATTGCATTGTCTTCATGTCTTGACCCACGTGCCAACTGTGAATCGTATCGGTCAAGTAGAACTGTCCGAATTTTCACTCCTGCGTTTCCGTCTAGACTGACGACTGACGACAGACTGACGAGGAAGTGAGTTAAATAAAAGCTTGTAAAAAGAGTTGCGCATCGATTGGACAGCAAAAATTGTGTGTATAATAGTGCGAAATATTAGTACTTCAAATGCGTTTATTAAGAAATCGGAAATAGCGTAAAGTACTAATTCCGGTACACGTTAATTACTCAAAGAAGGCAGAGAATTAGATTTCTTACTTCTCTGTGAAATTTTGTCTATCTGATATATTAATCAAGTTATAGGCTTTTGAAAATCCAAAAGTAAAATATGTTCCACTTCTGGTTACCGGAAATCGCTTAATAGTTGATACACAACATATAAATGAAATTTCATCAACCTAGCTTTAACGGGTGACAGGACAAATGATCTCAGGACAAATGATCTCAGACAAAATATCTCAGACAAAATATCTCACGGACAAATGATCTCAGGACAAATGATCTCAGGACACATAATCTCAAGGACAAATGATCTCACGGACAAAAGATACCAGGACAAAATATATCAGGACAAATGATACCATGGACAATTGATCTCAGACCAAATATCTCAGACAAAATTTCTCACAGCAAAATTTTAATAGTGTATTGGATGATTTTAGTTGATCTGAACATTTTTTTATTGACTGTCATATGGTTTTGTTTACTATGTTTAATATTGTTTATAGGCCAGTATAATAATTTTGAGAAATGTTTGCCGTATAAATTTGTCATATTTTACTAAACAATTAAAAATTAAGATTTCTAATATAGTATGCGAAGATTAAAGAATTTTTTTCGATAGATAGCTTAGGTGGGCTTGACAAACATGAGACAATCCTACCACGTCAGGTGGACGAAACTAGATCAAAGGGGATGAAATAAAAAAAAAGACACACCTTCGTATCAAGGTGCCCGCCCGCTTTGATAGCAGAGTCATGCCTTTAGGAAAAGACAACCGCCCTCCATGGACAATACAACTAGCATCTAAGGTCCATTGTTATGCGTCGGTCACACCTTAGTGATCAGGTGACAAATGCTTAATTAAACAATCAGTGGTCATCGCGGAGCCAAGTTTGTTTTACTGTGCTTGAAAACAAAGCAGTATTGGTAGTGCGTACTCAGCTATGGCCTCATAAGTTACCTAGCAGAAATGTTTTAGGTCATTAGTTTCTGGTGAATTTGTTTATTAAAGCCAGAAGTGGAGCAGTCAAAGAGATTTTGAAATGTGAAGTTAGAACATGTCGAGCTAGAGTTAACACAATACATGATCACATAGTACTGGAGAGGTGTGATCATAACGATGTACCTGCCAGCAAAGAAAAGTATACTTTATGTTTAAGTTGATGCTGCAATAAAAAACAATAATATACGAACCTGAAGACCCATTCACATTTTTCAAAAATATTTAGCGTGTTCTGATCATTAATGTTATTTTATTTGTTTTATACATTATCATTTATTATACCTTTCAGGCTAAAGGAGTAAGTTTGTTTTAATTTTTATTTTTCAAATCAAACGCTACTACAAAGATTAAGTTTCATAAATCATTTGATGCTTTGTTCAGTTAAACAAATTCATTTTATTCACAATTATTATGCGTTACAAAGTAAACAAAACTATATTGACATTTAATAAAAAAAAAGTTCAAATCAACTAAAATCATCCAATACACTATTAAAATTTTGCTGTGAGAAATTTTGTCTGAGATATTTTGTCTGAGATCAATTGTCCATGGTATCATTTGTCCTGATATATTTTGTCCTGGTATCTTTTGTCCGTGAGATCATTTGTCCTTGAGATTATGTGTCCTGAGATCATTTGTCCTGAGATCATTTGTCCGTGAGATATTTTGTCTGAGATATTTTGTCTGAGATCATTTGTCCTGAGATCATTTGTCATGGAACCCTTTAACGATACTCAAGTAATCGTGTTCACAGACATACGCACACACACACAAACATACGGACAAAATTGCAAAGCCCAGTTTTTCCGACTCTATTACGCGTAAAACGCCTACATTTTTATAAAACTGGATTTAGAATTTTCACCCGATTAAAATATGTCCCCTATACTCCGTATATCATGAAGTACTGAGGAGTAAAACGGTGAAAACTGTCAAAATTTCTTGTGATTTTTGTGCACGATTACAATATTTCATCTATACTCTGTATACGAGAAAGTAAAAAAAAAATTATACAAAAAAATTATTTAAAACTCCAACATAAAAAAACTTACAAAAATGTACTGTTGTCCAGCATCGGCATGTTGGACAGGCTTGCCAGATGTAACGGGCGAACAAGTGTGATATTAAATGTGGCTTTTAGCCCCGGTTCGTCCAGACAAGGGAAAGCTTTCCTGGCATCAGCAACCTGAAACTGTGTGGCTGCCAGGTACCTGTCAGTTATACATTTCATTTATAATATTGAAGTGTTGTAACTAATGTTTCTTGATTTTAAAGGATTTAGTATTTAATATTTAATGGATGAATGTATTTATTAGAGAAGGTGGGGGTCGGCGTGATCGAGTCGGTAAAGCTCATGGTTGCTAAACCGAAAAGTCTCGAGTTCGAACCCTCGGGCAGATGAGGCTCGTTAGCTGGGGACAGCAACTCTTCAAGACGAGACAACTCCAAAATCGAACAACTGCTGCCTTGTAGTTTGTTCTTGGTTGGACAAAGGCTATGGAAGTAAATCCAAAAAGAAAAGCAGGCTGAAATCGGAGTCAATGGCCTCAATGGCGCATAACCAGTTGACACGTATCCTTAATTGTGATGGAGGCGTGGTCCAGTCGGCTAAAAGCTCATGGTTAAATTCGAAATAGTCTCGAGTTCGAACCCTCTGGCAAATAAGGCTCGATCCCTTCCAACACTAGAAATTAAGAACGAAGAAGAAGATTAGAGACAGTAAATAGACTTGATATCTCACTGTACTCAAAATTACTTTAAAGATTTAATATTTGATATTTTACTTGGACTAAATGTCCTCGTACCTGTCAATAACTAGTATTATTTTTACATACACTAAAGCTCCATGTTATATTACTGTGACTAAATGTCCTCATGCCCTATAATAACTAGTATTTTACATACACTAAAGTCCCTTGTTGTATTACAGTAAGACACTCACACATTACGGTCGTTCCTCTTGTAAAAACTGGAATAGAAACCAACTAAATCTTTTCGTATTGGCGCGGAGAAGTTCATCGATATAATGTATGTTAATCCGGCCTGGAGAATATAACATATAAAAATATATGTAATGACAAAATCTAAAGATGCAATAATCATACCTGCCAAACATCTCATTCAAAATATCGCAATGTTACAGAGTTAATAGTTCAGGGCAAAACATCCTTATGTAAATCCTTATATATATATATATATATATATATATATATATATATATATATATATATATATATATATATATATATATATATATATATATATATATATAATGTATATATATAAATGTAGATAAATATACATATGCATATGTATTTGATGTCTGTATATATATATTTATATATATATATATATATATATATATATATATATATATATATATATATATATATATATATATATATATATATATATATATATATATATATATATATATATATGCATATATATATATATACATATACATATATATATATATATATATATATATATATATATATATATATATATATATATATATATATATATATATATATATATATATATATATATATATATATATATACATCATACAAATCCAACCTGCATCGATTCATTCAAGTAAAAAATGTAAAACATCCGCTCTTTGTCCTCCTCATAATAATCAACCACAGGATTCGAACCCTCGCGCTCGGCCTTGATCTTGACGCTGGTGATGTTGACATTCAGCCCCTCTACATGCAGGGTGACGTTGTCTGTAGTTACGTCACACCGTAACCAGATTTCAACATACCCCTGTGATGCCATATGTAATTCATTTGTTAAATGGTGATACATAGTTAAACACCTCTTTAGGTTTGATTCCCCCATATTCATGGAGTATAATTTATTATTGTTATTTTTACTGACTCGAGAATAATAAGTATTATTTCTTTAATATTACTCAGCATTCCAAAGGGCCACATAAGGCCATACCCCAGGCACTTATTTATGTTACCTTCATAGTTCCCTAACAGAGGTACTAATTCTATACACACCGTGGTTTTAAAAAAAGAGCCCTTCAATCAGGGTTTTTTTTTCGAGCGCTGCCATTTAATGTATAGGCCTACACTTTGTATATATATTATACATTTATTCGTTGCAGAATATAAGCACAGTGATGTTTAATTCAATATCTGTATATATATATATATATATATATATATATATATATATATATATATATATATCATGGGGGGGGATATACGTCAGATTTTTTCACGCTAAATAAATTGAAATCTACTTTAATATAAATTGTGTCGTACCTTAAAAGTGGATTGTTTCGTCCTTAATAAATTGAGCCATACCTTAATCGTGAGAATTTTCACACTAAATGAATTGTGTCGTACCTAAAAAGTGATTTTTTACTTTCTCGTATATACGTAGTATAGAGAAAGTATTGTAATCGTGCAAAAAAAAAAAATCGAGATTTTTACAAATCTCGACGTTTTACACCTCACTGATACGGAAAAACATAATTTTGCAATCTTGTCCGTATGTCTGTGTGTGTGTGTGTCTGTGTGTCTGTCTGTCCGTGTGTAAACACGATAACTTGAGTACCGTTACAGCTAGGTTGATGAAATTTCATATATAAGTATTTTATCAAAATCGTAGATCCGTATCAACTTTTGAGCGATTTCCGATAACCGGAAGTGGTACTTTTCCTACTTTGATTTTTTCAAAAGCCTATAACTTGAGTACTATTTCAGATAGATAAATGAAATTTCACATGTAAGTAAAAGATCTAATTCTCTACCTTCTGTTAAATTTTGAGTAATTTCCGTTGACTGGAAGTAGTAATTTACGCTACTTCCGATTTCTCAAAAAACTAATGTAAATTTTTAAAGTACTAATAATATTGCGCACTATTATACGCGTTTTTATTCGGCGTTTGCTTGGTGCGCAATGTTTTTTTTATGAGATTCTATTCTATTTTTAAAAGTTTAAGTATTTAAAATGGATTAAAAATCATAACTATATCCCCAGTTACCATCCCCTGTTGTTTTATATAAGAATATTCGAGAAAGTTTAGGGGAGATCACTACCGGTTTATTTTTCACACTAAATAAATTGTGTCGGACCTTAAAAGTGAATTTTTTCACACTAAATAAACTGAGTCGTACCTTAAAAGTCAGATTGTTTCGGTCCATGCCCAGTAGATTGGTCTGTATCTCAAGGTTGTAGTGGAGCGGGTAGAGGGCAGTTGGCAGTCTGGTGTCTTTGACTAGTGCCACATCAAATGTCACGACCTCTTCGTTCTTATGTAAGCACAATGCACCTGCATGGATATGGTTTTATTTACCTGCTAGCTGTTTAGAAATTTGTAACGCCTACTTCAGGAAATAGACGTGTTTATTAATGAATACTAAACTACCATTAATATAACACACATCAATGCATTGAACGGTGTGGTCGGATGTTAGCGCATACTAGTGCTAACCCGAAGTTCTCAAGTTCGAATCCAGGTTCTCGTCTTTAGAACATCTTTGAGTTCACCCAGCTCCGATGGGTATCTATATCACGTTAGGGGAAGTAAATGCGGCTGGCCATAGTGCTGACCACACTATCCCTTCATATGCCGAGGTTACAGAAATAGGTGAACTCTACTTCACTTGTCCCATGGACCGTCAAGTTCCATAAAGGAACTTTACTATTAAAGACATCAATATACCAGTCATCAGTGCCTGACTTCAAGACTTCTTTTTTATTGTTCTTTTTTTGTACTTTGTTTGTTCATTCATTACCCTTAAATGTTTCTTGTTGCCACGCCGCACTTTACTGATAACTTAAATTGCTTTTCTTATAATAAAGCACACAATGCATGGTGTTGTATTCCTGCTACATTACTAGAATGACCAACTGACCTAAATTTTAATAGCAGATAAATTATCCCTAGTTTTGTGAGTGATTTAGGTCACGACGCGCCTACTCTTAACATAAAATTATGCATATCTATATATATAATTCTCTTCATGGAGACCATAGAAAACACCATGCACCTCAGCCACCACCCTCATCCCCACCTGTCAGGTGAGTTGGGGTTCATCCCAATGTTTACAATCATAGAGCCGGGTTAGTGACGGCTATTAGGGGCAGATGATTTAGTTTTTAAACGATTTGAAAGCAAGGGGAGATAATCAGTTCTGCTTGATATTTTCATTGTCGTCTGTAAACGGTTGCTTTCACTGGGCGGATGGGGTGGGTTTGAGGGGGGGGTGTGGGAGGCAGGGGGTGGGGGGTAGTGTCGAATTCACAAATTATGAATGGTTGATAAGTAGAAAATAAAACAACTAGATAGCGGCGTATGCTACGTCGCGGGTCAGCTCGTTATTAATTAATCAAATTCTTGGGACTCAGCCAACCAAACAACGAATCAATAGTGCCTCTGGCTTAAAATTTTAAAAGCTATATTTTTCTATCGCATATTTCAATACTTTTTCTTCTTCATTGTTTTTCTCAAGCGTTTTAACATTCTCTGTACGATACTTTTAATTAACATCAACCATGCGTAACAAGCCGATTATTGACAATTCTATACTTGATCAAGAGGAGAGGGGAGGATGTATGCTTGTATTTACAAAACCAGAAATAGATTGTTTGGTGATGATAATTGAGCACACACACACAAACAAACACACACACATACGCACAGATACAAATTGGTATGGAACGTAACGAATTTTAACGGGGGGTAGGCCTATACGTTTTCTTGTTTTCATTGTTGTTTTTAAGGTCTAGCACAAAATATTGATTAACCCATAGCCTTCAACGAGAAAATTAAATTAGAACCGAAACCTGACCATAAGAACCAAGCACTAAATCAAACCTAAACTGGAAGTTAAATCTAAACATAAAAACTTAAACTTATTCCTGAGTCTAAACCTTAACCTAAAGCTAAACTCAGATCTAGAGATTGACCTAAAACCTCAATGTAAACATCAGCCGTATATCTAACCGTATCCTTAACCTAGCCATGCACCTGTGGCCAGTTGGGGGCCATATCGAGGTTCCTAGAAAAATGCGCAATCGGAAAACTGCGCAATCGGAAAACTGCGCAAACAGAAAAAATGCGCAAATACAACCTAATTATACTAAAACACTTTAATATTGTCATATTTCGTGGAATATGTTTTATAATGCTACAAAAAACATGTAATCGTTTTTTGTTAATGTCTATAAATGCTTGATTTTAGAAAAAATAAATGCTCTTGTGCACTTTTTGTGCGCAGATTTCCGTTGCGCATTTTTCCGGCAACTCTATATCAAGTACCTACACCACTGGAAATGATATTAAATCCTCATATAAAGTAAAAAAGTAAGTAAAGTTTCCCTTTCAAACCTGACGGTCTATGGTGCAAGTGAAGTAGAGTTCACTTGTTTCTGTGACCTCGGCATATGAAGAGATAATGTGGTCAGCACTATGCCCAGCAGCATTTACTTTCCCTAACGTGAGATAGGTACCCATCAGAGTTGCGTGGACTCAGGGACGGTCTACTGACTTGAACCCGTATTTGAACTCGAGACTTACGGGTTAGCAGCCCAGCTCTCTACCGCTAGGCCACTCCGTCATATCCCCATACAAATGTGTATAGCGATTCACGGAAATCAAACACAGAAGTGCATTCAACTCACAGACATTTTTGTCTCCGGATGAAGCCAGGTTCATACACGCCGCCTCGACACTCTCGTTCGTTCTGCATTGGCACTGGATGTTCCTGGAACTAGCGAAGTACACCAGCACGCCCACACCGATAGCACAGGCTACTGCCAGCAGAGTCAGGAGAAATCCCAGGACTGGTCCGATGAAGCAGCCTCGTCTTGCACGTGGTAAGACGGGTGAATCCGATTGGCTGTCTGAGGCATCTTTCAGCTCGTAGGATTGGGACGACATGGTGTTGTTGTAGTGTGGTGTGTTTGGGGAGTGGGATGTGGGAATGGGGATTTTGGAATGGGAGATGTTTGATGTTGGATAGGTTTGGATTTTTATGGGCGCGATATGGGGGATGAGGATTGTTGGTTAAGGTTTATTGGGAGGGTAATGTTTTATATGGTATGTTGGATAATGTTTGTTTGGGTGGAATATGAGGGATGAGGTTTGTTGGGTGTTTTTTTAATGCGCTTTATTTGTCGTGGTATGTTGGAAAGGGTTTATTGGGAGGGTTATGTTGGATATGGTATGTAGAATTAGGTTTGTTGGATAGGGTATGTTGGGTAAGGTTTGTTGGATGGGGTATGTTGGATAAGGTTTGTTGGATGGGGTATGTTGGATAAGGTTTGTTGGATGGGGTATGTTGGGTAAGGTTTGTTGGGTGGGGTATGTTGGATGGGTTATATTGGAAGGGCTATGATAAATAAGGTATGTAGGATAAAGTTTCTTGGGTGGGGTATGTTGGATATTGTATGTAGGATCAGGTTTGTTAGGTGCGGTATGTTGGATATAGTTTGTTGATGGGGTTTGTTGGGTATGGTATGTTGGATATGGTATTTGGATACTGTTTGTTAGATGTGTTGGGTGGGATAAGGTTTATTAAAATAAGGTATTTTGGATATGGGTTTTCAGGGGGTGGTATATTGGATCGTATGTGGGGTGGGTTAATTCAAGTGGATTTTGTTTGTAAAAAGATGTATCAATTATATTGGATTTGATATGTTTGCTGAACTATTGTTGGAAGCTACATTTGACATAGAATGGTCTGTTAATTTATATGTAGTATGTTGTATTGAGCATGATGACTGTTGTAATTTAGACGTGGTATCTTAGTTCTTTTATGATATAAATTATGTATTATTTTAAAAATGATATGATGATTGTAATGCATTAAAGATACTTTTCTATCATTGGTATACAAGACGAGGTTTTAACGGCATATGAATGATGGATGTTATAAAATGCAAATGGCATGGTGCATACTGTTTGGAAGAAGAAACAAATTGTTGTTCATTAGATGTAGCCAATGTAGGTAATTTGATAAGAAGAAATACTTTAAAATGCGATCGGAAACCATTATAAAAATTAAATTGTTGTCAAAATTGCCTTTACTTAAAAAAAATAATAATAACATTCTAAGAAAGTTGATTTTAAGTCTTGAAGTCTTTTTTCGCATTATTATTTTCCAAATAAGTTACACAATTATGATGTTACCTACTAGAACAGCACATATTGGTTTAATGGTAAGGTATATGTAATTTTACAGGAGAGTTATAATTTTTCTATTTTTGTAATATTTTGTTTTTATATCTTTACCTGATAAATGTAATCATGTTCAAAACAACTAAGCTTGTATTTTAAACATGCGATTTAAAATAAAAAATTAAGCTAATTTATTTATTATTCTAAGTAAAAAGATGTATGAATATACTTACTGTGATTCTTGTAGAGTAAAACTTAAACATTAATGACCGAAATGTTTCGTTTTTTTTATCCGCTTTTTGTTAGCTGTCTCATACGATTGTATGTTTGTGAGTATATAATATGTTCAAGTGTGAGTGTGTATGTACGCACGTCTGAGTGTATCACGTGATCATCTCTGGAACCGAGACACTGCGATGCCCAACCAACGGTCCGTACAATCGAGTGATAGCCACGGCTTAAGTTACACAGAATGTCATCCAAACCGTAGCTGATGTCCTATTTTTGTTTTGTCTGGCGTCGTTGACAAATGTACACACGTAGTATAAGTCGGCGTTGTTCACTAATCTTAACTTAAGACATAGCAATACTGTGTAAAATTATAATCTCTTAAAACTTCCTTTTTTTTTCTTAATTCTAATATATGGTTCAACGAGTCAGCATTTATGCGTCATATCCCGTATGACTCCAAGTTAAGCCTGCTTTTCTTTAAGGATTTGCGTCTCCCAAGAACAGTCTGCCAGGCAGTCTTTAGATTTTGGAGTTTTCTCTTCTAGATGGGTGGCTATCCCCAGCTAACCAGCCTCGTGTACCCGGGGTCTGAACTTGGGACATTTAGAGTCAGCATACATGCGCACTTATTCCCGACCACTCCAAGAGTTTCTTCCAGGCATATCTTCGGGGGACGGGGAGGGGGGAGGTGTATACAAGTATACAAGACGAGGTTACACCAGCGTATGTATGATGTATGGTATAAAATGCATATGGCATGGTGCATACGGTTCGGAAGAAGAAAAAAATTGTTGTCCATTAGATGTAGGTTATTTGATAAAATGAAATACTTTAAAACGGGATCTGAAACAATCATAAAAAGTTTTAAGTCTACCCCCCCCCCCCCCGGAACGAAATGAAATTTAAATAGAAAATATATACTTTTAACAGTGTTCGCACCCCCCCCCCCTGAAGAGAGTCTACCAACCCCCGAAAATGTCAAGTGCCCCCCCCCCCCCCCGGGAGAAAAAAGTCTGGAAGAAACACTGAAAGCCCTTATTTCAGCAAGTCTATTTTTGTATGCGTTACAACCAGCTTAGCGATTCTCTTTTTAAGCAATAAATTACACTAGTTCAGCATTCTCCGACTTGTAGGGGTACTTTATTCCTCATCAGTAAGTTTTAACAATACCTATTAAGCAATATACACGCTTATGTTTTCACGATACCTCAATTACAGCGATACCTTTTTGCGATACATTTTCTGAATGATACATTGCGATGTCCTTTTAAAAAAAACTTAAACTTTCATCTTGTATTTCAATTTCTCCCTATCGTGTATACCACTACCGGAATCTTCCACCTCCGATTCTTGTACAAATATTTGACCTCTTCTATTCCAGAACTAGATTACTTCCTTACCGTCTCTGTCAACCCTCCATACAAATTTTATGTCAAATTCAACAGCACTGTCTATAAATCATGCATGCAAAGTTCTAAAATAGATTTACGTTCTACATTTTTCTGCTGTCGTACCTCGTTTAAATGTATTTTAATCATATATATATATATATATATATATATATATATATATATATATATATATATATATATATATATATATATATACATATATATATATATATATATATATATATATATATATATATATATGTGTGTGTGTGTGTGTGTGTGTGTGTGTGTTTGTGTGTGTGTGTATCTATTTCAGATAATTACATTTTTAAGAGTAAGTCTATGAATAGAAATATATTGTGCGGAATTAAATTGTAGCGTTCGTATATAAGCTTTGAAACACCAAACTTAATAATTTATTTTAGCAAAATATTCAGCTTTAGAGCAGTAAAGTGCACATATGAAGAGGATCAGATAACATTATATTTTATTATTTTTGTTACTTTTCTTATTTCTGTTTTTATTTTGATACATGCAGAGGCGTAGCGACCTATTCCGGCGTCTGGGGCGGACTATCATCTTTGCTCCCTCTCTCCTATTTCTATTTATAGTTATTCCTGTCTGTAAAAAAAGCGCCCCTCCCCAGTTGGAAAGGTTTGTGGCGCTTCTTACCAGTTACTATTCAGGAACATATTCTTTTTCAGTGCCTTAAAATTGATAAAGATAACAGCTGAATCAGTGTGTTAAGTCTAGTATTCGTTTATTTTCATAACTTTGATTGTGAATAATTCAATACTTCAGCTTAAAGTCAGCTTTCAAATTAATTTCTCTACCCCTTTTGGCCGCCCCTCTCGTCCTCCCTTAGCTACGCCTCTGGTTAAATGCTAATTTACATGCAATCTTTCTTCTTCTTTGTTCTTATTTGTAACACAATTAAGTATTACGTGTCAATCTGTTTTGCATTTGAATCTGCTTTCAGCCTGTTTTTCTTTCTCGATTTACTTCCACAGTCTTTGTCCAACCACGAACAAACTACAAGGCAGCAGTTGTTTGATTTTGGAGTTGTCTCTCCTAGATGGTTTGCTGTCCCCAGATATCGAGCCTCATCAGCTCGGGGTTCGAACTTGGGATCCTTCGGTTTAGCAACCATGAGTTTTACCGGGCCAACCATACAGACCCCCCACCCCCACCGGAAACAACCTGCGTGATATATCAGAATAAGGAGAGGGTGAAAGTCGGCGGTAGAGCTGTTATATCGTTGTTTGTGCAGGGTAGGGGATCGTTGGGTATAAAAGTCCACGATTGCTAACCCACAAGTCACGAATCCGGACCCCCGGGTACGATTTCCGACCCTTATGGAGAGTAGGGAAGGTAACCCAGAGTTTACATAGGCCAATTCCCTGGGTGGTAGTGGAGGGGGGGGGGAGAGAGTCTACTGGTCAGAATTACTACACGTTCAAATCAATGCTTAGGTGTATGGATGATCAGATTCTATTGTGTTTAAAAGTATGGCACACCGTAAACTCATTTACACATAATTTAAGTAAATACGAAGAAAACAGATCATTTAAGACACAAGTGTGGTATTATTTTTTATTTAAATAAAATATGAACACGCAGTTGAAACTTGTTTTTTAAACGTATCAATGATATGAAAATCTAAGCAAGCTGGAAATCAGCTGACTTGAATGAAAGTAAAAACAATACAATAGTTTTTGTTTTTCCTCTATGTTGGTAGAAAACAAAAGTTAAAAACGTTTTTATTTTTATTTTATTAGGATATAATAGACTGGCGGATTGTTTTGATGAATACATTGTTGTGATTGGTTGTGTTACAACATACTGTTTTGAGTTCTAGTAATGCGCGGTGTAGTCAAGTAAACCAAGGGAGATAATGTGCAAGGAGACTTGTGCAAGGGAAAGCATCCATTGTTTTCAATCAAATCAGGTAAAGAGTTGCCTAGAAGCTGTGTTTGTCGATTACTTGCTCTTATATATTATGTACGTACTACAAGTATAAGAATTACTGTTGGAATAAGTGTTCAGTTTACAGTTGCGCATTATCCAATGTCATAAGAATTACAATATAACTCTTTACAAAACCATTGTTTTCTATGACTATTCCACAATTAAGTAAAAAGTTGATTACGTCAAAGTATTATGCTAGATTTAGTGACGCTGGTCTCATACACTTACGCTATTTAATCAGAAGATTATGAATAAATGACACTACTGTTATACTGCTCCTCTATATCCCTACTCTTAATAGGAACTTATTTTCTAAACAGTAGACCCTATATAAATATCTCAACTACTCATTTTCTCCTTCAATTACTGCTTTCTATACATAAACCAGTGCTTCTTAACCTATTTGGAGGTACCGAACCCCATTAGTTTCATAGGTGCATTCATCAAACCTTCTATAATATTTATATCTGCACTGTCTAAATCCGATCGTGAATCAAATGAGTCGGGAGTGTGTCTTGACCTCCGCCGAACCCCTGAGACTGACTCATCGAACCACTGGGGTTCGATCGAACCCAGGTTAAGAACCACTAACATAAACTAGTAATTTCTATACATTAACTTCTTCTTTCTACTACTACTAACACTCTACAAGAAAAGTAGGCTATCTAGTTAGTGTTCTGAATACAGCTTAAACCTTTCGCTAATTCCAAGTGTTTTCGGTATTTTGTTGAAATTGCAAATGGAAAGTTTGAACAGTGTAGCTATAACAATAAAAACAAAATTTGATCAACATAAGACATACGACTACAGTAAAAAAAAAAACAACGTGGGTTCATTACTTAGTCATTTCAAAGACACCCGCTTATTATAAAAATGATGTTCACATAATTTAAAAGATGTTCACTTTATACAAAAAAAAATTTACTATTTTAATTTCAAATTACTTTTTTTTTTGCATTTGTCGAACGAATAATAATCTTTAGAAATCAGACATTCATATTACATTTTTAGGATATTATTTTCTTTAAATAATATAAATATATAAGATAAGATTTATAATTTTTACAACTTTTAATTTAATCAAAACATACTACAAAACGTGAAGTCTGTCGCCTGTCTGTCTGTTGTTTCGTTTATTTCTCTGTAGTTGTTTTTATTTTTTGTAATGAATTAGTGAGTAATTGTTTTATTTATGGCTTAGGTGTTTGTATAAAAAGACAATGATGTATATAGTGACTGTCTCTTGGTCCTGAATCTTGTGTACAACAATTGTGTGACGACAGGGGCTAGTTATCTGTGATACACTGGAAGTAGAGGAATTAAATTAATTTGTGATTAGCAGGTTTAAAGTTGAGTTAGTAAGGATTAGCTATACATATAATGTAGAATACAGTTAGGTTCACCTACGACTATAGAGTTGAAGTTTAGCATTAAGGTTTTGGTATTTGTGTTATTATCGTTGACATACTTTAAAAAGGTAGGTACGGATAATTCACGATAACTAGAGTTGACAACATGAAATAAAATCGTAGATTTGAGTTCAATGGACTCTCTCAGTTAAGTTCCATTTTCGAACATGACTTTCCATGAGACAAGTAGAGTTCACCTGTTCCTGTGACCTCGGCATATGAAAGGTAGTGTGTTCAGCACTATGCTTAGTCGAGTTTTTATTTTCCTTGAGTTAGGTACCCATAAGAGCTGAGACGTTCTACTGACTTGAACCCGGATTCGAACAAGACTTTCGAAAAGTACTTTATCGGGTAGTAATTAATATATATTATACAGCATTGTGAGTGGATGGTATTTTAATATATATACGAAAATAATCCAAACGATAATCCACTTACCAAAATAATCCAAACAATAATCCACAAGGGAAAGAATAGCGTGATAATACAGTGCAGACAGTGGTTGACGCCTCGTCTGAAAACAAAACACACGTCAAATGTTGTACAATTTTCTACAAGGACACCGATAGAAAACAAAACACACGTCAAATGTTGTACAATTTTCTACAAGGACACCGATAGAAAACAAAACACACGTCAAATGTTGTACAATTTTCTACCAGGACACCAATAGAAAACAAAATTATGTAGGAACGGAATTTCAGACTTTTCGAAGTCTCTACCACAGTGGTTCCCAACCTTTTTCGAGTGGCGACCCCCTTTTATAAAAAGTAAGTGACCCGCGACCCCCATAGAATTAAAAAGCCGAAATTAGTATGGAAATTAATAAGCACTAAATTAAGATTTTCTAGTAGTTAGACTTTCAGTATGAACTACTCTTGATAACTATTTTAATAGCATGAGTAAAATTGCATACTATTCACTAAACCTTCGTGGTTAAGTTTATAATTAAAACCATTTTTTGTTAACGCCAACCTATGTCATTATAATTATCTTAATTTTGTTTTTAATCGAAGAATAGTGTTGAAAATATATTCTCGAAAAGTCAATCAATTTTACGTTTGGGTATGAATGGTGAATACTACACCAAAATTGTGTCTGCAGTTTTTCATCTTACTCGGAATCATTCTGCAAATCAAAGAATTCATCTTGTAATTCATCGGGAATGCTGGCAACAACAAGAGAAGAAGACAATGGGTAATGCGTAAATGCAGATTCTTCTTTTTTTCAGCTCAGAGAAATAGCGATGCAGTTCGTTTTCAAGAGATTCAAGATGCCCAGAAACCGCTTCTTTCAAAATTTTAATTATCCCACAATCAGATTCAACTACCAAACCACAGAGTTTCTCAAATTTACAATATTTCCAAGATTTGTTTTCTTTACCGATTTTGCAGCTTTGATAAAAATGCCCCGAGATTATCATGGAAAGTTATAATATTCGTTCATTTTCCCTGAAGCTTCAGGTTAAGCTTATCTTGATGTTCGAACACATCTGCTAGGTATGATACTCTCTCCAACCACTCTATGTCGTTTTAAGTATACCAAAAAGTCTTGTTTCCTTTGCACTTCCAAGGACAATTTGATTTCAGATTTCAATTCAAAAACACAATTTACAACATTTCGTTTGACAGCCAGCGCACTGTAGTGTAGAAGAGCAGAACCTCGTGATCTTTATTTATGTCCTTGCTCAGTTCTTTGAAGGCTCCAGATTTTATATAATTTACGACTTATACTAGCAATAGACTCTTGATGTCGATTGGTTAGGGCAGTGGTTATGGAGCTAAATCTTTTATGTTTTCTGAAAGCCCGATTTTGAGCTTAACATAGATGGCGCACCATCCGTACAAACCCCCACAGCCGTTCTAACCCATTTTAATCATCCAGTTTCAAAAAAAGGTATTTATTTTCTCCATGCTATCTTCACAAAAGAGCAACTCTCCTTTGCTATCATCCGCATGAATATAGACACAGACCAGCAACTGCGAACACGAACTCACGTCTGTTGATTTATCAACTTGAAAAGCAAACAATGGTGAAAGCTTAATTTCGATAAAAATGTGTTATTTAACATTTACGTACATGCAGCGTTTGATGAGATTTTGTCCTATTGTATTTTTTTTTTTTTGCTTGGCATTTTCTACCGCGACTTCATTTGATGCTAGCACTAATGCTGGTTAAAACTTCCTGTTCGATCAAGTTTATGGCGTTTGCAACTAGCTTCTTACCGACGAAAGAACTCCATATATTTTTTTGGTGTGTTCCGAATGACTCGTCTCAAATGAAGTTTTAGTTTTGAAGATTTCATTGATTCGTGACTGAGAACAACTTTGTACAGTGCGCTTTGTTTCTTCTCTATTACATTTCCAGTGATGTTAATGAAGCCGAATTTAGAAAATTCTTCTAAATATTTATGTTTTGTTTCAAATTACTAAGGTTTAGTATACCAGTTGGCGACCCCCCAGAAAGACCTTCGCGACCCCCAGGGGGGTCGCGACCCCCAGGTTGGGAACCCGTGCTCTACCAGATGTGTGTGTTTTTTTTTTTTTTACAATTTTATTTCCGTTTGTATTAACTTAAATTGATATTTTCATACCACGTTGTTTATTTATTTTTTAAAATTCATTTTGCAAATATCATTGTTAAGCGTCACCGGTAAATGAACGGATACTTTTTTTTCATTGTTTTTCTTAATAATGCATTTAGCAGTCTAAGTAGATAGTAATACAACTATATGGTTCAACATTTAAAATATGCGTATACTAACATTGGCGCCCCATCATTGAATGACACCCCACCATATCTGGCGCCCTACCACCCGCATAAACCAGACGTCAGCCCAGACACTTTCCGACTATCAGCGTCTAGTTGACTGACTCCCAACTATGACAGGCGCCCCAATCTAGCTGGCGCCCCACCATGACTGGCGCCCCAACAATGACTGACTTCCCACTCTGACTGGCGCCCCACCTTGACTGACACCCCCCGACCCCCACCTACACCAGACAACAACCGACTCTTCTCTCTACTATCACCGTCTGATTGACCCCCCCCCCCCCACCCACGTCTGACCCCCCCACATTTGACCCCCCCCCCCCCACATTTGACCCCCCCCCCACATTTGACACCCCCCCACCCCCACCTACACCAGACAACAACCGACTCACCTCTCTACTATCACCGTCCGATTGACCACCCCCCCACGTCTGACCCCCCCCCACCCCAAACTACACCAGACAACAACCGACTCACCTCTCTACTATCACCGTCTGATTGACCCCCCCCCCCCCACCCACGTCTGACCCCCCCCCCCCCACATCTGACCCCACCCCACCTACACCACTCAGACACCAGACAACAACCGACTCACCTCTCTACTATCACCGTCTGATTAACACCCCCGCCACCACCGGAGACGACGACCACATTGTTTGATGTACTCTGAAAACAAAACACACACAATTGTAATTTTCGTTTCCTTCGAGGTCTGTAAATATTTTGCTTTATCACTTGCAGGTATTTAATCAGAGGCGTAGCAAGGGGGGGGGTGTGGACACACCGGGTGACACCATTTAGGGGGGTGACACCAAGGCAAAAAATAGTAAAATATATAGAGAAAAATTTGAGGGGGGTGCAAATCGAAAGTTTGAGGGGGCGGGGGGTGCAAATCGAAAGTTCGAGGGGGGATGCAAATCGATAATTGAAAGTTTGTCCCCGGGAAGAGTCGCTACGCCTCTGGGGAGGGGGTGACACCATTAAGTGCCGCACCGGGTGACACCCGACCTCGCTACGCCACTGTATTTAATAAATTGAATAACAATAAAATAAATTATAATTTCCTTCGAGTTCTGTAAATATTTTGCTTTATCTAGACTAAAATGTAGATAATAGATCAAGAATCTAGCTAGAGTGGAATGATATTCTAGACTAGACTTAGAGTCTAAAGATAGATAATGTGGAGAGACATGGAAGATGAAGAGAGTTGTGAGTGGAAGCAGATGAAATCAGACCAAAGCCCACTACGGGCTGAGGAGCCAGAAGTGTGGATGTTAAAGCAAAGAATTCACATATTGATACGTTTGTGGTACCGCCATTTTACGCCGCTTCATGAACCCTAGTCAAAGATTTGTGTTATGGTTTTCGTATTGTTCAACCTCATGCGCGTCTTCGTGCGCAAAAAAAAAAACACAAAAGAGGGCTTTGTGAAGATCTTCTAGGTCTACAAAAATTACAGGATTACTGAACTTAATTATACAAGTCGGTGTCTAAACAGGTCTATACTTTATTTTAATTTTAGGCTATGTCGTGGGCACTGGTGGTTATATTGAACATTATTGATTATTTCATTATTAAATAATTATTCTATTACATTTTTTTTCCACCGGTTTGGGGATGTGAATGGGTAATAATGGTTAGATTTTTTGACAAGTGAAACAAACTAACAATACCACTGGCTCATTTTTTCTCACCCCCCCCCCCCACCAGGGTTTAAACTCGTGACTTTAGGGGCTCACACTCAAACGCCCTTAGTGATACACACAGACCAAAAATCTGTCGGAATTTTCACAGCTAATTTTGTCATTAATATACTTAAACCCAAATACGTATTCACTGGATAGAAAGCTTGTTTGTGATTTTATTTACTATAAAAAAATTAATTAAAATATTATTTACACAGTTCAAAATACACTAAAAACAAGTTTTTTTTTTTAATTAAAGGGACACTACTCTTGTAATATTTAAAATACCCTTTAAAAAGTTTTAAATTAAAGGGATACTATTCTTATTCTTATTTACATTTAAAATACACTAAATTTTTTTTAAAAAAAAAGGTTTTTAATTAAAGGGAATACTACTCTTATAATATTTAAAATACACTTTAAAAAAATTTTAATTAAAGGGATACTATTCTTATTTTTATTCACATTTAAAACACACTAAATTTAAAAAAAAAAGGGGGAATACTACTCTTTATTATATTTACAATACACTTACAAAAAATTTAAATTAAAGGGATACTACTCTTATCACATTTTAAATCTAATATATAAAGCTCAGTTCTGTATGTAATGCATTTGTATGTCGTTGGAATTGTACGAATTTAAGTGTTAGAAAATTATCGTGCGCATTTGTCTAAATTTATGAGCTAAAAAATTACTATTGAAAGTGTTGGGAAATAATTTTCATTTTTCAAATTATAGTAATAATTGTCGGCATGTTCATTAAACACAAGTTTTAAAAAAAATATCATCTTTTACAAAAATTCTAATTATGTCTTTATTTAGTCCTATAGCACTTACTTCCCTTTGATAAATTAGGAAAAACACAATTACTTCCCTTTATAAAACCATTGCATTCCGTGAAAATAATTTACTTTTTAATTACTTTGTTTTGGTGTTGGGAAAAAAAATAATTACATAATTAGCGGGGATTGATCAAGTGCAAATGTTGTAGGTATTTTACGGATAAGCTTGGAGTATTAAAATTGTTTATTGAATTGAAACAGGCGCGTTCGTTTAAGTGAGTGCAAAAGACTGTGAATAAGTTGGGGTACTATAGTCGTTCATTAAGCTAAAACAGGTGATTCCGCCCCGGGCGTTTATGTTCGCGTTAGTGTTTTCTTTGTGTTTAGGTGGGTTTGCGTTAGTGGTTGCGTTTTGATTTGGTTCGTTTTTGTTCTTTCTTTTTTCGTTTTTGTTTGTGTTTTTTTTTTTTGGGTTTGTATTTGTGTTTTTGGTTGGTTTTGCGTTTGGATTTGGTTTGTTTTCGTTTGCTTTTTCGTTGTTTTTTTTTGTTGGTATTGGTGTTTGTGGTTGGGTTTGTTGTTAGGTTTTTGTTTTCGTTTGCTTTTTTGTTTGTTTTTTCTTTGTGTTTGTATTGGTGGTTGTGGTTGGGTTTGTTGTTAGGTTTTTGTTTTCGTTTGCATTTGTAATTGTGTTAGCGTTATGTTTGCGTTTTGTTGTTTTTGGTTGGTTGTGGTTTGGGTGGGCAATGCCGGGTTTATGATGATTACTAAACACACAGGTAATGGTCTTTAACAGAAAGGTTTTTCACAGAAGCCAGAGCAGGGCCTGGCCGGGACGGCTAGTACACTCTAAACTAAGCTCCTCTTTTATAGCTCTACGAGTAGGCCCACGTTGTCCAATAAAGATGTAATTAATGTTTTTAGGGACGAAAAAGACAAGCTAGAAAGCAATAAATGCAATGAAATTATGTGTAAACAAAGAGAGAAAAAAAGAACTCACGGACTGTTGCATCATAGGAGCAGGGGGGTAGGCGTATCCTTGGGGTGGGGGATACCCCGCTTGTGGGGGTGGGTACCCTCCTTGTGGGGGTGGGTACCCTCCTTGTGGGGGTGGATAGCCTGCTTGAGGGGGTGGGTAGCCGGCTTGTGGTGGAGGGTAGCCGCCCTGTGGTGGAGGGTAGCCTCCTTGCTGTGGGGGGAAGCCGCCATATCCAGGGCCGTAGCCCCCGGGTTGTCCTGGGGAGGGTCCTGAATAAGGGGGTGGGACACCTTTATCGTCAGCCATCTTACGTCAGCCTGAAGAAAGTTGAATCAAGAATTGTTAGCAGATGTCATACATGTACACGCAGATGTAAAATAAACAAATAGTCAAACATATATATATATATATATATATATATATATATATATATATATATATATATATATATACATATACATATATATATGCTATATATATAGCATATACATATATCAGCTAAATGTATATATAAATATAGATGTATACATATGTATAGATACATGTGTATATGGTAACATATACATGTGGGCATTAATATATTTTTAAATATATATATATATATATATATATATATATATATATATATATATATATATATATATATATATATATATATATATATATATATATATATATATATATATATATATATATATATATATATATATATATGTGTGTGTGTGTGTGTGTGTAAGTGTATATATATATATATATATATATATATATATATATATATATATATATATATATATATATATATATATATATATATATATATATATATATATATATATATATATATGCTATATAGAGAGAGCATGATACAGAAAGTAGAGTATCCTGGCACCCTTAACATTCACTTCACACTATGGGAGCCCTAAAATCAGGGCTGTATATATAATCCAAGTATTCATAAAAACAGATTAGAAAAACAATCGATATTGAAATTTAACGTGTTATCAATCAGTCCAGATACCGGTCTGTCTGTCAATGTACAAACTAGGTCAAGATACTGTTATTATCTTATCTTTTGTGGGAGATACTATACAATCTCTGTTTTATTGTGCAATCAATATTCTGAACAGATATTGTCAGCACGTAGGTGAAAATAAATCAGTACGGTATTTATGGTGTTTAGTAGCTACAATCACTCGAGATAAACATGATTAAATGTACTCTCAGAACACAAACAAAAGTAAGGAAGAATATAAGCTCCTGGTGTTCGCATGAATTAAGATATAACGAGCCGGCCCGCGGCATAACATACGCCGCTATTTAGTTGTTTCTAATTTTCAATAATTCATAATTTGTGAATTCGACAGTACCAACGCTGACACTGAAAATATTTCTTTAAAACACTATAAGTAGCTCGTTAAGGACCATAACCCCCCCCCCCTTTCCCCCCCCCTCCCCCCCCCCCCCCCCTACGTTTAAAATCGTTGGCTCTGCTTGTAAACATTTAGAGTGAACACAGCTCACTAAAACCATGTAGGGGTGGGGAGGTACGGAGAGCGTTTGCAGCTTGTTTTCTAACGGCTCGAAGAAGAGAATTATATATATAGATAATTATACATTGTCCTTTTAAATACTTTTTTCTATAGGCCCTTTAAAATTTTTTGAGTGGCTCAATTACACATATCCTTTCTCCCTCATTTAAAATAATTGGCTTAATTAGCCTGTCCGTAATTTGAGTTAAGTAAGGGGAAACCCAAAGAAATGACGAACCAGTGGCGTCGCTAGGTCGGGTGCCAACGGTGCGGTCCGTACCCCCTGTCCTCGCTACGCCTCTGTGATGACACAAAACAAGAAGAGTTACAATGAAAGGGGAGCAAAATGATTTTTTTTTCTGAACTAAACATGTGTGATAGAGTTGGGTTGCTGCAGTAGCGTAGCGAGGGGGGGGGGGGCGCGGGGGGACATATGTCCCCGGGCGCCGACCTTAGGGGGCGCCAAAATGGGTTGGAAAAATAAATTGAAAGGTTGAGGGGGATGCAAATCGAAAGTTCGAGGGGGGGGGGGTGCAAATCGACATCTTGAGGGGGGGGGGGGTGCAAATCGAAAGTTCGATGGGGGGGGTGCAAATCGAAAGTTCGATGGGGGGGGGGTGCAAATCGAAAGTTCGATGGGGGGGTGCAAATCGAAAAGTTTGTCCCCGGGCGCCGGGAAGGGTCGCTACGCCTCTGGGTTGTTGTGGTGTATGTACATAACAAATAAAAACAGCATTGCAATATACTTAAAAACGAAATTTGATGAAGTTTAGAATTTTTTTAAATAGTTATTTATTTCATATTGTATAACATAACAAAAACACTTTTACACACGGTTTATTTTTCGTATAGGTCGACTTCCATCTTCATGAATTTTTTTCAAAAACTTCAAAAAAATGTCAGCCGCCAACCCTTATTATACAATCTACCTACAACAAATTTCACAGGGTCAAAAGTAACACAAATTTAAAACCATTGTTCTTGTAAAGATTCCACTTAGACCTAGCGATCCATTGGGCAGATGAAGTAGAGTTCATGTTTCCTGAACTCGGCATATAAAGGGATAACGTGGTTAGCACTATGCCCAGCCGCCTTTACTTTCCCTAACATGAGTTAGGTACCCATCAGAGCTTGGTGGACTCAGGGACGTACCACTGACTCAAACCAGGATTCGAACTCGAGACTTTTCGGTTAGCAATATAGACCTAGCCGTCCCACATTGGTCTTGTACACAGGTAGACAGAAGAACATCTAATTAGTTCTACCAGCTTTTAAAAACGTTATATTACCCTGCGACCTTTAAAGGAATTTTTTAATGAATATATTAAGACTCGAAACAAAAGGAATAAATTTAGCAACAAGGTTCCAGTAATTAAAATCTATTTTAAGAAAGCATGATGGAAGACGTCGAGTTCATGGGGTGCTCGTGGCATTAGAGACAAACTGGTTTAATTGGGATTTATAATGAGCTTCGTGGATAAATCTGCAATCTCTATAGCATTCTATTCAGGGTGAGCTGAAGTTTATGGGGCATGTCATCAATGTTGGTAGTTTCTGATCTACATAGACTACCATTCTATAGATGATGTTAGTTTTCTATCTACGCTGTGTACATGCTATAAATTAGGATAATTTCATACTATACTGTGTACACGGACCAACTATTGATAAGGCTAGTTTCCTATATATATATATATATATATATATATATACTGTGTACACAGACCAAATATAGATAAGGCTAGTTTCCTATATATATTATGTACAAATACATGCTATAAATCAGGGTATTTTCCATCTATACTGCGTACACAGACCAAATAACTATAGGCTAGTTTCTTCTCTATAGTGTGTACACAAACCAAGGCTAATTTCCTATATATATATATATATATATATATATATATATATATATATATATATATATACTTTGTAAACAGACCAAATATACACAAGGCTATTTTCCTAAATGTACTGAATACACAGCCAACTATAGGTAAGCCTAACTTCCTATCTATATTGTATACACAGACCAAGGCTAATTTCCTTGTGTACACAGACCAACTATATAAACGTCTAATGTCCTATCTATAGTGTGTATACAGACCAACGGTTAATTTCCTATCTATACTTTGTACACAGACCAAGGCTAATTTCCTATCTACAGCGTGTACACAGATCAACTGTATACAAAGATCTAGTTGTGGCTAGTTTTCCATACAAATAGAACTTAGCTCCCTGGACTAAAGTTAGTTTGTAATCCATAAACCAAAGTCTTGCTCACGGTGTGGAGA